>NC_091827.1:55519100-56144100 GCF_038994185.2 Dermacentor albipictus | reverse complement strand
TTCAATTCAATTCAAGCATGGTGTTAGCAAAGCTCATATCGGGTAATTTCTTACAGCATTCACTTAAAGGTGATCCACCAGACTCCACACCCAACCTGTGTAACCCATTCACTTGATCGGGAAGAAGCAACGCTTTTGCACAGCGTCCAAAACGACTCCGCGTACACCTCGGCTAGGTTATTCAAGACTGGACGATGCACTTCCCCCTTCTGTGCATTCTGTGGTGATATAAGCGATATCGATCATTTCATTTTGATATGCCCGCAGTTCGGCACAGAATGAAAGCGATGGTCGACAGCCTCCAAAAGAATGGTCTTTTGCACAGGACCTTTGAGGACGTCGTTTTTCCCCGGAGGGCCTGCGGCAATCAGGAAGGGAGCACTACAAATGCAACAGCAAATGCGAGACACGGGGCTTTTCAACACCTGATGACGGACACAGTGACACTCGCAGGAGGCTCAGGTGGAACCATTGCCGGCTATGTATGCCAGGCTAACGCCGCCTGCTGCAACACCACCACCACCACCTCCTACTTCAGAAACCTCTTAAGTGCAGATCACGTCAGCAAGGTGGACTACCTTTTGCTAGAAAGTAAGTAAGGCCTACAATACTTCGCACATACGCGGCAGACCGTTCACTGGAAAAACACAAATGCTTCTCTGCAAAGGGAGAAAAATTATTTCCTCGATAGGAGCAGGCGGCTTTTTTCCACGGCACTTTAGGGAGTACTGGCGGAAGTTGCCAGGGTTTTCTTGGGTTATCGTCAGACGCTGCTATCTAACACTGCAGTTGTAACAGGTACTGACGGCAAGTGAAATGTTGTGAAACGCAAAGGCCTAGCCAGTGCGACTAAGGCCGTGGTTGAACCGTTTGTGCGAGGATATTAGTTTATTTCGTGCAACTTCACTGAGTACTTGCGAAGTGCGTTTACGGAAGGCAGATGCCTGGCCACAGGCTCATGACGTCACTACCGAGCGTTTTTGAGGAAATCCAGTTTCCCAGAGACACCTTGTCTGCTTCAGTGAAGAAGGTTTCGTAGTCGCCTACGGCCGTGCTGCGAATAAACTCGTGCCTTGGGGGACGGTCATTTAGAAACTTCACAAAATCCTGCAGCTCTGGTGAGATAGGGACGTTTCCGCTGGCGCTTTGTTGCACCAGAAACTGGAATACCTGTCTACTGTAATCCCTAAAGATTGGACGCATCTGGTCTTTGGAAGACATGGCCAGCACGCGTTGCAACATTGCAGAGTCTCTCTGTATGCGTTGACCGTATTCTTTTCCTATGAATTCGGCAATGCGTTTCACTTGCAACACAATTTCAGCACATACGTCTTCGTAGGTCAAAAAGAGGACATTATTCTCGTTCCTTCGCGAATACCACGGGAGGAGGCTGTCTTCCAGGTAATCTCCGAAGCTAACAGCTCCGCCGATGAAGCGTCTAAGATACTCGCCGAAATCGCCGACATCATCTGCGTTGATCGTGTGTGTCCTCGCTTGGTGGTAGGCCGAGACACAGACATCGTAGGGGTTCCGGGCGACGTAGATATCTTTAGCTTCGGAAGAAAATCGTCTATCGGCGAAGGGCAAGTGAGTCTTGATTGGCCACGATCCATGCATAGCTCCCAGGGCATCGACGCCGAAGAGCTCTAGAAATGGAGAGTGCCTGAAGAATTGCACGAAATCTGTCGGCGGTTGGCCATCGTGAAAGATGCCGTATGCTATGTACTGGACCCAAGTTGTCCCGCACTTCGGGTACGTGGTGACGTAAACTTCACCAGCACGTCCCTTGTACGACAGTGCCGAAACTACAGCGTCATCTGGAAAAACGTGGGGCACCGCGACGCCTTGCACGACCTTAAGGTACGCCATTGTCCTAGGGAGATTTCTTAAAAAGCCTGTGGGAGAAAATAAATGACAAAATTAGAAGTAGCTATGCATGCAGCAATATATACACTATAATTTATTCTGCCTTTCTTTGAATAACGAAAATATTGGTGCAACATATGAAATAACGCGTGATTTCATTTGTGAGTGTGAAGGAGACGTGCAGTTTAGGAGTTCGCAGGTATCCATTTGTTTAGGAGAATCACAGACCGTTGACACTCCGAAAAGATAAAGAAGCCATCATGCCATAGTAAACCATGCACTAGTGTAATATAAGTCCCGTCTTAAACTTGCTTAACTAAAATGTATGAACTGAAAGATATTGGATAGGTTAGAGCTGAACTGTCGCGGAATATTTTTTGCTTGCATTTGAACGTAATAGAAAAATTAAGATGTCGCTTTGTTCGACGGCAAGGCTTGCATGCTTGCTATATGCATTTTTTTTTCAGAGTTCCAGTAAAGCTTTCTGCAGGCATCCAAGACAATCATAAGCGCTGTTGTGCAAAAGCCGCATGAATTACTCTGAACAGTTTCGCTGTAACAGACTACATGCTATAAGACAACATTGAACACATTTTATAGCATGTGTATAGGAACGCAAAGCACTCTTCAGGAGCTGCGTCATCTCTTTGTTACCAGATTGGGAACAAATCAGAAAGCTAGAAAAAAAGAAAACCACGTGGCCCACCTTTATTGGCTGGCGAAATCGGCTTTCAGTACGGGATAACGAAATGTTTCAAGGCTCTGGTACCTGAAGCAAACCCTACTTCGCACTTCGAATCACGCCACCACGACTGCTACTCAGGACGAAAGTTGGGGATGACAATAAACCTAGCTCCAACAATGCTTTCCGCTCTTCAGTTTGTACCGATCTTTTTTTTAGTAGCGTCGCAGACATAACTGGCAACCTGAGTAAATAAGCCTTTAATGCTTACGTACGGTGCCCAGCGATTGCTAGTGGCCGGAAGTTCAACTTGTAGCGCCAGCTTTATGTGGAATTGTTGGGAGCAATGCAACTGAGGCTGCGGGCTCTTACCACTGAAGATACGAAAAAGGAAGAAAATTGACAGAAAAGTGCATACGCCCGGATGCGATATGCACGCAGCTGTTTAGCACGAAAGCTACGAGCGTCCGCACAACGCTCAACACAGCCGTGGTAAGCAGAGTGCTGCAGTCGCCCGCTCCAGAGCCAACTGAGCGTAGCGTGAGAGTGAGCGCAATTGTGGTTTGCATGCTCTGGCAGCCGTATGCAATGCGCATCTCACGGAGAATTTCTCTCACCGACAACGTGCAGACCGCACACGCGCAGTTGATACCGCGACAGCACGACGGCGACGATAACGGCGACTGCGCGACCGTGCACCGAGTGCCCCTAAATCGTTGTCACAATAAACATACTAGAGTCGAAACATGTCGCATACACCGAGTTCTCCTAGCAAGGTTGAAAGTATCATGCTTCAGACAGCCGATAAGATGATTTCCTTGCGTAATAATAACTATAGCATTAGTTAGATCTTATATTTGGTGTGGTTCTTAAATGGACCCTCACGAGGCCCTATAGCAAATTTTATTTATTATTTTGTAATTTTGCTCCTCCAGGGAGTGTTCCGCCGCAGAAAATTTTCGGATCGGCTCATTGATAGCCGAGATAGAGATATTTCAGTGCTGCGAAGCCATGATTTCAGCAGGCGGGCTCCACTGCCAAGCAAGACGCTCTCTCTACTAGCGCCGTTTAGCTTGCGCAGGCGAAATTCCTTCCCTGCGTTCTCCAATACCAGACCTCGAGGATCGCGTAACGCATACGTCACAGGCCCCGCCGTCATTCTTTTCCTCTTTGCTTTCTTTTTCGGCGCTACGCACTTCCACTGACATTGACTCTGACATTGTCCGCTGATGTTGCGGTCTCGTTCGCGTAGCGTACGATTTACGCGCTGTGCATAAGGAAACATGAGTAGCGATATAATTCAGTGCTACACGAATACTGAGGCACAACTCGCGGATCGCAGAGCTTGATCACGCGCTGGAATACGGTAGAAATGGCATACTTTCGGCACCTGCGCACGTGACCGCACTACCGTGGGAACAAGTAGACGAAGTGGAAGTACATCTCTCTTGCTGAGGTGCGAAGTAAAACAGAAAACACGCCGACATTCCGTTTGTGTGTTTCATTATTTCTCTAAACTTGCATTCGTCAATTCAAGCAACAGATCGCACTGATAACAGATGTTGTCTTGAATAATTCTCGAAGTCAGGTGTCACAATGAGCCACGTGACAATGCGGACACCAGTACGTAATGGCAGGCACACGAGTGCGTCATCCTCCGGCTTGGAGCGGAGCGGACGCGAGGAAAAGGAAAAACGGCGTTCGGTTTGAAATTTTAGATGTTTCCACGGCGCGTAGCGATGTAATACTTTGCAGACACGATCGTTAGCGCGCAATGCATGCTCTGCGCTTGTCAGCTCAAAATGGCCAGAGCTGGTGAGGGGCCCCTTGAGCGTAGAAAATTGAAGACAGAAAAGGAAAGAATAATTAGGAGCCGACCAACAGTTGGGGTATATTAGCGGCGTTCTCATGAATGCGACAAATGACGCGCGGCATCGGATATGTAGCGCGTCGCACTTGCGTGAAGCACAAGGAAGGGCTCTAGGAAGGGCGAATCACATTGATGCGACACGAGAAGGTAGTCTGAGATGAAGGAAGTTGTCTCGCGTAGTGCATGTAAACACAGGTTGAGTGACACTGTTACAGGCAGTCCGCCGCACCTGTTGATACCGATGTGAATCAGACAGCATCTCCAGGCATATTTTACTGTTTTATTTTCTTCTGGGAAATATATAGGGAAGTGGAGGAGGAAGGAACTTAAAAATGGATGCGAGGCGCATGCGCTGTTGCCACATCCCGATTTAGCTGAAGTAGCCGTGATAGCATTGCTCTACCCTTAATAGACACTGGATGGATGTATGGATGGGTGTTATGAGCGTCCCCTTTGGAACGGGGCGGTGGGTTGCGACACCAAGCTCGTCCTACGTATGTTAAACAATATAAAAAAACCCTATGACCTACCCCACCCGAAATTTCTGATCCCCTATTTCGAACTGTGCTTTTGTACGTCTTGGTTTTTGTCGTTTGCATACTTTTCTTCCACCAATCCTGTAATCGCCTCTTACTAATGCCTATTGCGGACATGTTTACTTTTCCACTGCCCTCGCTGAACACAAGTGCTTCAAGGAGGCCATCATCATCATCATCATCATCATCATCATCATCATCATCATCATCCTAGTTGCGCCCACTGCAGGGCAAAGGCCTCTCCCATACTTCTCCAACTACCCCGGTCATGTACTAATTGTGGCCATGTTGTCCCTGCAAACGTCTAAATGTCCTGCGCCCACCTAACTTTCTGCCGCCCCCTGCTACGCTTCCCTTCCCTTGGAATCCAGTCCGTAACCCTTAATGACCATCGGTTATCTTCCTTCCTCATTACATGTCCGGCCCATGCCCATTTCTTTTTCTTGATTTCAACTAAGATGTCATTTACCCGCGTTTGTTGCCTCATCCAATCTGCTCTTTTCTTATACCTTAACGTTACACCGATCATTCTTCTTTCCATAGCTCGTTGCGTCGTCCTCAATTTCAGCAGAACCCTTTTCGTAAGCCTCCAGGTTTCTGCCCCATATGTGAATACTGGTAACACACAGCTGCTATACACTTTCCTTTTGAGGGATAGTGGCAACCTGCTGTTCATGATTTGAGAATGCCTGCCAAACGCACCCCAGCCCATTCTTATTCTTCTGGATATTTCAGTCTCATGATCCGGATCCGTGGTCACTACCTGCCCTAAGTAGATGTATTCCCTTACCACTTCCAGTGCCTCGCTACCTATCGTAAACTGCTGTTCTCTTCCGAAACTGTTAAACATTACTTTAGTTTTCTGCAGATTAATTTTCAGACCCACCCTTCAGCTTTGCCTCTCCAGGTCAGTGAGCATGCATTGGAATTGGTCTCCTGAGTTACTAAGCAAGGCAATATCATCAGCGAATCGCAAGTTACTAAGGTATTCTCCATCAACATTTATCCCCCATTCTTCCCACTCCAGGTCTCTGAATACCTCCTGTAAACATGCGGTGAATAGCATTGGAGAGATCGTATCTCCCTGTCTGACGCCTTTCTTTATTGGGATTTTGTTGCTTTCTTTGTGGAGGACTACGGTGGCTGTCGAGCCGCTATAGATATCTTCCAGTATTTTTACATATGGCTCATCTACACCCTGATTTCGTAATACCTCCATGACAGCTGAGCTTTCGACTGAATCAAACGCTTTCTCGTAATCAATGAAAGCTCTATATATAAGGGTTGCCTATATTCTGCACATTTTTCTATCACCTGATTGATAGTGTGAATATGGTCTATTGTTGAGTAGACTTTACGGAATCCTGCCTGGTCCTTTGGTTGACAGAAGTCTAAGGTGTTCCTGATTCTATTTGCGATTACCTCAGTAAATACTTTGTAGGCAACGGACAGTAACCTGATCGGTCTATAATTTTTCAAGTCTTTGGCGTCCCCTTTCTTATGGATTAGGATTATGTTAGCGTTCTTCCAAGATTCCGGTACGCTCGAGGTTATGAGGCATTGCGTATACAGCGTGGCCAGTTTCTCTAGAACAATCTGACCGCCATCCTTCAACAAATCTGCTGTTACCTGATCCTCCCCAGCTGCCTTCCCCCTTTGCATAGCTCCCAAGGCTTTCTTTACTTCTTCTGGCGTTACCTGCGGGATTTCGAATGCCTCTAGGCTATTCTCTCTTCCACGATCGTCGTGGGCGCCACTGGTACTATATAAATCTCTGTAGAACTCCTCAGCCACTTGAACTATCTCATCCATATTAGTAACGATATTGCCGGCTTTGTCTCTCAACGTACACATCTGATTCTTGCCTATTCCTAGTTTCTTCTTCACTGTTTTTAGGCTTCCTCTGTTCCAGAGAGCCTGTTCAATTCTATCCATATTATAGTTCCTGATGTCCGCGGTCTTACGCTTGTTGATTAACTTAGAAAATTCTGCCAGTTCTATTCTAGCTGTAGGGTTAGAGGCTTTCATACATTGGCGTTTCTTGATCAGATCTTTTGTCTCCTGCGATAGCTTACTGGTTTCCTGTCTAACGGCGTTACCACCGATTTCTATTGCGCACTCCTTAATGATGCCCATGAGATTGTTGTTCATTGCTTCAACACTAAGGTCCTCTTCCTGAGTTAAAGCCGAATACCTGTTCTGTAGCTTGATCCGGAATTCCACTAGTTTCCCTCTTACCGCCAACTCATTGATTGGCTTCTTGTGTACCAGTTTCTTCCGTTCCTTCCTCAAGTCTAGCCTAATTCGAGTTCTAAGCATCCTATGGTCACTGCAGCGTACCTTGCCGAGCACGTCAACATCTTGTATGATGCCAGCGTTCGCGCAGAGTATGAAGTCGATTTCATTTCTAGTCTCACCATTCGGGCTCCTCCACGTCCACTTTCGACTAACCCGCTTGCGGAAAAAGGTATTCATTATCCGCATATTATTCTGTTCTGCAAACTCTACTCATAACTCTCCTCTGCTATTCCTAGAGCCTATGCCATTATCCCCCACTGACTTGTCTCCAGCCTGCGTCTTGCCTACCCTGGCATTGAAGTCGCCCAGCAGTATAGGGTATTTTGTTTTGACTTTACCCATCGCCGATTCCACGTCTTCATAAAGGCTTTCGACTTCCTGGTCCTCATGACTGCATGTAGGGGCATAGACTTGTACCACCTTCAATTTGTACCTCTTATTAGGTTTCACAACAAGACCTGCCACCCTCTTGTTAATGCTATAGAATTCCTGTATGTTAACAGCTATTTCTTTATTAATCAGGAATCCGACTCCTAGTTCTCGTCGCTCCGCTAAGCCCCGGTAGCACAGTACGTCCCCGCTTTTTAGCACTGTATATGCTTCTTTTGTCCTTCTAACCTCACTGAGCCCTATTATATCCCATTTACTAGCCTCTAATTCCTCCAATAACACTGCTAGACTCGCCTCACTAGATAACGTTCTAATGTTAAACGTTGCCAGGTTCAGATTCCAATGGCGGCCTGTCCGGAGCCAGGTATTCTTAGCACCCTCTGCAGCGTCACAGATCTGACCGCCACCGTGGACAGTTGCTTCGCGGCTGCTGGGGACTGAGGGCCGGGGTTTGATTGATGTATTCATATGGGAGGTTGTGGCCAAGTACTGCACCAGGGTGGCCAATCCTGCTCTGGTGAGAGAGTGCGTTACCGGTTCTGGTCGCCGGGATCAGGCCGCACTCCAGGCCTGTTTGCGCAATTTTCTCAAGACACAGTTTTTTTTGTATTTTCCGATGGAGAATTGCGCGGCACCGGGATTTGAGCCACGGTCCTCTTGCACGGGAGACGGATACCCTACCGACCCCGCAGTAGTTAAATTAAAAAATTAAATTATGGGGCTTTGCGTGGCAAAACCACTTTCTGATTATGAGGCACGCCGTAGTGGAGGACTCCGGAAATTTCGACCACCTAGGGTTCTTTAATGTGCACCTAAATCCAAGTACACGGGTGTTTTCGCATTTCGCCCCCATCGTCAAGCAAAACTAAGTTGAAATGGCGAGGAATGACCGACCGCTGAAGGGAAAGACAAATGGCTTTATAAACTGGTAGGTCATCGGCACGCAGAGGTGCGCGACCTCGTAATCGTACTCCATGATGGATAACGGCAGCTTCCGCTGCACCTTACTTTTGAGTAGTGAGGGCACGGCTATTAATGTGCATGCAATGCAGGTGTTTTCTACTTCTACTGCGAAACAGAAACAGCAGAAAAAAGCCAAAGTTCACCACTGCCGTTAAACACCCTTGTACCATGCACTAGATACACGTTAAAGAACGCCCAAGTGATCAGAAATTGACCCGGAGTCCCTCTATGCGGTGTGCCTCATGATAATGTTGCGGTTTTGCAGCGTCAAACACCAGAATATAATTTTTGAAATATGGCAGTCTATTTTACGAAGAAACCTATTTCCTAATACTCATAAGGCAACTTGGTTTTACTTTATCTAAAAACACTGCTGACAATATAGAAAGTGCGTTCCACGAATGCCTAATAAATTTAGTCATACAGTTAGCGGAGAAACATTAAGGTCACCTTTTTTCTAGTGTTCTTCATATGTTTTACATGTGAGCTATACGCAGCACAAGTTGAAGCTATACCAAAAGGCAGGTGAAAACAATCCCTCACATCTCCTTGCGAAACAGTCGTATGTAACATGTTTGGTATGAAATTATCTTCATCGTTATCCTTCGCAACAGGATTTCAATAAAAAGGTAATAGGAGGCTGCAGAACATGAACAATGAGTTAGGTTAACACAATAAACGTCTTATCTTTGGTGGGAGGCATAAGATAAGACAGGAGTACATGTGTCCCGGAATCTGAATTTGTATCACTCTAATTGATCTATCAGGCACTACATTCGTTTGAGGCTGGGGATCAAGACGAAAATAATGGTGTTCTGAATTTTATTTGCGCATGAATCTCTGGAGATATACGAATGCAGAGCATAGTTTCTTTAACAGGCGGCAAAGCAGAGTTCCACCGAATACTTCAAATGGTCGAAAAATACCAGTTAGGTCATCTGTCCACAGTAAGCTGACGGCATTCGTAATCTAAATTTTTCGCGCCAAATATTTTGTGGCACGTTGACCTTGCGATGATATCTGTTGCATGCTTTCACGATATAGCAGCTCTCAGTAAGCCTTTCCTCACTGTGCCTGCCACTATGTTTATACTCACCTTGGCCATGACGGCAGCACCTTGAGGGCATGTTCCCGCTGTCACAACGGTCAGTCTGCCTTGTTGCGCTATGTGGTTGTTGATATTCGGTGGCCTTACATGGCAGGCCAGCAATGATGAATCAATGTCAAGTACCTGTGGAAACCGTTCTTAAGGACCTAAATCAAAGCGAATGAAACGTGCAGGTACAAAGAGACTTAGATGGGCTAGTTGGCTGCTGGCTTGATGGAAAATGGTAATAACGGCGAGTTTTGAGGACAGGACACAGAAAGAATGGAGAGAGGACAGTCGGATAGAGGACAGACTACATAGGAAAGGTGACTGTCCTCTGTGAATTCTTTGTCGGTCCCGTCCTCAGAACACGCCGTTGTAGCCACGCAGCGAGTGTTTGTTGGTCACTCCACTTACTGAATGTTGTAAAATCTCGTGGGTGAAAATTAATATTGCTCGTTACACATGAAAGCAAGAAAATGCTGACAGGTCCTTGTCCCCACTAAAATATAAATATGTTTTGGAAATAAATGTAGCGACTGTCATGTTTTTTTTTATTACGGCTACGTTGTACAAATGAAAAAAATATTTTTTGTCGTTTCTTTGTTGCTGATATGTGATACTAGCTTTAGTATTCACAAGAAGGTATTCAAGTAACTCGACGACAAAATGTAGTGCGCTGACCATCTTTCGTTTTTCGTAAAGAAGTAACTGTCAGAAGGCATCGCATGAAAAATTTCGAACGTTAAACCCGCTTCAATCTTGTTTGACTCAACGAGAAGCAAAATTCAATTCAATTCAAGCATGGTGTTAGCAAAGCTCATATCGGGTAATTTCTTACAGCATTCACTTAAAGGCGATCCACCCGACTCCAGACCCAGCCTGTGTGACCCATTCACTTGATCGAGAAGAAGTAACGCTTTTGCACAGCGTCCGAAACGACTCCGCTACACCTCGGCTAGGTTATTTAAGACTGGACGATGCACTTCCCCGTTCTGTGCATTCTGTGGTGATATAAGCGATATCGGTCATTTCATTTTGATATGCCCGCAGTTCGGCACAGAATGAAAGCGATGGTCGACAGCCTCCGAAAGAATGGTCTTTTGCACAGGACCTTTGAAGACGTCGTTTTTCCCCGGAGGGCCTGCGGCGATCAGGAAGGGAGCACTACAACTGCAACAGCAAATGCGAGACACGGGGCTTTTCAACACCTGATGACGGACACAGTGACACTCACAGGAGGCTCAGGTGGAACCATTGCCGGTTATGTATGCCAGGCTAACGCCGCCTGCTGCAACACCACCACCACCACCTCCTACTTCAGAAACCTCGTAAGTGCAGATCACGTCAGCAAGGTGGACTACCTTTTGCTACAAAGCAAGTAAGGCCTACAATGATTCGCACAAACGAGGCAGACCGTTCACTGAAAAAACACAAATGCTTCTCTGCAAAGGCAGAAAAATTATTTCGTGGTTAGGAGCAGGCGGCTTTTTTCCACGGCACTTTAGGCAGTACTGGCGGAAGTTGCCAGGGTTTTCTTGGGTTATCGTCAGACGCTGCTATCTAACACGGCAATTTTAACAGGTACTGACGGCAAGTGAAATGTTGTGAAACGCAAAGGCCTAGCCAGTGTGACTAAGGCTGTGGTTGAACACTTCGTGCAAGCATATTAGTTTATTTCGTGCAACTTCACTGAGTACTTGCGCAGTGCGTTTACGGAAGGCAGATGCCTGGCCACAGGCTCATGACGTCACTACCGAGCGTTTTTGAGGAAATCCAGTTTCCCAGAGACACCTTGTCTGCTTCAGTGAAGAAGGTTTCGTTGTCGCCTACGGCCGCGCTGCGAATAAACTCGTGCCTTGGGGGACGGTCATTTAGAAACTTCACAAAATCCTGCAGCTCTGGTGAGATAGGGACGTTTCTGCTGGCCCTTTGTTGCACCAGAAACTGGAATACCTGTCTACTGTAATCCCTAAAGATTGGACGCATCTGGTCTTTGGAAGACATGGCCAGCACGCGTTGCAACATCGTAGAGTCTCTCTGTATGCGTTGACCGTATTCTTTTCCTATGAATTCGGCAATGCGTTTCACTTGCAACACAGTTTCAGCACATAGGTCTTCGTAGGTCAAAAAGAGGACATTATTCTCGTTCCTTCGCGAATACCACGGGAGGAGGCTGCCTTCCAGGTAATCTCCGTAGCTAACAGCTCCGCCGATGAAGCGTCTAAGATACTCGCCGAAATCGCCGACATCATCTGCGTTGATCGTGTGTGTCCTCGCTTGGTGGTAGGACGAGACACAGACATCGTAGGGGTTCTGGGCGACGTAGATATATTTAGCTTCGGAAGAAACTCGTCTATCGGTGAAGGGCAAGTGAGTCTTGATGGTCCCCGATCCATGCATAGCTCCCAGGGCATCGACGCCGAAGAGCTCTAGAAATGGAGAGTGCCTGAAGAATTGCACGAAATCTGTCGGCGGTTGGCCATCGTGAAAGATGCCGTATGCTATGTACTGGACCCAAGTTGTCCCGCACTTGGGGTACGTGGTGACGTAAACTTCACCAGCACGTCCCTTGTACGACAGTCCCGAAACTACAGCGTCATCTGGAAAAACGTGGGGCACCGCGACGCCTCGCACGACCTTAAGGTACGCCATTGTCCTAGGGTGATTTCCTAAAAAGCCTGTGGAAGGAAATAAATGACAAAATTAGAAGTAGTTATGCATGCAGCAATATATACACTATAATTTATTCTGCCTGTCTTTGAATAACGAAAATATTGGTGCAACATATGAAATAACGCGTGATTTCATTTGTGAGTGTGAAGGAGACGCGCAGTTTAGGAGTTCGCAGGTATCCATTTGTTTAAGAGAATCACAGACCGTTGACACTCCGAAAAGATAAAGAAGCCATCATGCCATAGTGAACCATGCACTAGTGTAATATAAGTCCCGTCTTAAACTTGCTTAACTAAAATGTATGAACTGAAATCTCTTGGATAGGTTAGAGCTGAGCTGTCGCGGAATATTTTTTGCTTGCATTTGAACGTAATAGAAAAATTAAGATGTCGCTTTGTTCGACGGCAAGGCTTGCATGCTTGCTATATGCATTTTTTTTTCAGAGTTCCAGTAAAGCTTTCTGCAGGCATCCAAGACAATCATAAGTGCTGTTGTGCAAAAGCCGCATGAATTACTCTGAACAGTTTCGCTGTAATAGACTGCATACTATAAGACAACATTGAACACATTTTATAGCATGTGTATAGGAACGCAAAGCACTCTTCAGGAGCTGCGTCATCTCTTTGTTACCAGATTGGGAACAAATCAGAAAGCTAGAAAAAAAGAAAACCACGTGGCCCACCTTTATTGGCTGGCGAAATCGGCTTTCAGTACGGGATAACGAAATGTTTTAAGACGCTGGTACCTGAAGCAAACCCTACTTCGCACTTCGAATCACGCCACCACGACTGCTACTCAGGACGAAAGTTGGGGATGACAATAAACCTAGCTCCGACAATGCTTTCCGCTCTACAGTATGTACCGATTTTTTTTTATTAGCCTCGCAGGCATAACTGGCAACCTGAGTAAATAAGCCTTTAATGCTTACGTACGGCGCCCAGCGATTGCAAGCGGCTGGAAGTTCAACTTGTAGCGCCAGCTTTATGTGGAATTATTGGGAGCAATGCAACTGAGGCTGTGGGCTCTTACCACTGAAGATACGAAAAAGGAAGAAAAGTGACAGAAAAGTGCATACGCCCGGATGCGATATGCACACAGCTGTTTAGCACGAAAGCTACGAGCGTCCGCACAACGCTCAACACAGCAGCGGTAGGCAGAGTGCTGCATTAGCCCGCTGCAGAGCCAACTGAGTGTAGAGTGAGAGTGAGCGCATATGCGGTTTGCATGTTTTTGCAGCCGTATGCAGTTCGCATCTCACGGAGAATTTCTCTCGCCGACTCGTTTCAGCACGACGGCGACGATAACGGCGACTGCGCGACCCTGCACTGAGTGCCCCTAAATCGTTCTCACAAGAAACACACTAGAGTCGAAGCATGTCGCAGACACTGTGTTCTCCTAGCAAGGTTGAAAATATCATGTTTCAGACAGCGATAAGATGATTTCATTGCGTAAGTAATAACTATAGCATTAGTTAGATCTTATATTTGGTGTGGTTCTTAAATGGCCCCTCACCAGGCCCTATAGCAAATCTCGGTTATACGCTTGAAGGTGTTGCATCTCCTCTATGGAGCGTTCTGCCGCCGAAAATTTTCAGATCGGCTCATTGATAGCCGAGATAGAGATATTTCAGTGCTGCGAAGCCATGATCTCAGCAGGCGGGCTCCACTGCCAAGCAAGACGCTCTCTCTACTCGCGCCTAAAGCCCCTGCATCTACGCGCCACCGCCGGCCAAGCTAAGTACCGCCAACCTACCCTCCTCCTCCACGCTCCTCTCCTCTCACCCCCTTAGCTTCCGGCGTAAAGCGGAACTTACGTAGCTTCAACTTCCTGTTCCGAGTGGAAGTGACGCTGTTTTTTAGCGTTGTTTACTTTCGCGTCGATAGAGAGGCTTTAATTGCACCAGCTGCGGTTGAAACTGTGAATGCGATTCCATCCAAGAACCACCGCCTATTGTAATCGGCGATCTGCTCGTGTTCGCTGCTTCGTGTCAACCTGCGACGGGTTGTGCCACGAGAGACAACGTACAGTGGTATGTAGTGCCTGGGCGCTTGGAGACCGCTCCCGTTTTTCGTGCATTTGGAAAACAGCGGCCGCAAACTACTACTTCAGCGGAATACAACAGCTTGTCCCCTTTGAATTCTTGTTTTGAAGCATACATCCCCTCCAGCCAGCACGTATGTAGGGACTTTAGTGAAGGAGTTCGCGACGGCAATTTTTACGGCAGACGCATAGAGTTTATGCTGTTGATTATGAGGTTGAACTTGTCTCGTACGATCGAAGGTAGCGAACGTCCCAAGTGCGTGCACTACGTGAAGGACTGCAATGACGTGAAGCTATGAAATATAACAAGTTCAAATTTGCGTGGAGGGCATTCAGTGACATGGTGAAAACAAGTGTGCTTTTCTTGTGCGATATGAGCGGAGGTGTGCAGTGAATTGGTGCGTGTGCGCTTGTTGTAACGCGTGCAAAGGTGGACGGCGAATTGTGTGGATGACGCCAGCTGATGCACACTGCGAATTGTGTGTTGTGACGCGAGCATCTGCTCGCGTGTACGGCGAATTATGTTCGTGTGTTGTGGCCTGAGGAAAGGTATACGGCGAATTGTGTGTTGCAACGTGAAATTACGATGGCTATTTTTTTTATTGCGAGTGTTCAGGAGGCGAACACGGCAGTATTTCGGGCGGTAGGTGTGTCATACTTCTGTTGTCGCGCTTGTATCCGTCCCTGGCCTAAGCGCTAAAGCACTTCCATCTACGCGCCACCGAAGTTTTATGCCGGCAGAAGCGAGGATGGAGGGGCTTTGTTTAGCCTTACTTACTCAACTTTACTCAAAGCGTCCAAATTTTGATGTACGTCAGTTTAGTTATTGGTCGAAAAGACACCTACTTGTTTGGTGAAGTGGAGCAGCGTTGATTTGCTGAATGCTTTCAGAGTTATTCAAGCTTTGTGAAGTAAATGTGAAATTGGCTTATACCAACTGCTATTGTATGAACAAATACTGTGCGTTGCATGTACCACTCTGTCAACACTTCATATGCCTACATTTTGTATATATTCTGTTCGTAAAGGCCAACTGTCCTCCACCTTGCAGTAAAAAGAAAGTTCATACAGGATGTACCAATACGTGCTTCTTTCATAACTGATGCTCTCCGCACTTTGTCAGCGAAAGAGGACGACAGGCAAAGCGTGTGGGCGCAGCGTACGCAAACAAGCGCGTAGATGCACGCGAATGACGCTTGGTGGAATGGCTAGTGCGAGCAACTCAGATTTGCACCGGTTGCTTAGCACGGGCGCCTCACCATCGTCTGCAATGGAAGCGGAAATTCTCGCAGCGCAACTCTAGGAAGCGGAAACGCCGGATCCGGAAATACCGGAAGCGGAAATGCCGGAACCGGATTTGGTGTGAGGGGAAAAGGCGGTGCACTCAAAGGTTGGCGCTACTTAAGAGAGCGGCGGTGGCGCGTAGATGCAGGGGCTTTACTCGCGCCGTTTAGCTTGCGCAGGCGAAATTCCTTCCCTGCGTTCTCCCATACCAGACCTAGAGGATCGCGTAACGCATACGTCACAGGCCCCGCCGTCATTCTTTTTCTCTTTGTTTTCTTTTTCGGCGCTACGCACTTCCAGTGACGTTGACTCTGACATTGTCCGCTGATGTTGCTGTCTCGTTCGCGTAGCGTACGATTTACGCGCTGTGCATAAGGAAACATGAGTAGCGATATAATTCAGTGCTACACGAATACTGAGGCACAACTCGCGGATCGCAGAGCATGATCACGCTCTGGAACACGATAGAAATGGCATACTTTCGGTACCTGCGCACGTGACCGCACCACCGTGGGAACAAGTAGACGAAGCGGAAGTACATCTCTCTTGCTGCGGTGCGAAGTAAAACAGAAAACGCGCAGACATTCCGTTTGTGTGTTTCAGTATTTCTCTAAACTTCCATTCGTCAATTCAAGCAACAGATATTGCACAGATAACAGATGTTGTTTTGAATATTTCTCGAAGTCACGTGTCACCACGAGCCACGTGACAATGCGGACACCAGTACGTAATCGCAAGCACACGAGGTGCGTCATCCTCCGGCTTGGAGCGGGGTGGCCGCGAGGAAAAGGAAAAACGGTGTTCGGTTTGAAATTTTAGATCTTTCCACGGCGCGTAGCGATGTAATACTTTGCAGACACGATCGTTAGCGCGCAATGTATGCTCTGCGCTTGTCAGCTCAAAATGGCCAGACCTGGTGAGGGGCCCCTTGAGCGTAGAAAATTGAAGACAGAAAAGGAAAGATTAATCAGGAGCCGACCAACAGTCGGGGTACATTAGCGGCGTTCTCATGAATGCGACAAATGACGCGCGGCATCGCATATGTAACGCGTCGCATTTGCGTGAAGCACAGTATTGCTCTAGGAAGGGCGAATCACATTGATGCGACACGAGAAGGTAGCCTGCGATGAAGGACGTCGTCTCGCGTAAACATGGTTGATTGACACTGTTACAGGCAGTCCGCCGCACCTGTTGATACCAATGTGAATCAGACAGCATCTCCAGGCATATTATACTGTTTTATTTTCTTCTGGGAAATATATACGGAAGGGGAGCAGAAAGGAACTTAAAAATGGATGCGAGGCGCATGCGCTGTTGCCACGTCCCAATTTAGCTGACGTGGCCGTGATAGCATTTCTCTACCCTTAATAGACACTTTTAGTTCAACGTAGGTAAGGAGACTGCGTACGCTGCGAGGCTGCGGGAGAGAAGTGCGCATGCGCCGAATGGAACTCATCTATTTACATGGATGCGTGCGAACGGCCGTATCGAGATGCTGCGTGCGTAAGGCGTGTCTAGCTGCGTGACTCTCTCGCGGAAACTCGAACGAACGAGAGTGCATGATGGCGACAGTGGAGTCCGACACGGACAGCAAAAGTAAACCCGGAAGAAATCGCGTCTCCTTTACGTTGAAAGACGATGTTGCCAAAGTAAATACACCTGCTAGCGAAGCTTCCACAGGAGCCCATACGTTCAAAACATGGTGGTTCATCAGTGGATGGATGGATGTATGGATGGATGTTATGAGCGTCCCCTTTGAAACGGGGTGGTGGGTTGCGCCACCAAGCTCGTCCTACCTATGTTAAACTATATAAAAAACCCTATCAACTACCCCACCCAAATTTTCTGATCCCCTATTTCGAACTGTGCTTTTGTACGTCTTTGTTTTTTGTCGTTTCCATACTTTTCTTCCACCAATCCTGTAGTCGCCTCTTACTAATGCCTATTGCGGACATGTTTACTTTTCCACTGCCCTCGCTGAACGCAAGTGCTTCAAGGAGGCCAGTGGCGCCTAAATCGACCGCTGGCTAGACGTCTTCACGTTCCAATAAAACATGCTCCATAGTCTCCCTAGCTTTACCACAGCAAGCACATGCTTCTTCTTCCGTCTTATATCTCGCTTTATAGGTGCGTGTTCTAAGGCATGCCGATCTCGCTTCGAAATGTAATGAGCTTCCCTTGAGTTATCATAAATTGTTTCTTTCCTGATGTCGTTTTTTCCTCTTAAGTAGTTACTCATGGCAGGTTTCTTTTCCATTGCCGCCACCCGTGAGATTATTTCAGCCTCTGACTTTCCGCTTGGCCTTCCTTGTTGCGGTGTGGCGCACCCTACAGGCCGCATACTTGCTGGTAAGCTTCCAATTTCTTTTCCTCCACTGTGAATCAATGTTTTTCTTTTACAGACACCTGAACACTCTCCCAGCCCATTTACTTTCTTCCAGATTCCTCAGCCGTTCTTCATACTCAATTTTACTGCGAGCTTCCCTCACTTCAAAACTAGTCCAGCCCATATCACTCTGGGACTCCGGCTCCCCAGCTCCGGAGAGACGCTCAGCCGTCGAGCTAAGCCTCACTCGGACTCCGCCACTCCGCCTGCGACGCCAGCCGTTAACATGGAAGTAACGGTTGAAGGACACACCGTAACCGCACAAGAGCTCCAGTCAGACGATTGGACACCAGTTATATATAAAGCCTATGCCTCCCGACCGGCCAATTCGCCGAAACCACCTCAACGCTCAGACAACGCTACCTCCGAGGCAGCAAACCCGAACGCCAGGAACGCGGCGCCCGACGCAGCAGCCGCAACTAGCAGCGGCAAGACGCCGGCCCGCCTACCACCTGCAACCAAGGAGGCTCGCCTCACAGTGCAATGAAGCAAGCAACTGCCGCCACTCCCACCCAACGCTATTAGAGTGGTCGTTCGCCCGCGAGGTGAAGTGCGACTCCTTGACATCCCAACACCTCGACTCAGTAAGGCAGTGCAGACCCAGCTTCAAATCACTCTACCGGACGACTTCTGCCTTCGCATCCACCCGACGAACAATACTTTCACCATGGCAACAACACATTTCCCAACTGCCGAGACTCTGAAGACGCTGACCTCCCTCACCATTGGAGACCGAACCTACCCGTGCGCAGCTTACGTGGCACCCCCACCGGGGGCTACCAGAGGAGTCATCACAAACGCCTATGACGACGAGACCCCAATGCAACTCTACCAAGACCTGGTCAGAAGAAATCCAGAGCACACCATACTAGCAGCCCGACGCATGGGAAAGACGCACTCCATCCTAATCACCTTCGACGCAAGCGCAGTCCCGAACTCCATCAAATACATGGGAGCCATCCACCGCTGCAACTAATACCGCGGCAGTCCGGAAGCCTGCACAAATTGCAGACAACCGGGTCACTGTCATGACGTATGCCCAAGCCCCAAGACCAATCTCTGCCCCCGCTGTGGGATACAACATCCGCAACAAGAACCTCCTTGCACGCCTAATTGCATTCTGTGCGAGGGCCCTCACCTTACCGGCACGGGATCCTGCAAGGGACGAAACCTTCACCAGACACGGAAACAGCCGAGCCACCCACAAACGCGGCATCAAGAATTGATCACATCCGGGGACAATTTTCCCCAGTTGTCGCCCAATCAACACAAGCAAGCCTGGACAGCGCCGTTGAAGCAAGCCTGGGACACTCCCCTCTCTTCTCACAAGCACATGCCATCCATGACGGCGACTCCCAGTCTGCAACACGCCCTTGCAAAATCCCAGGAGGAGGCAGCGGCGGCCAAAGCAGAAGATACAGCAGCCCGGAAAGAAGCCGCCGCCCTTCATCAACATATCGCCAAACTGGAAACCCAGATAAGTGCTCTTGCCTCTGGATCTCCCATTCCACCTGCCCCCGCTCCTGCCGCATACGAGGCTCCCACCCCCAACCCACCCACCGCCCATACCTTACCCAGTCACTCCAACCCTACTTCCTCTCCTGATTTGCTAGCAATGGAAGCTGACACCGAACCCTCCGCAAACTCAACTGCATGCACAGCACCCACTCCCCCCACCGCTACCTCACGAGACGACATTCCAACCCTGCTTGAGTCCTTCGCTGCTCGCTTTGAGGCAAAATTGCAGGCCGCTATTACTCACATCAACCAGGAATGTGCAACGCTCAAAAACGCGGTAATCCACTTAACGCAAGATAATACTTCTTTTAACCAACGATTAGATGTGCTAACCCAAGGCTTCTCTGACCGATGTAGCGATCTTGAGTCCCAGCTCAATTCTTACTCAACCGCCCTCCCGAAGCGGGACCCCACCCCAAATAGACGCAAGAAGGCTAAAGCAACGGAGGGAAACGACAACCCTATGCCTGTCATAGCTATCGACTTCCACCCCCCCCACCCCCGTTATTCCTTCCCCTGCTATCGATTCTCATGATGGCAGCTCCAAACCGTAATCTTACACTCTGGCAGTGGAACTGCCGGGGCTTTCGCCGGAAGCGTCATGTGGTCCACCAACTGCTGTCCTGCGCAACGGGGCCCGACATCCTTGCCCTGCAGGAACCCTCCAACCCACTTACCCTCCCTGGCTATACTCCTATTTTGCCCACATCTCCCCTACCCTCCCGGGTAGCATTTCTAGTTAGTCGCTCAATCACCACCATCTCCCATACCCTACCGATTCAAGACATTGATCACCTTCTAATTGAGCTTGTGCCGCAACACGTTCGAGCGAACAGTCTCTTCATCCTAAATGTATATAGCCACCCAAAGTGCCTACAAAGCAACTTCGAACGCCTCTTTACACTTGCGAAGCGCATAGCAAACAAGTGCCCCTTACTCGTTGTAGGAGACTTTAATGCCCCGCATACGGCTTGGGGTTACCCACATGACACACCGAAAGGCCGTCGTGTGTGGTTAGCAGCGCAACAAGCCGGTCTCTCTCTACTCACCGACCCTACCTCTCCTACACGCACGGGAACCAGCGTCTGTAGAGACACTACGCCAGACCTTACGTTCGCACATCGCCTCCCTCACGCCACATGGTGCAACACACAAGAGAATTTGGGTGACCATTGCATCATCGAAATTCTCTTAAACATTAAACTACCCCACAGACCTCCCAGAGGCTCCACTTTCACGAAGTGGGACTCTTTCCGATCATGTAGAGCAGCCCGCACCTACGCCCCCATCAAGGACATCACCGAATGGTCCAAACAACTACAAAGTGATGTCCGACTCGCAACTCGTCCCCTATGGGAGGACTACCCCAGCGACACAGTTGACTCCCACCTTCTACATTTATGGGAAGCTAAAGCAAGCCTAGAACGACGCTGGCAAAGGCAGCGTTGGAACCGGACACTTAGACGCCGCCTCGCCCGTCTCAATAAAGAGATACAGACACACGCAGCGACTCTTTCACGACAAAACTGGGAATCACTATGCAACAAGCTAGATGGCAATATGAGTTTACCTCAGACCTGGAACCTCTTTAGACACTTAATAGACTCCACACAGTCTAAGACTACACAAAGACACAACCTCACCAAACTCATACATACTTCCGATACACCTCCATTGGAACTCCTTCAAGAACTTCGAAATCTGTACTTCCCCACACACCCTCCTTTAACACACCCCGACTATGCAGGCCCCCCTAACGACTTCATCGACCAACCCATTACAGAAGCAGAAGTTCAGGCTGAACTCCAGAGACTTAACACGTGCTCAACCCCCGGTCCGGACGCGGTACATAACAAGGCACTCCGGAATCTCGACGCCGAATCCATTACGGCCCTTACCGAATACTTTAACGGGTGCTGGCAAAAGGGCACCCTCCCATCGCAATGGAAAGAGGCCAAAGTCGTCTTCATACCTAAACCCGGGAAACCTCTGCTCACCTCTAACCTCAGACCCATCTCTTTGACATCTTCGGTGGGCAAATTGATGGAACACGTACTCCAGACTAGGCTCTGCCGTTACCTAGAAAGCAATGATCTGATGCCCACCTGCATGTTTGGATTTCGTCCTGGGCTTTCCACACAGGACGTCTTCCTACAGCTAAAACATCACATTCTAGACTCTCAAACCAACGACACCAAAGCTATTCTAGGTGTGGATCTTACTAAGGCATTTGACAACGTTACACACTCAGCTATCCTACAAAACCTTACAACCTTGGGAGTCGGAGCCAGGATGTACAACTACATCCGAGACTTCCTCACCCACCGCACAGCCACACTTACTTTCGGTGACCACAGCCTCCCAGGTATCACAACCGGGGCACGAGGTACGCCCCAGGGAGCCGTCCTTTCCCCTATATTATTCAATATAGCACTCCTTCACCTACCCCAACAACTAGCTGAAATCCCCGACATCCATTTTAGCCTCTACGCCGACGACATCACTGTCTGGACAAACCGAGGCAGTAACGCCGAAATAGAACAACACCTACAATTGGCACTAACCACCATCGACACATATGTACGAGAGCGTGGCCTGACCTGCTCCCCCTCAAAATCGGAGCTCTTTCTATACCGCCACAAGCAACACGATTCAGTCGTTCCTCCCATCACCCTTACGCTAGGTACTCACCCCATCCCACTAGTATAAAAAATCCGAGTGCTAGGGCTAGTTATCCACTCTCATGGCGCGCACGGAGAAGTCATAAAAACTCTCCAAACACACGCTCAACAGACCACCCGACTGATTCGCCGCATAGCGAACCGCCGGGCTGGCTTACGCGAGGAAAACACGCTTCGCCTCACCCAGGCTTACATAATAAGCCGCACCGCATATGCTCTTCCTTACCTACCCCTTCGACAGAAGGAGAGAGATCGAGTAAACGCGCTCCTACGGAGTTGCACGAAAGCAGCTCTACGCCTTCCTCCCAGCATATCCAATGACCGACTCCTCAAACTCGGTGTCCACAACACCTTTGAGGAACTCAGAGAAGCCACCTTTACGGCACAAATATCCCGTCTGTCTAACTCAGAGCCTGGCCGCACTCTGTTATCCCAATTAAACCTAACCCCTGTTACACACCCTACCGAGAGGGTCCCCCTTTCTCCTATCCTCCGCTCTAACCTCAACATACCCCCTGTCCCCAAGAACATGAACCCTGAGCGAGACGGGAACCGCCGAAGAGCAAGGGCTCGGGCCCTCCACAAACAGTATGGCGAGGACCATGAGGTGGTCTACGTGGACGCAGCGGAATATACGTCAGGCTCCCGTATGGCCCTGGCGGTAACCGACAATCGAGCAAAGCTTCTAACCTCCAGTTCAATCATCACCAATTCCACCACAGAGGCAGAAGAGGCAGCCATCGCGCTTGCTCTCATCTCTTCATCTGCCACCAAAATTATCACTGACTCAACTATGCCAATGGTTCTGCTATGAATGCTATGATTCTCAACTATGCCAATGGCTACATATCCCGCACCGCTGCGCGCTTACTACGCTCCTGGCAGCCCCGGCGCCGCATAACGCTAATCTGGACGCCAGCACATGCTGGCCTCCCCGGCAACGAGGAGGCTCACTCCTTCGCCCGAGGTCTCACATTCCGGGCAGTGGGAGCCGAGCCCCCTCTACGGGCCGGGGAGTGCCTGCTCTCCTTCCGTGATATTCTCTCGTACTACCGGGACAAACGAAGGGAATACACACCCCCAGCCCCATCCCTCACCATAGAGCAGGCCGCACACTGGCGTCGACTACAAACTCGGACTGCTCCATACCCCATACTACTACATGCCAGATACCCAGACCAATTCCCCTCAACATGCAAACTTTGCGGCAAACCAGGAGAATTCCTGCACACCCTCCTCACGTGCCCCACCTTCCCTCATCCCCCATCACCTGCCGTGGCGGTGTCTTACTGGGAGACTCTTCTGACCTGCGCTTCCGCTCAAGACCAGTGCCGGATCATCTCCAGTGCAATAAGAAGGATTGCGCTTCAAGGACTCTCCTTTGCTTTGTAAGGGTGCCCCCTCATAGTAAGGGAGCACTCAAGTGCCATGTAGGGGGCTTCGCCCCCACCATTCATATCATTGGCAATAAATGTTTCTACCACCACCATATCACTCTGCACAGCTTCATTTGTAGTCTTCCCGTGAGCGCCCAGGGCGAGGCGACCCACTGACCTTTGGTTCCCGTCGAGTCCTGATTGTACCCCTGATTTAAAGCAAACAACCGCATTTACAAAAGTAAGTCATTTAACCATTACACCTTTCGACATACGTGGAGGACCTCGTACGTATTGTATCCCCATAGCGCTCTGTGCTTCATTATGGCTGCATTTCTCTTCCCCTTCACTGTTATTGTTTTTTTCTCTGTTTCCATATATCTATTGCCTTCGTTTATCCATACACCAATATATTTATATTCTGTTGCCCGAGGTATTTCCTGGCCCTGTATCTCCACTGTCTGTTCATTGTTTTCATTGAATACCATAATACTTGATTTTCTAACACTAAACTTCAAACCTAAACTGTTGCCTTCCTGCCCACAGATATTAGCCAGATGATACAAATCACTTTGCTTGTTAGCTAGCTACACAATGTCGTCCGCATAAAATAAACCTGGAAGCTGCTGCTCTATTACTGTACCCGCCTGTTTGTGTGAGAGAAAAAACGCGATATTACTTCCTTCTAGCGCCCTCTTCATCCTCACCATGTACATCATAAATAGCAGCGGGGATAAAGGGCACCCCTGCCTCAGTCCCTTGTTGATATGAACTTCTCCTCGCTCCTCGTCCCTTCCCATTCAAAGGAAACAGTATTTTCTAGGTAAATTTCTCTCACAAGCTGTAGACAATCACCACCTTAGCCTTCCCCTTCCAGAATATCCCCCAAATTGTTGCGGTGTACGTTGTCATAGGCTCCTGTAATGTCTAAAAAGGCCACATATAACGGTCTGTTTTCTACTTTTGATATTTCAATACACTGAGTAAGAACAAAGAAGTTATCATCTAAACGCCTACCTGTTCTGAAGCCATTCTGAAGTTCTCCCATAATGCCATTATTCTCTGCCCATGCTTGAAGCTTTAGTTTGATTGTCTGCATTGCTACCCTGTATAATACAGATGTAATGGTCAACGGCCTATATGAGTGAATTCTATCTTTCTCCCCCTTACCTTTATAAATTAAATTCATTATACTTTGTCGCCAACTGTCTGGTATTTGTCTATCTTTTAAAGTTTTTTCCACTGCTTTCACCAGAGCTTCCTTACTGTTTGGTCCTAGTTCATTATTCAGCCTTACGGGAACCTCGCCTAGCCCCATGGCTGTGCGTTTAGGAATTTTCTCTTCCGCTTTCTTCCAGCTGAAATTTGTCAGCACCTGCTCCTTTTCCACTTGGGCCTCTTTCATGCTCTTTTTTTCTTCAAATACAACCTCGTTATTGGCTTGGAAAGATTCGGCTGTTATTTTTCGTATGTAATTTATTGCCGGTTCTCCTTCCAGTCTGTTTTCATCTTCGTCTAGGATATGTTGTTGTATTGTTGTTGACTTCCTGCCTAATAGTTTTATGTGGTTCCAAAATATCGTAGGTGCGGCCTTCATTTTTTCATGTATTTCTGACAACCAACGTTCCCTTTCACCTTTTAATTTTGCTTGCACCAGTATTTGAACCATAGACTTTTGCTCCCGGTATATTTCCCATTTACTGGTTACTTTATCCTGGGGCAACTGCGCCTTCTTTGCCTGCCTGTGCTCTCGGGATGCTCTCTGTCGTTCGGCGATCGCTTCTCGTATCTCCCTGTTCCACCAGCTTTTCAGTTTCTTTCTTCCTTTCCAACTAACATGTTCTTTCTCTTTCCGTATTTCTGTCGTTATTACACTTAGAAGCTCACTATATTCCCACTCTTTACCATTTGCCAAGTTCTTCCTCGAGTCTAGTGACTATATTTGCTATTTGGAAAATTAATATTTCCCTGGGAAATCACCATCCAATTTCATTGACCTGCATTAGCTGCAAGATGCTCGAACATATAATTGCTTCTCATATTTATAATCACCTAGAGTCCAATAATTTCTTTTTTCGCCATCAACATGGTTTCAGGAAGGGATTATAATGTGAGACACAGTTACTCGAATTTACGACAGACCTGCACCTTAACATGAACAACAACCAGCAGACCAATTGCATTTCCCTTGACTTTTCCAAAGCATTTGATCGTGTAGCTCATTGTCACCTTATTGCAAAATTAACTGCATTTCGAATTGACTCGTTCACTCTAACATGGCTTCGTAATTTTCTTGCGAATCGTCAACAGTTCACAGTAGTCAAATAATATCGCTTCATCTCCTACTTACGTTACCCATGGTGTGCCTCAGGGCAGCGTTTTGGGCCCTTTACTCTTCCTGATTTACATAAATGATTTGCCATCCAATGTTTCTTCTCGCTTCATCTCATCACGATCGAAGCGATATCGCCTTAGAAGTTAAAACAGGGTGCGGCCACAGCAGAGCCGCGTGCTGCGTGCGAGGGGCGCTGGCTTCGGCAGCTGTCAGACGCAGCACGGCGTCTGTTTGGGGGTGTTTTTATGTATCATAAATTTATCACGAACTATAATCTTCTTCATGGAAGCCACGTAACGAAAAGTGGTCTTGACTGCACATTGACTGCGCGCCGACCATTAATAACACAACGCTGTTCTTGCTGTGAATTCACACAGCAAGGGGCCAGAGGTGATGCCGCTACGGTTTACTACCGTTAATAGCACAGTGGATGCTCTGAGCACATTGTTTAACGAATTCGGACTGTCACATGCCGTTGCCTCCAGTCAGGAACGCCGTTCACCGGGTCAGAAGTTTATAAATTTATGGAACGAAGCGGTGTCATCCACATACACGAGCCGCCTTATTACACACAGAGTAATGAATTGGAAGAGCGCGCCGTTAGAAGCATAAAGGACGATTTAAAAAAGTTGATGCGTGTGGACCTCGCAATTACCCTGGCTAGAATATTGTGCCATTACAGAAACGCAGCGCAGGGCTTCGCGCAGTCTCCCTCAGGATTGCTCTTGGGATACGAGGTGCGGACAAGACAAAACATGTGTCTTCCACCGAAGAACCGGACAGCTCATCAGCGCCAATATGCTGACGACATCCCGTGGAGTTTCACCCCGTGGAGTTTCACCCCGGTTGACACCGTGCACGTCCGCAACTACGCGGTCGGGAACAAGTGGACACCGGAAAAAGTCAAGCCCGCCTCGGGCGCCCAGCTGGGGACTTTTGAGATGGGAGAAGATGTGGTACTGCCGAGACATCTATGACCACACGAGCCGAACATCTGGAAGACTGGATGCCCACGGAGGAGAGGGCGCCGGAGTCCGGTTCTGCTTCAGGCGTTGCTGAAACCCCGCCCTAGCTGCGGCGTTCCTGCGTATGAAGAAGCTGGTATAGTGCTACTGTTAAGCGTACGCAGCAGATGCGTATGCAGTACACATTGCTGTGTGCGCTACAAAAGAAGCGTTACACAACACTTGCATCTTAACGGGCCGTGATACGTTTCGTTCAACTAGACATGCCATATACCACGTGTAAGCGTTTTTGAGTGCTTCTAAGCGCCACCAAGCGTCCGAAGCCTGCGAAGTTTCACTAACGTTGTGGCATCTGTGATCGGCGCGCCAGTCGATCGCGGAAGCCATGGTAACAACCACATGCATCCATGTCAAGCCGCTTGTTTTAATCTCCGTTAGCATGGCAACGTCGCCTTTCAGCGTAAAGGAGACGCGATTTCTTCGGGGTTCACTGTTGCAGTCCGCGTCGGACGCCATTGCCGCCATCACGCAATCTCCTTCGCTCGAGTGATCGCGAGAGCATCACGCAGCAAGACACGCGTTACGCACGCACCATCTTGATACGGGCGTTCGCACGCATCCATGAAATAGATGCGTTCCATTCGGCGCATGCGCACTTGTCTCCCGCAGCCTTGCAGCGTACGCAGGCTCCTTACCTTCGTCGATCTAAAAGTGTCTATTAAGGGGTAAGAAATGCTATCACGGCTACGTGAGCTAAACGGCAGGCGTCAACGCGCATGCCCCTCGCATCCATTTTTAAGTTCCGTCCTGCTCCCCTTCCCTACATATCTCCCACAAGGAAATAAAACATTAGAATATGCCTCGAGGCGATGCCTTATTGACATCGGGATCAACAGGTGCGGAGGACTGGCTAGTAACAGTGTGAATCCACCGGTGTTTACATGCACTACGCGAGGCGACTTCCTTCGTCGCAGGCTATCTGCTCGTGTCACATCAATGTGATTCGCCCTTCCTAGAGCATTACTGCGCCTCACACAAATGCGACGTGCTACAAATGTGATGCGGCGCGTCATTTGTGGCATTCATGAGAACACTTCTAATATCCCCCAATTGTTGGTCGACTCCTAATTAATATTCCCTTATCTGTATTCAAATTTTACGCTTAGGAACCACACCAAATATAAGATCTAACTAATGCTATACTTATTACTTACGCTAGGAAATCATCTTATCGGCTGTTGACTGCAACATTTTATTCTCAACATTACTAGGAGAACTCGGTGTCTGCGACATGTTTGGACTCTAGTGTGTTTATTGCGACAACGATTATAGGGGAACACGGTGCACGTTCCCGCAGTCGCCGTTGTTGTCGCCGTCGTGTGTCTCGGTATCAACTGCGCGTGCGCTGCCCGCACGTTGACGGCGAGAGAAAGTCCCGCTGCTGTGTTGAGCCTTGTGTTACCGTCTGTGATAGGAGTTTGGACGATTTGAATGTCGCGGCTGAATGCGCATGACTGCTGTGCGGCGGCGACGGACGAAGAGGAAGAGAAGGGCCGGTGTCTGGGCGGAGGCGGCAGCCATACGATCTGCCTGAGCTGCTTGGAGTGGCCTTCCGAACAAGCCGAGCAGTTCGTCTACCCAAGGCCGGTGTTCCTGGGTGTGCTGGAAGTACAGGCCGGGCTGTCCTTGGGCTTCAACCGGCCTGCTCCACTGCTGGGCGAGCATCCGACACCGGCATGTTCCGATGCAGCTAAGCCTTCCGAACGGTCTACCCTGTGGCGGGCAGACGTCCCGACCCTGCTGTCGCGCGAGTGGCTCGTCGTGTTCCGGACATCCGCCCCGGCCTCCAGCGCCTGCGCCACTCACCGCTCCGGATTCAACTTTGCGCCTCTTCGTGCCGTGCGTGTGTGATACCGACGCGCTATCGGACGCCTTCCTACATTGACGCCGAGCGTGACTATACCTAAGCGACAGACGTTCATGAAAGGAACTGTGTGTGTGTTGTCGTATACGTTATCCTAGTCCCGTCTCCGTGTCATTAAAGCCTCTCTGTGTTCATTGTGCCATCCCTGTGTGTTTGAGGCCTGGGCCCACATCTTCCTATCACACCGTCTCCTGTATTCGTGCTGAACAGCTGTGTGCATGCCGCGTCCAGGCGTATGCACTTTTCTGTCCCTTTTTTTCTTTTGTTCGGTGGTAAGCCTTAATTGCATTGTTCCCAACCATTCCACATACAGCTGGCGCTGCAAGTTGAAATTTAGGTCGCCAGTAATAGCTGGGCATCGTACGTAAGCAATAAAGGCTGATGTATTTAGGTTAGCGCTTATGTCCGCGGCGCTGCAAAAAAAAAAAGATTGACCAAAGTGAAGACTGCAAAGCACTGCGAGAGCTAGGTTTATTGTGATGCCCAACTTTCGTCCTGAGTAGAAGTGGCGGCGTGATTTGAAGTGTGAAGTAGGGTTTCCTTCAAGTACCAGGCGTTCTGAAACACTTGATTATCCCGCACTGAAAGCCAATTTCGCCGGCTAGTAAGGTATGTCACGTGGTTTTCCTTTTTTTTGTTAACTGTCTCATTTGTTTCCAATCCGGTAAATAAGAGTTGACGCAGCTCCTAAACAGTGCTCTGTGTTCCTACACACATGGTATAAGATATGTTCAATGTTGTCATATAGTATGCAGCAAATTACAGCGGAACAGTTCAGAGTAGTTCATGCAACTTTTGCAGAACAGCGTTACTGATTGTCTTGTATGCTCTGCAGAAACCGGCACTTGGTGTCTGAAAAGAAATGCCTATAGCACACATGCAAACCTTGCCGTTTGCCAGAGCAATCTCTCAATTGTTCTATTATGTTCAAATGCAAGCAAAAAATTGTCGGCGACAGCTCGACTCTGAGCCGTCCAATAGATTTCAGTTCATGCATTCCAGTTAAGCATGCTGTAGAATGGACTGATATTACACCAGTACACTAGTGTACTATAGCGTGATGGACACTCTATCTTTCTGGAACGTTGGCTACGGTCTGTTTTCTCTTAAAGAAGCAAAAAAAACCCTGCGCACTCTTAAACGATACGTCTTGTTCACACTCACAAATGAAATTACGCGTTATTGCATCTGTTGCACCAATATTTTCGTTATTGAAAGAATGGCGGAATAAATTATAGTGTATGTATTGGTGCATGCATAACTACTTCTAATTTTGTCATTTACATCCTTCCACAGGCTTTTTCGGAAATCTCCCTAGGACAATGGCGTACCTCAAGGTCGTGCAAGGCGTCATGGTGCCCCGCTTTTTTCCAGATGACGCTGTTCTTTCGGCACTGTCGTACAAGGGACGCGCTGGTGAAGTTTACGTCAACACGTACCCCAAGTGCGGGACAACCTGGGTCCAGTACATAGCATACGGCATCTTTCACGATGGCCAACCACCGACTGATTTGGTGCAGTTCTTCAGGGACTCTCCATTTCTAGAGCTCTTCGGCGTCGATGCCCTGGGAGCTATGCATGGATCGGGGCCAATCAAGACTCACTTGCCCTTCGCCGATAGACGATTTTCTTCCGAAGCTAACTATATCTACGTCGCCCGGAACCCCTACGATGTCTGTGTCTCGGCCTACCACCAAGCGAGGACACACACGATCAACGCAGATGATGTCGGCGATTTCGGCGAGTATCTTAGACGCTTCATCGGCGGAGCTGTTAGCTTCGGAGATTACCTGGAAGACAGCCTCCTCCCGTGGTATTCGCGAAGGAACGAGAATAATGTCCTCTTTTTGACCTACGAAGACCTATGTGCTGAAACTGTGTTGCAAGTGAAGCGCATCGCCGAATTCATAGGAAAAGATTACGGCCAACGCATACAGAGGGACTCTGCAATGTTGCAACGCGTGCTTTTCATGTACTCCAAAGAGCAGATGCGTCCAATCTTTAGGGATTACATGAGACAGGGAGCCCAGTTTCTGGTGCAACAAAGGGCTAACAGAAACGCCCCTATCTCACCAGAGTTGCAGAATCTTCTGAAATTTCTAAATGATCGTCCTCCTAGGCACGAGTTTGTTCGCAGCGCGGCCCTAGGCGACTACGAAAGCTTCCTTGCTGAAGGAGACAAGGTGGCGCTGAGAAACTGGATTTCCTCAAAAACGCTCGGCAGTGACGTCATGAGCCTGTGGCCAGGCATCTGCCTTCCGTAAATACACTGCGCAAGTATTCAGTGAAGTTGCACGAAATAAGCTAATATCCTCGCGCGAACTGTTCAACCACCGCCTTAGTCGCACTCGCTAGGCCTTTGCTCCTCAGAACATTTCACTTGCCGTGGGTACCGGTTGCAACGGCAGCCTTAGAAAGCAGCGTCTAACGATTACCCAAGAAAATCTTGGCAACTTCCACCAGTATTCCTAAAGTGCTGGGGAAAAAAAACCGCCTCTTCCTATCCTCGAAATACTTTTTCTCTCTTTGTAGAGAAGCATTTGTGTTTTTCCAATATACGACCTGCCGGGTTTGTGAGAAGCGTTGTAGGCCTCACTTAATTGGTAACGTAAGATAGTCCACCGTGCTGACATGATCTGCACGTTCGAGGTTTCTGATGTAGGTTGTGGTGGTGGTGGAGGTGGTGGTGGTGTTGCAGCAGGCGGGGTTAGTTTGGCCTGCATAGCCGGCAGTGGTTCCACGTCAGCCTTCTATGAGGGTCACTGTGTCCGTCACCAGGCAAACACATACCCGCACCCAAAGTACATTAACAAAATCACAGGGGCAATTTAAAGCCTTTATAAGTATTTCGGTTTGTTATGTTGCGAATGCCCTAAACTACTGTTTTAATTGCATGACTAGCTATTGACTTCATATTACTTTACAGTTGTTACTTATACTTTGAATATTCTTCATCATTGTGACTACTGTATTGCTGTTTTATGCCTTGTATTTCCTTTAATGTATATATTTTCTGTCAGGAGGTCCCCTTTCAGCCACATGCTCTGGGACCTCCTTCTGTATACTTATGTGAACATGTATGTCTCTCCTTATTAAAGAAATAAACTGAAAAAAAAGAAAGGAAAATGACCTATGTAGGGTCTGTTCACAAACGGACACTCACACACTTAATGTGGGAATGCACCTGGCTTCCGTTTTCTTATCCCCCGTCAGCAGCGAAATTGACTGGACAACCTGGCTCAGTTCCGGGGACGCCGACCGACAGCTTGAACTTGTGGACTGGGCGTTGATGGCCAAGCAGGCCCTGGGCCTTACTTGATCCCGATCCCTCAGCCACCTTCCCCTTTCCCCTTCCCCTTTTCAATAAAGTCTATGAGCACTACCCCCACCAGGTGTCGAAGAGTCACGTGTCTCGCATGACGGCAAGCAGCAGTCGTTATGCCCTCTTCCTGATTGCCGTAGGTCCTCCGGGGAAAGACGACTTCCAAGGTCCTGTGCCAAACACCATTTGTTTGCAGGCTGTCGCCCGTAGCTTTCCTTTTTCTGTAGACCTGCAGGCATATCTAAATGAAATGTAAAATCTCGGCGACCTCAGCACAGAAGGCAAAGAACGGGCCAGCACCTCGTCAGTCTTTAATAACGAAGCCGGGTTGGAGGCGGAGTCAGCTCGGAGAAGGTACAACAGCGTTGCTTCTTCTCGAGTAAGTCCATGGGTCACACAGGCTGGATGTGAACTCTGGTGAATCACCCTAAAGTGAATGCTGGAAGAAATTACCCGATATAAGCTTTGCTAACACCATGTTTTATCTTAATATTCGAACTTTTTCATGCGGCGCCTACTGACAGTTACTTCTTTGGGAAAAACGAAAGATGGTCAACGCACAACATTTTCTCGTGGAGTTACTTGAATACTTTATTGTCAACACGAAAGCTAGTATCGCATATCAGGCAACAAACAGTCGACAAGCATATTTTTTCGGTGGTACAACGTAGCTACAATCACAAAATAAAGCATGGCAGTCGTCATATTTGTTTCCAAAAGATTTTTTTTAATCCAGTAGGAACAAAGACCTGACACATTTTTTGTGCTTTCATGTGTATCAAGCAATATGAATTTTCACCCAGGTGATTCACAACATTCAGTAAGTGCAGTGACCAACAAACTGGCTCGGCATGGTTACAACGGCGCGTTCTGAGGACGGGACGGACAAAAAATGCACAGACGACAGTGATCTTACCTCTGTCATTTGTCCTCTTTCCGGCTGTCCTCTGTGCATTCTTGCTGTGTCCCGTCATCAAAACTCGACCTTATTACCATGTTCCATTTATCCAGCAACCAACTAGCCCATCTATGTGTCTTAGTAGCTGCGCGGTTCATTCGCTTTGATTGAGGTCCCTAAAACGGGTTCCACAGGCCTTTGGCATTGATTCTTCTTTGTTGGCCTGCCATGTAATGCCACCAAATGTCAAGAACCACATAGCGCAACAAGGGAGACACCGTTCTGACAGCGGGAAGAGTCCCTCAAGGTGCTGCCGTTATGGCCAAGGCCAGTTACAGACTTAGTGATAGGCACAGTGAGGAAACGCTTACTGAGAGCAGCTATATCGTGGAAATTTGCAAGGGATATGGCAAGGTTAACATGCCACAAAATATTTGGCAGGAAAGATATTATGAATGTCATCAGCTTGCTCTGGACAGATGCCTTAACTGGTGTTTTACGACTATTTGAAGCATTCGGTGGAACTCTGCTTTATCCGCCTGTTAAAAAAAATATGCTCTGCATTCGTATATCTGCGGAGATTCGTGCGGAAATAAAGTTCAGAACACCATTATTTTTCTCTTGATACGCAGCTTGAAACGAATGCAGTGCCTGAAGGATCACTTAGACACAAATCCAGTGTCCGGGACACATGAACGCCTGTGTTATCTTATGCCTCTCAACAAAGCGAAGGCGTTTATTGTGTTAACCTGACTCACTGTTGATGTTCATGGATAAAATACTTTCTTTCTAACAGGATGCAATTTACATCGGCTAAAAATCACAAGTTATCTATAGTCCCCGTAACATCTGATGTACGACGGGGAAGTGTGCTTGGGCCCCTACGTTTTCTAATTTATGTTAATGATCTACCAGACGTCATAAAACCCAATATCAGACTATTTGCGGATGACTGCGAAATTTATCGTAATATTCACTCTAACTGTGATCATAACCCTCTTCAATCTAACCTAAACGTAATAAACGTATGGTGTTCAACCTGGCTGATGCCTCTAAATCTTACTAAAACTAAATTCATGTCTTTTACTAATCAGGCACCCCGAACTTCAACATCCTAAATCTTGAACGACAGCCTTGTTGAACAAGTTTCCAGCTACAAATATCTAGGCGTACACCTAACCCCTAACTTGGCGTGGAATAATCACAATAACGATATCGTTGCACCTGGAAACCGTTCGCTTGGTTTCCTTAAACATAACCTCAAAACTGCTCCCCTACACGTACGCAAATTGACACATACAAGGCTTATACGCCTTAAAATACAGTACACGTCAGCCATATGGGATCCCCATCAGGTATACCTAATAACTGATTTAGAAGCCCTGTAGAACCGTGTTCTACGCTTCATCTTTTCAGATTATTCGGGAGAAACCAATGTAACTGCTTTAAAAATCGTGAAGAGCTTGAAGCCTTATCGCTTCGTCGCAATATATCTCGTTTTCCACTATTACATAAGGTTTACTATCACGTAGCTCTTCATGATGAGTTCATATGTGCGAACCCTCAGCCCTTTTTGCGTGTCGGGATCATTTTTGCAAAGTCAAATACATCATGTGTCATTCCCTCGCATTTGGTCAGTCATTTATACCTCGCACCGCGATAGAGTGGAATAATCTGCCAACGCACATTGTCGTGGAGACAAATACCTCAAAGTTACAGACGCTCTGCACTGTAGCATGCATGCCCAATATGTAACGGTACACTCTCTGATCTGTAAACTAATTTTTTCTCATGCGCCGATAACCAGTCTTCGTGATGTTGTCATAGTTGGTGCAAATCATTTAAAGTTGCTTTACTGATAACTATATTTATTTTGATTTTTTTGTTCCTTCTGTGTTCATATGTTGATGCACTGCAATTAATGTTATCCCAGTTTTGTTTTTGTAGTGTATCTATATTTACGTACTGTTCTTTGCCTCACAGATGTAACCTTTACGCTATGCAATACCCCCCTAGAGGGCCTTTAGGGTTGTTGTGCATTAAAAAAAATAAATCTTCTATAGCTTCCTATGACCTTTTTATTGAAATCCTATGTGCAGAATAACAATAAAGATAATTTGATACCAAACTTGTTCCATACCACCACTTCGCAAGGAGATATGAGGGACTTCTATTCACGTACCTTTTGGTATTAGCTTCAACCTGTATGGCCCGTATATCATGTGTAAAACAAATTAAGAACACAACAAAAATGGTGAGCTTTAAGTTTCGCACTGTCCGTACTACTAAATTTATTAGGCATTCGTGAAACGCACTTTCTATATTGTAAGCAGTGTTTTTAGATGAAGTAGAACGAAGTTGTCTTATGAGTATTATAAAATAGGGTTTTCATAATATGGACTGCGATATTTCAAAAAATAATATTGTGTTATTACCGGTCGGCGCGCATTCAATGTGCAGCCAAGACCACTTTTCCTAACGTGGCTTCCATGAAGTAGTTTATCATCATCATCATCATCATCATCATCATCATCATCATCATCATCATCAGCCTGGTTACGCCCACTGCAGGGCAAAGGCCTCTCCCATATTTCTCCAACGACCCCGGTCATGTACTAATTGTGGCCACGCCGTCCCTGCAAACTTCTTAATCTCATCCGCCCACCTAACTTTCTGCCGCCCCCTGCTACGCTTCCCTTCCCTTGGAATCCAGTCCGTAACCCTTAATGACCATCGGTTATCTTCCCTCCTCATTACATGTCCTGCCCATGCCCATTTCTTTTTCTTGATTTCAACTAAGATGTCATTAACTCGCGTTTGTTCCCTCACCCAATCTGCTCTTTTCTTATCCCTTAACGTTACACCTATCATTCTTCTTTCCATAGCTCGTTGCGTCGTCCTCAATTTGAGTAGAACTCTTTTCGTAAGCCTCCAGGTTTCTGCCCCGTAGGTGAGTACTGGTAAGACACAGCTGTTATATACTTTTCTCTTGAGGGATAATGGCAACCTGCTGTTCATGATCTGAGAATGCCTGCCAAACGCACCCCAGCCCATTCTTATTCTCCTAATTATTTCCGTCTCATGATCCGGATCCGCCGTAACTACCTGCCCCAAGTAGGTGTATTCCCTTACGACTTCCAGTGCCTCGCTGCCTATTGTAAATTGCTGTTGTTTTCCGAGACTGTTAAACATTACTTTAGTTTTCTGCAGATTAATTTTTAGACCCACTCTTCTGCTTTGCCTCTCCAGGTCAGTGAGCATGCATTGCAATTGGTCCCCTGAGTTACTAAGCAAGGCAATATCATCAGCGAATCGCAGATTACTAAGGTACTCTCCATTAACTTTTATCCCCAATTCTTCCCAATCCAGGTCTCTGAATACCTCCTGTAAACATGCTGTGAATAGCATTGGAGAGATCGTATCTCCCTGCCTGACGCCTTTCTTTATTGGGATTTTGTTGCTTGCTTTATGGAGGACTATGGTGGCTGTGGATCCCCTATAGATATCTTTCAGTATTTTTACATACGGCTCGTCTACACCCTGATTCCGTAATGCCTCCATGACTGCTGAGGTTTCGACAGAATCAAGGCTGGAGACAAGGCAGTGGGGGATTATGGAATAGGCGCTAGGAATAGCAGGGGAGAGTTATTAGTAGAGTTTGCGGAACAGAATAATATGAGGATAATGAATACCTTCTTCCGCAAGCGGGATAGCCGAAAGTGGACGTGGAGGAGCCCGAACGGCGAGACTAGAAATGAAATAGACCTCATACTCTGCGTAACCCTGGCATCATACAAGATGTGGACGTGCTCGGCAAAGTGCGCTGCAGTGACCACAGGATGGTAAGAACTCGAATTAGCCTAGACCTGAGGAGAGAACGGAAGAAACTAGTACACAAGAAGCCGATTAATGAGTTGGCGGTAAGAGGGAAAATAGAAGAATTCCAGATCAGGCTACAGAACAGGTATTCAGCTTTAACTCAGGAAGAGGACCTTAGTGTTGAAACAATGAACGCCAATCTTGTGGGCATCATTAAGGAGTGTGCAATGGAAGTCGGTGGTAACTCCATTAGACAGGGTACGAGCAAACTATCGCAGGAGACGAAAGATCTGATCAAGAAACGCCAATGTATGAAAGCCTCGAACACTACAGCTAGAATAGAACTGGCAGAACTTTCGAAGTTAATCAACAAGCGTAAGACAGCTGACATAAGGAAGTATAATATGGATAGAATTGAACATGCTCTCAGGAACGGAGGAAGCCTAAAACAGTGAAGAAGAAACTAGGAATCGGCAAGAATCAGATGTATGCGTTAAGAGACAAAGCTGGCAATATCATTACTAATATGGATGAGATAGTTCAATTGGCTGAGGAGTTCCATAGAGATTTATACACTACCAGTGGCAACCACGACGATAATGGAAGGGAAAATAGTATAGAGGAATTCGAAGTCCCAAAGGTAACGCCGGAAGAAGTAAAGAAAGCCTTGGGAGATATGCAAAGGGGGAAGGCAGCTGGGGAGGAACAGGTAACAGCAGATGTGTTGAAGGACGGTGGACAGAGTGTTCTAGAGAAACTGGCCACTCTGTATACGCAATGCCTCATGACCTCGAGCGTACCGGAATCTTGGAAAAACGCTAACATAATCCTAATTCATAAGAAAGGAGACGCCAAAGACTTGAAAAATTATAGACCGATCAGCTTACTGTCCGTTGCCTACAAACTATTTACTAAGGTAATCGCAAATAGAATCGGGAACACCTTAGACTTCTGTCAAGCAAAGGACCAGGCAGGATTCCGTAAGGGCTACTCAACAATAGATCATATTCACACTATCAATCAGGTAATAGAGAAATGTGCGGAATATAACCAACCCTTATATATAGCTTTCATTGATTACGAGAAAGCGAAGTAGTTTATAGTTGGTGATAAATTTATGCTGCATAAAAACACCCCCGAACTGACGCCGCGATGCGCCTCACAGCTGCCGAAGCCAGCGCCCCTCGGACGCAGTATACGCGGCACTGCTGTGGCGGCACCCTGTTTTAACTTCCAAGGCGATTTCCTATGATCGTGATGGGATCCCTTTCACCGCCGTCCTGTGTCTGGACCTTGGGCCACGCACGCGACGCAGTATTGCACCACCTGTCTTCCTGCAAGTGGCAGTTGTGCTTCAGTTTGTCGCAACAGGAAGTTCTTTAGTGGCGGCAGTGCATCTTGTAGGTGCGTACAAGTCGACAGCATACAATATTATTCACCGCGTGGCCCTTACCTCGAAGTAGTAGACCAGCCAATTCTTCCAACACGGCGCCCTAATGCTATTGCGTTAAAAAGAAAAGCTAGGTTCAAGGCACATGCACAGCTGCCCCATGCCAATTGAGCTGACGTCACCATGATAGCAATAATCGACGCGATGATACACACCTACAGGCGCATTGCCAGTGACCCAACTTGGCCCCAAAATGGTTCATTGAAGACCAGCAAGACCGATTGCAACAGAGTTTCTTCGAGCAGCGCTACCTACCAACTCCCGCATCATCAGTCATCCATGTCGGCATGAAAACAGTTCATTGAAGAGAGAGTGAGAGAAAGCTGTTTGTCGAAAATGCAATGTGGTTAGACAGCATATTTTCGCCTATATGCTACTCTGCAGGGAATGGGACGAAGGCGAAGAAAGGCCCTAGAAGAAGGTGGGCAGAAGAAAATAGAAATATAGAAGAAAGAAACGCAGGTCGTGGGATGTTATCAGTATTAGGGTAAGCGTTCGATGCGACGCATGGAGTCGGTAAATACGAAAAACACTAAAATCACATTTTTTATGAGACGACGTGCGCCAGTCATAGTTTAGGCCCGCAAGCCAACTGACTCAATATGTAAGAACAAGATGTCCAGGGCTTTGCGCTGTTTGTATGGGCAAGGCAAGCATGTCAAGGCGGCTTGGTCGAACATTTCCATGTCCATCTTATATTCATGTCGCCCGTCTCTGTAAGCTGGGCATTCGAGAAAGGTGCGCTATAGAGATGATACTCCACAGATGTCACAACATGGATATGTGGTCTGTCGATTGTGGAAAAGAATATTGTGTATGCAACGTTCAGTCGAAGTTGGTGATAGGTTCTCCAAATGGCATGGTAGACGTTGTGGTGGTCTTGAAAGGAGGTCTGGGTCAATGTCGAATAAAAACTTGTAACTGCCTGAAGGCGACGATAATCTTCTGCGCCATTTGCTGAGTACATATTGCTTCGACAAAGCTGAAGCTTCACTTTTAGTAGAACACACTTGTATAAATTTTATGCGATCATATTCCTTGCGGGCTGCCTCATCCGCCTTTTCATTACCTATCATATCGCAAGGTCTTGGAAGTTGTTGAAATGGTAGCACATGTCCAGCATTAGATGCCAAGGGGTTTAGGTATGCTATGTCCGGTAGCAAAATGTGATTTCGCGATTCAGTGCTTTTCGTGCAAAGGCTTCGAAATGATACTTTCGAGCCTGTGAAGATTGTCCATTGTTGAAGTGATCGTAGTACGTATTTTAGTGCCTGTTGCATCGCGTGCGGCTCAGGCAATGTTGACGACGTTGCTCCCACTACACGTCATGAATATGTCTGGTCTGTGGAAGGAACGAAAATACCACCGGAAGAGCTATGTTGCATACATGAGTCACCACTAAATATGTGGTTCGTACTGGATGACTTCTCGCTCATGTTGGCCTGTGCTGTCTGTAATACAACGGCTTGAGGCATGTTCTTCATGGATTCTATTTCAAGGATGGACATGTGAATGTGTAAAGGAGACAGCATCCAAGCAGATAACTGTAATGACATGATCTGGTGGTGCCTGTTTAGGATAGTGGGTAGAATTTCACTAAAAGCTTCCCGAGTGCGAAATTGTTTTGCACTTTGATAATACTTCGAAGCTCTTAAGGGCTACTTTCCCCATTATCGTGTCCGCGTCTAGGAAAAAGTCCCGAAGATAGTGCAATGCTGGGCCGATCCGCGGCAGAGGTGAAGCAGGGCTTAAGCAGTCCATATACGTGAGCCGATCCCGAAGATGTGCAGTGCCGGGCCGAGGCGCGGCTGAAGTGAAATTTGCCTTAAGGGGCCTACATAGATAGCTTCGGTGGTCATCCTTCTGCATAGAATGGAAGGACACTCAGTTCTTTACTCCAGAAATGATTCTTGTTTTGGACCACGTACCTTATGTGTATGCGGGTGTGTTCCTGAATTCGCAGTCGGTTGAGACATAAACAGTGGGCCTAGGCTACTGCCCCCATAAAAGAAGGCCCCTTCGAAAAACCCAGACAAACACGCACGCTATTATTACTTGTCACTCCCAAGCTTTTCTTATTCTTTTGGGAGAGTAGGTGCAGGATGGGAAGGCTATAGCACAGGAGGACATCAACATAAGCATTACGCAGCATCACAATTCACCGGCACTTCACTACCTTACCGGGGTCCAGCAAGAAAACTAATAATCTGGGGTGCGCCAGAGATCCTGCTCCATAACATTTTCACTTCCGGTATCCAGAGGAGTTTGCGATTGATCGAGACACCAAGAAAGCGATGGTTCTGTGTGTAGGGAAGGGCTCGTACACCGAGCATCAGCGGGTAGCCGTCGATGCACCTGAGAGTAGAGGTCTAGCAGCGCTCTTCTTTAGTTATAGATGTAGCCCCTGCAATATAAGATACGATGGCATGTTGAAAAGTGCTCACTGTAGTAACTGCTGAGTTACTCATCCAGATCGTGACGCACTTCATTTGCAGATGTCATCCAGGTTCAGCGTGATATGTACCCCAGTTGGTAGGCTCTATTTATTGTGAACGAGAGTGATGTTGAATAGTAAAGGGCTAAATACTGTCCCTTCTGAAACTCCTTTTTCAATAGCGTAGCAAGATGTCAGACCTTCTTGAGTTACCATACAATGATGCCGTCCTAGCAGACAGTTGGATAGCTATGTATGAAGGCGTCCTTCAAGGCCTGCAGCTTCAAGGCGCTCAAGAGCTGAGTGATTGAAAACAGAATCGAAGGAGGCTTTGATGTCAAAGAAGATGACGACTGGAATATGTCCAGGAGTTAGATGATCTTCTACGGAGGAAATCTGGGATAATATATTGTCCAGTGCTAATCTATTCTGCTGAAAGCGATTGATTTCTTTGGAATAAATGCCTCGCTTTCCAAGGAACCATGACATTGGCGTATGAATCATTTTTTCCATGAGTTTCCCATCACAGCTGAGAAGAGCGATAGGTCGTAAAACATGTAGCTGGTAGGCTCTTTCCCACGCTTGATAACAGGTGAATTTTAGCGAGTTTCCATTCGGTGGGCACTGTTCCGCTTGTCCACAAATTATTGTACATTTCCAACAATCGTAGAGGGCAGTGGCGGGAAAAGTGCGCTGTAACTTGATAGTCGTCTTCGTCGAAGCCGGTATAATACTTTTTGTTGGTATCAGCTATAGCCGCTGAATGTTCTGCCATGGTGAAGGGTAAGTCCATTGCATCCACAGACTTTGGCGGAAGTTGTCTGTCATCCGAAGACATGCGGCATCTACAGCGATGCCCAGATCCAGAAATAAGCCTACAGTAGTTTTTTTGCAGTTTCTTTCAGGATTAGCCCTTTATGTAATGAGCACGCAATGAAAGGGCATAACTGCTGAGCTGGCATCCGTAATCTTCGGATGACATGCCAGGTAATAGCCATATGTTTACATACGTACAGTGTCGCACAGAAATCTCCACCGTTGTCGAAACAATTTCATTAGCATCTTATTGCACGCTATGATTGTCGAGAAGGACGCAGATTTTCGAGATCTTAGTGCACTGCGCTTTTCGCTCCGCACTTCTTCGGATAGTGCGAAGATGCTGATATTGTTCATCATTAGCACAAATATTAGGGTGCCGGAATGTGGTACGCGATGTTTTCTTCAGGGAGTGTGCTATTGTCGGCACAGTTCGCTGTCTGGAGCTGCAGCTCTAATACCTTGGTTAGAGGTATGTACAAGAGCATCCCAGTCTGTGTATTTCATTTTTACTTTCAGTGAAGACATTTGTAAACCAGAAATCAATTGGTCACTGCCCCTGATTTCGAAGTTAGTGCACCAGCTAAACCTTTGAACAAAAGATCTTGACACAAAAGATCGATCAATGCAGCTGGCGACTCGTGGCCCCTCCAGGTAAGTAATGCTACCATCGTTCAGTGGTTCAATGAAATGGTCTGCGAATAAATTAGCCAGCCTATGTCCTCGCCCACAAGTGCACATATTGCCCCAAATTATGTTATGGGGGTTGAAATCACCCCAGATGTGTGGACCAAGTGTTGTTGAGATTAAATGTTCCAGTCTTGGCACATAAAATACTGCGCTTGGCTCCAAGTAGCCAGCTGTTAGAGCAAACGTCTGCTTGCCAATGATTGTTTTTGCGCAGGTGTACTTATTCTTGTTATGTGGGTTGACAACGCTCTCGGCTACAGAAACGCGGTTGCGGAAGCCAACCAGTAGTTGGCTGGTGTTATTCGTGCGCTGTGAATGGAGGAATCGATAACTGCTTATCCGGAAGGTCTGGTATATGCAGGACCGGGATATTACCCCAAAAATTGTAATTACGCATAACGTGCTGAAAATCAGAGAGCTTCGAACGCAGACCTCGGGCATTGCATTGAAAAATAGTACACGATTTTAGATGACTGCTTGTGGTAACCGATGGCTTCGAGGCACCGGAAGAAGCCATTGTTGGTTCAACGAAGAAATGAGGTTTAAATGAGGTTAACCTCAACTTCAGGGAGGCACTAACTGCATGGTTCGCACAAAGAAGAGCGTTGATTGCGCGTAGCAGTATCGGTACAACCAAATTTTCAACAATAATTTCACTTTTTGTCGAGGCCGAAACATATAAATGAACTTCCCTGGAGTTCTGGAGTGCGGTGCTAGATTGACTATTTGTCAGGTCTTCTGAAAGCTTGTGCAGTGACTCGGTAGGTTCTCGTGATTCCCGAACAGATTAAGAATAGGTGTTTTTGGCGTTTGTGTAAGTTGAGGTGCGTCACAATCGATGGAGCTCTTTTTCGGTTCCGCTCTGTGGTGGAACGCGTTGCGGTCGACAGACGTCATCGTAAGTATCAGCTATGGATTCGGTGGGGCTCTCGCCGCGATGGGGATTTTCCCTGTACTTGTTCGACTGCACGCGCAACTGCAGGTGCTCTTTTCTTCGGGCATCATCAGCACGACGCTGAATGAAGTACACCGCACTCAGCACATTGCAGTTGAGCCCGCGAAGCGCAGTCTTTGTGTGAATGGGGCTCAGCACGCCCTGCAGCGGCTGGCACCTTTGCAGCATTTTGCAATATGACCATACCCTTGGCAGTTGAAGATTGCGTAGCAGAACACATGTACTCAGTCGCAAGGTAGCTACTGAGTCCAAATAACATACGTTTTGGCATGGGAGAATCCATGATGAATTCTAGAATCACACATCTGCGACGTTCTTCTGTGACGGTTCCTTCCTCGTTAGGGATGTAGGAAACTTGCTTACGACCTGACAGGACGCCTTGTCTCGAGAGGTATTCCTGCAACTCATTGTCAGAGTACTCAACAGGGAGTCCTTGAATACATACATAAGTGGCGGAGTACGATGGCAGGACGTGAGCTTGCACGGCCATGTCTCCTAATGTAGTGACACTGAGGAGGCGATTAGCGGTGGTGAGTGAAGACACTCTCGTCGCGATACTGTCGTCCCTATTGAGGCGATAACTGATGACTTTTTCTTTTGCTGTCGACGTGAGAGATGATGCTAGAGTGTTCGGTATTACTTTCCGCCGCGTGCACTAAGGTTGCATTGGCTGGAAGACAACCGGGATTCCAGCTGGTCGTTGTTTCTTTTACGCAACAGCCGCAGAACTTGCCTGGCCCATGTCTTTGATCGGCAACATCGTCTGTCGCTATTCTTCAAGAGATAGTCTTGTGTTGCCCGCATCGTGTTGTGATTTCTCCAAATTTTCTTCCCATCATGGAGATGTGCTAGGTCCCGCTGTCTTTTCTTGTTTCTCATGGCCTTGATCAGGGATGCATGGTGTGCAGTAGATGGCGGCGGCCTGCCTCAGAGCTGGTTCCGTGTACCACGCACGCTTGGGCGCTTGAAGGGTATCACTCCTCTGCTAGGTGTAAAAGACAAAACCTTCTATGAAGATGTGGAATCGGCGATGGGTAAAGTAAAAACAAAATACACTATAGTGGTGGGTGACTTCAATGTCAGGGTAGGCAAGAAGCAGGCTGTAAAAAAGTCAGTGGGGGAATACGGCATAGGTTATAGGAACAGCAGGGGAGAGTTATTAGTTGAGTTTGCTGAACGGAATAACTTGCGGATAATGAATACCTTCTTCCGCAAGCGGGATAACCGAAAGTGGATGCGGAGGAGCCCGAATGGCGAAGACTAGAAATGAAATAGACTTCATACTCTACGCCGACCCTGGCATCATATAAGTTGTGGACGTGCTCAGCAAGGTGCGCTGCAGTGACCACAGTATGGTGAGATCTCAAATTAGACTAGACTTGAGGAGGAAACGTAAGAAACTAGTACATAAAAAGCCGATCAATGAGTTAGTGGTAAGAGAGAAAATAGAGGAATTCAGGATCAAGCTAAAGAACAGGTAATGGGCTTTAACTCAGGAAGAGAAAATATAAATAAATTATGGGGTTTTACGTCCCAAAACCACTTTATGATTATGAGGCACACCATAGTAGGGGACTCGGGAAATTCAGACCGCTTGTGGTTTTTTAACGTGCACCTAAATCTAAGTACACGGGTGTTTTCGCATTTTGCCCCCATCGAAATGCGGCCGCCGTGGCCGGGATAACTCAGGAAGAGGACCTTAGTGTCGAAGCAATGAACGACAATCTTATGGGCTTAATTAAGGAGCGTGCAATAGAAGTCGGTTATAACTTCTTTAGACAGGATACCAGTAAGCTATCGCAGGAGACAAAGGATCTGATTAGGAAACGCCAATGTATAAAAGCCTCTAACTATACAGCTAGAATAGAATTGGCAGAACTTTCCAGGGTAATCAACAAGCGTAAGGTAGCTGACATAAGGAAGTATATTATGGATAGAATCGAGCATGCTCTCAGGAAAGGAGGAAGCCTAAAAGCAGAGAAGAAGAAACCAGGAATAGGCAAGAATCATATGCATGCGCTAAGAGACAAAGCCGGCAATATCATTACTAAAATGGATAAGATAGTTCAAATGGCTGAGGAGTTCTAAAGAGATTTATGCAGTACCAGTGGCACCCACGACGATAATGGAAGAGGGAATAGTCTAGAGGAATTTGACATCTCACAAGTAACGCCGGAAGAAGTCAAGAAAGCCTTGTGAGCTATGCAAAGGGGGAAGGCAGCTGGGGAGGATCAGGTAAGAGCAGATTTGTTGAAGGGGGGTGGGCAGATTATTCTAGAAAAACTGGCCACCCTGTATACGCAATGCCTCAGGCAAACCGGAATATTGGAAGAACGCCAACATAACCTTAATTCATAAGAAAGAGGATGCCAAAGACTTGAAAAATTATAGACCGATCAGCTTACTGTCCGTTGCCTACAAAGTATTTACTGAGGTAACCGCAAATAGAATCAGGAACACGTTAGTTTTCTGTCAACCGAAGAGCCAGCCAGGATTTCGTAAAGGTTGCTCAACAATAGACACATTTACACTATCAATCAGGTGATAGAGAAATGTAGAAAATATAACCAACCCTTATATATACCTTTCATTGCTTACGAGAAAGCGTTTGATTCAGTCGAAAGCTCAGCAGTCATGTCGGCATTAGAGAAGCAGGGTGTAGACGAGCCATATGTAGAGATACTGAAAGATATTTATAGCGGCTCCACAGCCATCGTAGTACTCCATAAAGAAAGTAAGAAAATACCAATAAGGAAGGGCGTTAGGCAGGGAGATACAATCTTTCCAATGCTATCCACAGCATGTTTACAGGAGGTATTCATAGACCTGGATTGGGAAGGACAGGGGATAAGAGTTATTGGAAAATACGTTAGAAACTTGCGATTCGTTGATGCTATTGCCTTGCTCAGCAACTCAGGGGACCAATTGCAATACATGCTCACTGACATGGACGGGCAAAGCACAAGGGTGGGTCTAAAAGTTAATCTGCGGAAAATTAAAGTAATGTTTGTCAGTCTCGGAAGAGAACAGCAGTTTACGATAGGTAGCGAGGCGCTGGAATTGGTAAGGGAATACATCTACTTAGGGCAGATGGTGACCGCGGATCCTGATCATGAGACTGAAATAATCAGAATAATAATACTGGGCTAGGGTGCATTTGACAGGCATTCTCAACTCATGAACTGCAGGTTGCCATTATCCCTCAAAAGAAAAGTGTATAACAGCTGTTTCTTACCAGCACTCCCGTACGGGGCTGAAACCTGGAGGCTTACGAAAAGGGTTCTACTTAAATTGAGGACGCCACAACGAGCTATGGAAAGAATATGTGTAACATAAATGGTGGATTAGAAAATAGCAGATTGGGTGAGGGAACAAACGGGAGTTAATGACATCTTAGTTGAAACCAAGAAGAGAAATGACCATTGGCAGGGCATGTAATGAGGAGGAAAGATAACCGATGGTCATTAAGGGTTACGGACTTGACTTCAAGACGAGGGAAGCGTTGCAGGGGGCTGGAGCAAGTTAGGTGGTCCGATGCGATCGAGAAGTTTGCAGGGACAACATGGCCACAATTAGCATATGACAGGGGTAGTTGGGAAATATGTGAGATGCCTTTGCTCTGCAGTAGGCGTATCCAGGCTCATGATCATGATGATGTTAATGAAAGGACCAAATGTAGTGAATAAAACTACTCAAAAGCTGGCCGCGTGAAAGCAACTAGGCTGATACCCGTCTTCTTCATCATCATCTCGTTGAAAAGCCGCACATATGCACACATTACCAGATACTGAGTGACCCAAGTAGGTGCAGCGGTTGGATTCGAATTCTCTTCGCTCAGCACAGAAGCGCGATGCGCCACGCATTCGACTACGGACTACCAACTCAGGTCGTAGCGCAGGTAGGTGTGAAAACGGTTCAATACAAACATATTTACATATATAGTTGGCCCCCGGAAGATGCGTGATGTACCCGAAGAATGCCAACGCATTTAAATAGCCACTGCAAGTATTCCTGCGCCTGGTTTATAGCATTAAGCGCAATAAGGCTTACTTCGCCTTCTGAAGGAATATCGTGTTACGTATATAAGTAGTAAGATAATATCGCTTGATGCTAGCTCTCACGAATATCTAGTGTTACGTGCTTTTGCTCCCGTCAAACTGAAGGAACACAGTATACCCACCTTTGTACTATTTTATGGCAGCAAGCGCGGTGCATTAGAAGGCGTTGTGCCTTCTAGTTTAGTTTGACAAAAGTGAACGTCTTGCAACGTACTATACCGGACTCTGAGGAAGTTCTCAAATACTACAGCCTAGCCTTGGTTTCATCAAGACAACTTCTGCATGATGACATGGATACTTTCATTAGTTGGTCACTCTGCGCTTGGCTCGAGCGTTACGTTTCATTAGAGAAGCCAACATGTTGTTCGTTCCATGAGCAAACAGCTACTTTTGTAGAATGAATATCTTTGCCCATAATGCCTTCATTGAAAGTTGCCTTCTCGTGAAGCGGTTTCTGTTCATAAAATATTGACACAATGAAATAAATTCTTGCGTCCTCGCATTGCTGCAATGTATCTCTTCCAAAAATGAATACGATGGAGAAATGGAGACCGGTTCCTAAAATAGAGCTGGTCTCTCCGGAGCTATTATCACCTAGTGTTTGATCTATGCATTTTATGTGGATGCGTACACTGCAGAGCTATTATTTCAGGCGTGTACTGTGAGATGCTTTCTCAGCTTTAAGCGACTCACTTCCATTGCTCATTGTCACATTTCTCCCATAAAATAGACCATCGCTCTTGTAACCACATGTCCAAGCTTGCCCCATGCAAAGCTAACCACTGTGCCCTGGTATCTAAGTCCGTAAGGTTTATTTGACAATTTGTTTACAAAATACGGGGGTAAGGAAAGGCTTCGTCCTATCGCGGGCGCCAATTCTATGTCAATAAGCAGCTCAAAAGTAGACCAAGAAAGAAAAGACGAGGAGAAATAAATAGTTGTGGCCATTAGGGAGAGGTACAAAAACAAGCTAGTGAAAAGCAAAGAGTTCGTCAGTGCGCTGAGTGCAGGAGTCTAGCTGTTGGGCTTCAGGCTCCTCCTTCGTACCTCCTACTAGACCAAGGCGATTTATCTCCCAAGCGAGCTGCCTCCGCGTTCTCCTGGTCTCTGGAAGGCAGTTGTCAAGCCACGTCGGAGAAATGAAGCTCGTGCACCAGGTTCAAAGGTGAAGCCATCCCAAATTCAATAGTAATTTTATTTCCCGAAGAGAAATAAGCCGAGAACAAATAATGCATTGAAGTAGCCTGACTTAGTCTGGGGCCCGTTTACAATACGGCCAGCAGGGAAGAAAATGAGTTGGTCCACTTTTCATGTACATCATATATCTGCAAACAGTACACAATGCTGTATTACAGTCAAACGAGATCGTGAAACAAAAACAACAATATCAACAGAACAATGGGAAGCAAAAACAACGCTATAGAAGAAACAAAACAGTTAAGCAAACACCTATATTTCCAGCACTATGATATAGTGAATAAAGTTCAAATAAGGTACATAGAATTTTCTGTTTTGCTGGGAAAAAAAACTGACTCTAAGTCGGTTTACCCCAAATGGCTAATAAACGACTAAAAATAGTTTTTTTTTGCTGACATTTTCTCTGGCCATCTGTTAGCGTGGAGTGTGTCAAGAACTAAGAAACGTAATGTTGGGGAGCTAAAGCGTTGGCGAAGTCAAGGCGGATTTTATTATTTTCTTGCGTCTGATGCTTGTATTAGTGTGCAGTAGTGTCACGGATGAACCCTGAAATAAAATCGATTCATTGCACGAAGTATGGTAAAGGTAAGTGTCGAATGAATGGGATATAGCTTATGTTTAATAAACAATGGTCTGGTGTGAGCTTGGTAATTTGAGGCAGCGGTTCGTCAAATATTACGCCAACATAATTTTATTTGCTAATAATGTCGATCACATAGTTTCAAATGAGCAGCGGCATCGATGTCGTGTCATAGCGATCGATTAAACGAAGTATAACTGTCTTTGATTAATTATACTAATTTTTGAGCTATGTGCATGTGACTAGTTATGGAGGCTTTCTAGTTTAGGGTTCATTTGGTGAGTTTCATGATAAAAATATACTAGTGTTAGAGGCATATAAATTTTGTTTTCTCGGAGATATGGACAAGATCGTTTATATACACTTGAAAAGAGGCCCAAGATGCTGCCTTGGGATACCACCATCTAAAGGCATTCAGAATTTGAGCTAAAACCATCGACACATACAGATTGCTGCCGTGTTTCAAGCAATGACCTAATCAGCTTAAGCAGATTTCCTTGTATAACATATTCGTGAAGTTTATCTGAAAGAATATAATTGTTAATACAGCTAAAAACGTTGCAAAAATCAACAAAAAATGGGCAGTGTTGGAAGCCTACTTTATACGTTTTTTTGCAAAATTTGATGTCGGTAAACTTTTTTTCAGATTCCGTACATAAGCCTTGCCTAAAATGTATTTAAAAAATTCATAACTAGACAGTTATCAATTAAGAAAATTTCTGAACACTTCAGCAAAACTTCTTGTAAAGATTTTGAAAAAAAAATGGCAAAATCGGTATTGGTGTATGCTAGTCGATGTTTTGCGTTGTTCCGAATTTGTGGATAACAATTACATTGGCCAGCTTTAGTTTTTCTCGGAAGGTGCAGCATGCTATCCGTAGAATAAATACGATAAGTGAGGTGCAATATTGTAAGCCACAAATTCATTTGGCTTTACTGACAGGCCCTCAGCGTCAATGCTGGAGCTGTTCTTAAAATCTATCAGTGCAGCAAAGAAAGTCGCTGGTCACTCTAGCGTACGCTAAAGAGGATGAAGGCAAAATCTTGCGCCCTCACCAGGCGTTCATTGCGAAAGAATGGATAGGTGGGCTAGTTGGTAACGCATATTAATAATAACTTATAGCGCTAAAAACACGGAAGACGCAGAAAAGGAAACCCGCACAACGAGCGAGTCTGGGCTTCTTTTTCTGCGTGGTTAGTGTTTTTAGCGCTCTAAGTTTTCATTGATAATATATGGGGTTTTACATGCCAAAACCACTTTCTGATTATGAGGCACGCCGTAGTGGGGGACTCCGGAAATTTTGACCACCTGGGGTTCTTTAACGTGCACCTAAATCTAAGTACACGGGTGTTTTCGCATTTCGCCCCCATCGAAATGCGGCCGCCGTGGCCGGGATTCGATCCCGCGACCTCGTGCTCAGCAGCCTAACACCATAGCCACTGAGCAACCACGGCGGGTTAAGTTTTTATTACGAGGCATTCATTGTATCACTCGACAATCTCATGAGAAGGCGTTCTTACTTCTTATTACTTGTTTTTCTGCCACCAAATGTCGTGCTTTCGAATGTCTTATTACGTCTACTTTATTTAACTGTGTCTTAATTAACTTCGCACTTACTATACCTAATTACCGTAAAAGTCGAACGCACGACAATCGGCCGTGGTTTCGATTTTTACGAGATAGTGGGCTCAAGTGCCTTAGTGAATTATTCCTTAATTACGTGCACCTTCATTAACTTCGACCTAATTAACACCAAAGGATTGGGGTTTGACCAGAAATGGTGGTGCCATTGAATTTCGGTTGGACCAAAGATCGTAGGTTCGAGTGCCTTAAATTTGCACTAATTAACTCCCAATGACCTGGGTGGACTCCCACCAGCGGTCATGCGTTCCACCACCAATGGTGGTACCATCAATTAAAGTTCCATTGAGTTTTGCTCACGTTATTTGGTATCGCCAAAAGTCGAGCGTTCGACTCCCACCACAAAAAATATGGGTTTGCCTTGATCAACATTGCCAAAATTAACACCAAAGGTTGGGGGATAGACTCCCCCAAATGGTTGTGGGTTCAACCATAAATAGTGGCACCAGCTGTTTTGGTGCCGTTGCATTTCGGTGCCACAACAGCGGACGGTAATTTTTTTCCGATAACACCGGACAACGAATTTTTTGAACCATGAGCCACTTGGGACGATCGTTTTAAACCTTCGGATGGGTTTGTAGGGCGGAGGAAAAAAGACTTAATTGTCCCTATAGAAATAAGGCCGGTGGCATTCTTGTTGTCGTCTGGCTTAGAGAGACCAATTAGGTGTTTGTTAAAACCATCCGCCAGTTCCAGACCTTTTGAGGTTACGCCGTTTATTCTAACGCTTCTTATAAATTTGGAAGACTTTATTTTCTTATTATTCCGAATACCCCTAAGAGCCCTCTTGCCGGAGGGTATACATAGTGGGGGGGCAGTAACGCATACAGATGTAACAAATTATTAATAGGTCGAAACAAAGGCGGAAACTGATAAACTATAATCACAAAAATCACGTTATTGACTTCATTATCGTTTTAAAAGGTAACTTCGCATCAGAGTGGCTGCTTTGAAATATTTTCGTGTAGTATACCCTACGTGCCTTACGCAAATGGTTTTAATGGTTACGCAAATGCTATTTAAGTTATTTCTGATCTTTTTTTAATGCAGTCAGTTCGGCAAAGCCTCGGCTGGATAAAAATGTATAATATATCTTGTTCTCCTTTTTTATCTCTTGATAAAGAGACGTCCGTGGTTCTTTTATTTTTTCCAGATTAGCGCCTTGTGGTCCAGGGGAAACATGTATAATATTTTTTGCGAATTTTGCTTACGAAACCATTGTGCGCTCCATCTGCGCGGCTATAGGTATAAATTTTGGATCAGTAAGCGGTAATTATTATTTCACAAAGTTTACCAATTTTGTGTTATTGAACGACTGCCCGAGTTGTGGTATAGTGGCTATGGCTTTGCGCTGCTAAGTGCGAAGGCTCGGGTTCTAATTCTGGCCGTGGCGGCAGCATATGGATGGGGGTGAAATCGAAAAACGAAGATTCCCTTGTACAGTGCATCGGGCGGACCTTAATGAACGCCAGCTGGTTGAAATGTATCCAGACTCCCCAACTACGGCATACCTCACAATCGGATCGTGGTTCTTGGCCCGTAAGACCCCCTACAATTTAATTATTGAACGACTGATATGTAGTCCGGGCTTTTCTAGCGCAAGTGGAACGTCTCTATACAATCGACGCGAGAAGTGGACCTTAATCCCAAAAGGTCATACGACAATGTACCAGCACATTCGACTGTAGCGTTTGCTTTCGCGACGTGTAGATCTATAGTTCGCTGGCTGGAAGCAGCAATTCTTGTGGGACGCCCTAGCACGTTTGTAAAGCCATTCGATTCAATCATGTTGTCAAGACTAAGAGACGACAAATTGTGTTCGATCTCATTGATACTATAATTGCCACCGAAGTCCATAACATGACGGAGAATAGAAGATAGTTCTAGAAAGTTGCTTACCTAGTTGAATAAAGAAAGAAAGAACTAGACATTGTCTTAGCTTTTGGGCCTATAAATTACCGATTAAATACGTTGGTTGTGACGTAATGTGGTCAGTTCACAATCGTTTATTATTAGCATTCATCAAGTCTCAATCTGTAACATAATGCATGTTGTCAGGCCACACCCTCGGGTGTGTAAAAGACATGGGGCGCGAAGCGACGACTACAATGACGAGACGAAAGCGTTCGGAACGGCACGAGCGCACAAGAAAGTTCCGGAGGCACGAAGCACGTGACCCGAGCCGTGATCAGGAGATAAAACAGCGCTGAGCTGGCATTGTCTGCGTGGCTCTGGCTGAAGAAGGTTGTCTTGCCAGCAACGCACTGATTACGGGAGCAGCGGGTGCTCGGTTCCAGGGGGCGTGATGCTGGCATCGCGAGGCGTGGCCGTTGACCTCGACGACGTTTGAGCGAGGCTCTTCGTACTTGGTGCAGCCTCCCATGGTAGTTCCGCGTACTCCAGCAGCAATCCGCCTTCGAATGCAGTCCAGCAACGCCACGTAAGACAGTCCCCAGAACGCCTAGTCGTCATTTGAGCAAGGCACTGGACGGAAGCGGCGGCCGAACCCATCACTAGCCCTAATATGCTAGGCCTTGTTACCATGCCATCGACGACGACCGGGAAACAGGCGTCAGAGATACACGGATTGTCCGGCTGATACTAAGGCGACGACATCTGCAGGAACGTCGGGAGTACCGACCATGGATTTTAAGGCAACACGAGCGGGTGACAGAAAGAACAGCGGCGCAGCGAGAGAGGCCAAGGTGGTCAGACTGCTGTGACCAGTGAGGACTGGAATTAAGGTGGTCAGCAAGAAGAACGCTTTAACTTGTTGTGCGGGACTCGAGCGCGGCTGGAAATCAGCAGAAATTATCGAGTAATGCGCTCCTGAAGAACAAGCAACAACTGACTATTTTTGTGCTGGTGCAGCCTCTACGGCTCGGTTGCGCACACTCCGCGATAAGATTTTACCGAGTCAAAAAGGGGAAAGGGTGTCTGGCTGCTGCTGTGCGGCCGTGAGGCTGCCACAAACTAATTGTTAGCGTTGTCTGGGATTTGTTTAGAATACCTCATAAGACTTTTATATATGTGCATGTTTATCGAATGTCGTTAGTTTTCGCTTTCTTTTGGTGATTTTTCTTGTGTGGTTAAATTAGGTCAGCAGTACTGCTCGACGTCCCTCATTTCCATCTCCAGAACGGGCGCCCCGAGACGGGTGACAGATATACTCTCACGTTTGTAAAGCCATTCGATTCAATCATGTTGTCAAGACTAAGACAGGTCAAATTGTTTTCAGCCAGATTTAAAATAAAACCGCCACCGAAGACCACAATATGACCGAGAATGGAAGAAAGTTCTAGAAAGTTGCTTAGATCATTGAAAAACAAAACAATTAGTCATTCTTTCGGTTCGGGGGACATGTTGGTTATGATGTAATGCGATATAATTTCAGTCATTTATTACAGCTCAGAATTTAACAAGTTCCAATGTGTACCATATTTTAATGCAGATTGCCAGGCCACACCTTATATCCACCTGTCCCGTGTGTTTGTGTGTGTGCGTGTGTGTGCGTGCGTGCGTGCGTGCGTGCGTGTGTGTGTGTGTGTGTGTGTGTGTGTGTGTGTGTGTGTGTGTGTGTGTGTGTGTGTGTGTGTGTGTGTGTGTGTGTGTGTGTGTGTGTGTGTGTGTGTGTGTGTGTGTGTGTGTGTGTGTGTGTGTGTGTGTGTGTGTGTGTGTGTGTGTGTGTGTGTGTGTGTGTGTGTGTGTGTGTGTGTGTGTGTGTGTGTGTGTGTGTGTGTGTGTGTGTGTGTGTGTGTGTGTGTGTGTGTGTGTGTGTGTGTGTGTGTGTGTGTGTGTGTGTGTGTGTGTGTGTGTGTGTGTGTGTGTGTGTGTGTGTGTGTGTGTGTGTGTGTGTGTGTGTGTGTGTGTGTGTGTGTGTGTGTGTGTGTGTGTGTGTGTGTGTGCTGTTTGGTGTCGAAATATTTATTGAGCGTGCTTAGCCTATATGCTACAAAATCACGTCCCCGAAAGTTACCTTGGATCACGCTTGACATTCAATGGCTTGTGTAGGCGAGATTGCAGTGGTGGTGGTGGGGGTGATGTTGAAGCAGGCCGGGTTAGCCTCGCATACATGGGCGGCAATTGTTCCGCCTGATTCTCCTTCGAGTTGAGATCAGGGGTGTGTCACAAGGTGTCGATGAGCCCCGTGTCTCGCAGGAAGGCCATCAGCAGTCGTTGCGCTCTCTTCCTGATTGCCGCGGACCCTCCGGGGAAAACAACGTCTTCAAAGGTCCTGTGCGTAAGACCGCTCTTTTGTAGGTTGTCGACCATCGCTTTTCTTTCTGTGTCAAACTGCGGGCATAGCCAAATGAAATGTTCGATGTCGCCAATGTCACCACAGAAAACAGAGTTGGGAAGCGTGAAGCCCAGTCTTGAATAACCAAGCTGGGGTGTACGCGGAGTAGGTCCTGATGCAGTATAGAAGCGTCCCTTGTTCGCGTGTAAATCCGTGAGTCACACAGGTTTCATGTGGATTCTTGTGCATCTCTCTAAAGTGAAGGCGGATTGCACTTTCAGGGTTTTGAAAAGCTTTTGGAGCTTTCACTTTTGGGGCACATGTCAGCGCTAGGCATGCAAGGGTGCCAGCTTCCTCGTTTTCTTCAATTCCTACGTGTGATGGAATCCACTGAAACCCTATGTTAAATCCTTTGCTGGTTAGGTCGTCAATCAGTGCCAGATACTGCCTTGTAAATTTGTCTAGAGGTAGGCCCCGATGTAATCTCTGTAATGCTGACTTGGAATCCGTCAGCACGACGATATATCGTGCAGAAAAGGCCCGTAGTTTGCGCAAAGCCGCGGTGATTGCGGCTACAAAATCACGTCCCCGAAAGTTACCTTGGATCACCCTTGACGTTCTACGGCTTGTATAGGCGAGATTGCATCGGGGTTTGGCAGGCTTAGTCCTTAGTATTTATTTTAGAACTGGCGATGTTTCCCATAAATATTTTCCCATGAATAAGTATTTACCAATGTCGTTATTCGATTTATCGCATTACAGGGAATGATAGTTACTCGCACTACAAAGAGTGCTCTTGGTTTTATTATGTTGATTTTTTCGTTTAGCGATTGAGCCGCTTTTGCTTCGTTTCTGAGTGTTCTCTTCATTCTTTTTATTACTGTTTCCAACATCTGTGGCGATACTTTTCCTCACTCAAAAGGGACGCTTTGTACTTTTTCTTGTTGGCCTAATGGGATTTCTAGTGGGAGATCTTCAATGTCGCCAAAAATAAAGAATTGCAATATTTAAATTTAATTGTGCGACGTTGACGTCTATTCGTCAACGAACCTCCTGCTGCAAAATACAGAAGGCAGTTCGGGAGGTAGTGAGGCACGCAGGTGACCAAGCCCTGAAATTTCAAATTTACTCTTGGTTGGAATAAAATCTGTAGAATCGTTCGGGTAGGAGGTAAGTGCTTTATACGTGCACCGAAAAAAAAGTCTTGTCGCTATATTAAGTGGGCATATGGTGTGAGCGCTCGCATAGATACAAGCGTCAGCGAATGCGTTATTTTCGTCATTTCGTTTCCGTCGCTCATTCAGTAACCTCCTAGGCATTGTTCACGATATCTTTTTTTTTTAATATTTGGGGTTTTACGTGCCAAAACCACTTTCTGATTATGAGGCACGCCGTAGTGGAGGACTCCGGAAATTTTGACCACCTGGGGTTCTTTATCGTGCACCTAAATCTAAGCACACGGGTGTTTTCGCATTTCGCCCCCATCGAAATGCGGCCGCCGTAGCCGGGATTCGATCCCGCGACCTCGTGCTCAGCAGCCCAACACCATAGCCACTGAGCAACCACGGCGGGTTTCACGATATCTGTACTCAACGACTGGCTCATGCTGCAAGTTATCTTGGCGGCGGTTTCGCCTCCAGAAAACTTGGCTGCACGTTGTGGATGATATTACGGCCTTCCAACCGGTGTCTTATCTCGAGATATCCTGCATTTATACGTACACTGGGAACTGTAACATAACAGTGCCAGTTTCTTCAATTGCTGGCATTTTTTTTTCGGTCGAGAACATCAGCGTAGCTCGTAGCTGCCAGCGCGACGAAGGGCTTCGTTCGAGGAACTACTTCGTTAAATATTACCATTGAGACAAAGTCAACGGCTGTGTTTTCTAGCACTAAAAAGGTGAGCGACCCAATTTTCTTTTCTTTGCAATCTTGCTCTGAAGGAGCGGCGTAAACGTTGGCGCGTATCACTTCTGCATAGCCATTGCAAGTCTTAAAGACATGCTGCACCATGTGTTAACTGCCCACGTTGCCCTACCATTGCTTCTCGTCAGTTCTACATTGTATTTTGGAGTTTGTTGAATCATTTGCTCATTTTGGGGAGGGCGGGCACCTCCTTAGTCTCACTACCCGTGAACAATATACCGGAACCATTTCACAGAGTTGATGTCGGGAACCTCCCGCAACTTCCTAATGATGCATATTTGTGCACTATGCAGTAAACACGTCCATTTCAGCGCTCCGTATCTAACCTGCGCTTAAATTCTACTTTTGCAGTACCAAGTCTGCTTACGTCGCGGCTTCTGCTGATGGGGTACTTAAAGACAGTGCAAGGTGGGACTGTTCCGGCTTTTTTTCCGGATGACGCTGTTGCATCGGCATTGGCGTATGAGCCGCGTGCGGGAGACGTTTTCATCGTCACCTACCAAAAGTGTGGTACAACTTGGGTCCAGTATATCACGTACAGCCTCTGCCACGACGGTGAGCCTCCGAGTAGCATCACGGAGCTGCTCACGAACTCTCCGTTCTTAGAGCTCCATGGTGCAGACGCAGTTTATGGCATGCCAAGGCCGGGCACAATCAAGAGTCATCTGCCCTTCCACCAGCTGAAGTTTTCCACACGAGCAAAATACATCTATGTCGCCAGGAACCCGTATGATGTGTGTGTATCAGCATACCATCAGTATAGAACGCTGACGGCCAGCGAAGAAGGGCTTATGGAGCGCGACGAATTCGTTAAAAGCTTCGTCGCGCGAGCAGGTAGCAAGGCATGCTACCTGGAAAACTACCTTATTCCATGGTATTCCCGCCGAATGGAGAGCAATGTGCTATTCTTGACCTACGAACAACTCCTCGCTGACACCAAGGCACAAGTGAAAAGAGTGGCTGAATTCTTGGGACAGGAGAACGGTCGACGCGTCTCCACTGACCCACGCTTGTTGCAGCGCGTTGTGGACTTGTCTACGAAAGAACGCATGCGGCCGTTTTTAAAAGACTTCATCAGACAGAACGTCGAGTTTGTCGTGAAACAAAGGGAGCGCAGGAATGCCCGCATAGCACCGGAATTACAGAAATTACTGGAACTTTTCAGGCGCCACCCACCAAGGCACGAGTTTGTGCGTGACGGTTCTGTTGGGGGCTATAAGAATGTCCTCACTGCGGACAACAAAGCAGCGTTGAAGGAATGGATTGCCGTCAAGACTTCCGGTACCGATGTTATGCGACTTTGGCAAGACGTTGGCATTTAGCAGTCAACAATGCGTTGTCGAACGCACGTCTCTGTCGACCACGTTGGCCAGGTTGAACTCTAAAGCGTTATCCGGATCGAAGATCCTGAAACTGGGGTCAGGTGGAGTTGCTACAGTGACTAACACTCGCACCATGGTCGTTCAATACATCCTTTCATGAAGAAAAATATTAAAGGACCTTGCAAGTACTGTGCAGGCTTGAGTGTGATCTCAGCGTGCACTGTTTTTGTCTCTATGTCCTTTTTTTCTCTTTGCCATCATGTATACACCATTTTACTGTGTGATAAAGGCCCTGCACGGCTTCCGGTTTGGTTACCGCCATAGCTTGCTAAATTTAGCTTACAAAGAGGGCAATGGTGAGTACTAGGAGTGCGTTGAAACAAAGGCCCTCAGAGTTTAAGCAGAGTTGCCTTGCCCGTAGCTACATTTTTAGAAGTTTGTCGTAAGTCGCACGAAAAACCAGAATTATTGGTGCTGAGGCAATCCAGACACTTGATCTGAAAATCTAAAAAAAAAGCGATTTTACGTTCAATGGACCGGCATTACAACATGCCTTTTCTTTACTGGTGTAGTAATAACGCCGCTGAGCGGTCCTTCAAGTTTTGCGCTTGGGGTAATGTTTGCGTTAATGTTCGTTCTGCCCGCCGTGCACATGGGAAAGTTGATGACGATGGTCGACCGCGCTGCTTGCCTGGACGCTCGTTTTGCTGCGTTATTCCGCTCTCTTACTTCGTCTCCGGTGCACTGGTGTAGAAGGCCTCTTTCTGATACTGCCGAGGCTGCGGTCGCCAGTGATTTATGTGCTTCGGACTCCACAGCGGTACGTACTGTCCGAGCCAGCAAGCGCGAGGCGCGCTGGAGACGTGGCGTCGCAGCCAATGGGAAGTTAGGTGTCATTTTTTTCGCTGCTACAGACGCCGCCAGCTTTTCGCTGAACGGGCCACTTAACGCTTTCGCATGAAAAAAAAGAAGGGCACCCCATATGAGAACGTATTACGCATGAGACTTGGGATGGTTCATTTGTGCCAGGCTCATAAATGTGATTCCATGCGTAAGTTTCACTGCTGTCTCAAAGCCATAATACTTTAGCAAGGCGTTATTTTGGAGACAGCAAACGGGTCAACGGAAGCCAGGATGACGAACTGCGCACGTGCGAAAGAGAAAGTGCAAGCTGCACCACGCAGCCGCAACGTGAAAGCTCGTGACCTTCGGAAGGCAAGATGGCCTGAGCTAGTGCTGCCAGGTTTCCAAGGTCGGATACCTGGCCACCGGGCCAGCCGGGACGAGAACATGGCACTCCTGAGGCGAACAACCGGACAAGGCTTGTGCTATCACAGCAGCCGGGAGATACGCGGTGTTCTTGGTTGAGCTAGGTGCACGAGTGCGGCTTAAAGAGGTTGCTGAGGATGCGGCCGTAGTGGCGCATTTCATTCTGATTGCGTACAGGCTGGTCTGGCCGATGCGCGGGCGCCTCATGGTCCGCTCGACTGTGTGACACTACTGTAAGCGCCCACACAACCAGGCATCGAAACCACAAAGTACTGTGAGTGACCACGATCGCTGAGACTACTTAAATTACCCCATTGTTGTGTAAATGTTTTACATGCGAAGCTGTATATGGCTAGCCAGTTCGTCCGTCCGTCCGTCTGTCGCCGGTATGACGAAAACTCCTCCGGTGCAACCTCATGCAATGACCCCCCCCCCCCGTAAAACAAAAAGTACTGGCGCGCGATTGGCTGCGCAAGTGGATCCACCAGTTTTCGTAGGCGGCCGAGCGTAGGCAGTAGGCAGTTTTCGATCAGCAAGGCCGCGAGCAGAACCAGGAACGAGCTCGTCTACGCCGTGCCGATGCTGCAGCGCGGGCACAAGAACAGGCTCGTGAAGCTGAGCGCAAGAAGCAACTGCGTACCGAGGATCCGCCAGCATACGGAGCCGTCGTTTATTGAATCGTCAGAATGACTCCCAGTGATAAACGTCAGGGCTGCACGTTGCAGCATCGCTGGTTAACCATCTGTACGGAGTGCTTGGGCGGTGATTTTATTATTCATAAATTTATCTCCGATTCTTCTGTGGTAGCCCAAAAAATTGATTCCATAGTGCGATTTGTGCCATACAATTGATAGCGAGCATCGGTGCTAGCGGAGGTATCAAAAGCCCCTACCTCAGAAAGCGGTCGTTGAACATATCGGCAAGGAATGGGCCAGAGCAACATGTTTCTTTTTGCTTTCGTGGCTGTCTACCTGAGGGCCCAAGATTTACAACAAATGTACAACGCTTACACCCCGCACCTAGACGTGCCATAACGGCTGGAATAAATCGATGATAGACATTAGGCTACGCAGTATTGATAGTGTTCTTTTGTGCAGCGCGCAACCGTTCCTAAAGGCCACTAGAAATTTAAATTGCTTTAGGGGGGATATATTTTCTACGTAAAGTTAGGTCATGCCCGACTTACACAAGACTGTTGTCGAATATTTGTTATGTAGGATGACGGGTAAGACCTGGCCTGTTTGTGGAAGGTGCCAGGAAAGATGGGAAGTAAATAAACACATACTGGTATCACAACGCAGTTTCTAGAAATGTACATTCGGTGGCGCACAAACTCGCGCGCGCACGCGCGCACACACACACACAAACACACACACACACACACACACACACACACACACACACACACACACACACACACACACGCACGCACGCACGCACGCACGCACGCACGCACACACACACACACACACACAACAAAATCTAAAAAGAAGCCGCTTCATAACCACATTCTTAAGCATAGTTTATAATATAAAACACCTACACGGTTTCTTTGGTGGCAGTTTTTTTGAGGCGTAAGCATTCTTTGGCGAGCTTCCCAGCCCTGACACGCGAAATATGTAATGCCTTCTATCTGCACTGAACTGCATAATTTGCAAAGTTAAGGCAGTTAATCGTTATGGTAGTGTAAATGTAGATGATTTTAAGGGATGAGGAACAATTTAAAGCAAGAAAAAAAATAAAAAAGGAGAAGACGCATAGAAATACATAGGACACCTTACATAATGCATGGGGAAGCTTGAAGTAGGGATGGGCCAAATGAAGTTTGGGGGTCGGTCATCTTGAAATTTGGGGTTGGGGCAACTTGAAATTTGGCGGTGGGCCAATTGATATTAGCACGCGCGTTAAATTGAAATTAGTGGTTGGGTCAACTTGAAATGTGGGGTGGGGAAACTTAAGTCAGGGGGTGGGCCTATTTAATATTTGGGGCTGGACCAACCTGAAATTTGTACGTGGGACAAATTCAATTTTGAAGTGGGGAACTTGAAATTTGAAGGTGGGCGAACTGAAATTTGCGGGGTGGGGGGAAACTTGAAATGGGAGGGTGGCTCGACTTAAATATGGGAGTGGGCTAACTTAAATTTAGAGATAGGCCAATTTAAAATTTTGTCGAGCACCAACTGAAATTTGGGGGTGGGTCAATTTAAATTTGGGGTGGGCCTAGTTAGATTTCAGTGTGGGCCAAATTGAAATTTGGGGGTGGGCCCAGTTAAATTCGGGAGTAGGCCAACATAATATCGAGGGGTGAGTCAACTCAAATTTGGGTGTCGGACAATTTGAAATTGGCATGTGGGCCTACTTACACTTCGAGACCCACCCCCACCATCACCCCAACACCATTGAAATGTGGGGTTGGGCCTACTTGAAATTTGGGAGTGGGCACCCTTGATATTTTGGGATGGCTCGTCGAATTGAAAGAGGCTCAGCGTCCCTCGAGTTATGAATACGTCAGGGGAGAGCAAGTGCATTGAACCGTTTGGCGCGTTCGCATTGGCCGTTACCGAGACGCCGTCAGAACGCAGGCGAGAGCTTGCGTGAACAAGGAACGGGCCCATAACGCAGCCTTGTGAGAGTGACAGTGAGGGTGACGCGACATCGCGGTGATGCAGTCTCCCCTTATGCAACGCCTCGCACGCTACAGCGGCAGCTGGCGTTCCGTTTCGACCACTCTGCTCCATCGATGCGCACTCGTGCCCGGCGTTCCGACTCAATTGGTACGATTGCATTGAAGGGACCGGATACGGCGAGAAAACCTGACAAGTGTCAACTAAATCCTGAGAATTCTTTGCCGCTAGAAGGGCCATCGGTAGACTCACGTGAGCTGGCAAAGGCAAGTAAGCAAAACTAAGCAAAAACGAAGTCACAGCCGAGCCAAACAATTCTTACGCATAATAGACAATTGTCAAAAATTCCGTAGCTTTTCATTCTACCTCGAATTTTAACGTACTCAAACTTCAGGAAATCTCAAAGGCACTGGTATAGGTAGTTGCCATCTACCCTTACGTTTGTGTTGCTTTAGCTTTCAGTGCATTACCAAAGAATCTCTTGGAAATTGTACTTTTGAATTGAATCTGCGTGTGACTTAAATTTTTGCGCATTTTTCTAGTCATGACTATTCAAATTTTGAAAGGGGAACTTGTCGAAAATTGTGCACTGCATGTGAAAATATTTTAACATTTCGCTTTGTACAGAAATTCAATTTGCGATAAGGCATATGTAATGTCATATTTAAAGCAGTGTGATTCAACCACGATGCCATTTGGGGAGGGCTATATGCTAACAAAGAATTCAATGAATGGTAGATGTCGTGGCGTAAGAAGGAACCATTTCTTTAGGCGTGCGTTACAGAAAAGGACGTATATGCAAAGACTGCATGCCTAACACACGGTACTCAATAAACAAATCACAATAATGCTAGTGCACGCTTTTCCATATTTTCTGAGCCATCCTGAACAGTCCATGCATAGGACAATGGTGTATAAACATGTTAGTGGCACGTGCATTCACATAGCCTTAAAGGATAATTATATCTTCCTGCAATGCAAGACTTACATGTGATATGTGGCCCTAAACTATGTGAATAAAATGTGGTATGAGGCCGGGCTAGTGGGTAAGCCATAGCTTGCAGACAAAGGACGGACAGGTACGACGGAGGCCGGCGCTTTGCTGCACCGTGTCCTTTCTTGCAATGTGCGCATCATCAGTAAAACGTGCTGCGAAGGCGAAAATAGATTCTCTGGGTATTGCACACGTCGAAACCAAGCTCGGCGAAAACGTTCTTATGAGCTTTCTAAAGCTGAGAAGAGGGCTAGTTGGTTGACCAAGTGGAGCACCACGATATGAACTGGTAAAAAAATCGTGCAGTCATGCATAATATCAGAAAGGTGCTAGGCTTTCAATGAAGGCTTACTAAAGCTGTGAAAATGTGGGTGAAAAATAGTGCAAAGCGAAAATAAAATTCCTCTCGCACGTGCGTCAACGATTCCGGGAAGTTTATTATCTTCCTATCGAAATAGGATAACATCCCGGCCACGGCGGCCGCGTTTCGATGGGGGCAAAATGCGAAAACACGTTTACATAGATTTAGGAGCACGTTAAGGAACCCCATGTTGTCGAAATTTCCGGAGTCCTCCACTACGGCGTGCCTCATAATCTGAAAGTGCTTTAGGTACGTAAAACCCCATAATTTAATTAATTTAATCGAAGTAGGATAACGTACCTAATTTACTCACGTTCATATACATTCGTATCTCAGATACAAACTCAAGTGATGGTAGTGCGATTGCCTCGTTTATTTTTTGCCCACAGAAGCTTCAATGGCTAATAGATTCTATTAAAGCCAGCAGCGGCCAAGAATTCGGGTGACGCGAATACAGGCATAGCAGTGACACGTTCGGCAATGATTGGCGATATAATACCCCAGTCCTACATCCAGGCTTACTGATCTTGCTTGGCCATCTGTTGTGACAAGACGACAAGTACTGGTCTGTTACGAAAGACCTTAGCGTATTACGGAAGAACGACTCTGGACCAAAGGCACATGACGTCACTCCCTAACGTGCTTGCCGAAATCCAGTCTTCCAGTGTCTGCCGGTGATTGTCAGAAATAAATTTCTTGTAGCCCCCCACAGAACCTTCACGCACAAATTCGTGTGTAGGTGCACGGTTCCTCAAGGATTTCACCAGGCCATCTAGCTCCTTGGGGATGGGCGCGTTTCTACGCTTGCTGTGTTGTACGGCGAGCTCGACGTTGGCCATGAGAAAATTCTTGAAGAGTGGGCGCATGCTCTCCTTCGATGTCATTTCGACCACGCGCTGCAGCATAGATGGGTCTCTGGACACGCGCCGACCGTACTCGGGACCTAAGAACTCGGCAATCCTCTTCACCTGCAGCTTGGCGTCATCGTGCAGCTCTTCGTACGTGAGGAAGAGAACGTTGCTCTCGTGCCTTCGAGTGTACCACGGAATGAGGCTGCCTTTTAAGTAGCACCCGTAGTAGCTGCGGCCGGATACAAAGCGCTTGACGTGCTCGTCGAAGGTGATGACATCTTCTTCAGCGACCGTCATCGTCCGGGTCTGATGGTAGGCAGAGACGCAGGCGTCGTAAGGGTTTCTAGCGACGTAGATATACTTAGCGTTATACGAGAATCTATTCTCTTCAAAAGGAAGGTGAGTCTTGATGGTGCCTGGCCTAGACATAGTGTCAACAGCAGCGGCACCGAAAAGCTCGAGAAACGGTGATGCAGCGAGAAATTGTGAAAGTTCCGCCGGTGACTTAGCATCGTGCATGATGCCGTATGAGACGTACTGAACCCAGGTTGTGCCACACTTTGGGTATGTAGCGACGAAAATGTCACCTGGTCGCGATTCATAAGACAAAGCCGAAACAACGGCGTCGTCTGGGAAAAAGCACGGGAAAGGGATGCCTTGCACGGTCTTGATGTGTCTCATCACTGGAGAAGGCGATATGACAGAAGATAACCTGTAAGGAAGTGAGCTGCATTTCAGAGCCAGTACTTCACTACTTCACTAAACTCGAGGTGGCAGTAGGCTGGCAACCAATGTCTCAAGCTGAGATAATTTACACGCTACTGCGGTAAATATATTCAGACAACTTCACACGGGGCTCACGGAAGTGACAGTGGAGTCAAGTAATCTGTATCGTACTTACGCAAATACTGAAATAACAAGAATGACTGATTCAAAAGATGAGCAACGGTTGCTTTATCATCAATTGCTGCTTATAGGCCCTCGTTTTTGTTCACATAAAACATTTTTCGTATTATATGTCGACCAATGCGGTGTTGCCTTTTTTATGAAGACACTAATTCCGATAACATTTTGGCTGCCTAATAAAGTTGGTGATATGAGCACATAGGAAACGTTAAGCCTGGTATTTCATTGTTGTTAACTTGTTATTGTAGAAATATCGCGTATAACACATACGTCATGGGAGCTGAAAATAGTGCGAGAAAGTACGTGAGCATCCTTAATCCACATGAACATGCTAAATCAGTGCGAACAAATAGATGTAGTGGCAAAACTAGATTTCTTAATAATATGTGCGATGTCCACCGAAAAGTTAAAGCAGGCAGTACGGTGTCAACAACGAGTCGGGTTGACATAATAGGCACCATAATATGAGTGTAGCGAAGAATATGGCGATCAAGTTGGTGGTGCTTCCCGATAGGTGAATGTGTCTCTTTCTAACTTATCATGTTTTAAAGAAGAATTCTTTGCTGCGCTAGTTCGTGAAGCGACATGACGGAGGCACCCTGAGGGGGATATCCCCACTTAAGTGTATTTGCTGTGGAAATAAGGAAGTTGTGAGTTTACCGCTATGTTCTCTCACTCTTCTTTCTTTCAAAATTTTGAGATACATTAGCGTCATGACTCGTCCATTTCCACATATATACGAATGTTTTATGCAATTCAGTTCACCAAGACAAAGACTGCACCATCCATTCGTTTAACGCGCTAAAAAATTTCCTTAACGAACTTGCCCGGATGGATAAAAAGAGAATTTTTTGTGAAGTTCCCAATATTGGATGTCGCCTAAGTAAATCAGAGGCACTTCTCGGGCAGCTTTATATGAAATATAGTTATTTGTCCTTCGAAATAAAAAAGGAAGAGCGGAAACTTTTTTTAGGCGCACATGACTGAGCAAAGGTTAGACGTATAAAAAAAAGAAATCTATATGAGACTCACCGTTTGGTAGTAGAAGCCACACGTTTTCATGGAAGTCGTGGCTGCTGTCTGCACAAAATTCCACCTCCTGGCTGTTCTAACGAAGTGATTCCTCACGATGTGAAAGATAACGTCTTTAGCTGGCCTTGACTGAAACCTCAGCTTCAGCGCTCGTTCTCGGTATCTCTACTTCAGGCCTTCCCTGTGGTGTTATCTCATTTATGAGCTTGCGCTAGATATTGCTGCGTGTGGAAAGACACAGACAGAAGAGGCTATTTACAGGCTATTTACACTGGAGCCAGGCAGACGGGCCGACACTCGCTCGCTCCAAGCGCACCGACCAACTTCGTCGTCATTCTTGCGGCGGCTCGTTTCTTGAGCATCGCTTGAGCATATCGTAATACTACCCCCCGGCGGCAAAAGCACCGTCACGGTGCTGTTAAATATCCAAGGCGCGTGAAGAGTTGTAGGGCTTGAGTCAGGCGACGTGGACGCTGTCACTGGTTGTCACAGCGGAGGGCGTAGTGGGCGTGGCTAAAATGATTTCATAGGTGACATCGGTCACTTTGCGGAGCACGCGATATGGGCCTGTGTAACAAGAAAGGAGTTTTTCACATAGGCCAACTTTACGCGAAGGTGACCAAAGCAACACGAGGCTGCCGGGCACAAAATGGACATCACGCTGACGGAGGTCGTAGCGTTGCTTCTGCTTGTCTTGAGACACTTGTAGACGATTGCGCGCAAGTTGGCGAGCGTGGTCAGCATGGGCGATTGCATCACGGGCATAAGCGCTAGTTGAAGCTGTGGCGGATGGAAGCACAGTGTCCAGTGGTAGCGTTGGTTCGCGGCCATACAAGAGGTAAAACGGCGAAAAGCCAGCAGTTTCAAGACGGGAAGAGTTATATGCAAAGGTAATGTAAGGTAGAGCCAGGTCCCAGTCACGGTGGTCGTCGGAAACGTATTTGGATAGCATGTCTCTAAGGGTGCGGTTCAAGCGCTCAGTGAGGCCGTTCGTTTGGGGATGGTAGGAGGTGGTAAATTTGTGCCGTATTGAGCAGGCAGGCATGATGTCGTCGATGACTTAGGCCAAAAACGTACGGCCACGGTCTGTTAGCAATTGACACGGAGCACCATGCATCAAAATAATATCATGTAGGAGGAAGTCCGCAACATCAGTTGCGCAACTGGTCGGAAGAGCACGGGTTACGGCGTAGCGGGTCGCGTAGTCCACCGCGACTGCAACCCACTTGTTTCCTGATGTAGATTCCGGAAATGGGCCGAGAAGGTCAAAACCGACACGATGAAAGGGCTCGGCAGGAATGTCGAGTGGCTGCAGGTAACCAGCGGGGAGCTGGGAAGGCTTCTTGCGTCGTTGGCAAACTTCACAAGCGGCGACGTAACGTCCTACGGAACGGGCAAGACCAGGCCAGAAAAAATGGCGACGTACACGGTCATAGGTTCGAGATACGCCGAGATGTCCTGCCGTTGGTGCGTCGTGGAGCTCTTCTATAACGGTGGCGCGGAGGTGTTTAGGTATTACAAGCAGGAACTCAGAGCCGTCCGGATGAAGGTTACGACGGTACAGAGTACCGTCGCGGAGGACGAAGAGGCGTAGAGTAGCATCGGCCGGAGAATGCTCAAAACGGTCGATGAGTGCTCTGATGTAGGCGTCACGGCGTTGCTCGTCGGCGAAATGAAGCAGCTGTGATACAGAGAATAAGCAAGAAGCACTGGCAATGTTAGAGGAGTCAGAGTCGTCAACAGGGTAACGCGACAAGCTGTCAGCGTCTTGGTGCAGGTGGCCATTCTTGTACACCACGGTATATGAAAATTCTTGAAGCCTCAAAGCCCATCGACCAAGCCGACCTGTAGGATCTTTTAGCGAAGAGAGCCAGCAGAGAGCATGATGGTCAGTGACTACGGAAAAAGGGCAACTGTAAAGGTAAGGACGGAACTTTGCGACCGCCCAGACTACAGCAAGGCGTTCTCGTTCCGTAATGGAATAGTTGTGCTCCGATGGTGTGAGGAGGCGGCTCGCATGAGCAATTACGCGATCCTGGCCACGCTGACGCTGGGCTAAGACGGCACCTACGCCATGACCGCTGGCATCTGTACGCAATTCTGTAGGTGCATCAGGGTCGAAGTGGGCGAGAATGGGTGGTGAGGAGAGAAGAGTAACGAGATGAGAGAAGGCGGCGGCTTCTGCAGTACCCCACGAGAATTGCACGCCTTTCTTCAAAAGATTAGTGAGGGGTCTAGCAATCGCCGCAAAATCTTGAATAAAACGATGAAAGTACGAGCATAGCCCTACAAAACTTCGAACGTCTGCGTCTGTCTTCGGAACCGGAAACTCTCTGACAGCGCGAGTTTTGTCGGGATCAGGCTGTACTCCGGAAGCATCAAGGAGGTGGCCCAGAAGAGTAATTTGCCGGTGGCCAAAACGACATTTGGACGAGTTAAGTTGCAGCTTCGCCTTTCGAAATACATCAAGTCTAGTTGTGAGACGTTCAAGGTGAGTGTCGAACGTTGGCGAGAAGGCGATGACGTCGTGGAGGTAGCAGAGGCATGTGGACCATTTGAAACCTTGGAGCAAGGAATCCATCATACGCTCGAAGGTGGCAGGGACGTTGCATAATCCAAACGGCATTACTTTAAATTGGTATAGGCCGTCAGGTGTAATGAATGCGTTTTTTTTTCTGTTCATATCGTCAACAGCAATCTGCCAATATCCCGAACGAAGATCAATAGACGAGAAATAGCTGGAACCGTGCAGGCAGTCAAGGGCATCGTCTATACGTGGGAGCGGGTAGACGTCCTTCTTTTTAATGCTGTTCAGATGACGGTAGTCTACACAGAAGCGCCACGTGCCGTCTTTCTTCTTAACCAACACCACAGGTGACGCCCAGGGACTCGAAGAAGGCTCAATGATGTTTTATCGAGCATTTTGTGGAACCTCCCGCGTGTAGCCGCGCACGGCTACACGCGGGAGGTTCAAACCCTCATGTGCTCGGGTACGTGGTGTCGCAACACACCAGACGCCTGCTGACGCAGTCGCCCCTGCGGGGCGCGAGGATGTCAGGAGAAGGTGAATACTTCACTGCGGCCTGAAGTTTCACTTTAATGATAAACTTAGACTTGAGAAAACACACGGATGCAATGTCCTATTGTGTTTGCACTTATGTTGTTTGCGCCTTTAAATAAATAAAGTGATAAGTATATCCTGTATGTGCGGCATATCTATTTTTGTGTCTTCATTAGCGGTAAGTTTTGGACCGAATGAGTGTTGTAACTACAGAACCATTTGTCGTGGTTGCAATGTTTTTTTTTCGTTGCTGCCCTTGGTTTCTGACAAATGTACTTGTCCAACTAATTTAAACTACAAGAACGTATAACAAGTAGAATTTTTCCACCTTCAATTTTCAAGTCCCATTAACTTGCATACTTTGCAACAGGATAATACAATTCAAATTGAATGCTTCATTTGGCTTATACGTGCTCCTGATTCTAGAGTTCATGTTACAAAAAGAAAGAAAGGACGCCGATGAAAAGGTGATAACAAGAATTAGATGTTTAGGCTCATGTACGGAATTCTCGTTAAAAGAACAGCTCGAAACGACGACATTCTGCGTATGCAGGGGGAGGAATGCTATAGTTACGATTCAGCGATCTTTTTCTTTAGTCTAGATAGCAAAAATAGTGCCTTAAAATCCAGTTTCCTTGGGAATTATGGAAGCCTTTTCTCTGTCAATGGCACATTCAAACTGCCACGTGCTCTGCAAGCGCGTCGGAAATAACATTGTTTTTCACTTATGATTCATGTATAATTCTTCTCTTTAACATCATACATTTGTTGCTTGAACGCTTTCAAGACGACTGCTTTCGCCGTTGCGAAGTCTGTGACCATTCGCGCAGGGTATTCTGTATACAGCACTAGGAAACATCCCTTCTTCTGCATCTTCGCATCTACCAGTTTATGTTGCAACTAGTGGGCCGAAACGTGGGCTACATCGGCTTCATAGGTTTTCGTAGCATGTGCCAAAGCCTCCGTCGTTCAAGGGACATAGGGAAGGGTGGCGCGAGTTCGAGGCCGTGTTCCTGCGATGGGGCAGAACGAATCGAAATTTCGGTTTATACTGACTGGGACGTCAGGATTCAAGCAAAAATCTTAGAGGCAGCCCGGAAAATTTGCTCTAATTAGGGCGCTGAGTGTGCGTGCGGTTACCCCAGAAGTTTCATTCATTGCTTAAACATCGTTCGGACAGGCCAGTTAGCTCGCTTGGCCATGCGACGTTGACTTAATGCTGCCAAGGCACGATTTTCGGGTCATATTGAATGGCACTAAGCTCACCCTACTTAGCGGTAGATTTAGCTTGCCGCTCACAGCACACTTAATTTGATTTATACTCAACGTGGACATGCGCAACGGGCCAGTCATATCGCTGCTTCAAACTGTTACGTTATTACGCTGCTTTCTATGTGCACTGGTGGTAATGGCCATAGAGCTTTGTAGCTGATGTTGTACCAGCCAACAATAATTTCTAATGGTTATCGCCTCGGACACTATTCCTGCGCATCAAAAATAGTTCCGGAGTACCGGCGCGCACCATTGCTATTATTCTCAATGAAGATAATCGATGTAGTAAGCGACCACTCACGAACAAATTACAAAGGTCCGCGGCCACGCTGAGTCAACCAACGCACTCGAAAAAAAAATATGCTGTGCGTACGGAGCGGTAAAGTGAGCCACATAAATGCACAGAAAAAACAGAAAAACTCACTGCATAGAGTCACGTGGAATGGTCATAGCCAATGAAGCAATTCCCTTTTCGTCCTAAAGTCGTTTAGCTAGTAACATGGCCGAGCTTCAAGTCCGCTGCGTATTGAGCACACACAGATATACTGAACACAGGAAAGCAACTGATAGCAAGCTAGGAAGGTTCAGTTTGCTGAGGGCACCATGATACAGCTGCCGTGGCGAATGCGTCAAGTGCGCGTCGTCGGTTAACGAACACCTCTTCCATTAAGGCCACGTCACCAGTATGAAGTACGAATGCTAGACGCACCACCAATCGCCGAGCAAAGCGCTACTAGGCCTGAGAGCACATCCTAAACTACTTACAACCCATTATAATGACGAACATAGCTCAATGACGCAGCGCTCATACGCGCGACGTGTAGGTTTCTGATAGCGTATGAAGTCAATGCGACACATATATGCAGCTGCCTGCACGTTGTAGCATGAACTGGCCCATGTGAAGGACCTGTTGTAAAATGGTTTTTCGGCGCGGTATAAGTATGCCGTGTGCGAAATGTGACTGCGTTTACCTGAACAAAAGATGCATTTTCGAAAAGTGCTTGAAGCATCATGTCTATGATGTGAAAACGAAAAATGCCGATTGCCACGTACCTGCGGAGGACGTGGCAGCCTATAACCAAGATATTGGCCGTCTTGGACAAAGCATTCGTTATCGCCAAGAATATAGATTTCACGTCAGTATCCCGGCTGCTTCCTATCAGGCAACACTAAAAGTTTTAATCACAGCGATGGCATTATTTCGTATGCGTACGCAAGATGCCTAGGTCGAATTTCTAGCTTATTCTTTGCAAACAAAGCTTAAATAAATAAATTATGGGTTTTACGTGCCAAAGCCACTTACTGTTTATGAGGCACGCCGTAGTGGGGGATTCCGGAAATTGGGATCCCCTGGGGTTTTTTACCGGGCACCTAAATATAAGTACACGGGTGTTTTCACGTTTAACCCCCATCGAAATTCCGGGATTCAATCCAGGATTTCTGGCCGGGATTCAATCCCATGACCTCGTGCTTAGCAGCGCAAACAAAGCTTCCGTACAAACGAGTGGGAGCTCTTATCAGTCATATGGTATCAGAGCTCTTTATAACGACGTTGAAGGGAGAGCCAGAATTACTTCATTATATTCTGTACTGCCTTTCACTGTAATGCAAGCGTAATGAAGTGCACAATTTTGAACTTGCACAGAAAACGGCCTTGTAGCCAGTAGAACCGCTACATGGCCACGTGCGCTGAACAGAAAACAGCAAAAGAAATTTCGGCGTCCTCAACACACAACTTAGGACCTGACACAATTGCGTTTACGATAGCTGCCTTCTGCATCAATGTGATGGTCTTTCGTTTCCACTTTCGGTTGGTTTGTCTCTAGTATCACCAAATGGCGACGCGGTTGAATAAGTTGCACGCTGCGACGCCAACATTTGTCGCGTTTGAGCAGCACGTGTCACAGAGGCAAGCATGGTCTCTGAGATTCCGCCGGTACAATCTCTGAGGCCACGCCTAGCTGCACTAGCCTGCGCGATGCCGCAGTGAGAGAAAGTGCGATGGTGATAATGAGCCTCTGCTTATGCGCAGCTACGTGCAGTGGTGAGAAGGAACAGTGTTCCACGGCGCATTCAACGCAAATACCCAAAAGTTTTGCCGCCGAATATGTGCAGAACCCCGTGGAATGGGATTGAGCCTGCAAAGATCGGGTACTTGTTTCGTAGAGAACTCAAGTTTGCATTTCGGAGACATACCATGTTCGGTAAATTTATTGGCAGGATAATTGTACTTTGTTGAAAGTAAGTTTCAATACATGGATATCTATGGAGATTTTAAGGGGAATTTCACTTTGTTACATCCCTTAATTCGTAACCTCCCCTTTCGTTATAACGAAGTTTCACTGCAACATCTATTTGTTAATATATTGTCTTACTTTCTAATTGCAGGCGCCACATCTGAGCTCAAGCAACATTAGGAACAAGCTACGTTGTTTGTGGATGCATCAGTGGAACTGTCTCAGCCAGGTCCCTGAATCATGAAGCTACCAATGTGTGACAACAGGCACAAAGCAAATCTCTAGAAGGTGCATTAGAAACATTCTGCTTATGTAGTGGTATTATTGGTTTGATTTAAAAAAAATATTTGAAACTCTTGGCCACTTTAGTTAATAATCATGCTTTATATTAAACGTGGATTTAACATGTGGTATCACATTTGTGGCCTTGCCAATATTTCAGTTGTGCTATGGTGGATTGTAAGAAATGGGCAATAGGCATTCGTGCTGTCGGTACAGCCAAACGTTTTTTTTTAACATTGCGAGGGTTAGGAACATTCCAATTGATTTGTCGATTTGCAAGTATTAGGAGACACTCAACTGCTTCATATTATTGCTATAGTGTAAGGGTATATTGTGCTCCTCTATTCATGTGTGCGCCAAACATCCATGTAAGAAAAACTTTCGTGATAGTGTTGCTGGAGTCCTTGATAATATTCCATCCGCAAATCTGGAACAATGTTGACAAGGTAAGGAAAATGATCTTGGGCCTTCACATATATGCAGTGTATGCCGTTTCTAGCCAGATCATCGAAGCTTAGCAATATTTAGTTGGGCAGTTGATATAGAAGGAGACACTCTGGATTGCAATGTTATGACTGAATTTTAGCGTCTAGAGACTAATTAGAATGTCACCTTTGTGTTAGTGCTTTCCCTGACAATAGTGTTCCCAGTGTAAATTGGGAGGTTTGGTAGGTCTTGCTGTCATTTTTGGAACTACTTTTCGATACAGTTTTAAGGAGCTGACACTTGCAATGAATGTTCCTGCCTTGAAGTGCCGCCACTTTTTAAAGAACTTGGAACTTGAACTTGGAATTTTTAAAAAACGTGAGTTTTGTTTGATACTTTCCTGATCTTCCTTGTTCTATTATTTTCAGTATTTTGCAATGGTCGCTCGTTCAACTTCTGGTGTTTTTTTCCTCTCTTGATAGTGGTTGCAAGTGCTCATATACGCGTGTGATACTGTTCTAACGTTTGTCGGGTTGCCTTCTTTTAGTGTACTTTCTCTTAATCTTATTAGTCGTCGCTTTCATTTTAGTTTTCTTCTGATATTTTCTTCTGATATTTACATATGTTGCATTGCTTTTGTATTTCTTTTTTATGTGTGCATGTGTATGTATATATATACACGTACAAAAGTAAATATTTATGTATTCGGCCCCTCCTGCCTGGGCTCTCATTTGGGCCTGCAATACTGTAAATAAATAAATAAATAAATAAATAAATAAATAAATAAATAAATAGTTTGCACGAACGTCATCTTGAAGCCCTAAATGATTGTCACTCAAAAAATTGCTTTACTAAAATATAGGGCTACGTTACACAATTATTCACTAAAAGCTATCGTACCTTGCCCTTAAAAATCTGCTTAATCGGCAAGACATCTTTAAGACGGCTACAAAATGTTTCCCAAAATTTTCTGAAGCCGTTTTTAAAAGGGCTAGAAGACGGTTTGCAAGACATCTCATAACGGTATTTAAACGACTACAAAACGTCTCGGAAAACGTCTTATAGCCGTTTTTAAAACGGCTGCAAGATGTCTTGCAAAACGACTTATAGCCCTTATTTTGCAGTGGACTGGACGGTCTTCACAACGGCTACAAGTCGTTTTAAGGAATCCCACGAAATTAAGGTTAGACGTTTTTAATTTGTCTTAAGCATCTTGCCAATACGTCTTAAGGATGTCTTGTAAGCATTTATGATGATTTTCAAGACGTCTTGGTGATCTTGCGAAGACGTGCAACAGACGACTAATAGACCAACGTGTGTTCAGTAGGAAATTCACTGCAGAAGAAATGCATTTATAACACAAACTGAGCGGAAGCCTGATAAGGCTGTTTCTGCAAATGCTTTTTTTTAATTTTAGTAGCGCGTAGAACCTTCGCTTTTTGAAAAAGAGGCATGAAAAGATACGAAGTGCGTACGGCTACTGGTATCAGAATGCTGTGTCCAAGAACGTACATTCAGCGCCATAAAACAAGAAAACAACACTGTTTTATTGCAAAAATACTGTTCTATTAGGCAAGCCCTTAGCGCATTATGGAAGAGTGACGTTGGGCCAAAGACGCGTGACGTCACTTCCGTGCGTGCTTGCCGAAATCCACTCTTCTAATGTTCTTCTTTGATTCTCAGAAAGGAAGCTTTTGTAGCCCCCGACAGAGCCTTGACGCACAAACTCGTGTCTAAGTGGACGGTCTTGCAAGAATTTCAGCGTGTCCTCCAGCTCTTGGGGAACGAGCGTGTTTTTATGTTTCTGGTATTGTGCTGCGAGCTCGATGTTGGCCATGAGAAAGTTCTTGAAGAGTGGGCGCATGCGCTCTTTCGATGTCATTTCGACCACGCGTTGAAGCATAGATGGGTCTCTGGACACGCGCCGACCGTAATCGGGACCTAAGAACTCGGCAATCCTCTTCACCTGCAGCTTGATGTCATTGTGTAGCTCCTCGTACGTGAGGAAGAGAACGTTGCTCTCGTGCCTTCGAGTATACCACGGAATGAGGCTGTCTTTTAAGTAGCATCCGTAGTTGTTCCTGCCGGATACAAAGCGCTTGACGTGCTCGTCGATGGGGACGACATGCTCATCTTCGGTGGCCGTCTGTGTTTGGACGTGATGGTAGGCAGAGACGCAAACATCGTAAGGGTTTCTGGCGACGTATATGTACTTAGAGCGGGGCGAAAATTTTTTCTCTTCGAAAGGAAGGTGAGTCTTGATGGTGCCCGGCTTAGACATAGTCTCCACAGCATCGACACCAAAAAGATCTAGAAAAGGTGACGCAGCAAAGAACTGCGAAAGTTCTGTCGGTGGCACACCATTGTGAAAGATGCCATACGCTATGTACTGAACCCAAGTTGTTCCACACTTTGGATATGTGGTGACAAAAATGTCACCTGGGCGCGGCTCGTAAGACAGAGCCGAAAGAACGGCGTCTTCGGGGAAGAAGTAGGTGACAGGGACGCCTTGCACGGTCTTGGTGAACCTCATCGCTGCAGAAGGCAGTCTGACAGATGATAGCCTGCAACAAGGTAGAAGAAAATTTGACAGCTGGTAAGACACTGTTGGCAAACAATGCATTTTGTGCACAAATGTTTGAAGGATTGCAAGTCAGCAACCATTGTGTTGAGCGAAAAAAAAATGATACACTAAACAGCGAAACCATATTTAGCTCACTCCACACAGGAGCAAATAACAGCGACGACTACCCCCACATCGCTTACCCCTGCTAATACCAAAATAAGATAGGTCCGTGCTCTTTAGTGGCTCCCCTCAGGAGGTGAACTTCCAAAAAATGCGCCAATGTCTCTAACGGTTCTCATAAAATCAATTTGTTGTAGCTTACAACGAGAAACGTTACGTTATATTGTAGAGACAGTGATTACAATAGAAAGAATGCATTCTGCGGAGACCAAATACGGAATTGCGGACACTGCCACCCAGGTAACATTAAGCTGATGCTTATGCCGTGGAATTGTGGTAAAAATTTCGCGTTTGAGCTATGCGTCACAGGAGCCGGTGATAATACTAGAATTGTGTATTTGCATGAGTAACTTACATGAGCTTCTAAAAGCAATAGTCGGAACAGAATTTCTTCGCTAAAGTGTATGCCTTGATTTTATATGCGATTTCCACAAAAAAGTTAAAGCAGCAGTACAACCTAAACAGCGAGCCAGGTTAATGTAATATGCATTATAGTGTTGGCCTAAAGAACAGCTCGACAAAGCAATTGGTCGTATATCCTGATATCAGAAAGTTCTGCCTACCCGTCCCTGCATGATCGTTTATTGCGTGTTACATTTGCGTAATAGTTGATTGATCAACGGTGGTATGCAATCATGGAGCGCAATTGAGATCGATAGGAAGTGGACTTTTTCACTAAAATGTCCTTTACTTGGTGAAACAAATTCCGGTTAGCCAGCATGTTCGGAGAAAGCTTAACACATTTTTTTGTGATGTTTCCAGTATTATGTGCAATATTAGGTCATACAGAGGAGCTACGCGGGCAACTTTACATAAAGGGCAGGTATTTATCCTAGCGCACCATCGGTCGTTTAGGTGCACGTAATTATGCATGGGGCAGAAGTACTGGATAGAATGCCAGAGCACTCACCGTGTTATTGTAGGAGTTTGCTTGCACTATTGTTCAAATATTTCCAGCCGGCCCTGCTCTTTGAGCATATCTTACTCAACGTGTCTGCTCGAACGAAGTCTTTCCTCACGGGGAGTAACATTACGACTGCACCTGGCCTTGTATAATACAACGGTAGATTCAGCGCCCATTCCCGTTGTCGAAATGACAGTCCTCATAGTGAGGTATAATTTTCTAGCCACCATTGCGTTGGATTAGATATGTGCCAGATATGGGCAATCAATACGAAGGTCTTCTGAGAGCAGTTCTTTGGGACCCATGCGAGAACCACCAAAACGTGCAGAATCTCTTTATTGGCCATAATATTTACTGGAACGTCGTGCAAGCAGCTCAATGAAAAATGTTCGTGACACTCATCAGCACTGAAGAAAGTTTCAAATTATTTGCCTTCCCGAAGAGCCTCCTACAAATACAAATAATAATAAACAGTAAAACTAGCCCCCATAAAATGTGTTGCAATTGCTTTTTTAACATGTTGATGACAAAAACCGTTTCTGGTCACTCTTTATCACAGCGTACTCTTTATTTTTGGTAAGCTGGTATTCATGCCCTCTCATACAAAATATACTGCAGGCTGACAATTTATTCTATTATATAGACAAGTAACCAGCCGAAATTAATGTTTCAAAGCGTTCGGACGCCAATGTCATGCTTGGTTTTGGTGAAAGTTCTACCTTTGACAATTTGTGATGTTCGGGGCCACTCAGTGCCAACTCACAATGGTGGGATAGGCTCTGCCATTTAGGTTTAGGGCTAATCTGGATAGGAAGACGGCCGACTGCCTGAAAAAGAGGGCTCTTACGCACAGGACCTTTGAAGACGTCGTTTTGCCCGTAGAGCCCGCGGAAATCAAGAAGAGAGCGCAACGAGAGCTGATTGCCTTCCTGCTAGACAAGGGGCTCATCGGCATCTGGTGAGGCGTACACGATCCTAACTCACCGGAGGCTCAGGCGTAAGAATTTCCGGTTACATATCTCAGGCTAAGCTCGCCTGCTGCAACACACCTGTCCCCACCACCACCGCCATCGCGACCTTACGTCCATGTGTAAACAAAACTACATAATTAGACGGCGTGTGCATTATACAGGGTGTCCCACATAACTTGAGCCAAGAATTTAAAAAGCAAAGGCGCATCAGAAGCGAATTGAACCAAAGGTATACTATTCGCAATAGCCTATAATAACTCAAACAATTTTTGTTTTCCCTATAACTCACTAAATAAGTTTAATTACCCAACTTTTTATTTATTGGCTGAGGACCCCAAATCTGATACGTAATTTGGCAGTGCACCTTCAGAAACCACCGATCGAGTTGTTTCCTTTACGATACGTCTGACGTAGTCCTTGTTTCCGGTTTGCAAAGAAAGCCCGAGAAATATAAAAAAAGCCACGTGATGAAGCGCTTGCGCAGGAGTATTATGCTGTTCTCAAGCATGCGTTCGGTGAGCAAGGTCGGCTTCCGTCGGATCACGGTGAAAATGCATGCTGCTGGCCGAGTGCTGCAGATGAGTAAAGAACGCCCTGCCGCTATGTCGCCTGCCACCATGGAGCCGTATATGGGATTGGGACTTCGGATAGAGTATATGGGATTGATTGGCACGATTTACCACCCCAAAGAAACACTTCGACAACCAGAAAATGCTCGCAGTGAAATGCCGCAGTAATGCGGAAAGGGTGTCATGTCGTGATGAGGGGGGAATTGTTCAATGGATCGGGCAGTCTGGTGAGCCACCCTTATTCACAGAAGACATTTGCCATGGCTAACTTCCCACAGCCCAACTACAAGAAAGGAGAGCGCAGGTTCTTTGGCTTGTGCACCTTTTACGGGTGCTTCGTCAAAAACTTCTCGCACATCGACGAGCCATTAACTTCTCTCGCCAAATCATAGGTCGATTTCAAGCGGCAAGTGCCGCAAGCGGAAGCTTCATCATCATCATCATCATCAGCCTGGTTACGCCCACTGCAGGGCAAAGGCCTCTCCCATATTTCTCCAACAACCCCGGTCATGTACTAATTGTGGCCACGCCGTCCCTGCAAACTTCTTAATCTCATCCGCCCACCTAACTTTCTGCCGCCCCCTGCTACGCTTCCCTTCCCTTGGGATCCAGTCCGTAACCCTTAATGACCATCGGTTATCTTCCCTCCTCATTACATGCCCTGCCCATGCCCATTTCTTTTTCTTCATTTCAACTAAGATGTCATTAACTCGCGTTTGTTCCCTGACCCAATCTCCTCTTTTCTTATCCCTTAACGTTACACCTATCATTCTTCTTTCCATAGCTCGTTGCGTCGTCCTCAATTTGAGTAGAACTCTTTTTGTAAGCCTCCAGGTTTCTGCCCCATAGGTGAGTACTGGTAAGACATAGCTATTATATACTTTTCTCTTGAGGGATAATGGCAACCTGCTGTTCATGATCTGAGAATGCCTTCCAAACGCACCCCAGCCCATTCTTATTCTCCTGATTATTTCCGTCTCATGATCCGGATCCGCCGTCACTACCTGCCCCAAGTAGGGGTATTCCCTTACGACTTCCAGTGCCTCGCTGCCTATTGTACATTGCTGTTCTCTTCCGAGACTGTTAAACATTACTTTAGTTTTCTGCAGATTCATTTTTAGACCCACTCTTCTGCTTTGCCTCTCCAGGTCAGTGAGCATGCATTGCAATTGGTCCCCTGAGTTACTAAGCAAGGCAATATCATCAGCGAATCGCAAGTTACTGAGGTACTCTCCATTAACTTTTATCCCCAATTCTTCCCTCTCCAGGCCTCTGAATACCTCCTGTAAACATGCTGTGAATAGCATTGGAGATATCGTATCTCCCTGCCTGACGCCTTTCTTTATAGGGATTTTGTTGCTTTCTTTGTGGAGGACTACGGTGGCTGTGGAGCCGCTATAGATATCTTCCAGTATTTTACATATGGTTCATCTACACCCTGATTCCGTAATACCTCCATGACTGCTGAGGTTTCGACAGAATCAAACGCTCTCTCGTAATCAATGAAAGCTATATATAAGGGTTGGTTATATTCCGCACATTTCTCTATCACCTGATTGATAGTGTGAATATGATCTATTGTTGAGTAGCCTTTACGGAATCCTGCCTGGTCCTTTGCTTGACAGAAGTCTAAGGTATTCCTCATTCTATTTGCGATTACCTTAGTAAATAGTTTGTAGGCAACGGACAGTAAGCTGATCGGTCTATCATTTTTCAAGTCTTTGGCATCTCCTTTCTTATGAATTAGGATTATGTTAGCGTTCTTCCAAGATTCCGGTACGCTCGAGGTCATGAGGCATTGCGTATACAGGGTGGCCAGTTTCTCTAGAACAATCTGTCCACCATCCTTCAACAAATCTGCTGTTACCTGATCCTCCCCAGCTGCCTTCCCCCTTTGCATATCTCCCAAGGCTTTCTTTACTTCTTCCGGCGTTACCTTTGGGATTTCGAATTCCTCTAGACTATTTTCCCTTCCATTATCGTCGTGGGTGCCACTGGTACTGTATAAATCTCTGTAGAACTCCTCAGCCACTTGAACTATCTCATCCATATTGGTAATGATATTGCCGGCTTTGTATCTTAACGCATACATCTGATTCTTGCCGATTCCTAGTTTCTTCTTCACTGTTTTTAGGCTTCCTCCGTTCCTGAGAGCATGTTCAATTCTATCCATATTATACTTCCTTATGTCAGCTGTCTTACGCTTGTTGATTAACTTCGAAAGTTCTGCCAGTTCTATTCTAGCTGTAGGGTTAGAGGCTTTCATACATTGGCGTTTCTTGATCAGATCTTTCGTCTCCTGCGATAGTTTGCTGGTATCCTGCCTAATGGAGTTACCACCGACTTCCATTGCACACTCCTTAATGATGCCCACAAGATTGTCGTTCATTGTTTCAACACTAAGGCCCTCTTTCTGAGTTAAAGCTGAATACCTGTTCTGTAGCTTGATCTGGAATTCTTCTATTTTCCCTCTTACCGCTAACTCATTAATTGGCTTCTTATGTACTAGTTTCTTCCGTTCCCTCCTCAGGTCTAGGCTAATTCGAGTTCTTACCATTCTGTGGTCACTGCAGCGGACTTTGCCGAGCACGTCCACATCTTGTATGATGCCAGGGTTAGCGCAGAGTATGAAGTCTATTTCATTTCTAGTCTCACCGTTCGGGCTCCTCCACGTCCACTTTCGGCTATCCCGCTTGCGGAAGAAGGTATTCATTATCCTCATATTATTCTGTTCCGCAAATTCTACTAATAACTCTCCCCTGCTATTCCTAGCGCATATGCCATATTCCCCCACTGCCTTGTCTCCAGCCTGCTTCTTGCCTACCTTGGCATTAAAGTCGCCCATTAGTATAGTGTATTTAGTTTTCACTCTACCCATCGCCGATTCCACGTCTTCATAGATGCTTTCGACTTCCTGGTCATCATGACTGGATGTAGGGGCGTAGACTTGCACAATCTTCATTTTGTACCTCTTATTAAGTTTCACAACAAGACCTGCCACCCTCTCGTTAATGCTATAGAATTCCTGTATGTTACCAGCTATATTCTTATTAATCAGGAATCCGACTCCTAGTTCTCTTCTCTCCGCTAAGCCCCTGTAGCACAGGGGCTTAGCCCCTGTGCTACAGGGGCTTAGGGGCTTCCGCTACAGGGGCTTAGCCCCTGTAGCGGAAGCTTTCCGAGAGTTTAACCAGCGCCTGCAGTCAACACCAGTGCTCGCCCACTTCGACGAAGGCGCCAATACAGAAATCCACAGAATGCAAGTAGCCTAGGCCTGGAAGCCGTCCTAGTTCAATGGAAAGATGGATTTGAAAGGGTCATTGTTTACGCTAGTCGGTCACTTTCGAAAGTGGAAGCTAATTATTTCTGAGACGGAAAAAGAACGCCTTGTCATCATTTGGGCTACCACGAAATTCCATACTCTACGCGGGACCCTTCGAATTCGTAAGGGGCCACCATGCCTTATGTTGGCTGGGAAATTTAAACGACCCTTCAAGACGTCTCTCACGTTGGAGTCTCCAATTTCAGAAAGTTGACGTAATCATCGTCTACAAATCCGGAGGGAAGCACTCCGATGCCGATTGCCTATCACGTGCCCCCATTGACCCGCCGCCGCAAGACGATGAGGTTGACCACGCCTTCCTAGGAACAATAAGCACGGAAGACTTCGCTGAACAGCAACGAGCAGACCCGGAGCTAAAAAGCCTCTACGGTTACTTGGAAAGCAACACTTACGTTGTCCCTAGGGCATTTAGGAGGGGTTTGTGTTCATTTTCCCTACTAAATGACATCCTCGTAAAGAAGAGCTCACCAGTCCGTGCCAAATACCTTGTTGTTGGTCCCTCATCTCTGCGTCCGGAAGTATTGTACGCCCTACATGACGATACGACCGCTGGAGCCCTCGGGTTTTCCCGGACGCTACTGGGAATACAGGGAAATTTTGCTATCAAAGCGGCCCCGCTCCAGACCTGAAATAGTCCATAATGTGTGGCGTAAGCCGTTCTGCCAGCGCTGAAAAACTTTGGCACTCAGTTCATTTTGTTCCTTTTTTATTGCTAAGCGTGCTTTTGCTTTTCGCTCTCCTGTTAGGTTTGTAGCATTGGGACGATGCTCTTTAAGAGGCGGGCAGAAGCAGATGTACTGTTTATCTTTCGCGGTAGACAAAGGCTAACAAAGGTTGAACGTTATCGCTGAGCGCAGGAGTCGCCTGCATGTATCGCAAGTTTCTCCAATGTTATCGATAGTTCTATCCCCTGTCTGTTGTCACCGAACCTTGTGTAATCTGATTTTATGCGCAACGTGAATTGTGTAGTACTTTCTGGAACACACGCGGGCAACAGCAATTATTCTGGAACATTCGAGGACTCATGTACAAAAGGTGACGCGCTTGACCCACTGATCAGATTTCCGACGATCGCCGACTGTTTTCACCCCTATCGTTGTGCTTTGAGCGTAGCTTGCTTCTGTGAACACAAGTTCGCCCAACAAAAAGTCGTCGTTGAAAGGTTTCCTACTGAGTTCTTGACGGTCACTACAACGTGACAACATTACGCAAACATAGCAATAACTCCACTATGTTATCGAAGGTACCTACAAGCAACCCATGTATGTTACAGTGACAGTGTTCGCAATCACAGCTGTTCACGTTCACTGATTTTGCGCATGACAATCTTTCATTTGCAATATTTTAGCAAATTCCTCTATTCCAGTCATCAGAAAATCCAGCGTGAAATCTTTGCGCAGATTAAAAAGGTCAACCAGACTGTCCTTGCTTGATCTGATCAGGAATCACCCAACTAAAAAAGAGAGAGGCTTTAGTAAACGGCTCCGAAGTATTTTCTTCCACCTGATGCTTTTTACCCGCACCCAGAGCACAGTACACGACCGCATTTGCATTTTGCGTCAATCGCCATGCGGTCAGTACTGCCAAAAATTTGAACTCGTTATTTAGTACTCAGCAGTACAAAATCGTAGCAACGTAGTAATGGCGGCACCCACAAGTAACTAGTAAGGGCGATGAAAAGATAACCACCCGGGTCTCTGGCGGAAAAATTTTGCTATGAGGCAACCTGTAGAGAAGCGCATAGCATATCATTTCACGCCTTCGCATGGACCTGTGCGCTGTTAAATGCTGATATCAGGTTGACGATAAAAATTACGCTATTTGTGCCATGGATTGCGCACATCAGAAGCGTCTCATAGAATGTTTTTTTAGGAAAAGTGACATGGAGGTATTCATTTCCTGCTTCGCTAAATATGCAAGACAATGCGGTTGCATTATCTGCAAGCAACGAATTCGTGCTCTTCGTCGTTTGTTCCATTGTTTCCGAGCGATACGCCCCGAGCGACGTATCACAACCTATCAGCACGACAATCGCGATCAATCCTATCCTCACTGCGCCTGCTTAACAGCTTTCGTTTCGTGCCACACTGAACAGCCTCACGGTCGCCGAGAACACCTCGCGACATGTCGTCGCGGCGATCGGCGGCCATGATAGCGATCAGCGTGGCCCTGCTCGCGCTCTCCGTGGCGGAGACGACCGGTGAGCGAACGAAATTCTAATTTGAATAGTACTTTACAGCAGTGCTTCGCAAATTGCAATGCCCGGTTGTAGAATGCGGTGAACAGGAAATAAACAAGTCCAGCATCATTTTTTATGATCGTACTTATCGTTTTTTTTCGAAGAAGCAGCTTCCCGTACTTAGCAAGCTATGCGAGCCGGCTAGTTAGCAGTGATACCTAGTTGCCTGTGGCACTAACGCTAAAACGAAGACGAGAAAGAGGGGCGCTTGCGCAAGCCCACTTCGTTTACAGTTTGTGTTCTCCCCGCTGGTGCTACATCCAGCCACGGATTCCCGTACTTGCCCGTGGTTCTCATGGATAGCAAGAATGTAGGAGCACGATCCATGTCTGACACTTCACTCAACTATGGTATCTGCCGTTACATACCTAGTCATCGAGGCCGCGGAATGTCAAGCACCGCTCTCCAATTTTCTCTCAATCTCTCTTCCCTCACTAACCGTCCATCTTCGACAACGATCATTAGCGCGGGTGTGCGTCGCGCACCGTTTGACGATGATGCGCTTGTGTAAAGTCTCCATCGTTTTTACCCTTTTATGCAGCGTGTTTGTTTTCTTTACTTGGTCCTACCCCGTTTCGTGGCCGCCGGTAGCCTCCTGCTAGCTGGCTGCTCAATGCCCGCCGGGGAAGCTGACTGGTTGTCGCGCCGCGCTGCTGCGCTTGTGGTCGCGGCTTTGATACGGACCTTGGCGGCAGCATTCCAATAGCAGCGGAAGGCAAAACCGCTCGCATACCATGCTTTGGATGCACGCAAAACAGCCCCAGGTGGTCGAAAATTCTCGGGAGTCCCTCTCAACGGCGCGCCTCGCAATCAGATCGCAATTCCGTAGCACCGTCAAACTACGTAAAATTTAAATAGTTTATTGCTGACCTACTTATGGTTGAGAAATGGTTTGGTGGCCCCAAAGCTGAGTTTTTGCGTCTCGTAAGGCATCGTCCTATGCGTCATCTCTCCGAATGAAAACTACTGTTCCTGCTACATTCACGCTCATTTCTTAATCGTTCACATAGGCCGAAACTCGCACACAACATCACTGTTAAAGAGAGGAACGAATAAATGTCGTAGGATGAACTGTGCCCATGCATAGACACCACGGTTTTCCGCGTAACATTGCTGATGCAGGCTGCTGTGTGTGAAAACGGAGGCCTAAATTTAGAAGGATAGTTGCATCTATGGTGTTTTGGCTGCTTAATAACATCGACGGGATAAGACGCATGGCTACTCAAGCGCCCATCATCGCGAAACATTAACTGAGAAATACTAAACGATGGAGTATAAATAAATAAAATAGGGATGATCCCATTTACGAATATCTTGGAATAGAGAAATTCCATGCTACATACTATGAGGTTAGCATGAAGTTGAAGATATATACATACCGTGCGTTACGTAGAGTCAGCGCAAAAACTGTCAAAGTTATTAGCAGTCTGTTATCGCGTCGAAATAATTAACAGCAAACGGAATGAAAGTCCGTAACCCTAAAAACTCGTCATCACCTAATTGAAGCTAAAAAAAAGTAAACCCAGTTCCACGCAGTGCAAGCTGTCAAAACAGCGATGCTGGTGGTCGTTTTCTCAAGTTTGGACTCGTGTTAAGCGCGATTTTTGTGAAAGTCGTTTGTCTCGTTGTCGTCGTTTTGTTAGATTCGAGCTTCTCTTCCGGATTGCGCACACGCTTCAGTTGCGTGAGGTTGTGATCAAAGCACAGTCTATCACACGCTTTCTAGCTATGGCCGCACTCACGGTTGAGGAATTCTCTCTTGAACCATCCATCGGCACCCTACGTGGGAGAAATCTCTCTGCTCGGCCTCATACTCTCGAAATCGGGGGTTAGCTCGTCTCTGCTGGCGCTTGGCTTGGTTTGCCTTCTCTTGAAAGTGGAGTTTGGCTTGCGCCGGACGGCAAATGCTCGACTTAGAACAGCTGCACTGTTAAAGAAACCTAGAAGCTCAGCGTACAGAATGTCACCGGCACGAGAAAGGTATTCTGACGTTCTAGTGCGTCTGAAATAATGTTACGGAAAATGTAAGCTATATCCACCATTGAATAAGCATGTCTATGTAAAAAAAAATCTGTGCAAATTGAACGCAGTGTTGAAATCTAAATGATTCGAAACTTTCTCGAGTTGGCGAGTTGGCAATAGCGTCGGGGGAAATAAGCACACCCTTGCTTTGTTTGGGACGAGGATGAAGCCGATGTATGACGCTTGTCGTGGGAAGAATGTTGATGAGATATGTATCACGTGGATAAGTATGACACGCATCCTAATAAACATAAGGCTCGCGCTTCTGCCGCAGTGGCACATCTGTTTTGGGCAACTGGTCCAGAATGGGCACACACACAGTGGAACATACCCAGTTGGGCATAACCGCTGCTCAACTTATATGTTCGACCGCATATACCGTGGCACACACACAATGATCCAAGGTGTCCACTTGGCAAGACATCAGCCAGGACATATCCATGACGAATGTTTTCTATAGGTATGTGTTCACAAATATATCCGGTGAAGAAATGAGGACGAACGATAAACCCCGGATAAGAGGCAAAGATGAATTCGCTTTAAAGAAATGTAGACAGTACTCAGCTCACGATAAATGACGACGTTGATGCGATTAGCCATAAATAGACGCAGCAAACGCTACATTGTCACGCTACGATATTGCCACTACCGGCACAGGAAGAGGCAATCGCGCGGCCAGCCGCAATGCCAAATGACCCCACGATGCAATTTATCATGTAATGAATGCACCTTAGATGTAATTTCGCTGCAATATCTCCCCATAAAGAGCTGATTTCGAGGCGAAAGTGTTTGCTGTGGATAAGCTGCTATCGCTTGAACATACTCAAGGCTATATTACGAACCCTTTGTGTCACCTTATCCCATCTACTCTGGAGGATTGACCGAGGTTGAGCATCTATCAGTGCCAGATGTGCAATGCGGAAGTTGTATGCTTGTGGAGACATCCAGTGGACACACTCCCGGTGCCATAAATTGTCTGCTAGGCCAGGCAGAATCCTGCTGGGAGTTGTTTATTCAGGCGCATACACAGTGGCCTCCGTTGTGTGCTCGGCAATAAAACAGCCAGCACATACTCAGTGACGCAAGCTAGTAGACAACTTGGGTCACAGGGTGAAAGAGGTTCGATAGACACCACGAATTCAGGAACTATCGCACGAAATGCTAATCGTAATCAAGTAACACTATTCTTTTAAGGCTTCTCTTTGATTTTAGAGACAAGACCAGGGCATGTGCGTGTTGTATGCTGATGAAAAAATTGACGGACACGCAAGTATTCTTACAGGATTTGAATGGGAAAGCACTATGACCACTAATTATTTGATTACGTTCATGATATGGGACGTCATGCCTTGTGATGTGTCCTTCCCAAATCCAGCTTAGTCTACCTTATTCTGTACCAATCTTAATCCACCTTAATCCCCTTTATTGCTCTTTGTTCCACCTTACTTCACATTGCTCTAATTTGTTATAATTTTAGTCCACCTCATTACACTCTAAAGTCGCCGCCAGATGCCTGCGACCTGACGTGTGCAATGACGCCCGCACTAGACGCACCTTTAGTCAGCCAGGACCGTGGAGCCACCATGACGTCGGGTGGGTGCTAGTCTCGCCCCCCCCCCCCCCCCACGGGAACCCGGATTATATGCGCACCAGGACCCAAATGATCAAAATTTTCTTTTCAAAGTTATTGATTTACTTTGTTTACAGGAACCTCTATGGAAAAAATTTGACGTAAATCTGAGCATTTTTGACGTGTTTTTCTATTTCTGTCGTCGCCCGTATTTTCCAAACCATCGCTTGACAACGCCCGATTTTCTGCCCCCAATGATATATAGTGCTTTCGCATCAAAAGCGCAAGACCTCAACACGACCGCAAAGAATCTCGCAACCTTGTGTATTGTGTAAATTGTGCGCTGTCAAACAGATTGCGGTTTAAAGAAGCACCAGCGGTGTGACAATTTACGAAGTCTGAAGAAGGTCTATTTCGCATGTGATGCTGTAATGAAGGTGTGTGCGCCACTTTCAGATGTCGATGACGTAGGAGTTCGTTAAGAGCCCGTTTTACGAGGGCAGATCAGAAAATCTTTGCCGCTATTCTTTTTTGGGCCAAATTACGTCTGCATATTTGTAGTCAACATATCCATTCCCAGCGGCTGGCCTTTCTTGGACAGGCCCGGGCATATCTGCCAGTGGCTGCGTGGCACGACGCTGCTGTTAGCTGTTGCAGATGGTGGTTCTGCTTCACACGTCCACAGCGTACGCGCAACGAAGTGTGATTCGTATTCTATGGGGCAAGGAACGAACGCCCATCGAAATCCACAGGGAAAGGCAGCCCACGTACGGAGAAAGGTGTTCCACGTTTTGGGTCCGCTGAAGAAGTTCCTGGCAGGACAGCGATTCACTTGCAACGATGAAACCGAGACATTAGTGCGACGGTGTTTCCACGGTCAGCCGGACGAATTCTACCACAGGGGAACCTAAAATTTAGTGCTAAAATGTCTGAACCAGTGTGGGGACTAATTGGAAAAATGTGTTAAGTACGTGGAACAGTGCGTATATTTGTAATTACCTGTATGTACCTTTTTCTGGCTAATTAAAGATGTGGGCAAATAATTCTGATTCGCCCTCGTATCGTGAGTATGGAATATTTCGCCCGTTCATCGAACCACATGGATCTCCATTATATACATCTCGGCCTCGGAAGTGTATCTTTTGCGCACGATGTAGAAAATGCAGGGTGTGTCAATGTATTCAAAGGATGGAACACATCAGTCAATCTGCATATTACCTAGTCAAGTAGCCGTTATTCTAATGCACCAAGCTATCCAGTGCTAGGGACCTGTTGGCGAAGTATGGCGCTAGGGTCAATATTCAATAAAAATAGTGTGCGAAGCAACTAACTTTTTAATAAATAGCATTACTTTCAGTTTCAGTTCATTATCTTTTAGATACAATGAATGCGTAAAGACAATATACAGACGAGGGTCCCAAAGACAAAGACTTCAATGGGACCCTCGTTTAATAATAACAATGGAGAACTCTATTAAAGATGAGCAACTAACTGAAAGAACCAAACACAATCGCGAAAATACACCATATGTAATAACCTAACGAAAATAAATTGTCCGTATAGAAGTCTATAGTGTATAAAAAAAACTGAAAATACAAATGGCAAATGTACTGCAATGAATGGCGTAAACTTAGTTATATATATATAAAGAAGCTTAAGGGCATGACTAAATGCATGGAAGGATGAAGATTTAATGGCGTTGGGTAAACCATTCCACAGTTTTATTACGGCGAATGATGATGTAATTTTTTCCATAGTTAGAATGAACCATAGGCGGTAGAAAATTGGAGTTACGTGCAAACCTGGTGAAGTACCTGGAATCAATGAATTGTTACGAAAGCTGTTTAGTAAGTAATTTATAAAACATAATTATGTGATAGTTGAACAAGTTCGTTACAAGAAGGATGCTATTTTCACGAAGTAATATAGTAGCACTCCTGAAAAACCCACTGTTAGTGATAATGCGTATTGCTTGGTTTTTGTAAGTGCTAATAGACGAGATATGACAGTGATATGTGCTTCCCCAGGAAACAATGCCATAATTATTGTGACTGGGAATGAAAGCAAAGTATAATGCTAATAATGCGTATTTGGAGAAATGTTTTCTTGATTTGATTATTGCTCTATTACAGATGGTACACTTTTGCTCAATTAACGCAGTGTGCTGAGAAAACTTTAGGTTAGAATGTAATTTGATTCCCAGATATGATACACAGTCGGAAACGGGAATACGGGAATGTGATGACTATCTAGAGTTATCTCAGTCAAGCCAGGTAGTATTCTTTGGCTAGAACGGAAAATCAGGAATTTAGTTTTCGAAGGATTGATATATATATATTATTGGAAGAACAGAATGCAACAATATGGTCAAGCTCTTGTTTAGTTTAGGGATTAAGGTTGTTAAAGAATTGCCACGCAACGACATAGTAGTATATTCTGCGTATAGTACACAATGTACCGATTTAAGACACGTGGGTAAATCATTAATACAAATGGAGAATAGTAAGGGACCTAGTATGGAGCCTTGTGGTACACCTTGGTTAATAAATTTAGCATCAGAATAGGCCCCTAAAAACAATTTGTTCTCTACTATGCAGGTAATATTTTAGGGGTTTTAGTATAGGACTAGCAATTCCCCGGGCTTCAAGCTTAGTATAAAGCATGTTATGATTAACAGTACCAAAAGCTTTAGTGAAGTCCAAAAATAATTAACTAATGAAGTTACCCGTATCAATCGGTTGACGAATGTAGTCGTTTAGGGATATTAAAGCTAAGTTAGTTGAACTGCCAGCGCGGAAACCAAATTGAGAAGATTGTAATATATTATTATTTAAGTAAATATTTAGGCGGTTACAAAATAAATTCTCAAGCACTTTACTAATCGACGAGAGAATAGAAATAGGATGATAGTTAAGCACCTGCATTTGATCACCTTTCTTATGTACAGGAATAATCTTAGCCCTTTTTAAGTGAAGTGGGAAGAATACACATTTAATAATATTATTTATTATAAAACACAGTGTAACAGAAATAAGTGGTGCAACATGTTTTATATGAAATACAGAAATGTTGTCTAAGCCAGGGCTACTATTCTTTAAAGGTAATACCATGGGGCACACCTCATCTGCAGTTAAGGGAAAGAGAATAAAAGAATGATTGCAGTGATAAGTGGGATAAGTAGTAGTCATATTATGACTGCTGCATATGTTATAGAAGGATCATATCGACGTTTTTCTATAGTATAACTATAGAATGGGAGTAAACAAAAAGAAATAGATACCTTATCAACTTTTCTCTATAGACAATCTATAAACTGGGAGCAGACAAAAATAATCGACCTTATCGACTTTTGCTCACAGACAGTCTAAAGACCAAGAATGAACAGCAGTAGAGACTCTATGAACTTTTTTGTATAGGTAGTCTATAGAGTGGACGCAGACAAAATGAAGCAAACAGCTAATTAATGTTTCTCTATAGACAGTTTATAAACCGGAAGTAGACAAAAAGAAATAGAAATTTTATCGACTCTCGTCTATAGACAGTGTATAGACAAAGAATGTACAAAAGTAAATAGACAATGTATCGACTTTCGTGTTAGGTAGTCTTAGAGGAGAAGTAGACAAAAAGAAACAAATGCTTTATCGATTTTTTCTATAGACCGTCTATAGAATGGGAGTAGACAAAAAGAAACAGAAACGTTATGGACGTTCGTCTATGCACAGTCTCTAGACAAAATATGGAGAAAAGTAACCAGAGACTGTATTGGCTTTTGTCTTAGACAGTCTGTAGAGGGGACATGGATGAAAAGAAACAAACATCCTATCGACCTTTTTCTATAGACCTTTTTCTATAGAATGCGATAAGACAAAAGAAATAGAAACCGTATGGCCTTTCGTCTATAGACAGTCTATAGACAAATAATGGGCAAAAGTAAATGGAGACTGTATTGACTTTCGTCTATAGACACTCTATAGATGGGACATAGACAAAAGAAAAACAAACATCTTATCGACTTTTTTTCTATTAAAACCGTCTATAGAATGTTAGTAGACAAAAGAAATAGAAGCGTTATGGACCTTCGTCTATGGACCGTCTGTAGACTTTGTATCAGCAAAAGACCAAGTCTATAGAGGGGCAAGGTCATCTATAAAAAGTCTATAGATTTTCTATAGACAGTCTAAACTCATTTTGGTAAGGGAGCCACTGACACTATTTGCTATGCTGGAAGAGTCAGTATGAGTTTCATTGTTGTAATTTATTTTATCAGCAGTATTACCGGACTTAGGTAAGTTCATGAACACATTAAGAAGCTGCCGGTGTTTTTTGGGATTGATCTTGTGTTTTGCAAATTTATTTTCGTAATACTGTCGTTTAGATTTCTTTAGCAAGTTATTCAGAATGTTACAATAATTTTTATAGCGTGCCGCTAAGCCTACATTAAAAGGCTTCTTTTTATTTTTTGCATAGGTTGTCTTTAATTCTCATACTAATCAGTAAATTTGTCGTTACCCGAAGGTTACTGGGAAACTTAGAAAATTTCCTGGATCTGATGGTAGTTGCGTGAGTGGGAACGGCTTCTAGAAAGACGGTACAAAAATTTGCAAGAGCTTGATCGGGATCATGCAGGGAGTTAATTACAGACCAATCAGTATTTGTTATACAGTCAGTCAGACTGTCCACAAGAGAGTTAAGCTTATTGTTAAGCAGTGATTCGAGATGCTGAATTTATTTTAGCGAGTTAAGTTTTTGTGGGCATCGCAGAAGAAAGACCAAGAACGAGAGACACCCTTGTGAGCAGCAGCCGCAATAATAGCATAGGACGCAGTGAAAAGTATAGAAACAAACCTGCAATAGAAATAGCAGATGGTTAGAATACTTCCTGTGTAGTTGCAGCTGCCGCCCAGAAGTGAAGCCGGTGCCGGGACGGTCCCCGATATATGGTTAACCAGCCCAACAAGCGCAGGCGCCGTAGGTCTCCAGGAAAGCCGCAGAGTCAGCCTGCAGTGTGTGCGCAGCACCCTGCATGGCAACATGCAGGATCAAGCCGTAAGCAGGCGTATGCTGTATCAAAGGCTGTTCTGGAGTTATAGTAGGTCACCAAGTGTTCATTTCAATGTTGGCATATTTCAGACTAAATGTCGCAACCAGTAGAATATCACATAGTTGTGCTTTTGTCGATGATATTTTGTGACATAGATAAGCAGTTTCTGCTATTTTATATGCCAGAAAATAAAGAACAAGCGCCATACTGACATCTGTCGCTGAACATTATATAAGGCATGGCGTTGTGTGCAAATGGAATCTGCCGATGCAGAGGTGCGCCAAAGACTTTGTTTCGAGTAGATGAGTTAAATACCTCTTTTCTGTGCCAGGAACTTACAACATCAATGAACGCGTTGTCAGCCGCCAAGTACGATACTTTTTGTCTGGCTGCAGAATGTGGTACTTTTGGAGAATTCTGCAATGCGCGTAGCGCTGTGAATACGCTTCCACACATTTGCACAAAGATGCTTCTTAGAAAATATTTGTCGCGCCGCAATGACAAACAAAAATGTGGCTAGACTTTTCTTGCACGCAAAGATCGTGGATATGTGGTTCCTTTTCTTCAGCGGGAAGTGTGCTCAACGTTGAACGAAGAACTCCAAGGCATAATCGGAGGCATTTGGCTGTAGTTTGTAGGCTGGTGTTTGGTACCATGAGATACACTCTGCATAACAGGTACATAGTAGGGGGACCTGGGGTCAAACCTGGTTAAGCTTGACCAATGAGCGCGTTATTAGAGGTGGCCATCAACACAATGCTGCAGCAATTATTTGAATATTCGCAGGAGCTGCTTTCTTGCTGAAACGTCTGGTAATAATGAAGATTAGTGTGACAGTCTAGTTATGGCTTTCAATGCCGCAAGGGAGCCCTGGTACTTGCAATTGTGAGTATCGGCACCGGCAGTTGGTTCTGGTCGATGCTAAATATTTTCACGCCTTTCATAGCGCTATGCGTGTGCCTAAGTGTTCTTGTGGGTCAATCTGAGAATGTGACATTTAAAATTCGAACCAGTACTGAAGCGGACAATATTGGCCACTGCGAAGAATAATGATATAATCAAGGCCTGGTATTACTTTATTAACTGTGTTTTGGTAGCCTAAAAACATTCTCGCAGTACTCGTGTCCTACCCTGGAAAGAAGGATCGAATCAAAACGCATTTGGCGCGAAAGGTGAAACCTGACAAGAAACGGGTAATAAGGTCTGTCGTCTCGTTTTACAGGCACCGATGGCAAGGCTGTTGGCACCGATGGCAAGACAGTTGTGTGCTACTGGCAATCGTGGTCACACAAGAGGCCGGCCCCACATACGTACACCGTCGACGACATCCCCGTTCATCTATGCACGCACGTGATCTACTCCTACGCCAAGTTGGATAAGCGTGCCAGTAGCCTGTACCTGGACAAAACATTTGACACGGGGGAAGGTTCGTAAGTCAGGAGTCTTTTTATAGTATCAGAAGTTTTCAAGAATAAAAGTGTGTTGGGCGAAATTTGTTCTACGAGTAACGAAGTTTAGGTTCGTTTACAGCACGAGCGCAACAGCTCGTTGCGAACACTGCCAAGTGATGTTACTCGCATATAGCTAAGAACTTATTCCAGGCCTAAGAAAAGAAGTTTGCGAATTTTCATAGCTCAGTGGCTATGTCGTCGGGCTGTTCAACATGAGAAGTTTTATGCATTAACGCTCGTGTACCATGCAATTTAATGGTCCAGAAGTATTTAACACGAGCACAGAGGCCTCTACAATGGCCTCACTAATGACTCACTGTGCCGTTTCGGGACGCTGAACCCCACCATGTAAATTTTTAAGTTTGGGATGTTTCCGGGGCACCTCCCCCCATCCTCCGCATTTTTTCCGTAGCTTCATCTGTTGTAATATAATACGAGGCTTCACCAAATGTTACTTCACAGGGCTGAAAATATTGCTCAACAGATTTTGTTCCTAGTTACCACACTGTGCAAATCATCAGTGCTCAGGAAATGTTTCAAGTCAGCAGTAAGATTCGGGGCGCGGGGGTCTTACAACCATATTAGGAATTTTAGCATCGTCAAAAACATGCACTACTGCACTACAGGAAACTTCAAATTTTTTTACACTATGTCGAATAAAATTGAAGAAGAATATTGTTATACTCTAACTTAAGGCAAGAAATTTTGACTCACACAATTTTCTTCGCGTAACGTAGCCCTGCTAAGCGCTGTTCGGCATGCACATCTACATTTGTCTTCCGAAATCTTGATTGGCACTTGATGAGCACTATTATTCGTCAACAAGTGCGTCCTTTGCGGTATATGAAAAGGGATCTGCAGATGGCTCGTATTTTGTTTGTGCACGGTGTGTTCTCGCCCTTGATACGTTGAAGCGATAGACCGCACAAAGGTCACATCGCTCGCTGCTGCTGCCACGCTTGCTCATACCAGAGTTTTGACAGCGAGTGTGCGTGCTCGTCGATTGTGATGTGTTCATGTTTGGTTGCGCGCGCTGACACCATGCCTGTTAATTCAGTTAGCAAGCGAATTTTCCCAAGTTTATAAGGCCGACAGATCTTTTATCCTTAATTCGTATAGCTGTATACTAATTTTCTATCGCAATTGATGCTTCGCCTTTCGGGTCAAACTGTCTTTCTTGTACTTCACATTTTTTAACAGCGAAAGCTGTATATGACTACCCTTCCGTAGTTTTTTCGGCGTCCAGCAACAGAAAAAAATATCATGTGGGCCGATCTTGGTGATGTGCAAAAAGGGCCCATGCTCAATGGCACATACCCGCATACCTAGTGGGATAAATTCCGTCAACTGCGCGAAGAAACAGCACCCGACTCCACATCGGATCTAAACGAATGGATCAGGTCACTGAGCCGTGACGTAACTTCCACGATGTATAATAAGGCAGCGCCTCAAAAGCAGCCATGGACGGATTCCCGCCTCCAGCACATGTGGGAAGCGCGCGAAAGCCTCACGCACAGGCAGAAGCGCCAACGTCACAAGAACAAGCTGCGACAGCGCATAGCGAAGCTCGAGCGGGATATAGAGGCTCATACCTCTACACTGGAACGTCAGCAGTGGGGCCAGATCTGCAACAGCCTCAACGGCCAACTGTGCCGCAAGAAGACATGGAACCTGCTGTGACACCTGCTGGAACCCGGCAACACCAAGTTGGCGGCACGCAGTCCGATCACGCAACTAATACACCAATACCCAGGCACCGACGGGGTGCTGCTTGCGGGGCTCGCCAGCCGGTACATTAACACTTGGATACAGAGCGACACGCACATGCCACTCTACGTGGCAGCTCCCAATGAACATATGGATGCTGATATTTCGGAGAGAGAGGTCTGCGCTGGGCTTCACAGGCTGCGCACGACGTCAGCGCCGGGCCCCGACGGGGTTACGAATAAGGCGCTGCGTAACCTCGACATGAAGTCGTTGGGAGCGATAGCGGAATACATGAACTAGTGCTGGCGCTCCGGCCGGTTGCCTCCTGAGTGATAACACTGACAGCTGGCGTTCATGCTAAAACTTCGCAAGAAACTGAACGTAGAGAATCTTCGCCCCATTACACTTACCTCTTGCTAAGGTAAGCTCATGTAGCATGTAATGCTCTGCCCCTTGCAGAACGTTGCAGAGGAACACGATCGCCCACCACGCACGATGCTCGGTTTTCGGGCATACTTGTCTACCCAGGACGTTCTCTTTATTACAGCCCGACCTCTTGCATTCAGACAGTGGTTCGAGCACGAAAGCTCTACTGAGCCTAGACGTCCATAAAGCTTTTGACAACGTGCTCCACGGGGCTTTGCTCAATAACGCAGCCGACTTCCAACCCGGCGAACGAGCCTACAACTATATCAGGTCGTTCTTCACAGGCAGGACGGTGGAGCTTGCGGTCGAGTACCTGCGCTTGCCTGCAATCCGGCTCGGGAACAGAGGCACGCCGTAATTTGCAGTCTTGTTACCATTCCTATTCAACTTAGCAATGCGCACACAGCCTCCGAAACTGAATAAAGTCCCGAGACTCAGACACATGCTATACGTCGATGACATCACGGTCTGGACGTGTGAAGGGTCGGAGGTACAGTTGAAGAAACGCTCCAACATGCCGCCGACATCATCGTGCAGCGCGTGAACGAAGCGGGGCTAGAGTGCTCTCAGCACAAGTCTGAGTTCCTCCTGATCTGACCACCCGAACGGAGCAAGCACAAGTCACCCCCACCTCACATCACCATACACATAAACCGGCAGCCACTCACCCACGTCGAGCACATGCAAGTACTGGGAATGATACTACAGCAGAACCGGCGGACCGGCATCACCATCGACCGGCTACGGCGAACCAGACGACGAGAAAGTTACACAGACTGAGCGCGCGTAAACAAGGCATGAAAGAAAATAACCTACTCCAACTCATCCAGGCCTTTATCATCTCACTTATGCACTACCCTACCAACAGTTACAGAAGACAGAACGAGCTCGCCTCGACTGCATTGTATGACACGCATACAAGGTAGCCCTCGGCTTACCAAGACACACATCCACCGAGAAACTTCTTCAACTGACAGTTCACAACACTATCGAAAAACTCATTAATGCACACGGCACATCAAGGGTTGACCATCTCTGAGGTTGCAAGACCGGCCGCGGGATCCTCACTGGAATGGACCTCAGAGCGTCCACGATGAGCCCTGACCCCACCGCCATCCCACCACACATAAGGGGCATGTTGTCATCAAACCGCTGCCCCAAAACACACTCGCCGGCCACCACGGCGGCAGAAGCTCGAGGGCCCTGGTCCTACAAAAGACGCATGATACCAACTCCATCGTGGCTTACGTAGCAATTAGATCAACCCTATCAATTAGATCGGCCCGACACCTACGCCGTTTGCACCGTTACAGGTCCAGGACTGAAGGCACAGACAGCTTCGAGCTGTGTAAGTGCTACCACCCCCCCTCCCCGGTGCCTTCATGATCGGTTGCCCTTTGATGTCGACCGTACAGTTCGACATTATTTCAAACATAAAACCTTATGTCGTGTCTCTAACTGCACAATGTGTTCCTGAAGGCAAAAAAAGCAAACGGACGGATCCTTCCCTCCATTTCCACTGAGAACGGGCAATGGGAGCTCTCAGTACACTATTTGCGACATTATTTATCAATTTTATTGCCGCTACTGTGCTAGATACAAACCATAAATTTGCCATATTAAAATCTTGGGTACACTATTCAAAGCGCGTGTGTATCTGTGAGAGACGGAGGCCGACCGAACGCCTTAGTCTCGAAATACGCGAACGACGAAACGTGAATACAAAGATAAAGCACAATGGGGACAACTAGGTAGTGGTGAAACCAACACTTGGCACTCATAGCTAAAAATTTTAAGGATGTCAAAAAACAGACGAAAGAACATTACGCACTATATCTCATCACCCTAATGACCACACCCAGCTTTCTTGACATTTTGTTTTCCACAACATTGTAGAAACTGAAATAGAGTAAATAATTGCGCAGAACTTATAGAGTTTCGATGTCATAGCTACGCGAACAATGTTGTGAATAGCTTGCGATTTACCTCATTTGAGGTTGCCGCAAAGTGTTCCCAGATGGCGCAACGTGTCTGTGTAAAGTTAAGTATTGCGCGAGTGACGCGAGCGTCAATTTCATGAAGAGAATTTTATGAAGCTCGAGGATGATAGTGTGACGACGATGCCTACGGCGACAGTGTCACTACGGCGGTGACAACAGTTGCTTGATGTCGATGACACTTAAATGACGGCGACAACAACGACGACAACCACACGGCTACCGCACGACGAGGCTGCATGAACGTGGCCCATACCTAAGGCTGGGAGCTGGAAGAGTGTGTGTCTTCCTCTTTTTGTGACTTTGATCTGCGTCGTACAAAATTTGACTGTCGTACCATTTCATTCTATTTGAGGCTTGCTTGCTGTTTTGCACTTGTCGTGGCTACTCTATATCGTGTCCCAGTTCCTCTGCCTTTTCTGGCAAGAATATGTTATATATCTGGCACTTCATAATCAGCAAAGTGAACTATTAGGCATGTTTGCAGATGGATACATTCGATTCCTGGGCCTAAGAGAGAGAAACCCCAAAGTGAAGCTCCTGCTTGCCCTGGGAGACCGGTACGGCAGCGACAATGCCGCCTGGCAGGAAGCGGTCCACGACCCGTCCAGGAGGTACCGCGTCGTGACCATGGTCTACAGGCTGCTGAGGGAGTGTAACTTTGATGGCGTTCACATCAACTGAGAGATAGCCAACGGAAATGAGGACAGCGGCACTGACAATGCATTCGTCAAGTTCGCTTGGGTAAGGCATTTAGGTGGACCTGATGTATTGCCTTTCTTCCCGATGGTATAGCACAGTGACTAAAATGTGCGAGGTCCTGTGGAAACTATTTCGCAATGAAAAACTCTTCGGAATAACGCAATGTATGGAGCATTCTGAAGGTCGGACAGGGGCGAACAATTTATGTTACTCATACTGTCTACCTTTCCTCGAGGACCTCGTAGTTTGTTTCACAAGAGAAAGCGTACCATTGCGAACGTCCAAACGAGCTGAAGTTATGTTGGAAAGCCAGTAGGAATCTTTAAAAGAAGATATTTCGATCTGTCTAATTTCTTCTTAAAACGCGGTATCAACGACCCCGCCACAATGACTACTGGAGGTAATGGCAAGGCCATGCGATAGAATTGCGACTGTGAGTGCGTCAGCTTTCCACACAAATGGATATTTTGCGTGAAACACTGAAAGTACGACCTGAAATTCCATCCTCGACAACACCATTATCTGTTGCATAAGTGATCAGCTTTTCTTTTTCTCTTGGTCACTTGTATTCTCACGTGTTCCGTACAGATGCAGTCTGTGTAGTGTGCGTCTTCGAAGTGCCGTTGATTCCGAAATTCCTTTGTGGGGGTCTGGCAGCTAGCACATTGTGGTTAGGAATGTCTACGCTGGTGTTTAGACCACGTGGTCGCGCGTTAGCAGCCAAAAAGCTTTTCAACACCCTGAATGCTAGAGTGACCCTCGCACACTTCCCAGAGCGTTACACGCACTGCTGCGTGTCGCCATGACAAGAGGGCGCACCTGAGAACGCGTTGATGAAACACTCGCTTTTATATGCGCGAAGGCAACGCCATTTTTCAAGACGCACTAACTGGAAATAAGGCTAACCTCATGACGTAAAGAAAACCAGAAAAACCGTTGCTAACCTTATGACGCAAGTTAAAGCAAGAAGTAGATAAAATACAATGTTACGCAATGCATCAATGAATATGCGCAAAAATATGACAAATCTCCCTGCGCGCGTTCCAGTTCATGTTACGGTACCCAGATTGTTTCACACTCTTACACCGTAAGGCGATGCCACCTGTCATTTTTGCAACACTTTCAGAGTTAGATTGAAAATGTAATTTCTTGTATATGGGATAAGAGCTTGCTCGTTTCCGTCAATGCAGCACACAATTTTGTCATTCGCAACACAATGCAAAGCTCTGTCCTGAGCGGTAGACAATCCTTTTGCGTTCTTGTAAAAACACTAACTTTTGATAGCCCAGGTAGAAAGGAGACGACACATGATGTTGTGTCGGCGTGACACAACATACGAGTCACAAACCACTCCCAATATGCGATATGTTTCTCACCGAAACTCAAGGAACTGGCGCCATTACAGCTCTCCGGAAATGAAGCAGAACCTAGAATGTTGAGAACCTGCACACGCTTGGTTTGAAGTAGCTCCCTTCATGTGGGAGATGTAGCGCCGCGGTTCTCCTCTGTTCGTGAATGAGTATGCCGGGCGAGGTGAACTATATTTGACATGTATGTAATTCTAAACATGGTGAAGCTATCACTAGGTGGGAGTTTTTTATTGTTATGATGCCTAGAGACACAAGCTGGCGTCAAAGAGGTCATTGAAGAGTGGCACATACCCAGTGCCTCCTTTCCAGTAGCACTTACCCAGTGACACATACGCGGCGGTCCCAGTGGCCCCACTGGCACATCGGCCCACATACTCATTACAGAAAACTGGGTAGAACTGGACAAAAATGACTCGCATTAGAATCGAAGGCTGCACGTGCATCAACAGCCATGCTTTTCATGAAAATAGTTGCCCGAAGCGTTTAGCGCGCGTCTCAATTAGACTCGAGCTGCAGTGAAGAGCGGTCGTCATCGGCTACTCTGCTTAGTATGCACACGTAAGGATTTTCATACGCAAGAAAGAATTGAGGAGTGGAAGTCATCTCTACAGCTGTCCTGCATTGACAACGACCGTCTCCTATTCCACTGCTAATATTAACACAGGAATTAGGGAATATTCTCGTTGACAAAAGTGCCTGGAGTGTGACCACATACATCACAAAACTGCAGAAAGCGATGCGTGCGTTAGTGCCACTACGGAAGCCGACTGAGCACCATGGGAGAATGCGAAATTTTGCAGCGTAAGCTGTTGTGGGCTCAATCCGATAGCCGTTCCGGTCGGTGATGTTGTCCGCCGCCACCAGTGTCTGTCACAGCTACACTAGGAATGAAAAAAACAATACCCAGTCCCCGCCTGGATCGAACCCGGGCACACTGCGCGGGAGTCGGCTACTACACAAGCTCTTGCTAGATGCGGCGGAAAGTTGCCCTATACAGGCATCCTACCGCGGAAGGAAGGAATCACGTGATGTGGGATGCGTGCCTTGTAGCCTAGATTCATGCGAACTTTGCATTGCATTTGCGTTGTATTCCAACAAGCATCCCGGCTGGTAAAAGTTTCGTCGCATCGTCCCACGTGTCAAGGGATGTGACATGTGCATCGCGTAGTCTCGACACCTGTGTTTACTCTTCAGTACACGTCATGGCACCTCCTGGCGAGGTATGAAGCTCTACTGAAGAATCGAATCGTTGAGTTATGCGCGCGGCTGCAACCAGGCAACGTCGGCCTCAGCAGACCGCTGTGCAGAGTGCAGCACGAGCCGCAGCTCGCCGTCGAAGCCGGGCGGAAGCTTCACTTTGGTCTCGTGAAAACTACGCAAGGAGACTTGTACACGAAAACCGTCTAGTGCCACGCAGCATGTCCTTCGCGACCTACTTTTACGATCATAAAACACGCCTGAGTCTGTTTCAATATCAGTGTGTGCAAATTAAAACGCCACTTTCCGTATGCTGCTCAGTCCTCATACTTACCGTATTCAAGCAGTTTACGGTGGTCTCCAATGTAGCCGGTCGTCCTGCTTACGTGGTTACTGTGGTGCGTGCGCAGTGGAGGCCTGTGACATTTTTTCGCGCGTGATACGCAACAATATAATCAAAAGTGTTTTTCTGAAAGCCATAAAATTCTGTCTTGCTGCCGCACGTTCAGCAAAGAAAGGACCACCTAGCTGCACGCCATTTCGCAGCCTCGGCCTGTCTGTCAATGGTGAAAAGATGTCATTATCTCGCCAGTAGCTGTGTCCGTTTTATTATATCTGTCCTTGCGCAGGAAGTGATAACTTTGGCGAATTATATTATAGAGAGAGTATAGTGCTCAGAGACAAGTGATGTGCAGAGTACTGGACCAGTTCGACAATCGTCCACTATCAGAACTAAAAGCTTTCGGCCAATGCTCCGAAAGAATATCCGGTTTGAAGGCCTTACTCGCATTATTAAGGTTCCTGCGGTCTACGGGGCTTCACGACAGACTCTAAGAATGCCGCCCCCTACGCCTCTGTAGTGTACGCGATTTGTTCGTGCTTGTCTCCCTTTCTTTCTATCTCCCCCTTCCACTCGGTTTCCCTTTTTATCCCCCTCAACACTTCCCCTTGCGCAGGGTAGCCAACCGAAACTACCTCTGGTTAACCTTCCTGCCTTCGAAGTTGAAGTTGAAGTTGAAATTTATTTGCTTTATCACAATGCGGGAATGCTCGGGCAAAAAGTGAAAATCAATTCACTTGAGAAGCGCATTATGTTACTGCATTATGTTTTCTCTCCAATTATATTAAAAACGTTAGTTGCCTATGGGGGTCTTTACGAGCCACCCCAATTTCTTATGGCCTATTCACGCATCGCAGTGCATCTATCGACGGTGATTCGTTCGGAATATGCTTGAGGCCAGTGACGTCGCTTTGTGGAAGCAAAGACAAATATCGAATTTTTGAAATTGCTAGCTCTTATCATGCTGCTCAAAAACTTGCATACGAAAAGACAACAGGTGTAATCAGAGAAGCGAATCAGTTTATTGTTTGTAAAAGTACCCTGTTACTTTTTGATGAAACTTTTTGTGGATGTAATCAATACTTTTAACATTCCTTTCTAACTTGTCGGTCAAGATTATCTTCAGAACCGTACTGGTTTGTTGAAGAAAGTAGTGAACACATTGAGCTCGTAGAACGTTCTGGTAGCGTGCACCTAAACTTCTTAAGTCTTGCCAAAAGTGAGCAAAATCACCCTGGATGTATATATGCACTTACTGGCAAACAAAGGCTGCGAGAAGATGTAGGCGTCAATGGGTGCTCAAGGTTTGTTGACATACATCTTATCTGAAAATTGGCCATGAACGAGTAATTATTTTTTTGTCTTTTAGCTCTTCCAAGTAGGTCAACAATAGCTGGTTCATGACCGTCACTTCCTGACGGTCAAGATGTGCGTTGTCATGGTAAGGGGTTAAAATGCGGTTCTCCATAATAAAAAGGTAATTACTCGTAAATTATTACGAAGGAGTAAATGATTGTCCCTTGTTGAACGCGGATTGTAAGAGCTGTAATGTGTTGGGTGGTGCGAAGTCAAATACTCACAGTCATCATCAAGAAATTTGCTTCTCTGAGGTGTCATCCGAAAAGTGGCCGACAAGAACTAGGACCATCCAGAAGATAACCAGAGATGACTCCAGAGGTTGCAACCTAACATGAAATTTAGGCTACTACCAAAAATTCACCGCAGCTGTGCTCTTTCTGCAAAGGCTTGGGCTTGGGGTAGGCGTTTGAGAGTGGCCACGTGCATCAAAGCGGCACACTGAGTCTCCAGACTTTGAGCTGTTCCCTGTCTGTGTGATTATTGTACACGCGCTGTGTGACGCTCCTCAGTGCGTGGAAGACTGGCATAAGTTGGGTAATGATCTTGCATGCATCTACAGCCCGCTCTTGTCGGAGGACCTTATTTTAAGCCATTAGCGAACGTTATTTTAGGACCTGGGCACGGTCCAGTTTTCAGGCCATCCAGGGCGTACTTAACTTCTTAAAAAGTACAAGACTGGACGGCATGGCTTAAGTAGTCCTACGTGCTTTTTATGCGCTTCATCCTCCTCCTGTCTACATCGTCACCTATCATGCTGCTCTTTCTACCGTATTTCGTTCCCTCTTTCCCTTCCCCCACAGCAGCACAGCTGGCTAGAGGAATATTCCTCAGGCTGACTTCTGTGTTTCGTATCATTAAACTTTTCTGTCCCTCCTTGCTATCGGAGGATGAATAAATGTGAAAAAACAAGCGGCAGGATGACAATTCCAGTTGATAAGTAGTGTACTCAATCGAATGCTGTGCTGTGTGAAAGGAGTTCTATATTGAAAGGCGAACGAGTAAGTTCAATGTAAAACAAGTCGATAATCCAGTCAATATTTCGGGAGAGTATTGTTCTTCTTTTCATTGCAGGCTCGGGCGTTATGCTATCTGACGAGACTGTACATTCGGAACACTTTAGGATGAGTGCTTTGGTACTTTAGGATTAGTGCTTGCCAACCCCAATGCCAATAAATGAGAGGGATTAAAAAATTGAAAAGAGCAGTTAGGTGTGAGTATTCCGCTACGCGGTCATTCCAGTATAGGCTTAGTTCGTGGCCTCAATGAAGGGGGCTACACCTTCAAATGTTGAACTATGAGAATTTTTGCTTTCTTGCAGCAAATACAAAGGACCTTGAACCGACACGGCAATTTCATTATGAGCTGCGTCATCGTCCTGCCAAAACAGAAAGCCGTCTACAGCTTCCTGCCTGAGCTCGTACCGTGAGTACAAAGGAGCATTTATTCGATACGGACAGCGACTGCTGTAAGGTTAACGTGTCAGTAAGATGCCAAACTAAAGTAATGTTTAACAGTCTCGGAAGAGAACAGCAGTTTACGATAGTCAGCGAGGCCCTGGAAGTGGTAAGGGAACACATCTACTTAGGACAGGTAGTGACTGCGGATCCGGATCATGAGACTGAAATAATCAGAAGAATAAGAATGGGCTGGGGCGCGTTTGGCAGGCATTCTCAAATCATGAACAACAGGTTGCCATTATACCTCCAGAGAAAAGTGTATAACAGCTGTGTCTTACCACTACTTATGTACGGGGCACGAACCTGGAGGCTTACGAAAAGGGTTCTACTTAAATTGAGGACGACGCAACGAGCTATGGAAAGAAGAATTACAGGTGTAACGTTAAGGGATAAGAAAAGAGCAGATTGGGTGAGGGAACAAACCCGAGTTAATAACATCTTAGTTGAAATCAAGAAAAAGAAATGGGCATGGGCAGAACATGTAATGAGGAGGGAAGATAACCGATGGTCATTAAGGGTTACGGACTGGATTCCAAGGGAAGGGAAGCGTAGTAGGGGTGGCAGAAAATTAGATGGGTGGATGAGATTAAGAAGTTTGCAGGGACAACATGGCCACAATTAGTACATGACGGGGATAGTTGCAGAAGTATGGGAGAGGCATTTGCCCTGCAGTGGGCGTAACTAGGATGATGATGATGCCATTTGCTCCGCGGATGTACAACAACGTTTTCTTCGTAACGCCTTGTTCTTGGTGGACCACCTGCGGGCACACTCTCAGTTTTGATAAAATTTGGTGCGGCCCCCTACCGGAGCGACCCGCGTCGCACACTATAGCTCAGGCAATGAGCATGCACCCCCCCCCCCCCGACATTGTAAAACCGAAAATACGGCTCTGTTGCTCTTTGGAGTCGTGTCGGCCGTGATCAAGTACCGGCTTTACGAGGTGGTCTTCTACCCGAGCAATAACTAGGCACAGTTCCGCTTATCTTTGGTGGTCGGACGAGAACTGGCGTTTTCAGCATGACATGGGTGGTGACAACAGCGTGACCATGGGTGAAACTGCTTTTGCCGAAACGTAAGTGCCGGGAAGGTAATTGTACGCATCATTGTTTGAAGAGAAATCAATGGCTGTTGTGTAGATGGATTGAAATGGACTGAAAGATAAGATACATAAAGGCAAACATGCGCGCATCACTTCGAGAGAACCCGCCATACTGCAATACCTGTCCATTGTCTGCATGCCCTTGATGACGCGGATAAAACCCCTTGCGTAGAACGCCAATGTGAAGCAATTTACGCAGAGGCTTTCCTTCTATGTCGGGCGTTTAGCCTGTCTGGCGGACCCTGCAAAGTGCTCATAACGCAATTCAGGAATTTAGCTTATAACTTGCTGAACTTTATGGAGAAAGTCGCACCTACTTCTTCATGTACAGCAATAGGCTTATTTTAGCCATCAGACTTATTGTCAGATTTGAGCAATTCTGATAAAATAGGAATTCCAAAACTCCAAAACATCGAATTTTAGAAGTGTCACACAAAAGGGAAAATAAGACCTCAACCTTACCCTTACCGTTGAACTAACGATGGACATTCAGCCTGTAGTGACTGTGCAAACAGGGTTGTGTTTCCCCTTGAATGCCCCTATTCACTGTTTCATATCATGTGCTGGGTGCATGCTGGCTATGAGTTGTCACCTGAACTTACCGATCAGAAATCAGTAAGCAATCATGTCTAAACGTACATATGCACTTCTCCTACTGTATGAGACCTTGAATAATAAGCAGCAATAAAGAAACTAACGACACATTATCTTTCAGACACCTTGCCTAACATGAGTTGCAGTGCCATATCGAATTCCTTGTTGAATTATTTGGTAGTCGCCGTGTGTGCCTAATGGGAAAGCGGTAGAACTCCTGAATGCGGTTTGGAAGATTATCAGAATCTTCTTGTTAGAGCTTGTCATTGGGCATTTTTCGATTTGCCGAAAGTGTGGGGAATATTGGAATATTCACTTCATGGTATTACAATGAGATAACATTGTTGCAGGTATGTCGACTTTTTCCACGCCAGCGTTCGGAGCGTATCAACTGGCATCATCGGCACGTTTAACAGCACGGACAGGAACAAAGGCGCCTTGTCTACGCCTTTGTCCCCCGCAGACATCGTAAGATAATTTGGCTTGTTTCATTGCTTATAGAGTGCGTTATGTTGGCTCTTTGATTTTCAGACTACTTAAAGGGGTCCTGAATCACCCCTCGGGCTTGGTGAAGTATCATAGTCCGCGGGTAGCATACGCTGTTGTGAACATGTCAGCCAAGTTCTGCTGTCGTACGCGATCGGTGGAGCTCGCAAGCGCAGCGCGAAGTCACCTTTCTTTCAAACACTCGTTTCAAAAACCTCATGACCCTCGCTCTTTTGGGTGTGCTTTATTTCGTCATGAAGCACACTACAATACGCGGCTGCTATTGCTCGCTGCGCTAGGTTACAACGCGGCCACCGCGAGGTGCCGCCACGAGTACAGTGGCTAAGCGCACTGCGGCTCTCTCAGGACAGCCACGTTTGGATTACGTTTAGCGCGGCATAGGCTGCACCAAATGGGAAATTTTAACTGCGCGCCACGGTGACGTCTCTGCCGTAGCCCTCGCAGAGCAAGGCAATAAAGAAACTAACGGCAGCACGTGCACTGGTGCTGCGCAGCGACCGTTTACTCCCTCCCTGCCTCGTGCACGTCAACGGGAACCTAGCTGCCGCTACTCCCCGCCCCCTTCCACTCTCCGACTTATGCTTCCCTTTTTCTGTCTGCTTTTTCTTTTCCTTTTTTTCTTTTTTGTTTCTTCTTTTTCACTTACCTCCTTGCTCTACATACAAAGGACTCCGCCTTCCTCTTGCCATGCATTGTTGCCGATAAGGCAGCTGTAGATATGCCAAAGCACCGAGAGAAAGTCAATCACTGTTAGAACTGTCCATTTCGGTCTGATGTATCTGAGAACGACCGGGCCACCGGTCTGGTGTCTTCACTATCAGCACCGAACTGCCATTTTCTTGTAAACCCTGATGAAGATCCGTCCACCGGTCAAAATTGCTGAAATTAAATACTTGTTCTGTTTACCTTGCAGCACCGCTCAAGTTCTTTACGTTTGAAAGGTAGCCGGAAGAATTCCTCTTCACCTATTATATATATATATATATATATATATATATATATATATATATATATATATATATATATATATATATATATATATATAGAAAGAGAGAGAGTGAAGTGAAACTACGGTCGTCTTCTCTGGGGTCCTGTAAGTTGTACTTCGCTCCTCGAAGAGGCAGCACGTATTTTGATTTAGCTCCTGAACAACTAGTTGCAATGTGCGGAACGCGGTTCTAATCATGGGTCCAGGCCCCATGAAAAGCTTCTCCTTGAAGTTCCATTCTCGGGGGTCGAAGTTCGCTCGAATCTTCAGCCTTCTAAGGAGCGTGCTAATGAAAATCACGATATAATTTCGTATTTTAAGGTGATTTTGTTGTTGAAGACAGCAATAATTTGTACGGCAATTTTACTAGAATATTTTCAAAATAGAGCAAGATGCTTCCGGCATTCCTCAAAGTTATGCTGACCTTTTTGGATAACAAATAGATACAAGTGGAGAGACGGAGGTGTGGCGTAATGATGACGGCTTGTGTCGTATTTGCCACTAAATCAACCCTCATTTATTCCCGTTTCAGAGCCGTAGTCTACAATACCTATTGGAAGCCGGCTTGCCCCATGAAAAACTTCTCCTTGAAGTTCCATTCTCGGGGCTCGAAGTTCGCTCGAGTCTTGAGCCTTCTAAGGAGCGTGCCGACGAAAATCACGATATAATTCCGTATTTTAAGGTGAGTTTGTTGTTGAAGACAGCAATAATATGTACGGTAATTTTACTAAAACATTTTCAAAATAGAGCTCGATGGTTCCAGCGTTCCTCAAAGTTATGCTGACCTTTTTTGATAACAAATAGATGCAAGTGGAGAGACGGAGGTGTGAAATATTTACGATTTTCCATCTTGATGTTCTAAAGCAAAATATAATAAAGTTTACAGTAATGATAAATCTGCTCTGATGCACACTTCAATGACTAATAGCTCGTGCCTATCACTCTATTTAAATGGAGATGCATGTACAGCCTCTAACTTTTTGTCAAGGAGTCCTCTATATACACAATGAAAGATCAAAGCACAGTCTTATCGGAGGTCACTTTAAAGCAAAGAATATTACAGGCTTCACATTCTGCCTTGTTTTTCTAGCAGACTTTTAACAAAATCTTTTCTAATCTTCTTGTCAATAAGATGTATTTGAATACATTTGCCTTTTGTTATACTTGGTTTAGCAGCACATAGTCCAAGTAGTCTCTTTACATAAATGGGCACCTAATTTGCCTACCTCGTTTCATCGCTTGTGGTCATATGCATATTTAAAGTATTATGAGAACTCACAGAAAGGACATGTTTTATATAGAGGAAAGTAGTGTGTAGCATTCGAAATCCATGGATCAAGTTCTTTAGGAGTCATGAAAGATATGTTGCTACGATGTTTGCATCGCCATATGGCCGTGGAACCTCTCGTCCACGAAATTTGCTACTCGTCAATGTTTGTATTGAGGTGTAGAAGGTAAGTTTTCTCGCTAAATCTAATGGTGCTCTGTAGTAAATAAGTGTACTGTTTAAGACAGCAAAGCACTCATGGTTAAGAGAAACTTCACAAGAAACGCTCTATCAAACTATTGATTGAAATGTCAATATTATGGCAGTGACTTTTATTTTGGCATTTGAATAAAAGTATAGGAAGTGGTGTCTCGAAAGATCTGCAGTAGATGCGAAGGAGGAGCATGAAGCAAATAGCTGTTTCTCTCTCACACACACCAAACACACACATACACACACACACACACGCACACACGCAAATGCTACGCTGTATATATATATATATATATATATATATATATATAAATATATATAATTTGTAATTTCGACGCTGGTCGTCTACTGTAAAGATAACAATGAAAGCAACGATACTGCCCACAAAACAAATGAAGAAGACAATCGTTCCTCCAGTAATTTTAATACAAATTTAGGTGCTGCAAATACGCCCTGTGCGCTCATCAGTAACAAGGTATAATGCGGCAAGCGAGTGCATTGAACTGTGTACAGCACCGTTGCAGAGTGTAACTGCTTTCCCTTTAGTATTTAGTGAAATGAATGATTTGGGCTGTTTATTGAACCGACTTACACGTCAAGTGAGAGAAGCGAACGTACACGCGAATTATTGTAATCTGTGCGGCAAAGTTGATAGACAAAGGTGCAATATTTTAGAATTTCAGGGAAGCAACGAACAAAGCCGCTATAAAACATAACCGATGATCAGCTTAGCTGTCGCCGACTCACATCGCCGTAACCACTGTATTTCGCTTACGGCTGTGTACCTATAAAAAAAGATTAATAAAAACTGTGGGGCAGAGGCTATATTATATTTCATGTTGGCTCGATACTGCTTCAGTGGCGCTTCATACTTTTTCTTTCTGCTTCTACTACTACATAATCGTATTTGTGACCCTTCTTTAGGTGTGCGTGATGCTTCGCAGCGGAGTTCCTTCGAAGTGGGACGAACAAAGGCTGTCGTCCTACTTACTTCTTGGGGATGGTCAGCGTGTATTTTATGACGACGCTGACAGCGTACGTCGAAAGGTAAGGAAGTCTGTTCGTACGACTCACGAGCACTTTCCGTCATTAGAAAAAATTAGATTTGTTTAAAACGCTTGTTATGGAATAAGCTACTTATGTAGACTATTAGCCCTAAGTTCTGAAATGATATTTGTACCTTCGGTCTCGCGCTTTCAGACGCACCGGCTCGTTTCAGCCCTTCAAGGCCTAGCTTCCACAGACTTGACATGATTTAGAATAAAAAAAAGAATCGTCGATGATTACGACATTCCCTCACGCGAAATGAGCGCAGCTCTGTATGTGTTTACTTTTCGCGGTATACTGACACTGAGAGTTTAAGCGAGACATGTAGCGAGACTTTTATACGTGGTTCTAGTGTAATCACTGGTGCCCGCGTGGCTTCCAGAAAGTTATGAAAAATTCGCGTTGCGCAATGAATGTACAAAAAGCTTTGGCCACAACAGCGAACAGATAGAACTATCGATAACACTCGAGAAACTTCTGACAGAAGCAGGCGAGTCGCGCGTCGTGCGTCCAGAGAGAACGTTTAACATCTGCTAGCCGCCGAAAATCAGTGACCGTAGAAATATAAGAGTCATCGGCGAATAAACAACAGCGCGCGACTCTGGCGCCATCTCGTTGCGGTCGTCGCCACTTGCGCTGCCCTGCCACTTTTCTTCTAACGCCGTTCGCAATATTCTCTTACTCCGCTTTCTACCTCATGCTTCCGTTGCACATTCTTCCTTTATTTTCCTCCACGCGCATCTTCGCTCTCGCCGCTTTTATCAATGCCATTGCCATTGGCGTCCGCTCTTCATTCCGCTGCACTCGTTCACTCGGTTACGCCGGGAACGCCGAGGCTCAACGCAGGAACGGCCGCCTAGGAGCTGCGCTCGAAAAAGAACCCGAACATTGCACGAAACACCATGGCAGACACGGGGCGAGCGCTTGTCCTCTGGCTACTATGTTCTTTTGTGCCGTGTGCGTGTTCTTTTGCACTCTTGAATCATGTCCGACATGCACGAACTAGGCCCTCTGGAAGTCCTTTTGCGTACATTTACTTGGCATTTAGCACCACGCAGGTTCTAGCACCACGTAACAATAATGGAAACAGGCTGCTTCCATACGTAAGCCTGCTCATTGAAGTGACTCGTAGAAGTAGCGAGTCACTGTATTATTATGAATGAACCAGTAAAATACACAAAATCTTCGCGTGCTATTTATTGCCGCTGTGCTGGTAATCATATTAAACTTGTTAAAATTGTTTCTAATGTACAAGGCAGATAGCGGTAGTGGTAAGCCGACTATTTTCTCAGAGCAGCTAGCTCGGAAAGGTGTTCAAGGTATTTATATTGAATTTGAGAGGAACCAACATAACTTATCGTTGCATAGAGATTTATTTTTAAATGAGAAAAAAGCTTTAGAACGTGACGGAAGATGTTGTATCTATACATATAGGATAAATTGTGGTGATTTATTTTTGAGTGCCACATGACTACGTGCATTATAAAATTGCTATGCTTAAGTTTGCATTTTTCTTTCGTCGACGTCCGACTTTCCCGATTAAAAAAGTGCAATGTTGGCGGGAAAGGTATTTATCCCCGGAATTTTTTAAGCTTAATTTAATGCTATCAGGTGTAATCAAAACAGAGACACAACACTTCGCGAAACCATAAGAGGAATCAGATTGCAGGTCAAGGCCACAAATTCTCGAGTTTTACGCACAAAATGTTTCATTGCAGGTGATTCTCGCAAGATCTACAGGAATCGGAGGGGTCGTTGCATGGGCAGAGGATGGGGACAACCAGGATGCAGCATGCAAGCGCAAGAACGACCTGCTTAAAGGCATTGTCGAAGGCATGAATGCGGATATTAATTTGCCGGATATCACCACAATGCAAGCAGCACATGTAGGAATATCAAGAACATCATCAGTTCCGAATTTCTGGAAGGAGAATGCAACTGAAGGATTGAGAATCACTGTTGACCTTACAGAGACAGAAGGCTCACACACATCACCATCAGGAACACCATTGGGATCAAGTTTCTGGAGCGAAAATGCCATGAAAAATGCGGGAACCACTACTGATCATACAGTTACAGAAGACTCGTACACATCGATATCAGAAACATCATCTGTTCCAAGTCTCCGGAGGAAGAACGCCACAGAAAATGCGGGAACCGCTGTTGATCATAGAGTTACAGAAGGATCGTACACATCGATATCAGAAACACCATCCGTTCCAAGTCTCTGGAGCAAGAACGCCACAAAAAATGTGGGGACCACTGCGCATTATGCAGTTACAGAAGGCTCGTACGCATCGATATCAGAAACATCATCTGTTTCAAGTCTATGGAGCAAGAATGCCACAGAAAATGTGGGAACCACTGCGGATCATACAGTTACGGAAGGCTCGTACACATCGCTATCGGAAACATCATCTCTTCCAAGTCTCTGGAGCAAGAACGCAACAGAAAATGTGGGAACCACTGCGGATCATACAGTTACGGAAGGCTCGTACACAGCGAAATCAGAAACATCATCCGTTGCAAGTTTCTGGAGCAAAAACGCCACAGAAAATGTGGGAACCACTGCGGCTCATGCAGTTACGGAAGGCTCGTACACATCGATATCAGGCACATCATCTGTCCCAAGTTTCTGGAACGAGAACGCCACAGAAAATGTGGGAACCACTGCGGATCATACAGTTACGGCAGGCTCGTAAACTGTGAAATCAGAAACATCATCTGTTCCAAGTCTCTGGAGCAAGAACGCCACATAAAATATGGGAACCACTGCGGATCATAAAGTTACAGAAGGCTCGTACACATCGACATAGGAAACGTCATCTGTTCCATGTCTCTGGAGCAAGAACGCCACAGAAAATGTGGGAACCACTGAGGATCATGCAGTTACGGAAGGCTCGTACACATCAATATCAGAAACATCATCTTTTCCAAGTCTCTGGAGCAAGAACGCAACAGAAAATGTGGGAACCACTGCGGATCATACAGTTACGGAAGGCTCGTACACAGCGAAATCGGAAACATCATCCGTTGCAAGTTTCTGGAGCAAAAACGCCACGGAAAATGTGGGAACCACTGCAGATCATGCAGTTACGGAAGGCTCGTACACACCAATATCAGGCACATCATCTGTCCCAAGTTTCTGGAACGAGAACGCCACAGAAAATGTGGGAGCCACTGCGGATCATGCAGTTACGGAAAGCTCGTACACATCGTTATCAGGAACATCATCTGTTCCAAGTCTCTGGAGAGAGAACGCCACAGAAAATGCGGGAACCACTGAGGATCACGCAGTTACGGAAGGCTCGTACACATCGATATCGGAAACATCAACTGTTCCAAGTCTCTGGAGCAAGAACGCCACACAAAATGTGGGAACCACTGCGGATCATACTGTTTCGGATGGCTCGTACATAGTGAAATCAGAAACGTCATCTGTTCCAAGTCACTGGAGCGAGAACGCCAGAGAAAATGTGGTAACCACTGCCGATCATACAGTTACAGAAGGCTCGTACACACCGATATCAGAAACGTCATCTGTTCCGAGTCTCTGGAGCAAGAACGCCACAGAAAATGCGGGAACCACTGCGGATCATGCAGTTACGGAAGGCTCGTACACATCGATATCGCAAACATCAACTGTTCCAAGTATCTGGAGCAAGAACGCCACACAAAATGTGGGAACCACTGCGGATCATACAGTTACGGAAGGCTCGTACACACCGATATCAGAAACGTCATCAGTTCCAAGTCTCTGGAGGAAGAACGCCACAGAAAATGTGGGAACCACTGCGGATCATACTGTTTCGGAAGGCTCGTACACAGTGAAATCAGACACATCATCTGTTCCAAGCCTCTGGAGCAAGAACGCCACAAAAAATGTGGGAACCACTGTGGATCATGCAGTTACGGAAGGCTCGTACACATCGATACCGGAAAAATCATCTGTTCCAAGTCTCTGGAGCAAGAACACCACAGAAAATGTGGGAACCATTGCGGATCATGCAGTTACGGAAGGCTCGTACACATCGACATCAGGAACATCATCTGTCCCAAGTTTCTTGAACGATAACCCGACGAAACATGTCGGAACCACGGCGGAACATGCAATTACGGAAGGCTCGTACACATCGATATCAGAAACATCATCTGTTCCAAGTCACTGGAGCGAGAACGTCAGAGAACATACGGGAATCACTGTTGATCATACAGTTACAGAAGGCTCGTACACACCGATATCAGAAACGTCATCTGTTCCAAGTCTCTGGAGTAAGAACGCCACAGTAAATGTGGGAACCACTGCGGATCATGCAGTTACGGAAGGCTCGTACACATCGACATCAGGAACATCATCTGTCCCAAGTTTCTTGAACGATAACCCGACGAAAAATGTGGTAACCACTGCTGATCATACAGTTACGGAACGCTCGTACACATCGATATCAGAAACATCATCTGTTCCAAGTCACTGGAACGAGAACGCCAGAGAACATACGGGGATCACTGTTGATCATACAGTTACAGAAGGCTCGTACACACTGATATCTGAAACATCATCTGTTCCAAGTATCAGGAGCAAGAACGCCGCAGCAAATGTGGGAACCACTGCGGATCATGCAGTTACGGAAGGCTCGTACACATCGATATCGGAAACATCATCTGTTCCAAGTCTCTGGAGCAAGAACACCACAGAAAATCAAGGAACCACTGCGGATCATGCAGTTACGGAAGGCTCCTACACAGTGAAATCAGAAACATCATCTGTTCCAAGTCTCTGGAGCAAGAACGCCACAGAAGACGTGGGAACCACTGCGGATCATGCAGTTACGGAAGGCTCGTACACATCGACATCAGGAACATCATCTGTCCTAAGTTTCTTGAACGATAACCCGACGAAAAATGTGGGAACAACTGCTGACCATACAGTTACCAAAGGCTCGTACACATCGATATCAGAAACATCATCTGTTCCAAGTCACTGGAGCGAGAACGGCAGAGAACATACGGGAATCACTGTTGATCATACAATTACAGAAGGCTCGTACACACCGATATCAGAAACGTCATCTGTTCCGAGTCTCTGGAGGAAGAACGCCCCAGAAAATGTGGGAACCACTGCGGATCATACTGTTACGGAAGGCTCGTACACAGTGAAATCAGAAACATCATCTGTTCCAAGTCTCTGGAGCAAGAACGCCATAGAAAACGTGGGAACCACTGCGGATCATACAGTTACGGAGGGCTCGCACATATCGATATCGGAAACATCAACTGTTCCAAGTCTCTGGAGCAAGAACGCCACACAAAATGTGGGAACCACTGCGGATCATACAGTTACGGAAGGCTCGTACACATCGATATCAGAAACGCCATCTGTTCCAAGTATCAGGAGCAAGAACGCCACAGAAAATGTGCGAACCACTGCGGATCATGCAGTTACGGAAGGCTCGTACACATCGATACCTGAAAAATCATCTGTTGCAAGTCTCTGGAGCAAGAACACCACAGCAAATGTGGGAACCACTGCGGATCATGCAGTTACGGAAGGCTCGTACACATCGACATCAGGAACATCATCTGTCCCAAGTTTCTTGAGCGATAACCCGACGAAAAATGTCGGAACCACTGCGGATCATACAATTACGGAAGGCTCGTACACATCGATATCAGAAACATCATCTGTTCCAAGTCACTGGAGCGAGAACGCCAGAGAACATACGGGAATTACTGTTGATCATACAGTTACAGAAGGCTCGTACACACCGATATCTGAAACATCATCTGTTCCAAGTATCAGGAGCAAGAACGCCACAGCAAATGTGGGAACCACTGCGGTTCATGCAGTTACGGAAGGCTCGTAGACATCGATATCGGAAACATCATCTGTTCCAAGTCTCTGGAGCAAGAACACCACAGAAAATCAGGGAACCACTGCGGATCATGCAGTTAAGGAAGGCTCGTACACAGTGAAATCAGAAACATCATCTGTTCCAAGTCTCTGGAGCAAGAACGCCATAGAAAACGTGGGAACCACAGCGGATCATACAGGTACGGAGGGCTCGCACACATCGATATCGGAAACATCAACTGTTCGAAGTCTCTGGAGCAAGAACGCCACACAAAATGTGGGAACCACTGCGGATCATAGAGTTACGGAAGGCTCGTACACATCGATATCAGAAACATCATCTGTTCCAAGTATCAGGAGCAAAAACGCCACAGAAAATGTGCGAACCACTGCGGATCATGCAGTTACGGAAGGCTCGTACACATCGATACCGGAAAAATCATCTGTTCCAAGTCTCTGGAGCAAGAACACCACAGAAAATGTGGGAACCACTGCGGATCATGCAGTTACGGAAGGCTCGTACACATCGACATCAGGAACATCATCTATCTCAAGTTTCTTGAACGATAACCCGACGAAAAATGTTGGAAGCACTGCGGATCATGCAATTACGGAAGGCTCGTACACATCGATATCAGAAACATCATCTGTTCCAAGTCACTGGAGCGAGAATGCCAGAGAACATACGGGAATCACTGTTGATCATACAGTTACAGAAGGCTCGTACACACCGATATCAGAAACGTCATCTGTTCCAAGTCTCTGGAGGAAGAACGCCACAGAAAATGCGGAAACCACTGCGGATCATGCAGTTACGGAAGGCTCATACACATCGATATCGGAAACATCATCTGTTCCAAGTCTCTGGAGCAAGAACACCACAGAAAATGTGGGAACCACTGCGGATCATGTAGTTACGAAAGGCTCGTACACATCGACATCAGGAACATCATCTGTCCCAAGTTTCTTGAACGATGACCCGAGGAAAAATGTGGGAACCACTGCTGATGATACAGTTACCGAAGGCTCGTACACATCGATATCAGAAACATCATCTGTTCCAAGTCACTGGAGCCAGAACGCCAGAGAACATACGGGAATCACTGTTGATCATACAGTTACAGAAGGCTCGTACACACCGATATCAGAAACGTCATCAGTTCCAAGTCTCTGGAGGAAGAACGCCACAGAAAATGTGGGAACCACTGCGGATCATACTGTTACGGAAAGCTCGTACACAGTGAAATCAGAAACATCATCTGTTCCAAGTCTCTGGAGCAAGAACGCCGCAGAAAACGTGGGAACCACTGCGGATCATACAGTTACAGAGGGCTCGCACACATTGATATCCGAAGCATCATCTGTTCCAAGTCTCTGGAGCAAGTACGCTACAGAAAATGTGGGGACCACTGCGCATCATGCAGTTACAGAAGGCTCGTACACATCGATATCAGAAACATCATCTGTGCCTAGTCTCTGGAGGAAGAACGCCACAGAAAATGTGGGAACCAGTGCGGATCATGCAGTTACGGAAGGCTCTTACACTTCAATATCAGGAACATCATCGGTCCGAAGTTTCGTGAGCGAGAACGCCACAGAAAATGTGGGAACCACTGCGGATCGTGCAGTTACGGAAGGCTCATACACAGCGATATCAGAAATATCATCTGTTTCAAGTCTATGGAGCAAGAACCCCAGAGAAAATGTGGGAACCACTGCGGATCATACAGTTACGGAAGGCTCGTACACGTCGATATCAGAAACATCATCTGTTCCAAGTCCCTGGAGCAAGAACGCTACAGAAAATGTGGGAACCACTGCGGATCATGCAGTTACAGAAGGCTTGTACACACCGATATCAGAAACATCATCTGTCCCAAGTCTCTGGAGCGAGAATGCCACAGAAAGTGTGGTAACCACTGTTGATAATACATTTACAGAAGGCTCGTACACATCGATATCAAAAACATCATCTGTCCCAAGTCTCCGGAACGAGAACGCCACAGAAAATGTGGCAACCACTGTTGATAATACAGTTACAGAAGGCTCGTACGCACCGATATCAGAAACATCATCTGTTCCCAGCCTCTGGAGCGCGTACGCTACTGCAGAACTGGGAACCACTGCTGATCATAGAGTTACAGAAGGGTCGGACACATCAATACCAGGAACATCACCCGCCCCAAGTCTCTTGAGGGAAAACGCCGCTGTAGATTTGGGAACCAGTGCTAGTCAAACAGGTACTGAAGACTCCTACACATCAATGTCAGAAACATTTTCTGTCCCAAGTTTCTGGAGGGAGAATGCCACTGAAAATTTTGGAATCACTTCTGATCAAGCAGTTAGAGAAGGTTCGTTCACATCTTTATCAGGAACACCGTCCACCCAAAATTTCTGGATGGAGAACACCACTGAACAGTTGGGAAGCACTGCTTATCAAAGAGTTACAGAGGGCTCGTACACATCAATATCAGAGTCATCGTCTCTTGGAATGCCCTGGACGCTGAACACAGCTGAAAAAATCGGCGCAGCGGTTGATCCCACATTTACGGAGAACCCGTATTTACCGAAAACGCATGCATCCCATGGCTCAAATTCTTCGATGGAGAACAGAAGTGAAGAAACGGCAGCCACTGTTCATCAAACAAATTCAAAAAGGTCATACTCACCAATAACAGAAACATCGTTTGTCGCTAATTCCTGGACGGAGAACACGACTGATGGAATTGGAATGACTGTTGATCGAATATCTAGTGGAGGCGTGTACCCATCGGTTTCAGAAACATCGTCCGTTCCGATCTCCTTGTGGGAATATCGAAATAGAGAAATTGGAGCGACTTCTATTGCAGGGTTAGCAAGTACGCCTCCTACTTCCCAGAGACACACGACTTTGTATACTGCTCCTACAACACAGAATGGACTGGTTGCGACTGTTGGATCGCAGACGGAATCGCCAAACGCTCTTCCAGTTTCCGTTTCAGATGTGGGGTTGGTGACCCCTCATGTCTTGATCACACCTGAAAAGCAATGTGAAAACAATTCAGCGCGCACACTGCCACATGAGTCGGATGGGGAATTTTATTACCGATGCTACCATGGAATGGCTCTTCTTCGTAAATGCACAAGAGGTCTGCTATTTAATTCTACCACTGGAAAATGCAGCAAGCCTTCTTCAAACGGCTATGATAGTGCATCAGCGAAAGCATCCCCGATGAGCCTACATGTCCTCAAGCTCCTCGACAAAGTGGCGTCCGGTGAAATGCGACTGGGTGACCAGGATAGAGTGGGCGTGGATGTGAACTTGAAGTTTAATGTCGGTGGGAAGAAGTGACTGGCTTCTAGTTTGCTAAAATAAAGTCAATTTAGGCATCGTTAAGGGTGCCATAAATTCACTGTAATGCTCGTTTTTAGCTGTTTTTTGAACTAAAATAAGTAACGCGACTTGCACCCGCTTGGTAGAATTTATATGGAATAAATAGTTTCGAAATGTTCGAAATAAAGTCAGCCGAGAACATGTTCTGTTGGAACGTTTCTTGATGGTCATGATCCGTTGAATTAACCGTTGTGTTAACGTTTTTCTCCCATCGCAGTAACTTTATTTCCGTTTGATTCCCTGCAACGTGTGTTCTGCAGCACGCGTTATAGCATGAGGACTTGCTTAAAGGACAACACCCTTGTTTAGAATGCATTGGGAAGCACGCGACAAAGGTTCCTGAGACTCGCACAATGCAAATGCCTCAAGTATATTTGTTTACTTACTTGAAGAAAATACGGCCCGTCTGACTACCAGAATTTAGGCTGGAGTGGGAGATAGACGGATAGTAACAAAATGCTTAAAAGTTAGGTGACCTAATATAAGCAATATGAACTTTAGCTCTCATAGCTTCTTGACTTATGCCCCATTATCTGCATGCTCTCACATGCACCTGACTCATGCCACCGCGGATTAGAGACTGCGGGATCAGGTAATTTTTAATGACACCATATATAGGAATGGCCCACTTTACTATTACCTTGCCTCTATGAGTACTTGGGTTTTCACAATAGTGTTTCCCTATTGGCCCGGTGTACCCGGCGAGAAATTGACCCGAGTGGCCAAAGCAGTCCCCGTGAAGGTAGATAAAAGAATTCTTCGCTTTAATAAAGTAGTTGTGTGGTAACACATGGATAATAATGTGAATAATATTCTTGGCATAATCAGACAAGTTTTCCTTCTGGCTGCCTAGCTACCCTACCAAAAATACGAATCAATCCCGAAGGTGTGCAGAGTACAAATGTGGGTGGTTCGCATGGGCACGTCCAGTCTTCAACGAACACATTTGAGGCCAACTTGTGTCATCGTGCATGTACCACTGGGTATGTGCAGACGTCATGGCGGTGCCGCCAGAAAATACAGCGTGTGCAGTGCGAATAATGAAAGAGGAGCCGGCTGCAGCCCAACGCTTCACCCTTGCTGCGTTTAATAATAATATATGGGGTTTTACGTGCCAAAACCACTTTCTGATTATGAGGCACGCCGTAGTGGGTGACTCCGGAAATTTTGACCACCTGGGGTTCTTTAACGTGCACCCAAATCTAAATACACGGGTGTTTTCGCATTTCGCCTCCATCGAAATGCGGCCGCCTTTTCCAGGATTCGATCCCGCGATCTCGTGCTCAGCAGCCTAACACCCTTGCTGCGTTACTGGCAGCAAGGGTGTTACTTCAGACATCCAAACTTCAGACATCCAAAAAGTAAGGACAACCAATGGACGACCAATCATCCTAAAATAATGCTAATCGAATACTTGCCTAGCCTTCGCAGTTGAGTTCTGCGCGAATATTTTGTGACTGGACCTTGAAAGCAATGAGAAAGAAATTGAAGCTGAGCCCATAATGCGAAACAGCACGCGATAGATGGCACAGTATTGTTACATTGCAGTGACGGTGAAAAACCAGACAGTATCAAAAGTATGGTTTTTGAACGTGACTATTCATTGGGAAAACTCTTTATTTTTTATTTCGAGAATGTTTGATATTGTTCTCGTCGCGTGAACAATATGCGTAGATAGCATTCTTTCGATATAGGATCAGGCAGAACATTCTGAAATCTTCAAATACACGTATACGCGTTTTCCGCAGAGCAATAACTTTGTAACGGGGTTTAGGCAGTGTAGAATGGTTACCGAAAAAATAATCGATGGACAGTGTACGTGTGTCTATATTATACGCTGCAAGTCCTGCATTCTATCGTGCGGTATCGGTTGTAGTAACATACGCAGAGGCGCGCAAGCAATCTCGTTTCGAAACAAAGAGAAATACAGTTACCAGTAATGAAGCACATGTTCTTTTTCCTTCGAATCACGAGCAGGCACTAGCAGGTATGAGATACATGGAGAAAGATGCCATACCCAACGACTCTGTAATATGCATTCTTTGTCTGTGGAATCCGCGCTCGGCGTTGACGAAGTGGATAGGCGCCGCTTTTACAGCGAAGGTTTTTCTGACTAGTGTCCCAGGTTTCCAGTATTTACTTCGCTCGTGCTTCTGCCAGCAAAGTAGGCTGATCCGCGACACAGTGTAAGGTCGTGATTCACACAGCCATCAAGCGCCCCGTGCTTTCACGGTCACAGCAATGGCGTCCATCCTGAGAGAGCGTTTCCTTGCCGATTTCTGCGTAAAAATGACACGTCGATGCTGTCAACGTCGCCAGCGTCCCATTTTTGAGAAGAAACAAAGAAGGGAAGGTGATTTCGTGACCGACACCGGTGCCATCACGGCGACAGAATGGGGCATTTTACAGCTCTTTGATCTTTAATGCAATGCGATGGTAATAATGCTAATGCTTATGCATTACAGTCACTATAACCAACGACAGCTTTGTGTGGTAGTGCACCCAAGGCTACTGAGCCGAAGCACACACATTACAGCAAAGCTGTTAGCCTCTCATTGGTCAGCATTTTTTGTGTCGATATCTGTGGGCAAAGATGTAGCAGGTCCCGGAGGCAGTGCAATACCAGGCCGACCCGCGGCGGAAGTGAAGCGGGCTTCACGCACTCAGCAATGTGAAACGAAAAGGGCATACTTTCTTTGGAATCATGCATGCAGCATACAGAACAGCATTTGTTTCACTAAAGAACAAGCAGAAAAGAAGCATCAGAACCACAGAATTGATATCGCCCTGTTATCACCCTGTTATCAGTGCTTCGCCCTGATAACAGGGCGAAGCACCTAGCTCTCCCTACATACGTTTCCCAGTAACCATTAATGTTTGCGATTGTCCTCTATACAGGCACTGAAAGTGAGCTGTAGGATATCACTATCGCGAGTGCATCTCTGGTATTTGTCTTAATATCGTCACTGACGTGCACCTTTACGAAGTCCGCCATAGTGCGGCGTCGCTTTATAACTTCCGGGTAAAGTGTCTTCAATATATGCGACCCGTTCAGGAGTAGTTGCTTTGTGTTTTCTTCAACAAGTCCAAACTTCTTCTCTCCATAATTCGGTCCAGGAGCTTATTATTTTGTTTTACTCTTTTTTGTGTGTGGACCTATAGAATCTGGAATGTTGAGAACAAATTAAAATATATGTGCTTTGAATTCTACCTGAATTAGAAACAGTACGTTAGAATTGTTGTGGCGTTTGTACAAAGGAAGCACGTCGACGGAGTCAACGCAATTAAATTGTACCATGATGAATCGCTAAAATAATTGGTGAAAAGTGTCGTTCTGAAGTTTTTACACTGACATGTTCTTGGTTTGATAGTAAGAAGACACACAGCTATTGCACGCATTTCTGGCTGTGCACACGTACTTTGCCTCGGAAGAGTACGGGCTGTTGTGAAAGCATACGTGTCTTGAAGGCAGCCAATTTTGGCGCGGCGACGGCTGCTTCTGCTCACGGCATCTCCCGCCAGGGAAACCAAATTATTCAATCTAGAGGGTCCGCAGATTTGACGGCGCCCAAGTGGCTGTTGTAAATGATGCGCTGAGTCCAACTTGACCCCGATTTTGAGTAGCTGCCGAGAAACAGCTCCCCAGCTCCACGCGTGCAATCTTCTCAAATAACTTCACATTCTATGAAGCGCTTGCTGGACTGAATACCTTCGATTATTCGGAAAACATCCGCTGCAATGACTCCAGCACTTTGACACAGTTCACTGAGAAGGAGAAAACTTGCAAGATCATTGATGCTATTCATTTGGATACATACAAGAGCAAGTGAAGTTTATCTTTGGCATATTTAATTATGATCCGAAACATGATAACGAGTGCCAAATGTTTTAACTGAGAATGTGCTCACATTGTGAAGGGTGACCAACCAATTGCACTTCTGCGATGTTTTGAGCAGACTGCTACGTGCATTAGGCATTAAAAAAGAACTGCAATAGAGTTAACGTTTGTGGGTGAATGAAATGCACGTACAATCGTGAAGTATGCTTTCGCTGGACAGGCGCCATGAAAACGAAAGCATTTTTTCTTTCCTGTCCTTGCGGCCATTTCAAAGTCTTTTCATCATGAAGACGACGTGTAATCACTTGTGATCTCGCCAGCTGTTTTTGTATCACGGGCACTAATATTCTAAAATGTTTTTGAAAACTCTCATCATTACGTATCCAGCTTTTCTGGACACAATGGTTTAGTGCGCGCGAGTGCCACCACGTGGCGTACTGACCTTAAACTTTTCAAACTTTCCGTGGTGACGCGTAATGAAGTCAACCAAAAAAAAATAAATAAAAAAAGTAAAAGCTATCCCTGCGCATTGAACTTCGCCACAATGCTTGTCCCGCCGGCGTTATCAGCGTTCTTGACCATGCGTATTTGCTCGTCGCCTGGAAATTACTCGTCATCCAGCGTTTACTCACGACGAGCAATGGTTGATTCTGGGCTTTTGATGCGGTTCTTTTTTTCTTCCTTTTTTCCTTTTCTTTTCCCTTTTTTTCATTCTACGGAGTAAAGAAGCTAGCCCAACCATCAGAAGCACTTCAGGGCAGCCTTTCTTGAGTCGACACACATTGTTAACGTCCGAACATCGTACAACGTCTACTAGAGACGCCTTCGTGGACGGATTTTAATTCTCCCCTATCGAATTCGTTAAGGTGCACACAATTATTTCACTAGCGACTTTGCAATGCGCACTCATGGGCTACCGCCGCAGCTGCGAATCCAGATGTGCTTAAGTATTATGACATATACATGGATATGTTGGTTTTTCACCTTGACACAAAAGTCACGACACAAGAGCTGAGCAAACTTTCCCTGTGTCGTCGCAGGGTGTGAGACCGGGCTAGTTGGTATTCCATGCTAAAGTGACTAGCGCAAGAGTGGACGCGGTACACTAAAAAGGCGAGAAGGATAAGCGCAAACTTCAAACTGGGCGCTTGTCCTTGTAGCGTCTTTAGTGTCCCCTGTCCACTCTTGCGCTAGTCACTTCAGTCTGTGTCGTCGTCCGTTAGCATGCTATGGCCGAAGCTGCTCGCAATATTAGGCCCCATTTATGGCCACCAGGCCAGGTACACCCTTGGGTAGGATATATACAGTACTTGCAGTTAATTTCCAAAGTAGTCTCCTATGGCGGTTATCCACGTGCGTGAAGCAAGAACGCTATTTAAAATTATTGTGCAGTAATATATGCGGGATTTGTATGTTTTCCACATTCTCTACCATGTTGCTGTTCCGCTTTTATTATATAGCCGTAATGTAGACTGGCAGTTATCGAACGCTATAAAGGCTATCCATGTATTCAAAGACCTCACGGACAACTCCTGACACTTAATTGTATTCAAGAGTTGTGCGACTGTCCAGGGCATCCTTAACGAATGTTATATAACACATTATGAGGTTGTACTTGCCAAAACCACGATTTCATTATGAGGCACACCATAGTGGGGGATTCTGGAATAATTTAGACGACTTGATATTTTTTAACGTTCGCCTAGCCCTAAGTACGCGGGTTTTTGCATTTCACACCCATTGAAATACGGCTGCCGTGGTTGGAATTAGGTCCCGAGACCTCGTGATTATCAGCCGAACCCAATAAAAGCTAAGCAACTACGGAGGGCAAGGAATGTTGGCAGTAGGAGGAAGGTGAGAGCCGGCACGTGAGAAAATTTGTTCCCATCCTCATTGCGCAAGAATCGGTACCATCTGTCGAAGGATGAAACCATAGAATGCACTGTATTCAATGTGATTGAGTCCACGTCCAATATTTCAGACCCGATTCATACTGTAACTACTGACGACCAGGCATCTCGCTAATACGTGCAGTCTCTTGACAGCTGTCGAGCGCTGGCGTCGGCCACAGGACCTACCTGACCTTTGTTCAACACTTTCCGACATTCTTGCCTTATTTCGCACCATGTCGTTTCAGCTGAACTGTTTCAACAGCCAATTTACTTGTGCCAGAATTTGGCCACCCTGTCAATGCTATAGTTCCTTATATTTAAGACATCTTTTATATTTAGGCTAATGCTGTTCTGAAATTTCCAGCGGTTTCACCTTTCCCAAAATGCCCGCATTTTTGTCGGCCTCTGGTTATATTTTGGAGGATTTTTAATAGACGTGGAAACCATTGCGTGGCTCCGTAGACGCCGTAGTTTAACCGCAGGTAGAGTTCTCGCCTCGAAAATCGAGTACAAATTTTCGTCGTTTCCATAGGCTTCCATTGCTAAATCTTTAACCGCTGTGAGAACAAAATTCTTACGCGCATTTGGTTTACGTGATTCTTACGTCATCACTGCATTTGGCTCGTGCGCATTGTCTTCCAGAACACGTCTCTCACCTGTACTTTTGATTATCGACCTGCAGCTTTTGTTATTTGCGAAAAAAAACCCGCTCGCTCCATTGAAAATGCGCTAGCTTCGTGCCGGGGCCACTTGGGGTGCTAGTTGGTACGTGTCCATGAAAGCTGGATATGAGCCTATGTTTTCCAAAAAGCGCAAGACATTTTGGTGGGATGTCCCATGGCTATGCTGGAACTGAGGCTCTAATTGACAGATTTTTATAAAATTGTTTTCTAATGAGATAACCTTCTAGTGAACCCGCCTGCAATCGACCAAGTGAGAAGCCGCATGGAATCTCTTGAGTGGCTTTTGCAAGTTCAGTTATTCTATTCTTAGTAAAAGCTACTACATTTCATTGCACCTCAGAGGTAATGGGCGCACACTAAACTAGGCATACGGAAATGCGCTAGTGGAACCTAAAACGTAACGTCTACGACAAACAGTTACTGAAATAAGGGAATTGAAAAACGAATATGCACACTATTATATTCTATGTTGACGCACTTTCTAAAGCTATGAGTTGAATCACTGCTCGTGACGAATAGTTTTGTTGATCAAAGTGTAAGGACCAATAAATTTGCTTGCAGAAGACGTGTTAAGTGAGTATCGAAAGGTTTTGACACGTTTTGTTGCCCAATAATTAGAAAAGAAATACGAGCAACCTTATATGGAAGTACCACAGTATAAGTGACAAATTTTGCATTAACGACTTAAAGGCGACCAATAAACGTAACAGGAGAAAGGTTCATTTCTCACAGAACTGCACAAAATACAAAAATACACTACAAATGCATTAAAAAAATAACAAAAAAATCTGCTGAATCTTTTTCACCAAGAGGTGGGCGAAACCACAAGCAGTGAAAGCGAGCATCGCCCTTTACACCTGTGGCTTCGAGTCGAACTTGTACAGATAGATTTCGCCGGATGTGAAACCGATGTGCCGATTCCATTTCCTGTACATTACCTGCATGATACCATTGCCGCGGAAAATTTTGCACTGGTGTTTCCTCTCTCAACGCGCTTTCAATTTTTTTATTATGGGGTTTTAAGTGCCAATACCACTTTCTGATTATGAGGCACGCCGTAGTGGATGACTCCGGAAATTTCGGCCACCTGGGGTTCTTTATCGTGCACCTAAATCTAAGTGCAAGGGCGTTTTCGCATTCCGTCCCCATCGACTTGCAGCCGCCGTGGCCGGGATTCGATCCCGCGACCTCGTGCTCAGCAGCCCAACACCATAGCCACTGAGCAACCACGGCGGGTTCAACGCGCTTTCAAAGCAAAGCATATTGTACGCCAAGCTCTTTCTTCATCAACCCGTGTTTCTCCTATAGTAGAACAAACGACGCTCAATGCCTATCACTCAACGTTGCGCGGCAGACATTTAGGAAGAAACTCCGCACCCAAAACTGAGAGTCAGTGAGGAAAAAATGTTTTTTCATTTGCTGCCAGCAAACAATACTCGTCGATCAGGTGTTCAGTCGGCGAAGTATCGTGAGACGGAAAAGCCTCACGAGTTAATGTAAAATGTGCAACCTACCCCTCTTCTTCCATCACGAAAGAGGGACACACATTCGGCGGTGGAGCACAAATGCTTGGCTTTTGGTGCAAAAGCACCAAATGGACTTTCTAGAGAAAAAGCTGGCGTCTGTCATCTGTCGCAGCGAAACGGCCGGTAAATTCCCGTTCGCTGCGACGCCAGGTCCCGAGCACGCCTGGGCGGAGCAGAACGAGCGAAAGGATGATAGTGATCTAAAGAAAGGAAGGACGCTTGATTCTGCAACCCGCGAGGGAGCGAGCGAAAGGGGACACCTGCTTATGCTTTAGCGTGCCAGATGTTGCGTGAAGGGAGAGGGCATCGCTGCGACGCCGCGTCACCTTCGCTCTTGCTCTCGGAGGCCTGCGTTATCCACGCGTACCTTGGCCGCGCAAACTGTAGCGTGCGTTTTAACTGCGCCTCGGTAAAGCCAAATCAAGACGCGCCAGGCGTCTCAACGCACTTGTTCGCCCGAGAGGAGTTCCTAACTTGAAGTTGGCCAAGCAGTATCATATCCCGACTACATAGGCCCCTATCAACCGTGCCTCAATGCCCTCGTTACGAAGGTTGAAGTCAGATCAGCACTCATTAGGCTTCGAAACTCAACTCCTGCAGATGACCACATCAACAATGTCATGCTCAGAAACCTAGAGTAGAGATCCTTGTGCTTCTGACAGAGTACTTCAATGTGCGCTTGGAAACGGGGTAGCTAGCTGCTGAGTGGAAGCATGGAAAGATAACTTTCATCCCTGTAGCTAATAACCCTTAATACCCAAAATCTCCATACCATCTCTCTACATTCGTTCCCGGACATACTGTTGAAGCAAGACATCCTGATCCGTCACGCGCAACGCATATAATACCACGGACTATATCTCCATAGCAAGGTAAGATTTCGAGCGGATCTTTCTGCACAGAACTCCTTGCTTCAGATTTCACACACCATCCTCAATGACACGTTACACGACACCAGAGCAATCCCGGCAGTAGACCTTACGAAAGTATTTGACAAGGTTAAGAAAAGTGGCATCCAGCAGAGCATCGAAGACCTACATCTGGGCCTTCCTCAACCAACGGACCGCCACCCTGCACATATATGATATAGAACATCTTTCTTAATCTTGTAACATTGGCACCCCTCGAGGCGTGGTGTTATACGCAGTGCTCTCTAATATTGCCTTCATTTCCCTGGCCAAGGCTCTCAGCCGCGTCTCACATTTGGGAGACACACTTTACGCGGATGATATAATGGGTTGGACCTCATACGGCTCGGATGACGACATAGAATTGACCCTGCAAGAAGAAGCTACAGCGATAGCTACCCATGTGGCAAGCATTGGCCTTGAATGCTACCTCACCGTCAGCAGTCCTGATACTCCGGCCGCAGCGTGTCCTTATGACCTCCCATCATGTGCAGGACACTCCCATACCACAAACACCCACTCTCTGCCTCCTTGGGCTGTACTTAGAGGACACGAGGAAAAACAAGATTACACTAAATGCACTAAGACAGCCGCCTTACCCCGTCGTCCATCCTAGAAGCGTTTGGAACTCACGAGCCGGTTTGCGCGAAGCAGACAATCTCAAGGTGCTGCATGCCTTTGTGCTCAGTCGCATTCTTTGTATCTCTCCTTACGTGACCCTATTATGTGCGGACAAAGACAAAATCAACGCACAACACCGCATGGCGACTAAACCAGCGCTCAACCTGCGAACGAACACTAGTGCTGACATGGTCCTAAATTTAGGAATACGCAACACTATACATGAACTTATAGAGGCGTATCGGCAAACACAGTACCTTTGCCTGGCTGGAACAGAAGCAGGACGGGATATACTGGACTCTCTCAGAATTTCTATGCCCCGCAGGTGCTGTAGATTTATTCTCTATTCATCGCACCATGCGCGCGGCACCTATCATCGAACCCCTGCCTCAGAACGTCGACCAAGAACACCATCAATCCCACCGCTTCTTGTCAGCTAAAGCTCCCCATAAAGAATGTGGCGCGTCGCATGTGGTCCGGACACCATAACGTGGACCCCGCAGGTGGGCCAGACCGTTAGGTAGTGGCGGCTTATTATCAAGGATCTCTCCACCCACTCACCTACTTCAGACGCCCTTTGTACCGCGGAAAAAACAGAGGAAGCTATTATTGCTTTAGAAATCACCCAAACCAATGTGGCTCACATAGCGACACCAACGCAGCCACTGTTTGCCTGCGGACGCATCCACCCCCCACCGTGGCAAATATTTAGAATTTGCTACCTCAGTTCTGATAGGCGTATATAGTTCATGTGGATGGCGGCTCATTTTCGCCACCCAGGAAATGAGGCCGCCGATAGCACGGTCCAAGAACTTGTTAGCCTGGCAAATGGCAAGCCCAGCCGTGATTTCTCGAAGGAGTCGGCACACACGTTCATTAACTTACCCAACAAGCACGTCTTTCCCGTCGACACGACACACCTCCCGATCCCCGACTATCCCCCTCCAAACAAATTCTGTGGAGACGACTCCGCACCCGAATTTTACCCCTCAGCTTCTATCCCACTTTCGTCCCATTTCCCCAGAGCGCACTCTCTCTGGAGAGACACACGCCACCTTAGACCAGATCATCTTCAGCTGCCTTTCCGATCCTTCCTTGCAGAGACAGCCCACCATTGGGAAATGGAAAGAATGGGAGGCCCTCCGTGCATCGCAGGACCCGGACACGCAACTTCGCTGCGTGAACCGGGGTGCCAGTACCATGGCCTTGCGTAGCCTGGACACATGCGCGTAATGGGAGGGCTGGGCGATGGCCCTGAGCTCTTGAAGAGTACAATCCCGATCGCTTAACAAAGTTTTTTCACTCATCCATCAACACCTCTAAGTGCCGGTCGATAGTGTTCATTTCAACATCAGTGCTTTCGAATTCCCAACTGATAAAAAAGTTGAGGTGTCCTGGCATTTCTTTTTCATTCTTAGTGATTTACGTTGTGCTTTAGCGTTGTATAACATATACCAGAAACGGCATCTTCTGTGTAATTCTTGGTTACGTAATGCCGTCTGTTGTGTTGTAAAAGGGGTGATAAGGAGAGGTAGAGGACACATTGGATACTAATTGTTCTGCCGTGTAAAGAAAACTAAAAATAATCAGGAAATAAATATTACAGAAAAGGCAAAAGAGCAAGAAGAGAGCAAGACAGATGGAGTTAAACCAGGATAAAGCTAGCTTGCTTCCTATACTGCGATAAGGGTATAAGGAATGAAATTCAACCGGAGCAAAACGGAAATGAAATAAAAGAAAAAGACCGAGAAACCGAAAGTAAGTGCACGTGTAATGTAATCCAGCACATGAACACTCAAAGTTCTTCATAGTGTCCCCATATCTTTGGAAAACAGAGGGGCACGATTGAGGCCTTTTTTGTTGGACACGCAGAGTTCAGTCAATATATGCGAATTGAGGTGACAATTAAACCTTTGGAATGATTTGCGGTTAGTATATTAGTAGGTCCCGCTAGAGGGAATGAATAAGATCTCCCAAAGGGAGAACTCAGTTGCAAGAACAAGATGTGCAAATATTTACCGGAAATATAGCTAGTTAAGCTACGCAAACAGGTGTTGGGTATAGTATAACGTAAGTCGCCTGCGAGGCGTCATGTTTCTGATATCAATATGTCGTATTTCACTAGAGTCGAAACCATAAGTACGTACCTGTAACGGAATGCTTTAAGCAAGAAAGTGGTCCGTGAAGCAGATGTAGTCACAGGCTGCACAGGCTTTGCTCCACCCGTCGAAATTCTGATATAGCCTCTCGATACAGCGGAGCCACCGGTGCTTGCCTGCTCTGTGAAACCTGTACTTATATTTCGTTCGTCCTATGAAATCATTCCCCTCTTCTTTTTCCGCACGGAGCAACACGAAAGCGACGCAGCTGCCCACCGTATAAGCAGTTCGTTGGTGCAGAAATGTTGTGTAGTGAGTGCCGGCGGCTGTGGCCCTACTGCGCGCTTCAAATCTATATGAGAATTCGTTCAACGCTGAAAGCCCCAAAATAGCAGCAATGTTTCTTCCAATTGACTTGAAAAGCATTTAGCGGGGTTTTTAGAGTGAGCGACAAATTGTAGTAGAATGTTCTGCAAATTTATGTTTCTCTTGAGTGACTGTAGTTCGCACTGGTAAAGAAAATACAAATATACGTTTATTTCTTTTTTAATGCGATATCTCTTTTTGGAAACTTCAGGCGCATTTCGGTATGTCCATAGTACGTGTGTATGCAATCTCTTTAACGCCAACTTGGTCAGCTGAGTATGCGTACCACTGGGTACGTGGCATCAGGTATGCTCAGCTGTGTATGTGACTATGGATTTGTGCTTGAACACACAAATTTAGGTAAGACAACTTGGCACATTATGCATGTGCAACGAGACATGTGCAACTGGATACCTGTCCGAATAGATAAGCTGGGCTGCTTAATTTGCGCAGCTAGACATGTGTGGCTGGTTATACGGCAGAGTAGACGACGTGGGCCATTTTGTACGTGCAATTGTGCAAGTAACGATGGGCATGTAAACTAGCCCAATCTTCCAGAATGTGTATGTTTGCAACTATGTAGGGTCCCGGATAGACAAGCGGAACAAGATGCAAAAAGTCATGCCGGCAACATTTTGTCGTGTATGGGTTGCGCCATAATTTTGTTACTGTTGCTATGGTTGAGAGATAGAATCGTTGAACGGCAATTGCAGTGTGGCCAACTAGTCTCAGCCGCAGCCTAAGTAATATTCTTGCGATGAATTAGGCTTAAACTACCAGACTTGTGACAATGAGGATGATGTTGTGGGGTTACGGCTGGCGCTTCCGTCAACATGTTTTAAGGTGTCAGCTTCAGCCTTCTGCCGCGTTCGTTCCTGCGTTCATAAACTTCAATTGTTCAGGTTTCCACGTCACAACACTTTGTAGAGGAGCAGGTTACACACACGGAACTCCTCAGCGGACGCCTCGTATGACTTACCACAATGAACGACGGCCACGATGCCATGAGGACCAATGGGCACCTCCAGCGCAGCAGGCTTTTAAATATGTCGTGTTGTCCAAGCCGCGAGAGACCGGTTGGACCGCGATGAAAGTAACATTAAAGACGAAATTTCCTTGTATAAGCGCGTACGCAATCATAAATGGTGGGGTGAAATGCTAATGTAAGCCAATGTCATATTTTACGCACGAGGCCCAGCCCGAGTCTGGTAAAACACGCACAAACATGAAATCAGGCACTGGAATGTTTGGAAAAACATACTTCAGACACTCTTAGGCAAGGCTGTTGGTGGCCAGATAGCACCAAAAAGAAAGTAGCTTCCGCCCTGTGCGCAAACAACCGGATAATGTTTCATTTGGTATATTTATTAAGTGTTCGGTCTCTGGCGTAAAATCGACCAAATGAACCAGACGGTCATGGTTCGTCATTTCTTGGAGGAAATTGGAGATGACGCTTTGAAGTTTGTTCATCTGTAAGAACCGTTGCTCAATACAGGCAGTCATCAGTGTTGAAATTTCGAACAGGTAAAGAGCTGTTGCTTTACGCAGCAGTTAAGCAGACTGCGAATACGGCTGTGACATCTTCGTTTAAAGACAAACCACTTGCAAGCTCATCGGTCTTGTAAGCAAAATATGACGTGGATAATTCATAGCGCGAAGGAAACTCTGACTCGAGCCACCCCGCATAAACATTTCCAATATGAAAATCTACATGTCGCATGTACAAGCAACTGTTCGACAATAGGTGGCGAATTTCGGCATTCCGTCTGGTTGCCACAATCAAGATGCTACCGTAACTAAGGGCCGCGGAACCACCGCTGTTAGCTTTCGCCGCTTGCAATTCACCTTGGTAAGCCGGCGCATTGGAGAACAGCAGGCGGACAGGGCGGCTGGTTTCAATTGCTGCGCCTTCGGCATATCACTCGTCACTACTGCAGGCATTGGTCATCGTCACCGAGGTGGAGCTTCTCGTATAGCCACCCAAAACCATGCCCTCACCGTTTCTCTGCGTGTCCTCCGACGGTAAATACTAGCGACGCAAGCACGAATTTTCGAACCAGCCGGCTACCAAAGCCCCGCAGCTGTACGTCTCATTCTCCGACGGCATTCCACTCTTCCTCTTTCTCCATGACGTTCTTCCCACAAGAAAACTAGTCGATGCAGCTTCTGGAGGCGACGCCACATCAGTAACCCGGCCTGGAAGTCCTCTGTTGTCATTCTGGCATTTTACGTGCCAAAACCACGATCAAGTTATGAAGCCCGCCATATGCGAGGCTGCGGAATAATTCTGCTCCCCCGGGGTTCTTTAATATTGACACATGTACTTGTTTGTCTTTATCGCGCGACGTGTTTCACCGCCTAAAAAATGTTATCGCACAGCGCAGGACGCGCCTGCATGTATCGGAATTTTGAGAAATCTTATCGATGCTTCCATCCACTGTCTGTGACCAAACCTTCTGTAATCCGATTGCATGTGTGCGCGACGCGAATAATGTTGAACCTTGTGGAAGGCACTCGAGTCCCAGCGGTAACTCTGGAACATTCCACGACTGGTGTATAAAAGCCGACGCGCTTGACCCGCTGATCAGATTTTCGACGATGGCCGAGTGTATTCGCCGCTATCGCTCTTTGAGTATAGCCTGCTTTTGAGGGCACAAGTTCGCCCAATAAAACGCTAGCTTCTTTAATCAAAGTTTTGCTGCCTTTTTCACCGTCACTACCACGTGACCATATAAACCCAAAACACCGTACACAGGCGTTTCTGCATTTCATGCCCATAGAAATGTGGCCGCAGCTGCTGGGATTTCATTCCGTGACTATGCTTAGCAGCGCAACGTCGTAGCCACTAAGCAACCATGGCGGGCAAGTTTTGCGTTGCCTCCAGCCTCTCCCAATGAGAAAGTGGCATCGTTCTTCAAAAGCTTACAAAGTTCGCTTGGATGGCTAGTTCGTAAAGCATCTCAAAGGGGTGACAGAGCGCACAGGCAGGGACAGAGTAAGGAACAACAGGACACAGCGCTAATACTACAACTGGTACTTTATTCAAAGAGGTAACATACATCGTGAGCGAATCCAACTCGCTAGGGGAATCGTACACCTCATAAATTGAGGATGCGCTTGCATTGCGCAAGCGTGTGAACGCCACAATACCCCAGAGCGACCGAATCCGCCCCATATTTAAAGGCATAAACACCGTCGCCTTCAATGCCCTTGCTACGCAAAATCCTGGTACCATCGAGGACGTGATAACTACGTGCCAACGACTTGAGCAGTGCCAGGCCCTTCGGCTATGCACCGATACCTCCGACATTCGTCTCCCATCGACCATAGACTTCCGCACGCTTATCCGCGACATCGTCCGTGAAGAGCTTCACGGGCGGTGTTCTTCCTGCGCTCCGCAAAGTATCGTCCCTTATCCATCGACCGGCTTGTGCGACAGCATTTGACAATAGGTCACACTCGCATCGCGTCTACCATGCTTTAACGGCCCTTGCTCTCATCAGGTACCAACGTATGCCGACGTTGCGGCGCTCTCTCCAGCCGTCAACGCCCCTTCGCCTACACCAGGAGGCCACACTCCAGTGGCTTCACTGTCACCACCAGTGCGTGTGCAGCGTTGCTATGCTTCGCATCGTGGCACGCCCACTTGCTGCTACTGTGGCTATCGAGGGTACATCTCCTGATATTGTCGTAGGCGTCAATAGGGTGAGCAACGTGGCTACGCTCGCGAGGAAGGTATAAGCGTTCATCTGGCATTGGGCTATCAGCACACGTCTTACCGCTCCTCTTATCACCGGTCACCTTCTCCTTCCTACCCTTCTGCTATGCCTGTGAGAAGCGCGCCTCTCCGGCGCACTTCTCATTTCACGAACGCCCTCTCGGAAAATTCATCGATGTAGCTTTATTAGGGGAAACTGCATCCACTACAGCACCTAGAATTACTCCGCAGCGACGGTCCAGCGTTTTGTCAGTGTTTGTAGAAGGTGTATACGTCGAAGCTCTCGTTTATACAGGCGCTGCCATTTCGATTATTCATGCTGACTTTTATTCTCGCCTCCGAAAAGTGACCACGCCTTACTCTGGCCCTTCTCTTTGTGCAGCGACCCACGCTATTATTCGGCCAATCACGCAGTCTATCTTTGGGGTGTCCATATATGGAATTCGTGACCACATTATTTTTGCAGTAGTTCGTGAGTGTACTCACAAACTCGTATTTGGGTGGGACTTCTCATCTTCCGCGTCCACTTCTATCTCTTGTCGTCAGCGCCTCATACAACTAGATGCCCCCGCCAATTCTCTTCCTAACCATAAAGTAACCATGAAGTAACCTGGCCATCACTTGTGAGCAACCACTTTATTTCCGTCGATATCATGCTGCTACCATTAGCATCAAGCTGTGCTGCTGGTGATATTTACAGATGAAGATGTACAATGGAGAATGATATGTCGAGATGATGAAGTTGGAAGTCAGGAATATGTTGCCCTCACCACTAGGTAGGTTAAAACAGGCAATGGGAAAGCTAGCAAAGCCAAACACTTGCCCTTGTCTGTGCGCGATGGAAACGCTTCAAAAGCTCAAAAGGCGCCAGTGGCGTAAGCAAAAATTTGAACATAGTCACGAAAGTATCAGTACAAGCCAGTAAAGTTCCACACTTCCTCAACAAATAATGCAACTGGGAAGTATTGTGCAGCGCCAAATTTGCCGGGGCAAGGGTAACGTGGTTAGCAAAAAGGGCGTGTATCTTTTGCCTTGCAGCCTATTGGCATCTAGATTGCGCTTGATTAGAAGCACCATGAGAATTAAGAGCGCCTTTGTTATATTGGGTGGGCTTTGCCAATTCAGAGTTATGTTCTTCTGGCTCGGAACCCCACCTGTGACGTTCGAGCGAATGATGGGTGGCCTTATGCCAGGTTTGATGTGATAAATTACTTTTTGTTATGTGAAGGACGTAATCGTTCTTGCCGAACGATTGGTAGCCACCTTCAGCATTTGCCATTGTCGTTTCCGTCGCTGTGAAGTACCGTTCTCCGCAACCTTGTCAACGCTGATGGTATTCAACCTTACCCGGACAAAATTCGCGTGGTTCAATACTGCTCAGTCACTATTCTCGGTTGAGGTAGTGCGGAGCTTTCTTGGCTAATCCTCGTATTTTTGAGGCTTCATTCAACATTGTGTCAACGCATCTCGTTCTCTCACTGAGCTTTTGATGAACAATGGCTATTTCTCATGGAGGCAACAACAGTCCGCAGCCTTCCCAGCATTCAGTAAAGTCCTGACGACCATTTTTATTTCAGCTCATTTTGACCCGTATGCACCCACCCAGATCTGCTTCTCGTCATAGCATCGGTGCATTTCTTGCCCAGTGCGTGCTGCTTTAAGCTAGCATTCTGCTCTCAACTACCAAGCGCAACTGCTCTATCATCGAACGGGAGTTCGTTGCGCTCCCTTGAGCCATAGCAATGTTTCGCACCTGGCCCCTTGGTCGCCATCTCCACGTAAATACGGACTACCACGCACTACGCTGGCTATCCTGTGAGAAATATTGCTCGTCAGATTTTGCATTTCAAACCCGGTTTCTTCGGCGTCACGTCTGGTGCTTTAGCTATTGAGCCAACGACGCGTACATGCTCCGACAGAATAATAACCTTACTAGTTCTCTAGTAAAAGAAAGCGCATTGCGGCGTTTGAGAATGTGTCGTATTGCAAAGCAAGAATTTCCTTATGAAAGGAGAGTGTACCAGATTCTCCCATTGTTGTCGCGTGGCAGCTAGCGCTGTGAGATAATTTATTTTTCATCGCATGGTTTGCTGCAGGGAATATTTTTAAAGAAACCTGTGGGATCATTTATTGTAAAGAAGCTGGATATGTGTCATGTGGAACTTATCGTATATTATAAGTTTTTCTTTATCTGTGGGCTCTAATCTTAATCTGTGGACCCTAATCTCGGCAACACTAAGCACTATTTCTTACGACCCTTGTTCCTAGGCGCAACTACAGCAACTGTTGAGCATCCGCTGCAGACACGGAGTCAGAGCCCTCCGCGTACCTGACAGGATGTTCATGTGCTGCACCAAATGCCCAGGTGTTCTGTGAAATCGCACAGCTTTGAGTACGGGCCCAGTTTAACTCTGAGGAAACGCGCCGTAGATGTTGAATATTCGGCGTTCACTGAACGAACTAGGGCCCTGCATCTTTCTTTATTCAGTTCTTGTGCTTTGTGTTGTTGTCGGCTCACATCGCTCACATCCAAGCCTGAATTGATGTGCTTTTACCCTGACTGCGCCTAGGTTTTCCTCTTTCTTCTTGACCAGCTTTACTCATTCTTTCCTCAAATTGAGCTGAATTCTAGCCCTCACTCACCTATGATCACTGCACTTTACCTTACCTATCATTTCTACATCCTGCACTATGCTGGCATTAGCAGAAAGCATGAAGGCAATTTCATTTCCTGTTTCTCCATTAGGTGTTTTCCAGGTCCACTTTTTTCCCTACGCTTCCGGAAGAAGGGGTTCATTATTCGCAGACTTCTTTCCGCGAATCTAATCAACATTTCTCCTTGAGTGTTCCCAGAATCGAAGCCGTAGTTGCAATTGCTTGTTCACCAGCCTGCTGTGTCCCGCTTTTGCATTGCAGTCCCCAATTACTACAGTATAGCTAGTTTGTACTTTCCTCATAGGTAATTCAGTATCTTCGTAAAACTGTTCTATTCCATCATCATCGTGAGTCGAGGTTGGAGCGTAGGCTTGTACTACCTCTATTCTATACCTCGTATTCAGCTTTATTGTGAGTACTGCTACCCTCCCATTCATTCTGTAGAACTCGTGAATGTTGTCCGCTATGTCCTTATGAATTAGGAATCGTACCCCATACTGCTTCTTATTTGCAAGTCCTCTATAGTAGAGAACTACATAAGCCTCAAGTGTTCTGACCTCACTAAGACCAATGATAACGCAAACAATGCCTGATAGTTTCGCAGCGAGTCCTGCTAGGCTAGCTTCACTCGAGAGAGCTCGGATGTTGAACGTTACCAGGGTCAGTTTTCATTACAACGTATTAAGTGATAGCGCAGTACCCACGCTGTTACTATCGCCGAGTATGTTGAACTCTTTGCTCAATGCTGCTTAAACACACCTTATCATTACAGGTAAAATCTTCTGTAAGGGCCGATTCGTCTATATAATTTCTCGAAAAACACAACCGACCTGTCAGGCTAATTGTGGGCTGAAACACGCGTGCAGACTTTGTGCTGGTTGTTTTGTCCATCACCAGCAGCGTAAACTTTGGCAAAGCCAATTTAAGTCATTTTCGTACGTCTCACACAGTCGTTTCTGACCTAGAAGACCGCCGGCGCCTTTCTCGCTGTAGAAGCTGACAAGCTTCCTCCCCGCCTTCTTCCCTTGCAAGCGCGACATCAAGCTACTCCTCGGCTCACCCTCACACCCTGTCCCTCGCGCCTACAGCATACTGCGTTCGGCCATCGACCGCGTTATCGCACTGGCCCTTTATACGGAACATCACACCGACGCCTACAGCGACCGCGAAGGCTGAAATGCGCCTAGCGTGTCCATGTAATTCCCATCACGACAAAAAGTAAAGTTCCTGAGTAATAAAACTTCGCTCTCTTGAAATAAGAAATGAATAAATAGTCACCATACATAGCCAATATGCCTACAACATGCTTATTTCACTAACGCATATATATCATTTTTTTTTCAAAGCGAAGTAACTTGCACTTTACCTAAAGCAGGTTATAGATTTTAGTAAACAGGTGTGCAGTTCCAATGAACGGGTTCATTTCGGTGTGCTGAGCCGTTCTAAGCTGCTTGCGGAATTGAGCGTATTATCCAACCTCTACCTTCAACTGCTGCCGAGGGTATCGGCAGCGAGATCGGACTGCAGGTGGCAGCACCGTGACCGCGTTAGTGTTGATAGGTGGTCGGCGATGCGCATTGAAATGTACATGGTGATGCTTGGGTGTGAGCGATTTGGGCCGATGGTTTGAAATTGAAACAACTTGAATGCAGCTGACAATATATTCTCGAATGTTACGATTTCACATGAAACGTGAACATTGGCACGTGCATGTAGCGTCGCGCGATTCCCCAAAGGTGCACGCCACTCCGTTTGTCCAACGCTGCGTGTTTGCGTAATGCAATGAAAGCCGGAGCGCCTTCTGTCGGATGCCGTTTTATTCACTTGTGGCAGTAAAGGGCGATGATGGCCCATGCAACGTCATTACTCCCCGGTTGGGTGGCGGGAGATATGAATGGTTCTGATGGTATGCGGGCAATTCAGACGCAATTTTCTTTTAAACCAAGTATATTGTTGTTACACGACCAGCGTTCTGAGGTTTCTGGAATGGTATTTTCACAGTCCACGTCGGCTTAGGCTTTGCTTTAGTGTCCCTCATAAAGAAGGTATGCCACTATGATTGACAGCGCCGCGACAGTATTGTCGTGTGGCTTCACGCAGGCTTTTAACGCGAAAGCGTTAAGGAGCTCGTGTCGCAGAAAACCCGGTGTCGTCGGTGTCGGCGTCCTCGTCGTCGGCCATGAGCGATAAATCCCAGAAGGCACTTCATAAATACAAAAAACATCTTGTAAGATGGGCTGGTGGGAATCGAACCAGGGTCTCCGGAGTGTGAGACGGAGACGCTACCACTCGGCCACGAGTTCGTTCCTTCAAAGCGGGACAAAATCGCTTCTAGTGAATGCGGTGTTGCCTTAGAAACGTGCAGTAGAAAGTTATACTGCGGTGTATATCAGTAATTATGACCATGTAACTTACAGAAGTCGCAGTTTCACGAGTAGCGCAGTACGTTTCCGCTAAATTTCTTCTACGCTCTGCGCACACGCAGAGCCATCTTGCGGCAAACACAGAACACCCCCTCCTCGCAATGTACGGCGCTGCCCCGACGCGTGGCGCGCCACTCACCCCATGATCGCGTCCGCCTTCATGGCGCGTCGGCGCCCGGCTATCTGTGCCGATCGCGACGTTTGGCTGTCGTAGCGCGTTTGAGTAGGCGGTGCGAACGGGGTGCGATAACGCTATCGCGTTCTACACTTGAAGGCGAAGCTTAAGCGTCCTCCAATTTTTTTTCCATGGTAACAATAAACACACTAAAAACTTTAGCGACGAGTTTTTTACTGGACTACGTGCGTGGGAATGATGTAAATAATTTTAAATTATTTTCTGTGCCAACCCAATTACGTTCTTTACTTCTGAATATATTGGGAGAAACCCGACATCAAGCTAACAAGACCATGCCAAAGTGCGCATTATATTAGCCCTGAGCAACTCAGTTTTACGACGTCCTGTATCCAGCGACTGAAATATTCCACGTGATGTTCTTGTAATACTGTTTCCCATTCGCTGTTGTAGCAGATAGGCTCCATAATAATTCGCAAAAATTCACTTGCGAGCCACAAATACTTTTGCTTAGTGGGGTATTCACATATATAGAAGGGCACCCCAGGAAGCGTCAAATCGGTTGGCGCAACCACTAACCGCAGTCACAACCACCGTGATTCAATTATACGTAAGAGGAATTGTATATTGCGACATGATACAAGCGATTAGGATTTCCCTTCCCGCTGCAGAGTGATTTCACGTCCCCTAGTCGATGCACCGTGATATCACAAAGATTGCGAGATCATCAATATATTGCTGCCAAGAATTGGTAAAGCACGATGTTCGTGGTACTGCAGCCACCACTTTATCTGTTAAAAACGACACCATATGTGTTTTGTGAATCGCCTGAACCACAATGCGGCAATAAAATTCAAATTATTGTGGCGACTGGAGGGCGTGACAATTACACATCTCGCACTCGACATGGGCAGTCACTGAGTTCATTGCACCGCAAAGACTACAACGCAAGGCCGGATGAGTTTCTCCGTCGTCAGAAAATGCATACCACGGTTTAAGACTGCGGTAAAGCCACGGAACAATTACACCTTAAGGAATATGTGCGCCATCAGTGCACGTGTCAACAAGGAACAGCTCGCAGACGACTGGACACGCCGTCCACACTATTGTGGCCACCGTTCATAGATGTCACCACTGTCTACGAAGTATGGCAGCGCCCATGAAAACGGGTATTTACGAAGCGAATAGTTTGTTGCGTGCCTTACGATCGTGCAAGGAGCGCGGCGCTATCATGGGTTTTCAGAAATCGCGAGAATGCGATTTCTGAAACGCGTGCCGGCTTTCATACACACAAAAGAGAAATGCAAATTAATTATATGTTAAGGTAGGGGCTATTCAAGGTAGCATAATTTCATAGAGAGACACTTTTATTAACGAATATTTTATGGGTTGGCAGCACAGAGTTTCTCCCGATAACACCCAGAGAGAAATCTGGCGCCACCGTCTATGGCAGTTAAGGGACACTGTGCCGTCATGGGAATGACGGTATATGTGTCTGCGAGGCTTGTGCTGGCGGGTGTTGTGAGAGGCTTCGTCTAAAACGTGGAGATGGCTACAAAAATAACGTGTTCCTAAAATAAAGTCTTCGTAAAACGCTTCCATTCACGCAAATTGCAGCTTTACTCACCTCCAATGCATGACGAAGGACAGACGACAAACTGTTTGAAAAAATTTTAATTGAATGTGAAAGCATTTTGAATTTCCTATTAACTGGTTGCATCCATGATACGTGACCTCATACATTGTTACGTTTCCTTCGCAACGCTACCTAAATCCACCCTAATTCTACTCGATCAAATTTTTAGCAAGCTTGAAATGTTTGCCATCGCTTGATCACGATGGGTTTTCTGCCTCATGGGACATGCAATGCATTCGATATAATAACGTTATGTTTAGTGTCCTTGCAAAATGCCTTGCCGTACGGTACATGTTATTTTATCAGCGCTGCGCATGCATTCTACAGATGTTGCGCTGACTGAATAGCACATCTGAAGCTGTCAGTTGTCTGAGTTGTCATTGAATCACTCGTGTGCCGAAAGCATAGGCAAAATAGGAACGGTTGCATGGAGCGCTGACCTCGGCTGGTAACGTTCAGTACTGTGAAAACACGCAGCAAGCGTCACCGATCAGAGTTAGTACAGCCAGACTACTCACCACATTTTCTGCCACGACGTTACACTTAGGGCATAAGCACTTGAAGACTTCACAGTATCAAGTTTTCTTCGGCACTTGGACACATAACACGTGGTTTTATATATATTTTATTGCGAGTCGTGCCCTAATTACCTGCTGATTCATAAAACTGCCTCATGAACCTATATTTAACATGGTCCATCACATAGTCATTTTTCATATACCGCGTTTTTATGTGCCATTACGGGAACGCCACTGCCAGAATCATGGAATATCTACGTCCCTCCACAGATTCATGAAGTCGGACTTTAGAGTTGCTTCCGCAATTTTCTGTTTCACACGTTTAATCTGTTCTGGCGAGAAGTGATTCCTCCAGTCTCCTACTTTCCCCCTGCGGACAAAATTGCCGGTCATGGGTTTCTTCGTAAACGCCATCAGATTATTAAGTCCTTTCAGTAACTCCGGTCTAAGAGTCTTAATCTGCGGTGAATTGCGGTATTCTCGCCTAGGGGCCTGCCGACTATTGCCAATCTTGTGCTTCATGTATTCCATGCTAGACTTCTCCAGAATTTTCCGGAGAAGCTCGGGATTTTGTTTAAGTCTCATCTCTCTTTCTTCGTCGATAAAAGCGGCCACCCCAAGGACAAGCCTGGCGGTGTCAGTTTTAAGCTCCTCGTATGTTAAAAACAGAATATTAGGGTCCCTCCGATGCTTGTACCAGGAGAGAACGTTGTCAAAGTAGTCTCCGAAATCGACCCGTCCATGCAAGAATAGTTCAAAGAATTCTTCAAAAGTGCCTTCACCAAACTGATACGGATGGTTGTTCCGGGTGTGGTAGTAGAACGACACGCAGCAGTCGTAGGGGTTCCGAGTGATGTAGATGTACTTTGCCTCAGGGGAATAAGGGTTCATGTGGAAAGGTAAGTGAGTCTTCAAGACACGAGGTTGTGGAGCGTAAACAGCGGCTTCGGCTCCCTGCATCTCCAGGAAAGGCATTCGCAGTACCTGGTCTAACGGGTCCTCAGGATCTTCAGCGTCCATTAGGATGTTGTAGACTATGTGTTGTATCCAAGTGGTACCACATTTGGGGTAGCTGACGATGAATAGATCACCAGGTTGTGGCTTGTACGCCAACGTCGACAGAACTGTGTCGTCGGGGAAGTGTTTCCCCAGGTAAAGACCATTGATCACACGGAAAGCCTCCGCCGACATATTCCTCGAGCCGTCGCTATTCTGAAACAAATGTATTTTCTTAAGTTGGAATGCACTGAATAACTTCATGATGGAATACACAGCACTTTCAGTAAGTTTGTCACAATTCCTGGAATGCTTAGAGGCAGATGACGTACAGGGTAAAAGCAATCTCAAAGACACATTCTGCTCAAAGCGAAGAATTCATAGTTATTGGTAGCTACGGTCGAAGACCTGTATCATTAGCACAACAAGATATGATAACTGCTGGCCGGATTGCGGTACTTTTGAGGACGTCAGATTGAAAAGCAAACTCTTAGGAGCGAACGCATAAATTTGTCTTCCGTTTGGAAATCTAGCCCTGCTGCTTTGTTGAGGCCGGTACCATGTAATTGCGGAAAAATGTGATAGTGCCATCCCAACATATAATTTCCTACTACCCTTTTTTTCTTTCCCTTGCACCCACATACCACATACCCGAAGCTAGAATGGAGGAGAATGCATTTTCGGCCAATATATGAATTATATTGGACCCTAACAAAGATGTTTTTACTATTGTTGTGAGCGGGTAAATTTAGATGAAGGGATCAAGAACGCGCGTCTCTTTGTGGGGATCCAGTGCCGCTTGTCTGTTCAAAACGTTTCCTAGTCAACCGAAGCATTCAGCGGTTTACCCTCCACCCTTCTGAAGCGCTGCAACTTACTAGCTAGAACAACAAAGGTGTGCGAACTCTTTTAACGCTCACACCATGGACACCGTCAGCACCCTTAAGTTATTGCTGTGCTAACGTAAAGCAGCACATAGCATTAGACAAGACGTGTACACATGCCACCCGTTCACGTGGCACGCCCGATTGGAATAGCCAGGTTGCGAACGAAGGAACGCGAATGGCAGGACAGGACAAGTGCCGACAGGAAGTTCTATTATAACAGTCCGCAAAAAAAAAGGCGGCAGATCCTGTGTGCTGCGTGAATCGATGTTCATCTGCCAAGGTAACTATTAGGCAGATATTCTCAAAGTGGCGAATGTTTGTGAAGAAATGCTTCGCATTTTAAAAACATTAAATATATTGGATGTAGTTGTAAGGTCATATGCATGGACTGGCCTCGACCTGGGGGTTGTGATGATCATCGTCTGAATATGTCCATTGCGCATCATTAACTCTTTCAAGAACTCTCTAGTCGAGAACGCCAATACTGGTTCCGTGCGTGGCCGTGGACCTGCAAGTTCTCGGTAGATGTAGCATTTCAAGTGCGTACGACGGGGCCACCGATGCTGCGCATTTGCCACCAGCTAACAACCGTCCATATAAAGAAGCACCTCTTTGAGCCTTGTGTTCACGGACTTGTCTCACGTGGGAAAGTGAATCACCAGGGATTGCCGGAATTTCTGTGCCCGGTTAATGTCCCCACCATTCCGAATGCCTTCTAAAGAAGAACATCCTACATTGCATTCTCTTACTACCTCCCGCATAAAGTTAATTTTAATTAAACAAAAGTAGTTTTGCCTGACCCTATCCCACAACTGCATTCATATGCTTCACAGGACATGGACTGCGTGATTAAAATCCTTGCACACAATCGCTGGATAGATGCTTCGTTACTCAGGCGGTTCTTAGCCGTTGGCAAACGTGCAGCATTGGTGGCCCCAACGTTCGCGATATAAATGACACATCTACCACTGATATGTGGTGAACGGTCACACTGAGAACTAGCACGCGCATACTTGACTCTCCATGGTTGATATATTACGAGATAAAGATAAACCCGCACTACGAGTCAGGGTCAACTCGCTGGACTTCCTGACTTGTACATAAGAAAAGGAAATCCCGCCGGATATGTAAAAACAGCTCTGATAATCCTGATCCCTACATATAGACCAAGGGGCAGATAGTAGAAACCAAGAATGCTTTACTTTATGACAGCGTTCGTGCGATGAAAAACAGGATTCGGAATCACTTTTGCATTGGCGTTTAGATGTCATTAGTGGCAAGCTCTGAAATCTCAAGTTAGACCGTGACCGAGGAGCAATTACCAACTGAGTCGACAGCCGTCACTGACTTTGATTAGATGGAGCTGGGTAGAACCTGGGTAGAAGTAACAAAAGTAGAACTGTCTAGCGCTGGTTACTCCTGAGCCAGATCGCGAGTTTGAGGGGAGCCGCGAAGCTTTGGCTTGGGACTGGTATTAACTTAAGCAGTCAAGTGGCACCAACCAAGCTAGAGCGTTTGGAGTATTTACTTGTACGATGGCTCCTCGGATTCAACTATTGCAGTGGTCAAGTGCAATAACTAAAAAGTTATGATCCCAGTTTATTACCATTATTTATGTGCCTAAGTGTATTTCTCCACGGAGATTACACCATTATCAAGGCAGCGGGATAGCGGGGGCCAGTTTATTGCGATGGGGTACAACGAATTTCATATCATAGAATGACATACCACAAAATTTGCACCACGTGTGAACTAAGGACAATTATGAAAACATTTGTACGAAATTGAAATGATGCGCCGAAAGTTGTGCAAAGTGACGAAATGTTGTGAGAAGGTGCTGAAGAAAAGTAACTAGTACTGTACGAGCACCGAGTTGTATGGCTGTAGAGGGAAATCACTTTTCGTTTCGTCAAGAATATTTATTAGTTCCTATCTTAGCGTTCCTAAGCCATGAGATTACCGCCGCCTCACTAAATCATATTTTAGACACCAGACAAACTTGGCAGACATTTCTTGTGGAGTTTTATGTCTTTCATTCAGGAAAGGACATAATAGTTAGGAAGGCTGAGGTAGTGGCTCATTAGCTTCCGAAACAAGTTGCAGATTCGATCGATTGCCTTGAAAATGCGCTTGCGATGCAACATTTAATTTGCAAAACTGCAGGAAAGCCCACACTGTACGTGTGTCAACACACTTTCGAACTTGTCATGCGGAGCCAACCTACTGCGTGCATATCATACAAAAAGTTGTATACATTACCTTCTTTGTACTATCACGTTTTTCCCGCTGCAGCACAATGATCTATTACAGGCATGCAGTCAGCTCCAGTGCGTCGACGTTACTGATGGAGTACTTTATCCCCGGAATTCAGACATCCCCCATATAACGTCATTGAACGTCATGCGAGTGTGCAGGTGGGCAGACTACCTACCTTCCCTCACTTTTGTGCCAAGCCTTGGCGACAGGCTTGTCAAAATGGGTGTCATTCAACTTGCGTCAATGACGCACTTCATCAGTCTTACCAGCTGTGCGGACGAACAATAATGGCATTGGGCTCATCCGCCTACTACACCGAACAAATAATTTTGTAGAATATAATTCTCATTTCTTTTTGACTGAATCGTCAATATGATTTGACCATATGAGAAAAGTTGTGGTAAATTTTGTGTACGCTAAAGATGATTAAGGCGAAACCCTGCGTGCTCGCGAGGCAATAAATAACTTTGACATGCTCAGTCGAATGCGCTGTTTTTTCCTATTACTTATTTTCTCTTTAGTTGTTTTTCTCTCTACTTGTTCTCTTTTTGCTTTTATTTAGACATCGCCACTGGTTCTGCGTGGTTAATGGTACGTTAGAACAGTCGTCTCAAGCATATGAAGATCATTAAGACACATAAACAGGTTAACTGAAGGATTTTAAAAAAAATTACTGTGTAGCCGATGATGGTAGCTAGATAAACTTGTATATATGGTGCATTATACATACTTGTAGCTAAGGCGGAATGAGCGGCACACGGGAAGGCACATTATAGGAACAGAGAGCGCTAACTTTAAACAACCGATGTATTATCAGTTCTCGTCAGGGCGCGTACACTCGCCGTAACCTCATTCAACGCCTGTACATTGATCAGCAAATATACACAGAGCCGACGGATATTGTGTTGCGCTGCTAAACACGAGGTTTGCCTCACTTTGCCTTGGGAGAGTACATGTTTCTGCGAAAGCATACGTGTGTCTTGAAGGCAGCCGCGTTTGTCCTAGCGACAGCTGCTTTTGCTCTCCGCATCTCCAGTCAGGGAAACCAAAGAATTGAATCCAGAAGGAGCGCAGAGGTGATCGCGCCGAAGCGGCCGTTCTAGATCATGCGCTCGATCCAAGTTGACCACGAATTACTGACGAGAAAGAGGTGCCCTGCTCTGCTTGTGCGCTCATTTTCAAAGAACTTCATATTCAGTAAAGTGCTTGCTGAGCTGAAGACCTTCGACTATTCGAAAAACATCAGCCGCAATGAATCCAGCACTTTCAGGCAGTTGCCTAAGGAGAAAACGTGCAAAATCATTTATGCTGTTTATTTGGATAGATATAATAGCAAATGATGTATATTTTCGGCATATTTAATTATGATCCAAAACATAATAACGAGTGCGCAAATCTTTTAATCCAGAATGTGCTCACATTGTGCAGTGTGACCAACCAATTGCACTGATGCGATGATTTGAGGAGAGTGCTCTGTGGATTAGACATTAAAAAAAGAACTGCAGGAGATTGAACGGTTGTGGGGGAATGAAATGCACACACAATCATTTAGAGTGTTTTCGCCGGAGAGGCGCTATTTGAACGAAAGTATTTTTCCTCTGCCGTGCTCAGGGTCATTTCCTAGCCTTTTCATCATGAAGACGACTTATGATCACTAGTGATCTCACCCGATATCTTTATATCGCGGGCACTAATATTCTAAAATGTGTTTGAAAATTCGGAGCATTAAGCCTATGTTTTTCCAAAAAGTGCAAGAAATTTTGTTGTGAAGTCCCCACTAGGAATACACTAAATGAAGCACATGGAAATGCGCTAGTGAAACCTGAAACTTAACGTCCACAAGAAAACAGTTCCTGAAATAATGGAATTGACCAACCAATATGTACAGCATTCTATGTTGACGAACATTTTAAAGCTATATGACTTGAATCATTGCTCGTGCTGAATAGGTTTGCTGATCAAAATGTGAGGACCAATAAATTTCGTTAGAGAAGAAGTGTGAAGTTAGTCTCGCAAAGCTTTGACATGTTTTGTTGCGCAATGATTGGAAAAGGAACACGAGGAACCACATATAGGAGTATTACAGCCTAAATGACAAGTTTTGCATTAACCTCTTAAAGGCGGGACATAAACATACCTCGAAACTTGTTTCTCACTGAAATCTGCAAGATACACTGCGAGTGTATTCAACAAAAATGCGTAAAAACTATCTGCGGGAAATTTTTCACGAATACATGGGCAACGCCATCAGCACTGAAGGCGAGCGTCGCCCTAAACTACTGTGGCTTCATTAAAACTTCTTTCTTCTTTCTTCGTGTCGCTTCGTGTCGAACTTCTACAGAGAGATTTCGCCGCATGTGAAACCGGTGTGTAAATTACGTTTCCTGCACATTACCTACGTGATACCACTACATAAGGAAAGTTTGTATCGGTGTTTCCCCTCTGAACGTGCTTTGAAAAGAAAGCATATGGTACGCTAAGCCTTTTCTTCATGGGCCTGTGTTCCTCCTATAAAAGAACAAATGACGCTTAATGCCTGTCATTCAGCGTTGGCGGTAGACAGGAAGAAACTTCGTCCTCAAAACCGAAACTCAGTAAGAAAAATGTGTTTTTTTAGCCTGTTGCCGGTACATAACACTCGTTCATAAAGGGTGCAGACGGCGGAAACGTCCCACGAGTTTATGCTAAATATGCATCCGAACCTCATTCGTCTATCTGGAAATAGGACAAATATGCGGCGGCTGAGCTTAAATGCTGGACTTTTGATGCAAAAGCGTCAAATTGTCTATTGAGAGGGAAAGCCGGCGTCTGTCATCAGCAGCAGCCAAACGGTCGGTAAACACCCATTGGCTGCGACTCCAGGTCACGAGCGCGGCTGGACGGAGCAGAGCGGGCCAAATGAGACACCTGCTGCAGCTTTAGCGCGCCAGGTGTAGCGTGAGGGGAGAGGGCATCACCACGACGCGAGGTCACCCTCGCTGTCGCTCTCGGAAGCCTGCGTTATCCGCGCGTACCTTGGCCGCGCAAACTCTCGCGTGCGCCCTAACTGCGTCTAGGTAAGACCAAATGAAAACGCCCCTGGCGTCTCCGCTCACTTGCTCGAAGTGGGCCAAGCAATATCCTATCGGGACTACATACGCCCCGATCAACCTTCCCTCGATTAAGCAGGTTGGGCAGGATTAAGCAGGCATTACGCAGGTTGAAGTCAGATCAGCTCTCATTAAGCTCCGAAACTCAACTCCTGCAGATGACCACATCAGCAATGTCATGCTCAGAAACCTAGAGTAGCGATCCTTGCGCCTTCTGACAGAGTACTTCAATGTGTGCCGGGAGACAGGGTAGCTAGCTGCTGAATGGCACCATGGAAAAAATACATTTCATCCCTATACCCAATAAACCTTAATGCCCAAAATCTCCATGCCATCTCTCAACCTTCGTTCCTGAGCAAACTTTCGGAGCATGTCATCCTGATCCGCCATGCGCAACGCATGGAATACCATGGACTATATCTCCACAACATGGTAGCATTTCGAGTAGATATCTCGGAACAGGACGCCCTGCTTCAGATTTGACATGCCATCCTCAATTACATGTTACACGACACCAGAGCAATCCCGGCAGTAGACCTTACTAAAGTATTTGACAACGTTAAGAACAGTGGCATCCAGCAGAGTATCCAGCAGCTGCAGCTAGGAGCTAAGACCTGCAGCTAGGCCTTCCTCAACGGACGGACCGCCTCCCTGCACATAGATGATATAGAACCTCCTCCTTCACCTTCTGTAACATTGGCACACCTCGAGGCATGGTGTTATACGCATTCCTCTCTAATATTACTTTCTTTACCCTGGCCAAGGCTCTCTGCCACGTCTTACTTTTGGGACACACACTTTACGCGGATGATATAATGGGTTGGACCACATACGGCTCGGATGCAACATAGAATCGACCCTGCAAGAAGCAGCCACAGCTATAGCTACCCATGCGTGAAGCATTGACCTTGAATGCTCCCTCACAATCGGCACTCCTCATACACTGGCCACGACGTGTCCCTGTGATTCGCATCATGTGCATGACACCCCCATACCACGAACACCCACCTGTCGGTTTCTTGTACTGTACCTACAGGACACGAGCAAGAACAAGCTTACGATAAAAGCACTAAAACAGCCCCCTTACTCCATCGTCCATCTTCTTAGAAAGGTTTGAAACTCACCAGCCGGTTTAGGCAAAGCTGACAATTTCAACTTGCTTCATGGCTTTGCGCACAGTCGCATTCATTACGCCTCTTCTTGCTTGAACCTCTCCTACGCGGACAAAGATAAAATCAACGCACAACACCGCATGGCGACTGAAGCAGCCCTCAACCTGCCAAAGAACACTACTACTGACAAGATTTTAGAATTAGGAATGCACAACACTATAGAAGAACTTAAAGAGGCACATCCACAAACGCAGCACCTTCACCTGGCTGGAAGAGTAGCATGACGGCATATATTGGACTCTCTCAGAACTCGTATGCCCGCATGTGCTGTAGATTTAGTGTCTATTTATCGTGCCATGAGTGCGGCGCCTATCATCGAACCCCAGGCTTAGAACGTCCACCAAGAACGCCATCAATCCTGCCGCGTCGTGTGAGCCAAAGCTCTCCATAACGAATGTGGCATTTCGCATGCGGTCCAGACCGTTAGGTAGCTGCGGCTTATTGCCAAGCAGCCATCCGCCCACTCACATGTTTCAAACACGCTCTGTACCACGGAAAAAGCAGAGGAAGCTGCTTTTGCCTTAGAAATCACCCGAACCAATATGGCGTGCATAGTTAGCGAATCCAAAGCAGCCATTCTTGCCTCCGGAGGCGTCCATCCCTCCGCGTCGCAAATATTGAGAATGTACTACCTCTATTATGATACGCGTATTGCGCTCATGTGGGCGGCTGCTCATTCTGTCAATGCCTGAAATGAGGCCACCGATAGCATAGACCGAGGACTTATTAGCCTGGAAAATGGCGACCCCTGCCGCTATTTCGCGAAGGAGCGGGAGCACACGTTTTCTTAACTTACCCAACAAGCACGCCTTGCCCGTTGACTCTACCCCCCCTCCGGAACCCCGACTATCCTCCTCCCCACAAATCCTGTGGAGGCGACTCCACACCTGAGCTGTTACCCCTCAGCTTCTATCCGTATGTTTACTCCACCCTTCGCTATTTGCGATATAGCCTCTGGAGATAGCGGAGCCACTGGTGCCTGCGTACTTTGTTTAAACGTGTACTTAAATTCTGTTCGCGCTATGGAATCATTCCCCTCTTCTTTTTTCGCATGGAGCAACACGAAAGCGACGCAGCTGCCCACCGTATCAGCAGTTCGTTGTTGCCGAAAGGTTGCGTAGCGAGAGCCGGCGGCTGCGACCCTATTATGGGTTTCATAACCGTGTGAGAGCTCTTTCAACTTTGAAAGCCCCAACGTAGGAGCAACGTTTCCACTTGACTTGAAAAGCATTTAGCGGTGTTTTTTAGACTGAGTGACGAAATACAGTATACAACATTGTAGAAATGTGTTTCTCTTAAGCAACTGTAGTCTGCAGAGGTAAGAAAAATGCAAAGATGCGTTCATTTGTTTTTTTAATGCGATATTACACTTTGGAAACTTCAGGCACATTTTCGTATATACGTAGTATGTAAGTATGTAATCTCTTTTCCCCCAACTTGGGCAGCTGAGTGTGCGTTCGACTGGGTATGAGGCACCAGGTATGCTCAGCTGTGTATGTGACTATAGTATTTGTGCCTGAACCGAGAAACGTAAGTAAGACAACTTAACACTTTGGGTATGTGCAATGAGACATGTGCAGCTGGATATGTGCCCGAATAGATAAGCTGGGCTGCTGAATTTGTGCAACTAGACATTTGTTGTTGGTTATGTGGCAGAGTGGGCCATTTTGTACGTGCAATTGTGCATGGGACGCTAGGTATGTAAACTAACCCACTGTTGCAGAATGTGTGCGTTTGCAACTCGGTAGGGTACCGGATACACAAGCAGAACAAGATGCATAAAGTGAAGTCGGCAACATTTAACCGTGTAATGGATTGTGCCATAATTTTTTTACTGTTGCGGTTGTTGGGAGGTATAATCTTTTAACGGGAATTACAGTCTCGCCAATTAGCCACAGCCGCAGCCTCCGTAATGTTGTCGAGACAAATTAGACTTAAACACACTAGTGGCAATGAGGTTGATGTTGCGGGTTTACGGCTAGGGCTTTCGTCTACAATTTTTAAGGTGTCAGCTTCTGCCTTCTGCGTTGTTCGTTCCTGCGTTCATAAACTTCAATTGTACAGGTTTCCCCGTCGCAACATTTGGTAGTGGAGATCTTTGCACACACGGAGCTCCGCAGCGGACTGCTCGTATGGCTTATCTCAATGATTGACGGCCATGATACCATGAAAGCTAATGGGCCACGTCCAGCGCAGCAGGCTGTGAAGTATGTCGTGTTGTCCAAGCCGAGAAAAACCCGTCCTTTCTTCGACTCCAATCAAAGTAACATTAAAGACGAGATTTCCTTCCTTAACCGCTTACGCAATCAAAAATGGATCAGGTTCTACTGTGAGTATGACCTATGTAAACGTACCCTTCAAGGACTCTTGAGACTGACTGGCAACCTTGAACTCTTGTTCCCTTGACCGGCTATTGATCAGTATCGCTGTTTTCTGCATATTAATTTTCAGCCCTCTTCTTACGCTCCCTTAGTTAAGGTGCTGAATAATTTGTTCCAATTCATCCTTAGTGTTGCTGAACAGAACAATGTTATCTGCAAACCGAAGATTGCGGATATATTCGCCGTCGATCCTTACTCCAAACCCTCCCAATGTATTAGCTTGAATACTTCTTCCTAGCATGCAGTGAATGGTATTGGAGAGATTGTGTCTCCTCTTCTGACCCCTTTCTTCGTAGCTATCTTCCTACTTTTCTTGTGGAGAATTAAGGTAGTTGCGGAATCTTCGCAGATATTTTCTGAGATATTTACGGAAGCGTCCAGTATTCGTTGATTGCGTAATGCCTCTATGACTGCTGGTATTTCTACAGAAAGTGCCTTTGCGTAAGCTGTGAAATCCAAATAGAGAGGCTGATTGTACTCTGTGGATTTCTCGATTACGATTGATGACATGGAGGGGATCAATTGTAGAGTATCCTTTCCTGAAACCAACCTGTTCCCATGGTTGACAAAAGTCCAGTGTTGCCATTATTCTATTAGACAATAGCTTGGTGAATCTTTTGTTTAGTTCTGAAAGTAGGCTAATGGGCCTATAAATATTCAATTCTTTGACATTTCTCTTTTTGGTGGTTAGTATACTGTTGGCATTGTTCCAGCTTTCTGGGACCCTTGTAGTCGATAGCCTCTTCGTATAAAAGGGCACCAGTTTTTGAAGCATTATGTCTCCTCCATCTTTGAATAAAGCCACTTTTATTCTATCTTTTCCTGCCACTTTTCCCCGCTTGATGTTTTGCAAGGCCATTCTACCTCCATCGCTAGTTCTTGAAGCAGCCCCTGCAACCTGTTGATGACTACTTCGAATGGAGGTATCGTGGTTGCTCTGGGTACTATACAGGACAGTATAGAATTCTTCCGCTGCATTTACTATATCTTCCAAATAGCTGACGATATACCTCGCTTATTTTTCAGTGCAATCATCTTGGTTAATGCTATGCCAAGTTTTCTTGCCGCTTATTTCCTGCTGCGTCCATATTTTACTCGTCCTTCAGTTTTTCTGACGTTATAATTAATTTTCAATATCATTATTTTCTCCTTGTTGATCAGTTTTGACAGTTCCGCGAATCATATCTGTTTTCTTGAGTTACCTACTATATCTGATTTCTTGGTGCCTTACCTAAGACTTCAATTGTTGCTTCTGAAGCTAGCTTAGCGACGGTTTTGTTCATTACCTCTATGTCGTCTTCACCTCTTTGTTCTCAGGCAGCATATTTGTTGCAAGTAACAGCCTGAAATGATCTGATTTTGCCTTGACAGCGTACAGGTTGGTTTCTTTCTTCTTGACCAGTTTTACTCTTTCTTCAAATTGAGGTGAATCCTAGCTCTCAATAACCTAGCATCACTACACTTTGCCCTACCTAAAACTTCTATATTCTGCACTATGCAGGTATAGGAAGAAAGCAAGAAATCGATTTCACTTCCTGTTTCACCCTTAGGGCTTTTCCAGGTCCACTTCTTTTTTCGTACGCTTCCTGAAGAACGTGTTCTTCGCGCGAATTCTATCAACATCTCTCTTCGAGAGTTCCAATAGATCCCAAGTGCTTGTTTATCAGCCTGCTTTTTCCCCACTTTTCCATTAAAGTCGCCAATTACTACAGTACACTCAGCTTGCACTTTTCTCATCGTTAATTCAACATGTTCATAAAATTGTTCTATTCCGCAATCGTGAGTGGAGCTTAGAACGTAGGCTTGTACTACCTTTATTCCATAGCTCCTATTTAGCTTACGACTATTGATGCCCTCTAATTATTGCTCTAGAATTCGTCGGTGTTTCCCGTTATCTCCTTAAGAATTAGGAATCGTACCCTGTGTTGCTTCTTATCTGCAAGTAGTCTATAGCAGAGGATGTGACCATTTGTCAGCACCGTATAAGCCTCAAGTGTTCTAACCTCACTAAGGTCAATGATACCGCAAACAATGCCTAATACCCAACGAGTCCTGCTAGGCTAGCTTCACTCGACAGAGTTCAGGTGGTAAACGTTGCCACGGTCAGTTTCCATTATAACTTATTACGTAACAGCACGGTACCCACGCTGTTACGATCGTCGCGCATGTTTAACTCTTTACTCACTGCCGCTTAAGCACGCCTTATACCTACAGGAAAAATTTTGCTCTAAGGGCACATTCGTGAACTTAAAGCAAAACTGCCCTGCAAGGCTGATTGCGGCCTGAAAGACGCGTGCAGACATTGCGCTGGTTGTTTTGTCCATTAACAGCAGCAGAAACGTTGGCCATGCCATTTTAGATCATTTTAGCACGTCTCACAAAGTCGTTTCTGACCTAGCAGACCACCGGTGCCTTACGTGCTGTAGAAGCTGACAAACATCCACCCGCCTTCTTGGCGACATCAAGCCATCTCTCGGCTCACCCTCGCATCCTTTCCCTCGCGCACACAGCATACGGCTCGCGGCCACCGACCGTGTTTTCTCACTTTCCATTTATACGGAACATCACGCCGATGCCTTCAGTGACCCTGACGTCGGAAATTCGCCTAGAGTGTCCATATAATTGCCAGCAGAACAAAAAGTAAGGTTCCTTATTAATAAAGCTTCGCTCTCTTAAAATAATAAATGATTAAATAGTCAACATGCATAGCCAATATGCTTACAACACGCTTGTTGCACTAACGCGTATATATCATTTTTTAAAAAAAGAAAGTAACTTGGCCTATGCCTAAAACAGGTTGCAGATTTCATTACACAGGCGTGCCGTTCCAATGAACGGGTTCATTTTGGTAAGCTGAGCCGTTACAAGCCGATTTCTGAATGGAGCCCATTATCTCACCTCTACCAGCAACTGCTGCCGAGGAAATCGGCAGCGAGATCGGACTGTAGGCGGCATCACCGTCGCCGCCTTAGTGTTTATAGGTGGTCGGCGACGGGCATTGAAATGCACATGGCGACGCTGCGGTGTGAGCGATTTGGGAGATTGTTTGGAATGAAAACAACTTGAATGACAACATATTATCGAATGCTACATTTTCGCACGAGACATGAACATTTCTACAGTAAATGAGAGGACCGTAAATGCAGTTTCTGGTTCGCTATCTCTTTCGTGGCTTGCGTTCAGTGCATGCTGTTCTGTAGTGCAAATAAATTGTCTGGTATTGTTGCACTCGTAATAAAAATGTTTGTATTTTTGTAAAATGAAGTTAAAGTACATAGTTACTTGGGCTGTACGTCGCTGCTTGCACGCATGCGTTAGTGCTATCTTGTCGATTCTCTGTTAAATCGAACATATTTATTAGGCCTTGATAAATGGACACTAAAGGCAAAAAACAAGCCAAGCTAAACCTATAGATGAGTGCTTGAGCCAGTCTAATCCGTCATTATTAACACAAACACAGCTTTAGTAATCGAGAAATTGAAGTAAACGCAGGACACGATCTGAGACTTCTGCTAGAACATTGTAGTATTATGCCGATGACGACGGCATAATACATAAGGCGACGACGTTTATTTCTGTCACTAGTACTCAACGACTCCCAATCAAAAGATCATTGTGTTTCATTGTAAGAGGAAAGGATATGCTACTTGTCGAGTTGTAAATGATAAAAAAAATATTTCCTTTGGGGACGACGCTAGCTGTCGAAATGCTTCGTTTTCTTCACTTTGCGCTGCCACGCTTTCGCACTTCAGTAGTTTCGTTATTGCATAGTGCTGCGCTGGTTTTGTTGGCTCGCGAAACTCACGCAAACCTCGAGTAGCAGAGGAGGCCAAGTCCACTTGACGTCTAGGGAATCCCCAACGGTGCACGCCACCTGACCGAAAGGATCGGCAGCTGCGAATCCAGCGATCTGCAGAAGGATCGACATTTGGGCGAGTTGGTACTGGTTGAACATCTTGAAGGGGCAGCGCGAAAAGACGATGGCTGAAGGCAGGAACACACAGGACAGCGCTGAACTCCCAACTAACTTTATTCGAAGGCATACAGACACTTACGTACACAATCCATAGCCACGTGCTCTCCCATCCATGGCGTCATTATCAGTGCGCAGGCAAAAAAACACGCAAACCCACTTAATCTAATGCTACGCTATGAGGCGGCTTTAATATTCAAATTCACTATCATGCAAATTTAACGATGGCATGCTTACACAACGCGACCCTTTTTTCCTGATATGGAACGCCTCAATAATCTCCCTCGTAGTCTGATTTTTATGCGCGGAAAGTATTATGGTGTTATTAAATAATCATATGTTAATAATGGTAGCAAAACTGTGCCCTCTGTAAGATGAAGTTGTTGGTATACTTTTGTAACCCCCAGCGTAATAAATGCCCGTACCTCATTCAGCCTTTAGGAAGGTAAGTACGAAGAAAAATAATATATTTAGAAATCACGTTTCATTGCCTTTTTCCTGCACAAATATTTCAAGTTTTCTATGAGCAATAAAATTTATAAGCGCATGAGCAAATAATTGTAAAGCTGTTATGGCATTCCTAAACCGTGAAAATTGATAGTTACTTAAGTATCGTTATGTGAATTGAATGTGAAAGCGTTTTGATTTCCCTTTTAAATGGTTACGTCCATGATACGTTGCGCCATACATTGTCACGTGTCCTTCACAGCTCTATATAAATCGACCCTAATTCTCCTCTATGGAAGTTTTAGGAAGCTTGAAGTTTTTACTGTGCCCTGTCGGCCATTTTAGGTACCATCGATTGATCACGTAGGATTTTCTGCCTTTTGGGACAGGTAATGAGTTCGCTATCATAACGCTATGTTTAGTGGTATTTTAGTGGCTTTGAATTGTGCCCGCAAAGCTCCAAGAACAAGTACTCATCCTCTGCTGCCACCAGCCATTGCTTATCCATTCCCTTGTATGAAACTAATTTGATGTAGAAGTTTGTGTACAGTAGCGTAGCTAGGTCATCTGGCACCCGGGGCCCATAGGTCTTCTGTCACCCCCCTCCCCGGGTGTAGCCGGCGGAAAGAGGGGCGTCTTCAGACGTATATGACACCCCCCCCCCCCCTCACTGGCCCCTTGCACCCGGGGCCCACGGCCCCCCGGCCCCCCCTGTTGCTACGCCACTGTTCGTGTATCTTGAATCTTTTTCCATTTGCAGGTTTGCTGCTACGAAGCAGCTGTAAGTTTGCGGTATGAATCGTAAAAATAAGCTTTGCTTAAAATACGCGTATGTGAACGCTTGAAATGCGTTTGAATCTACGTGTCCGCGCCGTATATATCGAAAACGTGCAGCTGCTGTGAATGACGGTTAGTGATAAACGACGGTCATGATTAAAGGTCATTCACATAACTACAGACATTATAGTTCTCTGGGCCACGATCATTATTTGTCTGGTTTGGGCAGCCAAAATGTGCTCGCATAATTGTCCCCCACACGTGTGCGAAGTTTTCTTTAAACACTCATTAAACATTTCTTGCCTTCCGGTCTCCGCGAGTAAACTTCATATCCATGTTGAAAAAAATTGCACCACTTTTTGTTGCAAGGCAATGCACGTTTGCACGCGAATTCTTGCGCTGTTCCAGCCACGGGCGTAGTCAGGATTTTATTTCGAGGGATCGAGGGGGGTCCAACTCCTACATGCACTTTCGTGCGTAGAAACTAAACATTTCGGGGGGTTGGCTCCCCCCCGGCTGCGCCGATCGTTTGAGCATAGTCTGCATTAAAAAGTGTCCTTTTGCTCACCGCTTGCGAACAATTGCCGCATGTAGCTCACAAACAGCAGAGAAGAAAGCAAATGGAAGAGCGCGCTGCATTTGCCTCGTGCGTGCTCGAGGAGTTGCTTCACTGCAGAGCTGCAACACAACGGCGGACGTATGCGCAACTCTGCTCCCTGCGGGAGCATATACAGGGACCCTACGCGGAGCGAGATAGCAGCGCCCCGGTGTGGCCCAACCGCCACCCCGGCCACCTTAGCCGTGATCCGTTTACTTTTTTGGCCGATAGTACAGTACTGTGGAAACACGCCGGAAGCGTCGCGGATCAGAGTTAGCGCAGCCAGAGTACTCGCCCCATTTTCTGCCGTGCTGTTAAAATTAGGACGTCAACACTTGACGACCTCACAATATAAAGTTTTCTTCTTTACTAGTACACATAATACATGGTTTCATCAATATTTTATTGCGAGACGCATCTAAATTGCCTGCTGATTCATACAACTGCCTCATGAACCTATGCTCTACATAGTTCATCCCATGGTTATTTTTCATTACCTAGATTTTGTATCCTATTATCTAGATGTCACTGCCAGACTCATGGAATGTCTATGTCGCTCCACAAATTCATGAAGTCAGACTTTACAGTTGCTTCCGCGATTCTCTGTTTCATCCGTTCCATCTGTTCTGGCGAGAAGTGATTCCTCCAGTCCCCTACTTGCCCCCTGCGGACAAAATTGCCGGTCCTGGGTTTCTTCGTAAACTCCACCAGGTTATTAAGTCCTTTCAGTAGCTCCGGTCTAAGAGTCTTCATCTGCGGTGAATTGCTAAATTCTCGCCTAGGGGCCTGCCGACTATCGCCAAACTTGTGCTTCATGTATTCCATGCTAGACTTCTCCAGAATTTTCCCAAGAAGCTCGGGATTTTCTTTAAGCCTCGTCTCTCTTTCTTCGCCGATGAAAGCGGCCATTCGGAGGACGTGCCGGGCGGTGTCATTTTTGAGCTCCTCATATGTTAGAAATAGAACATTAGGGTCCTTCCGATGATTGTACCAGGAGAGCACGTTGTCAAAGTAGTCTCCGAAATCAACCCGTCCATGCAAGAATAGTTCAAAGAACTCTTCGAAAGTGCCTTCGCTAAACTGATACGGTGGGTTGTTCCGGGTGTGGTAGTAGAACGACACGCAGCAGTCGTAGGGGTTCCGGGTGATGTAGATGTACTTTGCGTCTGGGGAATAAGGGTTCATGTGGAAAGGTAAGTGAGTCTTCAAGACGCGAGGTTGTGGACCGTAAACAGCGGCTTCGGCTCCCTGCATCTCCAGGAAAGGCATTCGCAGTACCTGGTCTAACGGGTCCTCGGGTTCTTCAGCGTCCATTAGGATGTTGTAGACTATGTGCTGCGTCCAAGTGGTACCACATTTGGGGTAGCTGACGACCATTATATCGCCATCTTGTGGCTTGTACGCCAATGTCGACAGAACTGTTTCGTCGGGGAAGTGTTTTCCCAGGTATAGTCCGTTGATCACCCGGAAAACCTCCGCCGACATATTTCTCGAGCCAACTAATCTGAAAAACAAATGTAATTTCTGAAGTTGTAATGCACTGAATCTTACTACATGATGGAATAAACAGCATTTGTCTCAATTCTTGGAATGCTTAGAGGCAGAATGCCTACTGGGTAAAAGCAGTCTCTGACTTACATCGTGCTCAAAGCGAAGAATTCATAGTTATTCGATTGAAGACATGTATCACTAGCACAACAAAACATAACTGCTGCCCGGGTGGCTCTACTATTCAGGACGTGATATCCAAGCGCGATTTTTTAGCTGCGTTTGCAGCAATTTGTCTCTCACTTGCGAATCCACCACTGCTGCTTTATTGAGACAGGTGCCTCGTAATTGCGGAGAAATATCATAATGCCATCCGAACATCGAATCTCCTACTAACCTTTGGTTTCCTTCCATGGCACTCACATACTCGAAGCTAGGATGAATGAGAATGCTTTTTCGACAAATATATGGATTGCCTTGGACCCTAACAAAGATGTACTCTTGCTACTGTAGTTCTCGGATAGACTTAGATGAAGGGACTGCGCGTATCTTTGTGGTGATCTACTGCAGTTTGTATATTCAAAACGCTTCCTAGTCAACCAAAGCATTCTGCTGTTTACCATCGAACCTTCTGAAGCACTGCTACTTACTAGCTAGAACCACAAAGGTGTGAGAGCTTTTTTAACGCTCACACCAGGAACACCGTAAGCACCCTTAAGGTAATGCTGGGCTAACATGAAGGAGCGCGTAGCATTAAACGATACGTGTACACATGCCACCCATTCTGGTGGCCCAATTGTAACAGCCAGATTGCAAACGAACGAAAAAGAAGGCCAGGACAGGGTAAGTGCCCACTGGAAGTCCTCTTAACATCAGCCCACATAAAAGGGTGGCAGATCCCATGTCCTGTGTGAATCGATGTTCACCTGCCGAGGTAACGAAAAAAACCATGAGGGCACCAAGACGTAGGCGTTGTTTCACGACCTAAACGAAACGCATGACATTCATGTCGTAACCTATAATTTATGTTACTAATGTTACTATGCATGCTATCCCCACGATTCCAATTTGGCCACGTACGAGGTAGTAGGGATCTGTTTCATGACCTACATCAGCCTCATCTTTGATATTCTTGTCATGACCTACCATTTATGTTCGTAATGCGCACTTGTCATACTACGCAAATTTTGGTACATACCAATTTGGCCTACCAAGTTAACCAAAACATGAGTGCGCCAAGACGTAGGTGGTTGGTTCATGACTTACCTGAGAAGCATCTCACAATATTCATGTCGTGACCTACCACTTATATTTGCCATGCTCTCTTGTCTTACTATACCAATTTTGGCGCATACTAAGTAAACGAAACGGCCATGAGAGCACCCAGACATAGGTGGCTAGGCAGATACTCTCAAAGTGGCAAATGTATGCCAAGAAATGCTTCGCACTTAATAAACATAAAACATAGTGGGCGTAGTCGTAAGGTCATATGCATGGACTGGCGTCGACCTGGAAGTTGTGACCGTTATCGTCGGAATATGCCCATTGCGCATCATTAACGCTTTCAAGAACCCTAGAGTCGAGAACGCGCATGCTGGTTCCGTGCAGGGCCGTTCGCCAGTAGGTCCCCAGTAGATGTTGCATTTCTTATGCGACCGATGGGGCCACCGATGGTGCCCATTTGCCACCGCCTAACGACCGTCCATGTAAAAAGCCACCTTTGTGGGCGTTGTGTTCAAGGACTTCTCTCACATGGGCAAGGTGAATCCCCAGGGATTCCCGGAGCGTGCATCACCCATGCATCTCACCGCCACTCCGAATGCTTTCTAAAGAACATTCATATATTGCATGCTCTTGCTACCGTCCATGTAAAGTTCATTTCAAATGAATCACATGCAGTTTTATAAGTGGCGAATATAAGTGGTAGGCCTGATACGATCCCACAACTAACATTCCTAAGCTTAACACGACCTGCACTGCGTGAATAAAATCCTTGCATACAATCCCCGGAGAAGTGCTTCGTTACACAGGCGGTTCTTAGCCGGTAGCAAATGTGCTGTGGCCATCGGTACTGCAACGTTCGCGATATAAATGACACATCTACCGCGGATATTTAGTGGTCAATACTGAGAACTAGCACACGCATACTTGACTCTCCGTGTTCGGCATATTACGAGATAAACATCGACCCGCACTACGAGCCAGGGTCATCTCGCTGGACTTCCTGACTTATGCACAAGGAAATGACATCCGACCTGATATCTAACAACAGCTCTGATTCTCCTAATGCGTACATATTGACAAATGGCCATATATTAGGAGCCAAGAATGTTTTACTTTTTTCCAGCGCTCGTGTGATGAGACGCGACATTCAGAAGCACTTTTGCATTCGCGTGTAGGTTCTGTGAGCGGCAAGCTCTGAAATCTCAAGTTAGACCGTGACCGAGGCGCACCTCAGGCGACCAGCTCAGTCGACGGCCGTCACTGACTTTCATAGAATCTTAAGCTTGAGGCAGTTCAGGCAATAAGCTGCCAAGTTCGAATACCTATTCCTGCTTTCTACCTTTCACGGGCACTTGGCTGCCCACCGCTCATGATGTGAATGTATCCCAATGCACTACAAGACTGCTATGCTAGATAGACATGAATAATGAAAGAAACGAATTGTACTCGAAGCTTACCATAATAATAAAAGGGGACAATAATGCGCCAGTCACCCTTCTGTGGCCCACAGTGATAGAAAAACTGAGTTGTTTCTTAGTGTACGCCAGGCATATATATGAAAGCAATTCAGTCATACTCGCTGAGGAGCAAAGGAGACGAAGGGAAAAAAACGAAATAAGACTGATAAGAAAGAGGGAAATGGAGAAACAAAGGATATTTATGCGAAGAAGCTGCATTCGTGTGAAGACAACATGTGACAGCTCATGCGAGTTAAGTAGTACAAATCACAGAGTCGGCATCATACCAGCGTTCAAGGGGTGTTGTATGACGAGTATCACCTTTCATTGGCTATCGATCGCCTTCTTACTTTCGACAATTGTGTTTTATGCGAAGCATATTACGAGGGCTCAACCCAGCTCCTCAGGCGCGGCGGTGACCATGAAATCACGTGACACCGTGACGTCACGACAGAGGAGAACGAGGGCTCAACCCAGCTCCTCAGGCGCGGCGGCGACCATGAAATCACGTGACACCGTGACGTCACGACAGAGGAGAAGTGGCTTTGGCTCAACTCTTGCAAGACGGGCTGGGTGGGAATCGAACCAGGGTCTCCGGAGTGTGGGACGGAGACGCTACCACTGAGCCACGAGTACAACGCTTCAAAGCGGTACAAAAGCGCCGCTAGTGAATGCGGTGTTGCCTTAGAAACGCGCTGTTTCTAAGGCGTGCGTCTCTTGCTCAGGCGCACATTTCGTTGCCGCGCCGAACGCTGCTTTGCTCGACGCTCACCGCGTCCAATGCGGGGCGCGTAGTCGCTGCCCTGTAGCCCATTGTCTTACACCCCTTGGCGGGTCGACGGGAACGCTGTCGCGTTCCACTCTTGAAGGCGAAGAAGTAATGCATGAGTTGTTTCTTCGTCTAGCCGAACCAAATATAGCCAAGCAACAGCAGTTCACCAGGCTAAACAGTGGTTCAACAACTAAAATAAAGGCTAGTATGCTTCGCATCCTGGGCTTAACCTTACCTAAGCCACAGCCATTTTTTTTTCTTTTTTGCTCCCCATGAGGAGAAGCGCGTTGTAAGGTTGAGCTTTGTCGTGTGTTGCAGAGCACGGATGATTAGCGCCTGCCTTGCTTACTTCCATGCCCCCGTCTCATACTGTGATACAGTTCTCGTATTGAATCCTTGCCAACGAGCAATACAATAAGTAACAAAAGTGCAACTGTCAAACGCTGATCATTCCTGACCTGGAGTGCGAGTTCGAGGGAAGCCGCAAAGGTATTGGCGTGGGACGCGTGTTGACTTCGCAGTCAAGCGGCAGCAGCGAAGCTTCAGCTTTGGTCCTTATTATGCATGTACGAAGGTTTCTGAGATTCACAAATTGCTGTGGTCGAGTGCAGTAAAAAAGATTATGATCTCAGTTTCTCACCTATATTTATTTGCCTAAGTCTATTTTCTCATGCAGATTACACCATTATTAACGTAGCGAGACAGCGGGGAAACCGTTCATGACGGGGCGGTGGGGGGGGGGGGGGTACAAGGAATTTCATGTCATAAAATGCCATACCCCAAAATGTGCACCACGTATGAACTAAGGCCAATGTAAAAACATTTCTATAAAAATTTAACGATGCGCGGACAGTCGTGGAAAGTGACAAAATGTCGCTAGGCGGTGCTGAAGAAAAATTACTAGTACTGTACAAGCACCGATTTTTATGATTGCAGAGAGAAATCACCTCATTTTCGTCAAGAATTTTTATTAGCTCCTATCTTAGCGTTACTAACGTATGAGAATACCGGCGCCTTACCAATTCACATTTTAGACTCCAGAACAACTAGGCGAAAATTTCCTGGGGAGTTTTATGTCTTTCATTCAAGAAAGGGCATAACAGTGAAGAAATCTCAGGCAGTGGCTCATTCTCACTTTCCAAAAGAAGTTGCAGATTCAATAGATTGGCTTAACAATACCCTGGCGATCCAACATTTCATTTGTGAACGTGTAGGAAAGCCCACACTGTACGTGTCTCACCGCACTTTCTGTGAAACTTATCATGCGGAGCCAACCTACTGCATGCACCACGAACAATCTTTGCATACCTTACCTTATTCGTTCTATCAGGTTGTGTCCGCTGCAGCCCAATGATCTACGACAGGCATGCGGTCATCTAGAGCGCGTCGACGTTACTAGTGGCGTACTCTATCCATGGAATCGAGCCGGCAGCCAGTTACCGTCATTTAACGTCACGCGAGTGTGCAAGTGCCTAGACTACCTACCATCCGCGACCTTTGCGGCAGGCCTTGGCGACAGGCTCGTCGAAAGGGGTGTTCTTCAGCTTGCATTTATTGCGCGCGTTATCAGTCTTATCAGCTGTGAGGATGAGCGCGAGAAACGTGTCCCTGGGACAATAGTGGCACTATGCCCATGCATCCACGACACCGAAAAAATAATTTCATAGAATATATTCCTGGTTTATTTCTGACTGCATAGTCAATCTGATTCGGCCATATGAGAAAGTTAGAAAGTCGGTTTAGCGTACGTTAAAGAGGACGAAGGCGAGAGCCTGCTTGCTCACGAACGAGATATTAAATTAATTTGACATTCTTAGTCGAACGTGTTTTCTTCCTATTACTTGTTTTTTCTTTAGTTATTTATCTCTGTGCTTGTTCTCTTTTTGATTTTGACTAGACATCGCCACTGGTTCTGCGTAGTTAATGGTACGTTAGAACAGCCGTGACAAGCTTATGAAGACAACTAAGCCACATACGCAGGTTAACTGAATGATTTTTAAAACAATTTTAGCAGTGTAATCGACGATGGTAGCTACATAAAATTCCATATATGGTGCATTCTACTTTTATTGTAGCGTAGCAAGAATGAGAGGCACATGGAAGGGGAAATTATACAGACAGACAGCGCTAACCTTAAACACCCGATTTATTACCAGTTCTCGTCGGCACATTTATACTCCTCAAAACGTCATAAAACGCGCGTACATTGATCGGCAAATATAAGCAGAACCGGCAGCTATGGTGTTGCGCTGCTAAACAGGCGGTTTGTTGCACTTTGTCTCGGAAGAGTACATGTTGCTGCGAAGGCATACGTGCGTCTTGAAGGCAGCCGCTTTTGACGTAGCGACAGCTGCTTCTGCTCTCCGCATCTCCAGTCAGGGAAATCAAATAATTGAATCCAGAAGGACTGCAGAGGTGATGGCGCGGAAGCGACTGTTGTAGATGATGCGCTGAGTTCAAGTTGAGCACGAGCAGCTGACGATAAATAGGTGCCCTGCTTAGCTTGAGCGCTTATTATTTAAGAACTTAATATTCAGTGAAGTGCCTGCTGACCTGAAGACCTCCGACTATTTGGAAAACAGCCACTGCAATGACTCTAGCACTTTGTGGCTATTCGCTTAGAAAACTTGCAATTTGCTCTGTTCATTTTGGCTACAAGTAACATCAAGTGATGTCTACTTTCAGCATATTTAATTATAAACCGAAACACGGTAGCGAGTGCGCAAATCATTTAACCCATTATGTGCTCACATTGTGCAGTCTGGCCAACTAATTGCAATTATGCAATGTTTCGAGAAGCGTGCTGCGCAAATTAGGCATTAAAAAAAGAACTGTAAGAGATTTAACGTTTGTGCGTGAACGTGTGCCTGAATGTGTTGTCGCCTTACAGGCGCCTTGAAAACCATCAAAGTGTTTTTCTCCCCTGTCTTTAGGGCCATCTTATTGCATTTTCGTCATATATACCAATTTGCTGCGCAGACATTTTTGCTGTTTAAGACCACTTGTGATCTCGCCCACTATTCTTATATCGCGGGCACTAATATTCCAAAACATGTTTGAAAACTCGCAATATTACGCCTATGTTTTCGAAAAAGTGCAAGAAAGTTTGTTGTGAAGTGCCGATGGCTCTGTTGGAGCTACTGAGGCTCTTATTAACAGGTTTTATTAAAGAGTTTTCCAATGAGAATACTTCCGAACGAACCCGCCCGCCATCGACCAAGTGAGAAGTCATGAGGGATCTCTTCACTGGCTTTCTTCCATTCTTCCATTCTTAGTAAATATTATTACATTTCCTTTCACCTCAGTGGTAATAGGCAACACACTTAATGAAGCATACGTAAATGTGCCGGTGGAACCTCAAACTTAACCTCTATGATAAGCAATTACGTAAGTAATGGAATTAGCCAACCAATATGCACAGTATTCTATGTTGGCAAACTTTCTAAAACTGTGCGTTGAATCGGTGCTCGTGCTTAACAGCTTTGTTGATCAAAACGTAAGGACAAATAAATTTGGTTACTGAAGAAGCGTGAAGTGAGTCTCACAAGGCTTCGACACGTTTTGTTGCGCAATGATTGGAAAAGGAACACGGGCAACCACATATGGAAGTATCGCAGCATAAATTGCGTTTTGCATTAACCTCTGAAAGGCGTGTCATAAAGATTCCCACAGAGAATGTTGATTTATCTCCAGGATGTGCAAAATACACTGTGAGTGCATTCAACAAAAATACCTTAAATTATCTGCGGGTAATTTTTCACGAATGGCTGGGCAAAACCATCACAAGTCACGGCGAGCATCTACCTTAACACCGGTGGTCTAATGTCGAACTTGTACACAGAAATTTCACCGCGTGTGAAACCGACATGCACACCCTGTGTCCTGTGCAATATCTACATGATACCACTGCAGCAGAAAATTCTGCATCGGTGTTTCTCCTCTGAACGCACTTTCAAAGGAAAGCTTCGCACGCCAAGCTTTTTCTTCATGGACCTGCGTTTCTCCTATACTAGAACAAACGACGCTTAGCGCCTGTCACTCAGCGTTGGCGGAACACATTTACGAAGAAAATCTGTCCTCAAAACCGAAACTCAGTAGGCAAAAGGTGTTTTTTAGCTTGTTGCCGATACACAACACTCGTGCATAAATGGTTGAGACGGCGAAGTGCCGTGAGACGGAAAATTCCCACGAGTTAATGCAAAATATGCACCTAAACCTCCTTCGTCCATCAAGAAAGCGGACAAACAGGCGGTGGCCGAGCCAAATTGCTGAAATTTTGATGCAAAAGCGTCAAATGGTCTATGGAGTGAAAAAGCCGGGGTCTGTCATCTGCAGCAACGAAAGCGCTGGTAAATTCGCATTGGCTGCAACGCCAGGTCACGAGCATGCCTGGAAGGAGCAGAACGAGCAAAAGGGGACACCTGCTGCAGCTTTCAACGCGCCAGGTGTTGCGTGAAGGGAGAGGGCATCACCCCGACGCCACGTCACACTCACTCTCGCCCTCGAAAGCCTGCGCTATCCGCGTGCACCTTGGCCGTTCAACCTCTCGCGTGCGTTCTAACTGCGCCTCGGTAAGATCAAATAAAAATGCGCCAGGCCTCTGAACTCACTCGCTTGCCCACGAGAAATTCATAAATCGAAGTAGGCTACAATCATATCCCTACTACATTAGCCCCGATCAACCCTACTTCGATGCCGCCATTATAGCGGTTGAAGTCAGAGCAGCCCTCATTAAGCTCCATTAATCAACTCCTGGAGACACCCGCCGTGGTTGCTCAGTGGCTATGGTGTTGGGCTGCTGAGCACGAGGTCGCGGGATCGAATCCCGGCCACGGCGGCCGCATTTCGATGGGGGCGAAATGCGAAAACACCCGTGTATTTAGATTTAGGTGCACGTTAAAGAACCCCAGGTGGTAAAAATTTCCGGAGTCCCCCACTACGGCGTGCCTCATAATCAGAAAGTGGTTTTCGTACGTAAAACCCCATAATCTAATCTAACTCCTGGAGACGGTTAGATCACCAGTGTGATGCTCAGAAACCTACAGGACCGATCCTTGTGCGTTCGGACGGAGTACTTCAATATTGGCTAAGAAAAGGGGGAGCTGCCTGCCGAATGGAAGAGTGGAAAATGTCTTTCATCTCGAAACGCTATAGGCCCATTAACACCCAAATTTTCCGTGCCACATATCTACCTTCGTGCCTGACTTTTTGAGCATGCCATCCTCATCCAACTCACACAGCACATGAAAAAATATAAAAAAATGGCCGAGCAGAGACAAATGAAAAAACTCAGTGCCCTTGATAAAAAGCTAGAGAAAATTGTTAGCCTTGAGACTAAAGTGACTGACTGTGTCAACAGAGTGGCTGAAATTTAATGTAGTATAGAAAGTATGGCCAAAAAACTACATTCCCTCGAAAATAGAAGCCGCTGTTCTAATCTGATCTTGTATGCTGTCGAGGAACAAGTAAACGAGTAGACAGGGGGGAGGGGGGAAGTACTCAAAACAACTGTAGTTAAGGAAATTTTCGAGGATGTACTTGGCGTTACGATATCGGCAGTCGATATCGGGAGTTGACAGGCGAAAGCAGGGTGGTGAGCAAAAATGCAGGCCTATCAAAATGAAGCTTGTTGTCTACCTAGACAAAACAAACATTATAAAAAACTGCTCAAAATTGAATAGCTTCATATTTTCTGTCGGTGAGGATTTTTCCCAGCCTATCCGAGAAATTAGTAGGAAGCTGTGGGCTCACACGAAAGAAAATTGTATATGATAAGGTTAAAGTAGAGGGAAGGCTCGTTTCTTAGGACGAAAGCAGCTATAAAATGATAGCAGTAACAAAAAACGCCAAGCAAAAGTCAATGAAAAAAGGTGTACCAAGCGAACACCGTATCACGAGATGCCGAAGTCAGCAACAATAATCAGCATAAATGCTCGCAGTCTCGTTAATAAAGTACATCAGCTAGAGGCGACATTCCTGGCACATGCACCTGATATCGCCAGTATCACAGAAGCGTGGCTGCATTCTGGTGTTTGTGATAAGGAAGTTGTACCCCCAGGATATGCGATAGTGCACAAAGACTGGGAATCACGTGGTGGGGGTGTCGTGCTTCTTTGAAGGGATCCGCGTTTCTGCTGTTCCCGACGTAAAAGCTACTGAAGCTCCCTGGTCCAATGTGCATCTTCAAGATGTGATCGCTAAAGTGGGCGTGTTCTACAGGCCCCGAATGCTGAAAGTGTGTGCCTTGAATCTTTACTTGACTATGTGCAATTGCACATACACGGGGACTCGATTGTACTTGCTGGTGATTTTAACCTTCCCGAGATTGAGTGGTGTTCCCTCGCCTCTGAAACAAAAGCTCAAAGCATCCTACTGGACATTATACTTGGCGTTCATCTTGATCCGCTTGTTTCCTCCCCAACTCGTGTACAGGGAACGTCATCCACAATCTTAGACCTTGTCTTTGTCAGTAACAGTCTTCCTATAATTGAGACCCGAGTAGACACACGCGGTGGATTATCCGACCACAAAATGGTCTTACGCTCATTGTCATTCACTAGCCTACCTGCATTACCTGGCCAATTAAAGCAAATACCCGCCTTTAGCAAAGCCAATGATGACGCCATAATGACGTACCTTGCAAACGAGTGCCCTGAATTTCATGGTTTTTGTACCGATGATTGTTATAATATTAATGCGGTTTGGCTAAAATTCACGTTGCATGTAACGCATTGTATGCGTAATTTCGTCCCAGTTGTGTACAAATCAACTCAAAAAGGCAATTCGTGGATCATGCGTGAAATAATTCATACTAAACGTAAAATCAAGATGTTACGAAAACCTAGCAAGCAACGGTATGTTTCAGGCTACCGTTCTCAAGTAAATTCCCGTACTAGATTTCTTAAGGAACAAGTGCGTAACGCTAAACAGAAGTTCTGTGGCTCTACATTGCACAAGTTTATTAAGAACGCGCCTGACATGTGTTGCTGTTGCTGTGCCAGACATGTGTTGCTGTTCATGTGGCAGAATAGACAACTTCGGCCATTTTGTACATGCACGTGTGTATGTGACGCTGGCAAATTCCTTGTGAATGTGCATGTGTAACTACGTAGGTTTCCGTATATACAATCGAGACAAGATGAAAGAAGTGAAGTCGCAACATTTTATCTTGAAATTCGTTGTGCCACGGTTTATTTTTGCTGTTGCTGTGGTTGAGAGGTAGAATCGCTAAGCGGCAATTAGAATCTGTCCAATTAACTTCAGCCAGAGCCTCAGTAATATTGTCGGGACTTGAACTGCCACATTAGTGACAATGAGGATGATGTGGTGGGGTTACGGCTAGTGCTTCCGTCAACGAGTTTTAAGGTGTCAGCTCCAGCCTGCTGCAGGCCTGCTGCGAGCTCAGCAGCGGAAGCCTCGTATGTTTTAACAAAATGATATGGCCCGCCTCCGGCGCACTTGGCTCTGACATATGATAAGTATATAATATATTATATATTTATAAAATATATTTATATATAATAAATATATAAAATATAAATATGTATAAATATATAAAATATATTTATAAATGACATAAGCTCTAACCTTGATCAAAACATCCCAGTTGATGCCCTCTTTTTAGATTTCGAAAAGGCCTTTGACAAAGTTCCGCATCAACGACTTCTCCTAAATCTTTCTCGCTTGCACCTTAATCCCCTTGTTTTGAACTGGATCCGAAATTTCTTAACTAACAGACAACAGTTTGTGTATGCTAACAACCACTCCTCCTCTAGGAGCTCTGTTCTCTCCTGTGTACCCCAAGGCATAGTTCTCGGGCCCCTCCTATTCCTTATGTATAATAATGATTTACCGGCTAATCTTCTTCATCGTCATCATCATCATTTATTTACCCTTAAAGGCCCTTGACTTAGGGCATTACATCAGGGGGGGGGAGCAGTCGTTACATATACAATGGTCGGTAACAACAAAAAAGCAATACAAAGTGTAGTATTCGTGTTCAACATTAACATCATCAGAAGCATCAACACTAAGATAGACACAGCAGCTCAAGAACAATTCGGAAACAAAACAAAACACGCATACACATTCAAAAACACGGCAAAATAACTCAGCTCTTGAAATGTGCTGTTAATAAGTGCCTGAATTTATTAGGTTCCATTTCTGTAACTATGGAATCGGGTAAGTCATTCCACAATGTAATGGAGCTAGGTAAAAAATCTTTCATCTAACATTCGCCTTTTTGCGGACGATTGTGTCATTTATCGCCAAATCCTAGCTGATACCGACAACCACCCATTGCCAGATGATCTAGACAAAGTTACCTTTTGGTGCAGCATGTGGCTAATGTCACTGAACGCTACAAAGACTTTACTACTACCTTTTCATCGACGGAAGCTTCACCGTACTCCTAAGTACGTTCTCTGCAACTCGGAAATATCATCAGTGGAGTCATGCAAGTACCTTGGCCTTACTCTCTCAAATAACCTTTCTTGGTCCTCTCATATTACGAACATCACTAACGAAGCCAATCGCACGCTTGGTTACTTCCGCCGCAACTTGCGCTTCGTACCACCAACCTTAAAGATACTAACTTATCTAACTTTTGTCAGACCTAAGCTAGAATACGCATGCTCTGTTTGGGACCCACACCAAACCACCCTTTCTAACACTCTATAAGCAGTTCAGAATCGTGCAGCTCGCTATATTTATTCTGATTATTCTTACCACAGTAGTGTCTCTCAGATAAAATTAAAACCAGGAATTTCCAATCTAGATATTAGGCGTCATGTTTTCAGACTGTGTTTTATCACAAATTTTATCATTCTGCTCCTAGTGCTTCAACCATCATTCCAGCACACCGTCAGTCTTGCCGATTGTGTCATGAAAAATCTGCGTATCCTCCGCCTGCCCGGACCACTGCGCACCTACATGCTTTCTTTGTGAAGACTGCCCGGGACTGGAATGACCTTCCCGCCGACGCCGTGCACCACTCCAATCCTAATCATTTCAAGGCTGCCATTGAGTCCATATTCCACTGAAGTGGTCACCCATCCCTCATGTAATACCCCACATTGGGGCCTTTGAGGTAATAATAATAACAAAAAAAGTGTTGGCCAAGGCCCGAAAAACCAGTACATTCTTTGACACCGATGTAAGTAACATTAAAGACTGCATTTACTTGTACTAGCGCGTACAAAATCATAACCGGTGGGATGAAATGCTAATGTTAGCCGCTGTCATATATTACCTACGAGGCGAAGCCCGAGTCTGGTACAAGATGGGCGAACATTGTGACTCAGTGAAGGCAATCATCAGAATGTTGAAATTTCGAGCCCGTGAAGAGCTGCCCAATTACGCAGCAGTGCAGTAGACTGCCAAATATGGCTTCGCCATCTACGTGTGGACACCAACCACGTTGAAGCTCATCGGTCTTGTGAGGAATATATGAGGAGGATAATTTGTGAGCCAAACCATGACTAGAGCCACCCCGCATAAACATTTGCAGGATTAACATTTCCATGTCGCATGTACAAGCCCCTGCCCGCCGAAAGTTGGCGAATTTCGACATTCCGTCTGTTTGCCACAATCGTGAGGCAACCGTTAGTAAGGACCGCGAACCACTGCACCCAGTTTTTGCCGTTTCCAACTCGCCATGGTAAACCGGCTGACTGGAAAACAACACAGGGGCCGGCCGATTGGTTTCAATTGCTGCACTACATACACATCACTCGTCACTGCTGCCGCCATTGGTCATTGACCCCGAGGTGCAGCTTCTCGTACAACTACCCGAAACCATGTCCTCACCGTTGCTCTGCGTGTCGGCGTCCCCGTCAGCGAATGCTGGTGAGGCAAGCGCAACTTTTCGGAACAGCGGGTCACCATAGCTCCTTAGTTTTCTATCTCGTTCGCCGCAGACGTGCCGCTCTTCCTGCACGACGTTTGTCCCACAAGAAAACTAGTCGATGCAGCTCCCGGAGGCGACACCACATCAATGACCCAGCCTGGAAGTCCTCTGTTGCCCCCCTCACCCCAGTGCAATCCTATTAGACGTTGGTGTTGGTTGTGTCCCCCTATAGGTGAGTCTCTGGTCGACATCGGTGCCCAGGTATTTTATAAGTGCTGTTTTGCGCGAATGACTTAGAAAGGTATTTACGACTGCCATACTGTGCACAGTACGCTTTGCCGACGGCAGCACTTCCCGTCGTCAGCAGGTGTAGTGCGTGAGCGCAGTTTCCGACTAACTACCGTTCTATTCATTGCGCTGGATCGCTGTGCGCATGACCTGATTTGGGGCATTTGTTTCATGCCATTCTGTCCTGATGGACTGATCCAGTGGCATTGTTCAGCTGGACCTTCCCTGCGACAGCAATCTTTTTCTTCTGCACTTTATTTCTTGTGTTCTACTGACTTCGCCCAATTCCCGCCGCAGGCGGCTTCTACTTTACTTGAGACCCCTCGACCACCTGTTACAGTCGGTGATTATAAGATCTTTCCACTTGTCAACGTCATTCCGATGCACAGTGTTGCACTCCCAAGTACATTCAGGAGCATTCTGGACCATTCTATTTAGCTGCCTTTCTCAACTTTTTGTATTCCGTACATGTTCTTCCCCATGACATTGCGTTAGTCCCTATGACGCCAGCGCACCAGAGCCAGGTATCCTGGCTCCCTTCCGCTGCTTGTAAAATCTATCATTCTAAAATTCTAGTGCTCCCGTCCGGCTTCCATGACCCACCACTGCGTCGACAAGATGACCACTCCCGGCGTTGCCCCGGCCTAAACTGAATATCTTCTTGACATACTTCTGGGTAATTGAGATACTTTTTATTATTTCGACGACCGGCCTCTCTCCCAGGAAACCATCGTAACACATCGGATTAATATCGGCGACACAATTCCCATCCATTGACGTCCCTATGTATGATCCTGCTGAGAAACATCGCTCAAAGTCGCAGATACCGAAAGAACACCTTCGCACTTTCAGTTACTTCGTGGGCCTTGCCAGTTATCCTCATCAATAAGAAGCACAACACCTGGAGGTTTTTTGCATTAAAAGTAAACGCTGGGATATTACGTGCCAAAACCACGATAAGATTATGAGGCGCGCCATATGGGAGGCTCCGGAATAATTCCGGCCGCCCGCGGTTCTTTAACAGATACCCAAAGACAGTACATGGGCGTTTCTGCATTTCACCCCCATCAAATTGCTGCCGCCGCTGCCGGGATTTGATTCCATGACTTCGTGCTCAGCAGCACAACGCCGTAGCCACTAGGAAGCCATGGCTGGTAAGTTTTGCATTGACTATACAGCCTGCCCCAATAAAAAAAGCGCCCTCGCTCTTCAAAAGCTTAATGAGCGGGCGAGCCGTTTCAGGAAACTTTTGAACAATTTCACAAAATATGAGCACAAGCCAATAATGTTCCGCACTTCCTCAACGAATAGTGGAACCTAGATATATGACGCAACGTGAAGATTTTCCGGGTGAAGTTAACGTGGTTTACAAAAAGGACGTGTATCTTTTATCCCGCAATAATGATGCACTTGATTACTTACATGGGGAAAAATATTTTTCATTGATTCACCTTCGCTCAGGCTACTGACATCTACATTGCTGTTGATGAGAAGCACCGCAAGAAAACCACCTCTGTTAAACCAACTGGGCTTTGAAATTTCAGAGTTATGTTCTTCTGGCTCGGAACACCATCTGCGACGTTAGAGCGAATGATGGGCAGCCTAATGCGAGATTTGATGGAGTAAACTTCTTTTTGTTATCTGAAGGAGGTAATCGATCTTGCCAGCATTTGACAGCCGCCTTCAGCGTTTCGCCACAGTCATTTCAGTCGCCTTGAAGTAGAGATCTCCGAAACGCTGACTGTATTTGACCTTAGCCGGAGAAAATGTAGGATGTTGAATACTTCCCTGTCACCACTCTCGGGTGAGATAAGCCGGAGCTTTATTGGCTAGTGCTCGTGCTTGTGAAGTTGTGTTGAACTTTTCATGAACTGAGCTTTTCATGAGCAATGGCGCATTCTCATGGGGAGAACAACAGTCCGAAGCCTTCGAAACACTAGTGAAGTCCTGACGACCATTTAGATTTCAACCCACCGAGGTCTGCTTCTCGTCATGAGATCGGCGCATTTCTTGCCCAGGGTGTTCTAGCTTGCGCAAGCAGCCTGCTCCCAACTATCGAGCGCAACACCTCTGTAATCAAATGAGAGTGCGCCGCGCTCTTTTGAGCCACAGCAAATGTTCGCCCTTGCCCATTTGGTCCCCATATCCACGTAAGTGCTGACCACCGCGCCCTGCACTGGCTATCCTGGGAGGAAATTGCTTGTAAGATTATGCATTTCTAACGCGGTTTCTTCGGCGTCACGACTAATGCTTTGCCTATTGAGCGAGAAAAAGACGGGTGCATGCTTTGAGACAGTAACCTTGTTAGTTCTCTTGTAAAAGAAAGTGTTTGCGGTGCTTTGAGAATATGTCGTATCGCAAAGCAAAAATTTCCGCATGAAATGAGAGCGCACCAGTTTCTGCCATTCTTCTCGCATGGCAGCTGGCGCTGTGAGATGGTTTTTTTAATTGCATGGTTTGCCGGAGGAAATATTATTTAAAGAAACCTGTGCGAACCTTTATTGTGAAGAAGCTGGACAATTACCATGTGGAACCTATCTTCTATTATGGATTGTTGTTAATGTGTGGGGCTGGTGAGTGCATAATACGGGCAGAACTAAGCACTATCCCTTAGAAGCTTTGTTCGTAGGCACAACTACAGCAACTGTGGAGCATCCGCTGCAGACAGGGAGGCAGATCCATTGCGGCACCTGACAGGATGTTCATGTAGTGCACCAAATGCGCAGGTGTTCTGCGACATCGCACAGCTTTGAGTATGGACCCAGTTTAACGCAGAGGAAACGCACAGTACACGTTGAATACCGGGCGTACCCCGAACGAACTCTCGCCTTGCATCTTTTTATTCGGTTCTTGTGCTTCGTGTTATTGTCGGCTTGGCAAATGGTGGCGAACGAGAGTGCACACCGACAAATACGACACATAAAGGTAGAAGAAGTTCGAAGTCTCAATTTCTCTGGCGAACAGATGATCTCCTTCAATCGCACGCACAGTTGCACATACCCAGTCTCATAAGTTGTCTGTTTTGGCACATGCCACGTTGTACAGATGCGGCCGATCGTCCCAGTGGCCCAAGCTCTGCTTTCAGGCAAATACCTAGTGGCACATCGGTACTGGCCAATGTTTTCTGCAATGCAAGACAGTAGGGGCGAAGTGAGAGGCAGAGGCAAAGAAAGCCTCGTTTTATCAAGTGATCCTGATAATAATAGTGACATGGGTGCCTCGGCGCCTTCCTTCAACTCCCCAGATTTTTTTTGGCAACTTTTTTGTGGTTCCTTCTTCTGCCGGCGCCATCACCGTCAGCGTTAGACGGAACACTGAGCTGCACCAGTGGCGTGTATTGTATGGGAGAGAAACCGTTGTGGATTCTCGTCCACCGCATCGTCCGCGATGGGCTGGCACCACCACGCAGCCAACGAAATGTGCGAAGAACTAGCGAGCGACAGCCTGCCCTCCTCCTATCTCCAGTTCGTCCTTGTCGCTTTCGTAAGGGTACATACCCTCTCCCTCCGCTACCAGCGATGAATGCTCAAGCTAAATAAGGAGGACCAGTGCGTCAACCCTCCTCTGCGCCCATTCCCTCCACGAGATTTCATGCACGATGCCCTACACCCTCTACTTGGCACTCCTCTGGCCCCTTCACAACTCGGTTGCAAGAAAGCGCGGCGCCTTTACCCTGGCGCGATTCCTGGCCTTCCCTTCCTAAGTCCTACCTACCTTCCTATCCCACCACATAAAAAAAACTAGCTGAACAAGCCAAAGAAAGCCATGGACTTTAGAAAAAGAGAGCAAAGAAACAAACGTGGTCTAAAGCCATAAGACTAAGTAGGGTCATGCTGCATGCTCTACCCGCGCGCTACAGAAGAAGCAGATCTGCAATCCAGAAGCTACCACTGTGTCGAACACTTGCGAAGTCCGGAGCCTATCGCTCGACTGCTCGAAAAGTGTGATTGATACGGGGGTTGCTGAACAGGTGGCTATTGCTCTAGCACTAATTGATTCTAGAAGAGTTTTGGTGTTTAGCGACTCGCGATCTGCGATTGCAGCCTTCTCGAGAGGACTTGTTGCGGAACCGGCTAACAGACTGCTGCAGGGTAGGGATATCACTTCGCATACCGTTACTTGGTTCCCGGCGCACATGGGGACAGTGGAGGGAGCCCCGCGTAACCTCAACGAGGTGGCGCACAGGGAGGCGCGAGGATTAGTGTGCCGTGTACTCCCTGAAGGGGCTGGATCTCCCGCTCCTGAGTACAGGGACCAACTGTTAACCTACAACGAAATCACCAAGCACTATTACTTAGGGCGCAGGGCATTTCCGTTGCCACATCCTAAATTAAATAGGCCGCAGGCGGTTACATTAAGGCTTCTGCCGACACGGACGTACCCTAACCCTGTCATCATGAATAAAATTAATCCGGACTGCGGGGTTTCAGTCTGTTGTAGTAAGTGTGGGGGTTTGCTCGATTTACAACACATGCTGTGGCGCTGCTTGGCGTTGGCCGGTGATGGTTCTCGAGGTGAACAGTGGTGGCAGCGAATGCTGCACAGTGAAGTGCTGGCGGAACAACTCAGGGCTGTCCAGAGGGCCCGTGTGATAGCAGAGGGGCTCGGCCTCTCTGTACCGACGTGGGAGTGGCCCGCATCAGTCCCAGACTGATCCCTCTGGACCTAAATAAAGTTCTTCATACCATACCATACCATACTGTACGGTTGGCTGTTTTCACTTAGCAAAACTGTTTTATTTATGAATGGCAACGCTGTCCCGTAAACTGTGTAGTTGCGCAATGCATGCACCTACAGATAAGGATTTATCATCATCATCAGCCTAGTTTTTGTCTACAGCAGAACGAAGGCTTTGCCCTGCGATCTCCAAGTACACCTGTCGTGCGCAAACCGATTCCTGCTAGCGCCTGCGAATTTCTTAATTTCATCGCCCCACCTAGTCTATTGCCATCCTCGACTGCGCTTCCCTTCTCTTGGCACCGATTGTGCAACTCTCATGGTCCACCGGTTATCTAGCTTATATGAGCTGCCCAGCTCCATTTTGCTCCAGGTTGCTTCCTGATGTAAACCGCTCCCTTTCTCTCTCCTAACGTTATGCCTAGCATTCTTCGTTCCATGGCTTTTTGCACTGTGCTCTACTTGTTCTCAAGCTTGTTTGTCAGTCTCCATGTAGCTACCCCATATGTCAGCACCGGTAGAATGCGCTGATGGTAAGCTTCCGGTCAGAAGCTGACAGTGTCTGCTGTGTACGCCCCAGCCCATTTTTATTTTTCTGTATGTTTCCTTCCAATGCTCAGGGTTCCGTGTGCATAATTGACCTAGATTAACGTACACTCTCACAGACTCTAGAGGCTGACTGGCGATCCTGAACTCTTGTTTCCTTGCCCTGCTATTTATGATTATCTTTGTCTTCTGCTTATTAATTTTCAACGCCACTCTTACACTCTCTCTGTTAAGGTCCGCACTTGTTTGTCCTCACTCAGTGTTGCTGAACATGTTATATAAGGCATCGCTGGCTACTGCAGCGCCATTAGAAGGCGCATACTTGAAGCCGCGGGGAAAGAAAAAAGGAGGATGGAATAAACGGAGACGGACTGAGTAATATCTTTATTTATATCGCACTGAGTACTATGCACGATATAACATAATTGGCGAAGAGGATTTAACAATACCATGTGATACCAACTTGCCCTTCCTCTGTGCCTTCGATTGCTGCATATCATGCTTCACGATGAGTATTTCGGGCTTACAACCGCCACGCCCTGTCCTGTCGTCTCGTGGACACCCGGTAATACGATGGGAGCAATGGATTCACGCGCTGAAGAACTATATGGTGGCGTCGGGCGCCTTTGGCCTACCTGCCATTCCTCGGAAGGCGATTCTGCTGGAATGCTTGGGCTTGGAAGGACAAAGTATCTTCCAGGCTCTCATGCGGGAGGACAACCCGCGCTTTTTGGCGTCGAGCACTGCAGAAGGGACGTTGACGACTCCTGCTCCAGATGAGTTCGACCGCATTACTGCGACGCTTCATGGTCACTACAAGACCTCTGTCAATGCCACTGCAGTGCGTCACCGTTTCAGTAGACGTACAGAAGCCCCAGGAAAGACTGTGGTCGATTACGTCACTGCACCACGAGATCTCGTAGGAGCGTGCACTTTTGATGACGTGGCGCACGGCATGATAGGCAACCAGCTCATCGAAATAACTACTACCGAATACTTGCGTGAATGTCTTCCACTGCAAGAGTCCCTCTTACGCTTTCTCGGGCCCTTACCACTGCGAGACAGCATGATCAAGCGACTAGAGAAGTGAGAGAACTTGCACGGCATGAAGCACCAATGCATCACGTTAAAGTCACAAACATTTCAAGTACGAGAGACAAGCACTGTGGCCCGTGCATATGCTATGAGACGCCAACTGAACATCTGGCGAATAGCCTTCGCCGCAAAGCTAAGACACATAAGTGCCACCGATGTGAAAAGACTGGCCATTTGGAAAAGGTGTTCAAGTCCCTCCGAAAGTCGGAAAAAAAAATTCAGCATGTCACGGAAGACGACACAGGCACAGCCGACACGGACGATCACATAAGTGTTTGTCCTATCCACAGCCGAAAGAGGGGAATTTATGCAGTGTTGGAAATAAAAGGAATTTCCGCGTCGTTCCTGACTGACACTCGATCAGCAGTTTCAATCCTAGCCGAAAAACCTTACCAACGTCATTTGCAACTGTATTTCCTCTGACATCAACATCCGTCCAGTTCCTCGATTGTTCTAAGTCAGCAATTTCTAAAAAAGGATGTTTCATTACTATAGTTTCATTTCATGGCCAATGCGCTTCTGTTCTGTACGTTGTGTATGGAGGAACAACCATTCTTGGTTTAGATGGTAGCTTGTCTGTGGATATAAAGATTCAAGGGCCGCCGCTCTGGTGTCTGCTAATGACGCAAGAAACTCATGTGCTACCTGCTGAAAAATGTTCCGAGTTCGAGCACTTCTTGAAAAGCAACTAGGAACTGTCAAAGGTTTCACTCACAAAGTCTGAGTTTGCGCTTCTGTTCAACCAGTAGCCAGCAAACTGAGATGACTGCCACTCGTCATTCGTGAGCATGTCTCGGCCGAACTACAGAAATGAGAAACTCAGGACATCATTAAGCGCGTCGATTCCCCAGAGTGGGTCTCACAAATTGTCGTAGCCAGAAAAAGGGATGGCTCGATTCGCATGTGCGTGAACGTTTGAGAGCCAAACAAAGCTACAGCAGTGGAGAGTTTTCCTCTGCCATAAACTGAGGAGCTTTTGAACAGCTTGGCTATTGCATAGCGATTCTCCAAGCTAGATTTAGTTTCAGCATACCACCTGTTACCACTAAGTCATGAGAGTCGTGATCATACAACGTTTATAACGCACGACGGACTATTTCGCTTAAGAGGGTTTGCTAAGGACTGGCATGCTAAGCGGAAGGCGTGGGGCAGCTTTGCGATAGCTTTGTAGCTTATTTCGTGATGAGCCGGAGATGTGAGCCTGTTTGATTCGGCGATAGTGATGATGAACTCCTCAATTGTGAAATGCAGATCTAACGCTGGCACTGCCACCTGTGCGATGCAAGGCTGACTATCTTTGGAGGAAATCGAAGGCCTTGAACCCACTGGTAGTAGTCTGCAGTCTTCATCTGAGATTTCTTTCAGGGAATTTTGCTCATTCAGAGAATGTGCAGCAAAAGGGTGAAGCTATTGGGGTGGCGTGCGCATACCTCTAGGGACCCGCGAAATCTTGGCTACAGGTTGACACACATCCAACGTGGAAGAGAAGTCGCGCCATCTATGCCGACTACTTTTGTCCAGGCATCGCCAAATAAGATGTTCCGTCAGTCGGGAGGCACGGAGGTCTTCAAGGCATTTCTTGCGTAAAGCTTTTCTTTCAGCTCGCTTGCGTTGAGCACACAATCTTTCAAATTCCACGTCAATCTGTGGTCAGCTGACATTTTAAATGCAAATTCATGTGCATTTCCTCTGTCAATGAGCCATTGACGTTAGTAATTCCTCGTCCTGGGATGCACCACTAATTTCCCTGCCTGTAGCGTCCTTGTATTCAGAAGAATCTGTAGATTTTGTAAAGAATTTTTTTGGTGACATCTTCATACTGAGCGCTGATATAAAAATTGGGCAATGGTCACTCCCGCGTGTTTCTAAGTCGCTACACCAGGCAAACTTACGGGCAACTAAACTTTTTCCGAAGGTCACGTCAATGCTGCTAGTAGTCGTCGCTCCTCTGAGGTAGGTTATACTGCCGCTACTTAGAGGTTCCATTGAATAGTTTGAGAGAAGCTCTGCGAGCTTGGCTCCTCGTGCCCATGTGTTTGCGATGCCCCAAATTTCACTGGGAGCATTAGTCTCTACAAATAATAGGTGAAGAAGGTGTCGTTGCAATCAAGTTTTCAAGTTTCAAAGCGTCTAGTGGCCTGCCTGGCTCGAGGTATACTCCCATAAGAGTGCACTCGTGTTGGCCAATTAATGTTATGGCACGCACATATTCATTGCCACTGTGAGGCGGAATATTAACCACGTAGGCCAGAACCTCCTTGCGAAAGTCGACGAGTAATCTGCTGACTTAATCGGGTAGCTGGGAATGATGAAAATAGTAGCCTTGCCTTCTGAAACGTTCCTCGACGCGCGATTCAGGGACGATTATGAAGTGATACGCTGAAAATTTACACGCTGAAATACGCTGAAAATCTGAAAGTTTTGAGCGAAAACCACGAAGGTTCCACTAAAATATGGTGTGTGCGCGAAAAATGTCGTGGAAGGTCACTTCAGGTGAGGCTGTCGTTGCAGAAGCCATGATTATTACTGTGAGGCACTACGCCCCTGTGGAGCATAAGAATCCGACTTCAATGGCTCCATTGTAAGGACGGCTTCTAGCTCTCGTAGACATTTTGACGAGGGGTTGGCGCGCTCAACAGCATTAAGGGTTGTAAACAACATCGGAATTAGTAAGCGTGTAATGCTTAATGTTCGGTGCTTCCGTGTTGCTGCCTTTCGCAGGTCATCCTGTCGTGTTGTGGTGCTTGAGGCTGATGGCTGCAGTGGTCATTTGGTGGGTCTTGTGCGACAGGTTGCGGCAGCTTTGAAGAAGGCGATGAGGCCGCGGGCTTCCCACGTTTCTTTTGTACCGCATCAGCGTATGTATTGCCTCAATTCCTTTAGCTTTGTCGTGATTATTCCTGGGAGTGGTTTGTAGTATTCGTAAAAACCGCTTCCGGGTTAGGCGGTGGTTCATGACGCTTGGTTGGTTTCCCTTGTACATGGAATAGGTTCAATTGAATTGTTTGAGAGAAGCTCTGCGAGCTTGGCTCCTCGTGCACATGTGTTTGCTAGATTTGCTCTAGCAGCATTATTTTTAACGGACGCCTCCTTCCTGTAATCACGCCTTGGTCGCATAGATAGTCTTGTAGGTCTTGATTTGAGTAGCTGAGAGGCACATCATGTATTTTGCCGTAGCTGGCCGTGTATGAATATGGGACACGGTCTTCTACAGCCACGCCAGTTAGTTCAGTTAACGTGAGCAAACATTTGGTGGCGGGTTGTGTTGACACTGTAACCATCAGGCTGTCGTCCTTGTTTAGGCAATGACTGAGAACTTTCTCTTGAGCCGATGTTACAACCGCCGATGGCACAATATTTGGGTTAACATTCCATAGGCTTTCTCTTTCGTGGGTAGGCCTGAAGATAACAGGGACACCAGCACCATTTTTTTCTTGTAGCATTGACCCGGAAGGATGCCTGGTCCATATCCTCTGCCTTTTCGCCCGAAGGCTCTTGCTTGCACGACACTGGTCTGTAGCTGCTACTGCAGCGGCTGCAGGTCTAGTAGTTGTCACCTCTGCCATGGAAGCAGAGTGGAGTGCACCTGGCGTTGATGTTCCGTGTCGTAGAGGATACGGCGCCGAGCGTCTAGAGGGTCGCTTGATGTGCTTCTCCGGGTGAACGGGGACCTCCAGGTCGTCCCAAGGCAAGTACAGAGCACACAAAAAGTTTTAAACGTTATCAGATGGAGAGAAAAACGGAAAATTAGAGGTTGGTCTCAGATAGTCAATGCTCTAAGACATCTAAGACGACTGGACGCGCCATCCCCACTATCGTGGCGAAAATTCATGGATGTGGACACTGTCTAAGCAATATGGCGGCGCCCGTGAAAAGAAGTGTTTGCAAAGCGAATAGTTTGTTGCGTGCCTTACGGTCGTGCAAGGAGCGCGGCGCTATCCCGCGTTTTCAAAAGTCGTGAGAATGCGTGTGCTGGCTTTAATATCCCACAAAAGAGACACACAATTCAATTAGATTTTAAGATAGTGGCCATTCGCGAACATGATTTGTTAGAAACACATTTTCTTCAAGTAATATCTGATGGGTAGGTAGCAAAACTGTGCACTCTGTAGCAAGAAGTTGGTGCACATTAGTAACATCAACGTAATAAAAGCCTGTACTCCATTATGCCTTTAGAAGGCTACGTGCGAAGATAATTTATCTATTTAGAAATAACGCTTCGTTTCCGTTCTCCGACCCAAGTCTTTCCAGTTTTCTATCAGGATAAAGTATATAAGCGCATGAGCAAATAATGAAACTTGGAAGCTGTTATAGCATCCCTAAACCTGAAATAGTATGATCACTTAGATATCCTCATGTGAACTGAATGCGAAAGCACTTTGACTTTCGTATTATTTGGTTACGTTCATGATACGTGGCGTCATACATTGTCACGTGTCCTTCACAACACTACCTTATTCCACTTTAATTGAGTTTGATATAATTTGTGCCAAGCTTAATCCAGTTTAAAGGGGCCGTGACGCCAAACTTTAGAGCTTCAGTTACGAATGTTTGGCAAATGCTATACATCGCAACGGAAGTTGGCGAAAGTTGAGCGCATTCGGTGCAGTAAACAATTTGCATTTGAATTATTTAATGTCGCGTCAAACCGTAAAGCAGTCTGGCGACACTGAGTGGTGATGAAATAAATAGGCACCCCCGGAAACGCACCTCTCGGGTAACAGAAGCCGGTCTCTTAGGCCATGCTTCTGTCCACTGCACACACCGGAAATGATTGATTGCAGGAGCTGGAAATAAGCTATGCCCGCCATGCGCCGTTTCATCTATGCATTTTTGTATCGGCGCATCTGCGTGGTTTACAATTGCTTTTTATCGCGCAACTCAAGGAACTATGTGCGGAGCAAGACGTCCGACGTGGTCTCGAACTGTTTCAAAGCAGAGGACAGAGAAGTTACGCATTAGGTTCCTGACGTCACGCAGCATTGCAAAATTGGTGGTTGGTGTCGGTGGGAGGTGTTGAGAGGCACCGATTTCAAATTGAAATTTCGGCTTAAAATAGGCGCTGAGAGCCCATGTTTTGCGTGTATAACGACATTCACATTTCGACATATTGACTTTAGTCAAAATTTACCCACCTTGCTCTAGTTTGTGCCAAACATAATCCACTTTAATCTACCTTGCTCTAATCTTTACCAGCCTTAATCCATCTTTCTCTAATTTGCACCAACCTTAGCCCACAATCATACACTTTATTCCACATTACTCGACCGTGCTTTATATTTGTACCAAGCACAATCCCCCCTAATAAAAGACACTTCCTTTCCCCTTTCCGGCACAAGTCTTTCCAGTTTTCTATGAGTATAAACTATATAAGCGCATGAGCAAATAATGAAACTTGGAAGCCGTTATTGCATCCCTAAACCTTAAATATTTATGAACTGAATGCGAAAGCATTTTGACTTCCCCATTATTTGGTTACATTCATAATACGTGACGCCACACATTGTCAGGTGTCGATCACGTCTCGCTCTAATTTGCTCTCACCTTAATCTCCTTTAATCCACTTTCATTCACTTCGCCTTAATTCAAATGACTGCGCCTTAAGTCATCGTCCTTTCATTTACGTCACCTAAATGCGACCTGACGTGTGCAGTGACACACGCACTATGCACACCTTTATTCGGCGAGAACCGTGGTGACGCCGTGACGTCGGGGTGAGCCTGCTCGTTTTACATACGGGAGACCTGGGCTGCATTCCCACCAAGACACAACCGTACCCAGTTTTTTTTGAAACCATTAATTTACATTGTTTGCAGGAACCTCCCGGTGAAATGTGACGTCAGTCCGAGCATTTTCTCATGTGTCTTACTCTGGGCCGTCGGCACTTTTTGCTATTATCATTTGATCACGACAGATTTTCAATCTCTTGGCACAGGTAATGTTCTCGCTGTGATAAAGCTGTGTTTAGTGTACCTGCAAAATGTCATGTCATGCGGCACACGTTACTTTATCAGTGCCGCATCTGCATTCGGCAGAGGCGACGTGCATTGAATAACGCGTGTGAAGATCTCAGGTGGCTGAGTTGCCATTGAAACACCCGTATGTCGAAAACAAGTATCAAAATAGGAACAGCTCCATGTAGTGGCGAGCTCGGCTGGTGTGCACGCATGGAATGGGACTACGCAGAAAAGCGTATCCGGTCAGAGTTAGTACAGCCGGAGTACTGTCCACATTTTCTGCCATGACGTTGACATTAGGGATTTAGCACGTCATAAAATCAGCTCCTTAGAAAATCAATGTTTCTTCTTTACTTGAACACATAACACGTCGTTTCATACATATTTTATTGCCAGAGATACCTGAATTACCTGCAGATTCATACAACTGCTTCATGAGCCTCTATTCTACGCAGTTCATCCCCGAGTTATATCCCGTTATGGGGATGGCACTGCCGTACAATGGAATATCTACGTCCCTCCACAGATTCATGAAGTCAGACTTCACAGTGGCTTCCGCGATTCTCTGATTCATCCGTTGAACCTGTTCAGGCGAGAAGTGATTCCGCCAGTCTCCTACTTGGCCGTTGCGAACAAAACTGCCGGTCATGGGTTTCTTCGTAAACTCCATCAGGTTTTTAAGTCCTTTCAGTAGCTCAGGTCTAAGAGTCTTCATCTGCGGTGAGTTGCTGTATTCTCGTCTAGAAGCCCGTTGGCTACCGCTAATGTTTTGCTTCATGTACTCGACGCTACACTTCTCCAGAATTTTCCGAAGCAGCTCGGGGTATTCTTTAAGCCTCGTCTCTCTTTCTTCGCCGATGAAGGCGGCAATTCGAAGGACGTGCCGGGTGGTGTCAGCTTTAAGCTCCTCATATGTCAGAAATAGAACATTAGGGTCCCTCCGATGATTGTACCAGGAGAGCACGTTGTCAAAGTAGTCTCCGAATTCGACCCGCCCATCCAGGAATAGTTCAAAGAACTCTTCGAAAGTGCCTTCGCTAAAGTTATACGGCGGGTTGTTCCGGGTGTGGTAGTAAAGCGACACGCAGCAGTCATAGGGGTTCCTCGTGATGCAGATGTACTTTGCGTCTCGAGAATAAGGGATCATGTGGAAAGGTAGGTGAGTCTTCAAGGCGCGAGGTTGGGGAGCATACACAGCGGCTTCGGCTCCCTGCATCTCTAGGAAGGGCATTCGCAGTACCTTGTCTAACGGGTCCTCAGGTTCTTCGGCGTCCATTAAGATGTTGTAGACTATGTGTTCCATCCAGGTGGTACCACATTTCGGGTAGCCGACGATGATTAGGTCACCAGGTGGCGGCTTGTACGCCACCGCCGAGAGAACTGCGTCGTCGGGAAAGTGTTTCCCCAGGTAGAGTCCGTTGATCATCCGGAAAACCTCCGCCGACATATTTCTCAAGCCGATGGTACTCTGAAAAAAAAAAAAACGTATTTTCTGAGGTTGGAATACACTGGATAATTGCACAAGCGACTAAAGAGCATTTACGGCTACACTCTCACACCTTCTGGAATACTTAGAAGTAGACGATTTACGAGGTAATAGAAGTCGGTCACGTGCGTTCTGCTCAAAGTCATAGTTATTGGCACCGACGATAGAAGACATGCACTAGCATTATACAGAAACACCGCTCCAGCCACGTGGCATCCGCTGTCTACCACACATCCATGCCATCCGGTCGCCACACATGCCATCCACTCATCTGGTATGCCCAATCGGGATAATAAGATTGCGAACCACGGAACGTGAACTGCAGGCCAGGGCAAGTGCCCACTGGAAGTGCCCTTAAAATCTGCCAAGGCCAAAAGAAACGTCAAACATATTGGGCGTAATCATAAGGACGTAGGGACGCCCTGGCCACGACTCAGGGGTAGTGGGACTCATCGTCTCAATGTGACATTTTACCGCGTTCAAGAACCCTAGAGTCAAGGATGCGCATGCTGGTTGTGTGCGTGCCCATGGACGAGTAGTTCCACTGCCACGCAAGAAGCTCCTCTTCGGGCCTTGTGTACAAGGACTTCACTCAAATGGACAAGATGAACCTACGGGGATAACAGAACGTGTTTCACCCATGCACCTCCTGGCTAGTACAAATGTCTTCTAAAATAGAACACTCCTATTGCATTCTCCTGCTACTTTCCATGTAAACTTGATTCTTGATAAATAAGAAGCACTTTTCGCTTGACACCGATTCCACAACTCTATACACATACTTCAGACGATCACTACTGCGTGATCGCGCCTAAGTGATCACTACTAAAATGATCACTACTAAGGGGCGCCGTTCCTTGTACGGCAGTATTAGACGCGAAGGTCACGTTAGGCAAGATATAACCCGGCGGGCTTCATGGGCGGTGACTTTCGCCGCTGACATTGGCGGCACCCTTCAATGTACTGTTTGACGCTTGCCGAAAGTCTGGCCCTGTAATACATCTCGAGTTCTCTGGCAAGCGTTTGTGAGGAGCTTAAGTGGCCAAATGTGGGTTCGTCATGGCAAGCGAACACAATGTCTTCCCGCAAGACTTGGAATCACCAGGAGGTTGGCTCGGTCATTTGAACGGGCGTTCTTCTTGTAAAGCACGTTGTCTCACAGACAGAAGGACGTCAGTACGCGACATAGACGGCGTGGAATGGCTGTTGGCTGGCACTCCAAGTGGTCGATGATAGGCCGAATTTCTGCGTTATCACGCTGCCGTCTTATTAAGTCCGATGCAATATTGGCGCCCAGGAAGCGATCATCGTCTCCTGGCTCTCGACTGATAGATTCGACGGGTGCACGCGACAGCGTGCACCCGCCGGACTTGTAAACGATAGTGACGTCAAATTCCTGTAGCCGCAAGCCTCATCTTGCCAGTCGTCCTGAGGGATCGCGTATGTTTGGAAACCGACACAGGGCATGGTGGTCAGTCACCACTTTGAAAGGACGGCTGTGGAGATAAGGGTGAAACTTTGTGATCGCCCACAACCGCGAGACACTCTTTTTCTGTGGTAGAGTAGTTCGCCTCGGCACGGGAGAGCGAGCGGCTAGCATAAGCTATTACTCTTTCATTGCCGTCTTGACGCTGGACGAGCACTGCGCCGAGTCCAATGTTACTGGAGCAAGTATGCACCACGGTGTCAGCGTCGTCATCAAAACGTGCCAGGCTGGTGATGGCTGCATACGTTGTTGTAGTTGAGTGAAATCCGCCTGTTGCTCATTTGTCCAGGCAAATGGCGTGTCATCCCTTGTAAGGCGAGTCAGGGCTTTCGTTATTTTTGATAAATTTTCCATGAAACGGCGATAATACGCACAGCAACCTAGGAAACGCCGCACGGCCTTCTTGTCGGCAGGGAGAGGAAAAGCGGTCACCCTGGCACGCTTGTCGGGATCGGCTCGGACTCCTCCAGCGCTTACGACTTGTCCGAGAAACTTGAGCACTTCATAGCCCAAGTGGCACTTTTCTGGCTTAAGCGTGAGATCAGCCAATCAGACCGCTCTTAGGACATCCCGCAGACGATGATGTTGCTCAAATGTTTCAGAAAAGACAACTACGTCATCGAGATACACGAGGCAAGTCTGCCACTTCAGTCCAGGGAGGACAGTATCCATCATTTGTTTGAACGTAGCTGGAGCTGAACACAAGCCGAAAGGGAGCACTGGAAATTCATAGAGGCCGGCGGGAGTCGCAAAGGCAGTTTTCTTGGGGTCTCTTTAACCTACCTTGATCTGCCAGTATCCGCTTTTGAAGTCGAGTGACGAAAAATACAGGGCGTGCCGCAGTTTAACGAATCGCCGATTCGTGGCAGTGGGTACACGTGCTTTTTAGCTACGTTGTTGAGCTTCCGGTAGTCGATGCAGGAGCGCCGTGTTCCGTCTTTCGTTTTGAGAAGAACGACCAGAGACGACCATGAGGTCTTGGAAGGATCGATAATGCTGTCTTCACGCATCTCTTTTACTTGCGTACGAATCGCTTCGCGTTCTTTCACGGACACGTGGTAGGGCTGCTGGCATATCGCGCGTGCTGTCGTCGCATGTGATGATCCTGTGCCTCGCTATTAGGTCTGGCGAACCTTAGATGAACTTGCGAAACGTGCCCTGAATTCAAGCAAGAGTTTGCGCAGTGCTACCTGCTCGTCTTGCGATAGGTCTGAATTAATGTCGATGTTACCCAGTTACCATCCCCACTGCTTCAGAGGCAAAACAGTCAGCCACGTTCTCGGTTTTGCGGGCAAACGCAATCGAAGTACTGCGGAAAAGGTGTCGATGCTCGTTACTGAGGTTTGTGGCATGAAACTGAGAATGACCATCACTAAGCTGGAGCACGCTTTTAGCCGCACGAACACAGAGTCGTCAAATTACTAGCGTTCAAAGGGTGACGAATGAGAAGTATAAGCTTTCGGTGGCTATCGAGCTTGTTCTTTCCATCAACAATTGTGTTTTTTTTCTTCGCTTTCCGTGCGTCCAGGCGCGTTGTATCGTGCAGGTGCGTCGTGTTTGGCTGCAAGGGCATGGTTGATTTAGAGCCCGTCTTGCTTAGTTCAATACTGTCGTCTAATTCTATCATGCAGCTCTCGTATTAAATTATTACTAACGAGCGCGGTTCCTTATTTTATTGTAGGGTCAAATGAAACGGTCTTTACTACAATAAGGAACAAAAGTAGAGCTATCTACCGCTGATCAGTACGGATCTATAGCGCGAGTTCGGGGGAACCCGCAAAGCCTCGGCTTAGGACTGGTGATGACTTCAGCAGTCAAGAGGCACGAGCGAAGCTCGTGCTCTTGTCCTTATTACACATGTAAGAATGCTTCTGGCATTCACCATTTGCTGTGGTCATGGTTCTATAAAGAAGAAATTAGGATGCGAGTTTACTACCTATATTTATTTCTTCTAGTCTCTTTTACCACGCAGATTACACCATTACCAAGACGCTGAGATAGCGGAAAACCAGCTATTGGACATGGCGCAAAACGAATTTAGTATGGCAAAATGCCATATCACAAACAGTGCATCACGTGTGAGCTAAGGACAATATAGAAACATTTGTATAAAATGTTGCGCCGAAAGTCACAGAAAGTGACAAAACGTCGTGAGACAATGCTAAAAAAAAATAGTACTGTTTAAGCAACGAGTTGTATGATTAAAGAGGAAAATCAATTTGCTATTCGTCAAGAATTTTCACCGATTCCTATCTTAGCGTTCTAAGCCTTGAGATTACAGGTGCTTCACCAAAATACACGTTTTAGGCGCCACACAAGCTGGGCAGAAAGCTCCTGTGGAGTTTTACGTCTTTCATTCAAGACAGAGTATAACAGCTGAGAAGGCAGAGGCAGTGTCTTATTCTTAGTTTTCAAAACAAGTTCAATTGATTGCCTTAAAAATTCGCTTGCCAACCAACATTTAATTTGTGTACGTGTAGGAAAGCGCACACTATACGTGTCTCAACGCAATTCCTGTAAAACTTATCATGCGGAACCAACCTACATACATCCTACATCCTGCGGAAACAATCTGTATACTTTACCTTATTCGTTCGATCCCGTTGTCTCCGCTGCAGCAAAACGGTCTATGACAGGCATGCAGTCAGCTCGAGCGCGTCGAGGTTACTAGTGGCGTATTCTATCCACGGAATCGAGCCGACACTTATTTAGCGTCATTTAACGTCAGGTGAGTGCACAGGTGCTCAGACTACCTACCATCCCTACCATCTGTGGCCGGGCTTGGCGACAGGCTTGCCGATGCGGGTATTCGTTAGCATGCGTAAATGGTGCGTTATTACAGTCTTAACAGCTGTGAGGATGAGTGAGCGAAACGTGTTCATGGGAGAATTCTCGCATTGTGCCCATCCATTTACGACACTCAAACAGATTTTATAGAATATAATCTTGACTTCTTTTTTCACAGCATAGCCAATCTGACTCCGCTATACGAGAAAAGGCGATAATCACTTTAGCATTCGCTAAAGAGGATGAACGTGAAAACCGGCGGGCTCAGGAGGCATTCAGTGAGTTACTTTGGTATTCTCAGCCGAATGCGCTGTTACTTCGTATTACCTGTCTTCTCTTCAGTTGTTTTTCTCTCTACTTGTTCTCTTTTTTTCTTCTGCCTAGACATCGCCAGTAGTTCTGCATGGTTAATGGCACGTTAGAACAGTCGTGACAAACCTACGAAGTCCATTTATACAAATACGCAGGTTCGTTGAATGAGAGAGAGAGAGTCAACTTTAGTGAGCACCAGCAGTTCAGTCGGTTGGGCCTAGGCCTCCCACGATGGGACGTCGAGGTCCTGCCTCTTCGCCTCTTCGTAGGCCTGCTGGGTCGACTAGAGTTGGTCGTCGAGATGGGAGCTGCGCAGGGCGGCGGGCCATCTCAACGAGAGGGTGAATTAAAAAAATTTTTTTTTTACCTGAATTGATGTTGGTATCAACCTAGACTTGCATAAATAGTGTCTTCTACTTTTTTGTAGCCCAGGCAGAATGAGAGGGACACGCAAAGGCAAATTAAACAAATGCACAGCGCTAGCCTTTGAGCAACAGTTTTATTTCCAGTTCTGGCAGGCGTACTTATGCTCCTCAAAACGTCATAAGAGGCGTGTACATTGATCGGCAGTTACAAGCAGAACAGCCAGCTATGGCTATGCGCTGCTAAGCACGAAGTCGCGGCATCAAATTCTGGCCGCGGCGGCCTCATTCAGCTCGTGTCTGGTGCTTTGGGGGCCCGTTAGAGATCCCTTTGGGCTCAAAATTAATCCGTAGTCCCCAAATACGCTATATGCCTCTTAATGAAATCGTTGTTTTCGCACATAAGCCCCAGAATTCAATTCAATTCAACAAAACTGTGAAAACTACAAGCAGGCACATTTGTAGCCACACTTATTATTCACAAGTGTGTCTGTTCAACACGAGCAGGGACAGGGGGTATGTTTTATTGATAAAGAAATTGATCGCTTGCTGGTGCATGCGCTTGAACTTCAGTGCCATAACACCAGATTAATTTCGCATTTTTCGACCAATGAATCATCAAAGGCTTTCACCTTAATACACGAAAATGTGAGGCATCCTTGTGGCGTCATCTAATTGCACTATCCAGGTAAGTCACCATGGCAGCTGAGAAAGAAGTACACGAAACAGGAGGAACACAAAAAATGATTGCTATGGTCTACATAAACAAGATTAGCGTGATTGGTATGGGAAAGGAGCGGCGAAAGCTGATCGAAAGTTAAAATTAAATTATGGGGCTTTACTTGCCAAAACCACTTCCTGATTATCAGGCAAGCCGTAGTGGGGGACTGCAGAAATTCGGACCAGCTGGCGTTCTTTAACGTGCAACGCAAGAGCATTGCATATACTGAAGAAAATAAACAAGGACGAGATCGAAGCAAGCTTCGTGGATGCAGCTGCATACCGAGACGGCAAGACTTTTGTGGTTTCCGTCGTGGACACGCTGGACAAAGTCATCAACTGTGCTTCCGTCCGGACGGCGAACCCCGAGGTGGCCGAGCAAGTAGCCATTGCACTCCCCATGCAAGACGGTTGGAGACAAAGATTTTGTCGGCACCATCCGCCAACCTACCGCCGTAGCTTCAAGCCGGCTCCATATGCTTCGCCATTCCCGTCGCCATCTTCCTTTCGGAACTCCGGCCAAATCTCTTCATACTACGACTACCGCCTTCTTGTTGACCGCCGTTCGCTATTGTCTCGACGCCGCCCACTTTTACCGATGCGTCGTCGTCCCTCTACGCAGGAACAAGAAAACTAATCGCCTAAGTTCCAGAGGCAGGAATTGCGTCATCCACGAAAGGTTCAAGGCCACTTCCTTCTCCGATGAATGTCATTGATGTATATTTGGATGCCATTGCAGCACTCGCCATCATATACACTGGGCCCGCAGGCCCACTTATTAGGGCCAGAACGTGCAGTTTGCTGCGAAAAGTTACGACGCCACTGTCCAACATATCACATGGTACTGTCAGCACAGACCGGATTACCCTTGTGCCAACCTGTAGTGCTAGCGTTGTGATTAACAGCCTCCTCTACATCGTCGAATTTTTGGGGCTGTATTCTTCCCACAATCTCATTTTGGGCGAGGACTTTCTTTGTGCTAATAAGGCCATCGTCGACTGTTCTCCTACTGAAGCTGAATTTTACGCAGTTTGCGACACACCACTTCTGGACGCTCGTGTAGCTGAACGTGAAGTATTTATTGCCATAGACGCTGCAGTTCTATCGCAATCATCCGCGCTCTTCATGGAACCTTGTTGCTGATGCAAGCTCGTTTTTTACGCCATCTGCCATTTACGTCAGTTGAAAACATTGCCCGCTGCCTTCAGCTCTTTTAGAAGTTCACGTGAGCTCACGAGACTGCTTGTTTCCAACCAATTGGGATGTCCCCTCGCTTTGCTTTATGGGGAGTGCGTTGGCCGCACCCAGTGTGTTGACCCTGCTTCCATCATTTATATGCCAACTGGTTCCATCACCACTCATGAGGTCGACGGAGCGATCTGTATCCCGCGCAAGAACCGACTTTGTACGATGCGGACACATTGACTGTTTGTCAATGCGCCCGGCTTCTACGCCCTCTCGACAAGTTCTGTTCTTTCTTCGATGCTTCGACCAGCAAGTTGCTTTCGGCCGCACGTCAACTGTTTGTCGTCGCATCGACGCGGGTACCAGTGCGCCACTGCGAGAAACACCATATCGTCTATCCGCTACACAGCGCCGTGTTATCGAAGACAAAGTCTCTGACGTGCTTAAGTGCGGCATTATTTAGCCTTCGGGTAGCCCCTGGATCCCTCCAGTTGTTAGGAGAAAGGATGGATCGATTTGATCCTGCGCCTATTACCGTCGTCTTAAAAAAATAATTAGAAAATATGTTTACCTTCAATAGAGAATTGATGCTCGTGACTGTCTCCAAGGCGCGGAGTTCTTGTGCTCTGTAGACTTACGCAGCGGCTATTGCTGGGTTCCTATGGCACCAGAGGACCAACCTAAAGCGGCCTCTGTAACACCAGGTAGCCTATATAAATTTAGTATTATGCCTTTGAGGCTTTGCAACGCCCCCGCAACATTCGAGCGTAAGATGGACAACCTTTTCCGTGGTCTCAATTGGAAGACGTGCCTGTGATACTTAATGATATGGTTATATTTCGCCCGACTTCCTCACCGATCTGGGAAGGCTAGAGGAAGTGTTAAAATGCGTAATTGGCACCACCCTTCAGCTCAACCTGAAGAAATTCCAGTTTGGTGCAAGTCAGCTCCCTACCGTTGGACATGCGGTATCAAATGTCGGCATCCTTCCTGACCGCCGCCAATCGCCGTGCTGTTTTTGATTTTCCCAAAACTTTCTCCGTAAAAGAACTGCGCAGCTTTTTTCGTCTCTGTTCCTAGTTTGGCCTGTTCATTAGGAATTTTGCAACCATCCGCGCTCCCTTAAATCAGCTTCGATCGAGCGACTTCCACAACTAGGTCTGGTCATTCGCTTGTGGCGATACCTTCCAAGAATCGAGTCTTCTTCGATCCTGCAGTTCCTACCAAAGTACACACCGAAGCCAGCGGTGCTGTATTCGCGCAACACAAATCCGGATTCGATGAGTACGCAGTTGCATGCGCAAACCGCCTGCTTGCATGCCTCTGGAGCGCTCCAACCAATTCCCAGCACTGTCAGGCTCTTCGATGGCATTGACATTGACGTGTATGTACCCCTTCCGAGCACAGCTTCCGGAAACCACTCCATAGTTGTTACCATTGACCACTTGACGTGATATGCGGAAACAGCTGCTCTGCCGGCTGCCACAGCTCGTGATGTAGCATCTTTCCTCTTCAAAAGCTTTATTCTGTGTCACGGTGCAGCTTCCGAACTTTTGAGCGATAGAGGGCGTGCATTCCTCTCCGAAGTCGTAAACTCTCGCCTTGCTTAATGTAGCGTCGTTCATCGCACCACACACCGCCTATTATCCTCACACTAGTGGTTTGACGGAAATATTTAACCGCTCCCTTGGCTACATGCTTTCCAGATACGTCGTCTCTTATCGCACTGATTGGGACTTTATTTTGCCATTGATCACAGACGCCTACAACACTTCACCACAGGCGACCACAAACATTTCGCCTGTATTTCTCTGTCATGGCCGCGAACTTTCAGCTACACTGGAAACCATTTTTCCGTACAGACCCCACTCATCGGAATGTACGCACATCTCTGAAGTCGACCGGTGCGACAAGGTGTGCCGTCAGCTTGCCCGTTCTTTTACAACCGTCGACAAATGGCAGCAAAAAAGTTGGACGTGACGATGAACACTCGCTTTGTCACTTTTTTTGGCTCCCTTGTGCGGATATGGATTCCGTCTGTTCCTTCTTGGCTCTCCTTAAAACTTCTCTCCATATATCAAGACTACGATGTTGTAACGGGGACGTCCCCTGTAAACTATATTGTCGAGCACGTCAGACCACCCACGGACCAAAGCTGTCGTGATCATGAAACCGTCCACTTACAGCGCCTGCAGCTGCATTACAACCCTCTGAAACTATGGTCACCATGAGTCGTCAGGTTGGCTCCTTTTTCTGATAGGAGTGACTTTGGTGAAGAAGAATGCTCGGTGTTTCCGCCACATCTCCAGTCTCCAGGGAGGCGTGAGCTGGAGATTACCTGGCCGCTCCGGTTGAAAAACGTTGCCAACGCATCCTGCTGCTCTCCTTTCTCGTCCTTTGCTCGCTTTAGAGTATACATTGTGGCGTTGCGGAAGGGAAATATGTATTTTAATAATTTGCAAGAGAAACAACGATGTATAAACAGGATCGTTGTCGAGATCTCTTCCATCTCTACACGTCAAAATCATCTTCTTCTGACTGGCACTGCTCTTGGTTGCGCCGCAACATACCCCCCCCCCTCCCCCCCCCTCCCTGTAAAGGCACCGTCTCGGTGCTAACTGTAAGCGAAATGAACTCGCGTCATAGTAAGCATGCAGCTCAGACACATGCACAACATCACGGGGGACAGGCGGGTTTATGGCATCGATCTCGTAGTTAACATCGCGAAGCTTACTCAATATCGCCTAGGACCATGTGTAGCACTACAGATACTTTTCAGACAAGCCGATGTGGCGACATGGTATTCATAGGAGATCAACGGAGCGCCGATGAAATTGTACGTCGTCATGTCGGCACCCGTGCAGAATCTTCTGCGCTGCCTGAGACTCAGTGAGCCGGGAGCCGGCAATCCGGCGCGCCGTGAGAGCCCTGCCGAAGACGTCTTGAGCATATACAATGGGAGTGCTCATCGACGAATGAAGCAGGGCGTCAAAGGTCACAGTAGGGTGGTGGTCGATCAGAGGGGAAAAGGGTCAAAAGCAAGTGGTCTCATGATGGGACAAATTATAAGCGAAGGTCAAGAAGGGTAACATGCTGTCCCAATCACTGTGATCGTCATAAACGCACGCAGACAGCATTTCTGTGAACGTGTATATGACACGCGCCGTGAGTCCGTTTGCCTGCGGGTGGTAGGCGTCGGAAAGCTTGTGCACGGCAGAATGGGAGCGAAGTAGATATTCAAGAACTCGGCACAAGAAGGTTCGGCCGCGATAAGGGCGAACCTGCGGTGCTATAGCACGATGGTGAATGACGTCATGCATATGTACTTTTACCGTCTATGGAGGACGCTGTCTAGGACCCCGTCCTTCATGCTCTCGCGAGTAACCTCCTTTAGAATATTTGCTTAGCAGCTCTTTGTCATCACGCAATGTTACTGCGTGTTCCATGCCAACAAATCTGGCAATTTTCAAAACCATTTCGTTCGTGTTTGCCTTGAATTGCTCGTACGTGGCAAACAGTACGTAGCCTCGTTGGTCATACGAAGGGAGAAGATGCTCGAAGTAGCCACCAGAATTCACCTAGGAATACAAACAGATATGCAGATTAGAGGAGGAAGTAACGTTCTTACATCTCGAAAGTATTTAATCAAAAATTGAACACTATGGAAAATCTGGCGGCTAAAGGGCCTGTTATCCTACAGTAGCAGTTAAATACACATAGGCAATATAAGCACTAAATGACAGAAAAACACATATTTGAAAAGAAAATAAATATTCAAAAACTTTCAGCATCACACAAAGCGAAATAGACCAACTTCCATGTGGAATTATACAAACAACTGGGCAAGAACTGTAGATATACAGGTGCATAAAGTATGCAAGACAACACCGCCGAGTGCTAGCGAGGGGGGGGGGGGGGGGAAGGCGGGGCACGTATGTACATTTTTCTCAAATTTACTTGAGCGTTCGCTTTTTCAGGAATACAAATACAATTTATTAGCCACCATTTACGCTTGTACGCATCGCACAAGCTGCAACAAACTTCGCACAGGATATATTGGCAAGAAACGCACTGTTTTATACCACAGTTAATTTCTTCAGTGACTTATATTAATATTAATATATTAATGACTTAATATTGTCTACATCATGAACTCGACTCTATAAACTCCCTCGAAGCAAGTACCCCTCTTACATCCTCTCACCATCAGACTTGCAAAAGAGAGTCCGTAGACAGACAAGCGAAAATCTTTCTTGAGGAAAGCCCGTAAAATTGGACGCAACGTTGTGAAAATTGTTAACACGGCTCACTTTCACAAAGCCTGGGAATGTTTGCGGAGTGTATAGAGGTATTAATGATGTGGCGACAGAAAGAACCAGCACTGCAAAATAAAGTACACATCAAGGTTTTGTTACGTAGGCACTTAGTGTATTAGCCCGGAGTTTAGTTTACTATCCCACAGAAAGCTTTGTACAGGAAAATCACTCATGGCGGAGAGTACCACAACATGTCTTTAGCTATCACGTTGACTGTGGCGTCTATGAAGCAATGCCAGTAGGCTGCAGCTCCGTAAGCCGACGAACGCGTTCAAAATAAGGTCATCATGACTTAGCATTGCATGCTGGTCTCTTGACAGAAAAGGAGTCGACGCCCATATGCTGAAGAGTACGCATTTGGGCTAGTTGGTTGGTTGGTTGGTTGGTTGGAACACACACCACAGCATACAGCACTGCGGTTTGTATCCCTCTAATCGTCCTGCCGTTTAGCGCTGTTCACTGCTTGTAAGCACAATGCTCTTTGCGACATAAAAGCATCGAACATCCGGTGGTTGTCAGGTCATCAGCACTGCTCTTGCTAAATGTGAAACATTATCAAAGGCACAATAAATGCCGATAACATTTTATTTCGGTTGCTCTACTAAACGTAAGCCCCAAAAGTCTAAAAGAGCACTATATTAACCTGCTGATGTTGTTCATAACTTCAGCAGGTGAACAGGAAATCGAAATCCCGTGAAATATGCACTAACACTTCATTTGAATCAGCTGTTTGGGGAATCTCATCTCCGTTATCTGACGTTACTTCTTTTGTTCCTCAAAGTAGCGTCCTGGGTGTTTTATTATTCCTGATCTGTATTAACGACCTTACATGTCATATAACATCTAGCATCCATTTGTCTGCCGACGATTGCATAATATGCCTTAAGATGATGACTCACGCAGATCATCTGGTGCTACAAGAGGATCCTTACAAAATCACATCCTGGTGCTCGTAGTAGCAAATGGCCGTTAACACTGACAAAAGGAGACTGATGACGTTACCGGAAAAGGTCAAGTGCGACTTTGACATACTCTCTTAATAACTTTCTAATGGTAACGCCCAACTACAATTTCTGTGGCATTAACTTCACTAGTAGTCTTTCCTGGTCAACACACATTGAAAAAGTTACTGCCACAACACCACGAACAATAGGATACCCGAAACGTAATCTTCATGTGGCGCATGCATTACGCGGAAACTAGCATACCAGACATTTGTTCGTTCACAACTCGAATATGCATCACTCATTTGGTCACATCACCAAGTCTATCTAATTAACTTACTCGAATCTGAGCAAACCCGAGGTGCACGTTTAGTCGCTCAAGACTATAACCTACACCTCATTGTGACTAACATGACTTCATTATCACTACCATTTTTTAAATAAGGCAGGAAGAAAGCCACTGTTTGTTTATTGCATAATATAGACACAGGGCGCAGCCAAAGGCCTTGCCATTATCACAACCACATCGAATATATCCCAGGCTTCATAATCAGCATAGGTTTACTCGTCTCTTTGGCCATATCAAAGCCGTTAACGAATGTGCGCTTCTACGTGCAAATGGCCATAGGAAAGACCTTCCTGCTGATGTCGTATGTATTTGTGACTCTGTGGTAGTTAGAAAGCAGTCATATTACTTATGACTTATGACTTAAAAGCAGATTAAGTCATATTTAAGTCATATGACTTATGACTTAAAAGCAGTCATATTACTTATGACTGCTTTTGCTAACCATAACTTGAAAGCATGTTTTTACCTTTTAAATTGGTACCATATCATCATCATCATCATCATCATCATCATCAGCCTAGTTACGCCCACTGCAGGGCAAAGGCCTCTCCCATACTTCTCCAACTACCCCGGTCATGTACTAATTGTGGCCATGTTGTCCCTGCAAACGTCTTAATGTCATCCGCCCACCTAACTTTCTGCCGCCCCCTGCTACGCTTCCCTTCCCTTGGAATCCAATCCGTAACCCTTAATGACCATCGGTTATCTCCCCTCCTCATTACATGTCCGGCCCATGTCCATTTCTTTTTCTTTATTTCAACTAAGATGTCATTTACCCGCGTTTGTTGCCTCACCCAATCTGCTCTTTTCTTATCCCTTAACGTTACACCGATCATTCTTCTTTCCATAGCTCGTTGCGTCGTCCTCAATTTCAGCAGAACCCTTTTCGTAAGCCTCCAGGTTTCTGCCCCATATGTGAATACTGGTATGCGATTTCCAGACGGAGTTGCGTCTGTTCCGTCGTTAGCAGTTTCCGTACTAATTTCCCGCAGAGCATACTCATGTCCAAATACTGGGTCAAAATTTTATGCACTGGTGCAAGCTTCCCCGTATCCCTTTCGAAACTTCTCCGATTGTGATGCGAACGCCCTCCATGAGGAATTCCGCCCTTGCTAATGACATTCTCATTTTGTCGTGTTGAATGTTTGCCTGAACGCGGTTTGCTGTCTGCTGATGTGCGGCCATCTTAGAAGTGGTTATACCACTCTTTAATCCGCGAGGTGCTCATGGCATCGTCACCGAAATCCTGTTGAATAACCCGAATAGATTCCGCATGGGTATCGCCAAGCTGTCGGCCGAAGTGATGCAATATCGGTGCTCATGTTGTTACATCATTTTACAATTTACTGGAATCCAACAGGCACTCGCTACGCGTCGTCACTCATAGGTCGATTGCCAGCAACTGAGCCTTTCTGCGGGCAGAAAAAAATTTCACGCACAAACGTTGATGTCCTCCCATCCATGTCTGCACCGAAAGAAGCCTCCCGCACTTCACTGACTTACGTGGCAGAGAAGAAGATTCGGCAATTATTCTACACACCTCGTAGGTGAGTGCGCATTGTCATGCTTTATTCTCTGATGCTACCATGTGCGTGCCTTGCACAGAATGCGCATTTAGTCATATAGCTTAGGGTAAATGTTTCGAATTCATATAATATTTGTTTGCAAATACCAGAATGAATTGGTTTACTTTTACTCTTACCGCGTTTAGGTTGCCCTGTTTCTTCTTGACCAGTATTTGTCTTCCTTTCTTCAAATTGACGTTAATCCTAGCCCTCCCTAATTTATGATCACTGCACTTTACCCTACCTAACACTTCTATATCCTGCACTATGGTGGGGCCGGCAAAAAGTATGAAATCATTTTAATTTCTTGTTTCACAATTAGGGCTTTTCCAGGTCCATTTTTTGTTCGTACGCTTCATGACGAAGGTGTCCATTATTCGCAGTGCATTCCTTTCTGCGAATTCTATCAACATCTCTCCTCTAGCATTCATAGAATTGACGCCGTAGTTGCCAATTGCTTGTTCCCAAGTCTGCTTCTCCCCCACTTTTGCATTGAAATCGCGACTAGTACATCATACTTAGTTTTCACTTTTCTCACCGCTAATTCAATGTCTTCATAATACTATTGTATTGCATCATCATTGTGAGTGGAGGTTGGAGCGTAGGCTTGTACTACCTTTATTCTATACCTCCTCTTTCTACTCTTTAGCTTTATTACGGCTACCGCTTCCCTCTCATTAATGCTCTAGAAAGCGTCAACGTTTCGCTATGCCCTTATGGAGTAAGAATCCTACCCCATATTGCTTCTTATCTGGAAGTTCTCTCTAGCAGAGGACGTGGCCATTTGTCAGCATTGTATAAGCCTCACCTGTTCTAACCTCAATAAGGCCAATGATGGCAAAAACAATGCCTCATAGTTCCCCAACGAGTCCTGCTAGGCTAGCTTCACGTGAGAGAGTTCGGTTGCTAAGCGTTATCACGGTTACTTTCCACTGCAACTTGTTACTTAACAGCGCGGAACCCACGCTGTTAGGATCCTCGCACCTGTTTAACTCTTTACTCACTGGCGCTTAAACACGTACAACAGGAAAAAGTTTGTAGCAAAGGAACATTGGAAAACATAATTTTTAGAAATACACTACTGAGCTGTAAGGTTGATTGTGGGCTGAAACACGCGTGCAGACATTGCGCTGGTTCCTGTGTCCATTAACAGCAGCAGACATTCCGGCAATGGCAATTTAAATTTTTACAGTACGTCTCACAAAATCGTTTCTGACGTAGAAGACCCATGGTGTCTTACGCGCGGCAGAAGCTGACAAGCATCCTGCCTGCCTTCTTCCCACACCAAGCCGCACCTCGGCTTACCCTGACACCCTTTCACTCGCGCCAACCGCATACGGCGCGCAGCCCCCGACCTTGTTATCGCACTGGCCCTTTATACGGAACATCACACCGACGCCTACAGCGACCACGACGGCGGAAATGCGGCTAGAGTGTCCATATAATTGCCATCGCAACAAAAATAAGGCTCCTTATTATTAAAACTTCGCTCTGTTAAAATAAGAAATGAATAAATAGTCACAATGGATAACCAATATACCTAGAACACGTTAACTCCGCTAAGAAATATATATCATTTTTTTTCAAAGCCACGTAACTTGGACTATGGCTAAAACAGGTTTCAGGTTTCAGCCAGCAGGTGTGCCGTTCGAATGAACGGGTTCATTTCACTGAGCTGAGCTGTTGTAAGCTGGTTTCTGAATCGAGCCCGTTACCCCACCTCAACCAGCAACTGCTGCCCAGGGTATCGGCAGCGAGATCGGACTGTACGTTACAGCAGCGTCGCCGCTTTAGTTTAAAGATGGCCGGGGACGCGCGTTGACATATACGTGACGACGCTTCGTTGTGAGCGATTTGGGCCGATTATTTGGAATTGAAACTTGAATGCCGTTGACAATTCATTCTCGAATGCTACATTTTCGCAAGAAACGTCAACATTTGTGACCACGTGAGAGGAGCGTAAAATGCAGTTTGTTTCGGTACATCTATGGTGGGTTGCGTTGAATGCATGCATGCTTCTGTTGTGCAACTCAGCATCCGGCTATTCTGCACTGGTTGTAAAAATGTTTGTATTCTTTGAAAATTAAGGTAAAGTACACAGTTATTTTTACTCTACTTCACCGCATGTGTGCATGCATGCATGGATTACTGCCATTTTGTCGATTCTCTGTTAAATACAATATAGTCTTTAAGTTTTGGGTAATGGGCAGTAAACGCAAACAACAAGCCAAGTTAAAGTTATAGATGGGTGCTTGAGCTTGTCTGACACATCAGTATTAACATGAACAGAGCTTTATTAACCACGAAATTGAAGGAGGTGTAGGACACGATTAGAGTCTCCGTTGGAACATTTAAGTAGTAGACTGCGGACGAAGGTGCTCATCTTTTAACTGTCTCACTAGCGCTCCACAACTTGTTATCAAACGATCATTGCGTTGCATTGGAAGAGGAAAGAAAAAAGCTACCTGTCGAGTTGTATTTGATAAAAAGAACTCATTGACTTTACGCTTGGCAACAACGTGGGCGGTAGAAAGGCTTCGTTTTTTTCACTCTGTGCTTCCGCGCGTTCCTCGTTCAGTAGTTTCGTTATGCCATAGTGCTGCGCTAGTTTTCTTAGCTCGGGAAACTCCATCAAACTGCGAGTAGCAGAGAATGCCACATCGATGCAGAGTCACGGGATTTCGGAAAGGTGCATGCCACCTGACCAGCGATCCAGCGATCTGTCTTGACTTTCTTTGTCCAAGGCGGTGCGTTTGCGTGCTACACATTAAGCTATCGGGTGCCGTTTTAAACGCCGATGGCAGTAAAGGGCGGCTATGGCGCATGCAGCGTCAGCGCTCCTCGGTTGGGTGGCGGGACATTTGAGTGGTGCTGAAGGTATGCGGCATTTGAGACGCAATTTGCTCGTAAACCAAGTCCTTCCTTAGCACACGACAAGCGCTGCGAGGTTTCTGGAATGGTATTTTAACAGTCCACGTCGACGTGGACATTGCCTTTAGTGTCCCTCCCAGAAAGATACGACACTATGATTGACAGCGCAGCGACAGTATTGTCGTGTGGTTTCGCGCAGGCATTATTTATGTGGTAACAATAAAAGCAATTAAAATTTTCGCGACGACATTTATACATGACTATGAGCATTGGAATGATGCAAATAATTTTAGATCATTTTGAGCGCCAACGTATTACTTTATTTTCTTGTGAAAATATTGCAGGAACCCGACATCGAGCTGGGAAGACGGTGATAAAGAGCGCATTGTATTAACCGCAAGAAACTCAGTTTTTCGACGCCCTGTGTCTAATGACTGAAATATTACATGTGATCCTCTTGTTTTTATCTGTTTCCCATTCACATTTGTAGCAGGTAACTGCAATAACATTTCGCTAAAATTCACTTGCGACGTAGAATTAGTTTGCGTAGTGGGGTATTCACAAAATAGAAGGGCACCCCAGGAACAGCTAAGGCTGTTGACGCAACCACTAACTGCAGTCACAACCACAGCAATGCTATTACATGCGTAATAACAGGGGCCGTATAACGTAAAGCTATTCGAATATATTTTTATTCCACTCTCCTGACGTGAAACTTACGTAACTGCCCACTCAAGCTTCGGACGGTGACCCACAGCGCTGCCTGAACAGCCCAATCAAATGCCCTCTTACTTTACAGGAGGTCACTTCGGTTTGCTTTCAAAACGAACAACATTGCCTACATTGAGCGGGTTTTCTTATCTAATTGGCTGGAAAAAGGTGAGGAGCCCGCTGAAGTGGAGCTTGTTTCGATGGATCCGAGCCAGCGCACTGAAAATAGATAACCAGTTGAACAGGGAAGTGCCGGCGTCTGCAATTGGTCCACTTTCCCTAACTTAGCTTGAGGTGGCTGGTCTAAAATCGCGGCCGCATGCAACGGGCTATTAAAGGTCCCGCTAAAAGGGATCATCAACCAAGAAGAGTTGGGAGATCGATGTCGTAAACGAGTCGAAAGTGCTCAATAACGTTGTACGGCAACTTAAAAGTTTTGTTATACGCAAATAAACCCATGCTCTCCAACATGCGCGAGTAGCCAGTGCCTGAGCGAGCGGCGGCAGCCATCTATTATTTGTTTGGGAACGGGGCAGCCTATTGCTATTCAAAGAAAACAATTAATGCATCTTTAACGCGTACATGTCTCTTTGATGGAATGAGTTTTCCCGGTTTTGTGACATCGAGTGAGAGATAGGTGAGGTGGAGCAGTCTGAAGCCTCTTGATCAATATAAGAGGGTTAATGACGAAAAGGTGTCGAGTCCGAAATACTTACTTTCTTTTGTTCGGTCGAATGACACATAATCAGTCTGTACACTGTCATGTTAGATTGGGAGTTATTGCGGTTTTCATGGCACTTCGAATGACACAGGTGAAGTGGGAGTGGTGCAAAAAAGTTTTTGACTAATCGCGGAGGGCTGATTGCAGAATCGGAATAAAAAAAGTTTGGAATAGTTTTGCATTATAGCGCCACAGTTTGTATAATGCGACATCATATGAGCGCTTAAGATTTTCTTTCCTTTTGCTGAGTGGTTTCCCGCCTCCTGGTAGGTGTAACGTGGTATCACAAGCATTGCAGAATCATGAATATATTGCTACCAAGGATCGCTAAAGCATGGCATTCATGGTATCGCAGCCATGACTTTATCTGTTTAACACGACGCCAAATGTATTTTGTGAAGTGCTTGAATCACAATACGGTAATAAAATTGTAAATATTGTGAACACTGGAGGACGCAATGCTTACACATCTCGCGCTCGACGCGGACAGACACTGATTTTAACACAGCGCAAAGCCCACAACGCAAATCCGAATAAGTCTCTCCATCATCGAAAGATGCAAAGCACCATTTACGACTGTGTTAAAGCCAGCGAACAAACAGACCTTGAAAGATATGTGAGCCGCTATTTCACGAGAGAGAGAGAGCCCTTTAATGAAAGACAAAGAATTTAGCCGGCCAACAAACATCGCTGACATGCTATTCTGGGTAAGGGAGGGAATTAGGGAGAGAAAGAAAGAGAAGGAGTGAGGTTCGAGAAAAAGAATAAGTTAAAAAAGTGGCCGCTGAGTTTTTTGAGTGATGGGCAATGGCGTGCTATGGTAAAGTCCTTCAGTGTGTGCACCGTCCCACAACGAGGTGACATACTTCGCCGCGTGAAAGGTACATGAGCGTGACAGAGTTGAACTAAAGTTTGTCGAGTTGATCAATGTTGTCGAAGTATGTGAATTAAAAGTTCACCACACGCACCTGTTGTGTCAGGCAGGCTAAACGGCCTAAAACACAGTCATATGACAAAGGGCTTTGTATAAGCGAATGCATGAAGGCTCATAGAACGAACGCCAGTCAAGATACGCTTGAGACCGAAGCATGCTATGCTCCATGGTTTAAATTCAGCCACATTTGTTGTAGCGTGGACTTGTCACTTGGTCGAAGTGGTACCGTAAACAGTTTCTATAGGCGGTGTTCAGGCGAAAACGATTATATAGATTTTACAAATGGCGTGGAGTGTTGGATGGGAGTGTGGATCAGAGATTTGGGTCGATTGAGTAAAAGAAAGGGTAATGTCGGGCCGACAAGCTCCACATCTGGTCCTTTTCTACAGAAGCAAATTTTTTAGCTTGTTAGGAAGCATGAGATCTAGGGAAATAAATCTGTTTATAGTTTTGGTGCTGAAGACCTTTGCGTGCCGCTTCATCTGATTTTTCGTTGGCCAGAATAACGCAATGAACAGGTATCCACTGAAATTCCGTATAGTGGCCTGATGCAATGGCCAAGTAATGCAAGTACGCAATGTCGAAAGAAACAGGCTGATGATTGCTTTTCTTTTTAGCAGACTGCATAATGTTTGTAGTGCTCCTTTAGAGTCGCCCATTGATCGCCCATTGATCAGGCACTCGGCGCAGTATATAGAGGACAGCTTCTTTGATGCCGTGAAGCTCTGCTGTCGTTGAGGATGTCTCCGCTGCAGCAGATAAGAAAGCATTTGTCTTGTTGAGGTCAAATAAATACCACAGGAGGAAGACTTCCGAGTGCTTGAGGCATCAGTGTAGATGTGGGTGTGCTGAGTATATTTCGCAGCTTCGTAGAGGAGAGTGGTCTGCAGCAGCATGGCGTGTGGTATGCGACTCATTCACCCATTTACACTGGGTACTAACTAGTTCATATCTAGGGGCGAAAGTGTACAGAGGGGAGAAGCCGAAGGCAGTAATTTCTGTGGCTGAATAATCGGAGGTAGGTGCAAGATTTGCACAGCTTGGCGAAAGCCAGACTCACAGTGGGTTACGTGGACGCGGTACATGAAGTGCTTCTTCCCTTAGAGCACATGCCGAAGTTGAGCACTCATTGTTTCTTGGGAAGCGATGATATCTGGCGTAGAACGGCAGCAAGCTGAGGTAGTTGGTAAAGATTCATAATGCTAAGAAGGGGTAAGGTGTGCGAACACGGACACAAGAGAAGAGCTGATAGCCGGCTTTCGTAGTGTCCACTTCTCTTGTGTCCGTGTTTGCAGGTTTTACTCCTTCTTTGCATTATCATATCTAGCGGTACACGTACTGCTTCCGCTGCTGTTCCCGAGGATGAACAGCACTTCGAGAGGCCCAGGCAAATTCACAGGCAGTTGTTCCGCGCGGCTTCCAGAGTACTCTTGTTTTCTGGTGATAATCTTGAAGTACCGGAAGCTAATAGAGCAATGTGCCTTCAATATAGGCTTTTTCAAGTAGCACCAGTGAGCGGCAGTTGCAGCCTCATCGTGTTCCCGCCATGAATTTGAAAATTTCTGATGCTGCAGCAATCCTCGCGCATCGTTTTTTACCTGAGGTGAACAAGAGATATTTGAGAGATTTCTGTCTCACAATTCCAAGGAATCGCCGAGATTCTATTTACGGCAGCGGTGGTCCACCGATTAAGAGCGGGTATTTAGTCATTTTCTTTCTTGTGAAGGCCATAGTTGTGCTTTTTTCTGGCTAGAGGTGAAGACCTCGGGGAGCCAGTACACGGAGAGCTTCAGTAATGCTTTTTAAAGTTGTTGTTAGGTGATATAGCACGAATTTCATGCGCCCCAGATGCAGATATCATCGGCATACATTGTGATGTGCAATCGTGGTGGCAGTTTTCTTCTTATATCCATCAGGGTGAGATTCAAATGGAGCGGGCTGAACACAGCAACCTGAGGTATGCCCTTCTCCACTGCGTAAGACTGTGTAGGTCCGTTCGTTGTACTCATAAATATTTCCCGCACTGTTAAGTAGTTTTCTATCCACTAGTTTTGCTTTCCTCCAAAGCAAAGGCTAGCCAAAGCTGTGAGAATGGCGTGCTGAAAAACAGAGTCAAAAGCTGTTTTGATGTCAAGGAAAACGGCCGTCGGGAGGCACGCAGCGGGAATGCCCTCTTTAAGAGAAGAGACCAGCACGATGAAATTATCAATAGCAGAGCTATCTTGGCGGATGCCGTTCATTTCTTGGGGAAATTTATTGTGGCTTTCAAGCAACCACGTAAGACGTTTGTAGATCATCCGCGCCATAAGCTTGCCTACACAGCTCAGTAGGGCGATGGGCCAGAAAGACGCGTAGCTTGTTCGCTGCTTAAAAGGCTTCAGAATCGGCGCGATGTTTGCCAGCTTCCATTCCGTTGGGACCTTACCAGACATCCACGAAGAATTATAATATTCCAGTAGTCGTAAGCGGGAGGTACGGAGAAGCTTTTCGATGGATTCATAGCTTATTTCGTCATGACCCGGAGCTGTGTGCCTGTTTGATTCAGCGATAACTGCGGTGAGCTCTTCAATTGTGAAAGGTAGATCGAACGCTGGTACTGCCGCCTGTGGGATGCCGGACTGACTATCTGTGGAGGACCTCGAAGGCCCTGAACCCGCTGGTAGTTGTGTGCAGTATTATTTTGAGGTTTTATTCAGGGAATTTTGCTCATGCTGAGTGAGTGCAGCAAAGGGGTGTAGCTCTTGGGGTGGCATGCGCATACCTCTAAGGAACCGCACAATTTTGGCTACATGTTGACACACATTCAACCTGAAAGAGAAGTGGCGCTACCTTTGCCGACTGCGTTTATCCAGGTATCGCCAGATATGACGTTTTTCCCGTCAGCAGGCATGTCATCGTCAAAGCATTTCAAGCGTAAAACTTGCCTTTCAGCTCACCTGCGTATGACACAATATTTTAAATTCCTCGTCAATTTGCGGTAAGCTGATTTTTTAGTGGAAATTCGCGTGCATTTCCTCAGACAATGAGCGATTGTCGTGAGGAATTCCTCGTCCTAGGTTGCAGCAGTTATTGCCCAGCCTACATCGTGTTTGTAGGCATATTGTGACGAATTTTCTTGGTGACATCTTCATACTGAGAGCTGACATAAAAATTGGGCAGTGGTCACTCCCGTGTTTTTCTAAGTCGGTACACCAGGCAAATTTACGGGCAACTGAACTTGTTGCGATGGTCACGTCAATGCTGCTAATAGTCGTCGCGCCTGTGAAGTAGGTTATACTGCCATACTGCCGCCATTTACAGGTTCAATAGAATGGTATGAGAGAAGCTCTGCGAGCTTGGCTCCGGGTGCACATGTGTTTCAGCTGCTCCAAATTTCAATGTAAGCATTAGTCTCCACAAATATTACGAGGAGAAGGTGTCGTTGCAATCATGTTTTCATGTCTCGAAGCGTCGAGTGGCCTGCCTGGCTCCAGATGTACTCCAATAAGAGTGTACTCTTGTTGGCCGATTAATGTTATGGCACACACATATTCATTGCCACTGTGAAGCGAAATATGAACCACGTAGGCCGGAATATCCTTGCTAATGTTGACGAGTAGTCTTCTGATGTCATCCGGTCGCTGTGAATGATGAAAATAGTACCCTTGCATTCGGAAATTTTCCTCGACGCGCTATTCAGAGATAACTATCAACGGGAAATGATACGCTCGCAGCAGCTGCCATAAATCTTAAAGTTTTGAGCGAAGACCGCGAACATTCCACTGAAATATGGTGTGTGCACGAAAAACATCGCGAATGGTCAACTCAGGTGAGGCTGTCGTTGCAGAAGTCATGATTATTACTGTGAGGTATTACGCTTATGTTGAGCGTAAGATGCCGATACCAACAGCTCCATTGTAAAGACGGCTTCTGCCTCTGGGAGACATCTTGACTAGTAGTTGGCGCGGTCAAGAGCATTGAGGGCCGTAAACATCGGAATTAGTAAGCGTGTAATGTCTTGTTCGGTGCTTCCGTGTTGCTGCCTTTCGCAGGTCATCCTGTCGTGTTGTGATGCTTGAGGCTGATGACGGTAGTGGTCGTTTGGTGTGTCTTGCGTGACAGGTTGCGGGAGCTTTGAAGAAGGCGATGAGGCCGCGGTCTTCCCACGTTTCTTTCGCACCACATAATCGTATGTGTTGCCACATGCATTTTGGCTTTGTGGTGATTGTTCTTGGGATTGGTTTGTCGTATCCGTGAAAACCATGTCCGGTTTAGGCGGTGGTTCACTACGCTTGGTTTTTTTTCCTTGCACTTGCTCCACCATGCTAGCAAGTCTAGCAGTATTCTTTTTAACGCACGCCTCCTTCCTGCAACGACGCCATGGTCGCCTAGACAGTCTTGTAGGTCTTCATTTGAGTAGCTGAGAGGTATGTCGTGTATTTTGCCATAGCTGGCCGTGTATAAATATAGCACACGGATTTTTACAGACACGCCAGCTAGCTCAGTTACCATCGGCAAACAGTTGATGGTGGGCAGTGTTGACACCGTAACCATCAGGCCGCCGTCCCTCTTAAGGCGACGGCTGAGAACTTTCTCTTGAGCCGACGTTACCGCGGCGGATGTCACAACATTAGGGCTAACATTGCACAGACTTCCTTTTGCTAGGGGAGGCCTGAAGATAACGGGGACACCAGCACCCCTTTTTCTTGTAGCATATGACCCGGAAGGACGCCTGGTCCATCTCCTCTGCATTTTCGCCCGAAGTCTCTTCGCGTAGTCGCTTGTTCGCAGGATCTTGGTCTGTAGCTGCTACTGCAGGGGCTGCAGGACTAGTAATTGCCACCGCTACCATGGATGCTGCGTGGAGTGCATCTGGCGCTTATGTTCCGTGTCGCGGTGGATACGACGCCGAGCGCCTAGAGGGTCGCGTGATATGCTTCTGCGGGTGAACAGGGACCTCCAGGTCATCCCCACGGCAAGTACACAGCACACAAAAAAATTGTTAAAGGGTGTAAGATGGAGAGAAAAACTGAAAATTAGGGACTGGCCTCAGACAATCAATTCTCTAAGACATCTAAGACGACTGGACGTGCCATCTACACTATCGTGGCGAAAATTCATAGATGTCACCACTGTCTAAGCAATATGGTGGCGCCCGTGAAAACAGGTGTTTACATAGTTTGTTGCGTGTCTTACTGTTGTGCAAGGAGCGCGGCGCTATTCCGGGTTTTCAAAAATCGTGAGAATGCGTCTGCCGGCTTTCATATCCCCCAAAAGAGAAGCACAATTCAATTACGTTTTAAGGTAGTGGCAATTCGGTGACATGGTTTCATAGAAAAACACTTTCCTTAAGGAATACCTGATGGGTTGGTAGCCAAAGTGCGCACTCTGTAACAAGAAGTTGTTCGTGCATTTTAGTATCCTCAACGTAATAAAAGGCTGTGCTTTATCTAGCCTTTACGAAGCTAAGTGCGAAGATAATTTATCTATTTAGAAATAACGCTTCCTTTTCACTTTCCGGCACAAGTCGGTTCCGGTTTTCTATGAGGATAAAGTATATAACCGCATAAGCTAATAATGAAACTTGGAAGCTGTTATAGCATCCCTAAACCTGAAATAGTATGATCACTTAGATATCCTCATGTGAACTGAATGCGAAAGCATTTTGACTTCCCTATTATTTGATTACGTTCATGACACGTGACGCCCCACAATGTCATGTGTCCATCACAACACTACCTTATTCTACTTTAATAGAGTTTGATGGAATTTGTGCCAAGCCTAATCCAGTTTGAAGGGGCCGTGACACAAATTTTCCAGCTTACCTTACGAATGTATGGCAAATCTTACACATCCCAATGCAATTTGGCGCAAGTTGACCGCATTCGGGGCAGTAAACAATTTGCATTTGAATAATTTATTGTCGCAGTCGAACCGTAAGGCAGTCTGGCGAGACTGAGTGGTGATGAAATAAACAGGCGGCCCCGGAAACGTACCTCTCGGGTAACAGAAGCCGGTCTCCTAGACCATGCTTCTGTCCTTTCCTCGCACCGGAAATGATTGATTGCAGGACCTCGAAACAAGCTGTGTCCGCATGCGCTGTTTCGTTTATGCATTTGCGTATCGGCGCATCTGCGTGGTTCACAATTGCTTTTTATCGCGCAAGTGAGGGAACTGCGTTCACAATTCAGTGGTGACACCGTTCCTGCGGCTCTGGGCGCTAGAGCCTGTGGAGGACGACGTCCGACGTGGTCTCGAACTGCTTCAAAGCAGAGGACAGAGAAGTTACCCCTTAAGTTGCTGAAGTCACACAACATTTTGGTGGTTGGTGTCGGTGGGAGGTGTTGAGAGGCACCGATTTCAAATAGAAATTTTGGGTCAAAATAGGCGCTGAGAGACCATTTTTTGCGTGTATAACGTTATTGACATTTCGACATATTGACTTTAATCAACATTTACCCACCTTGCTCTAGTTTGTGCCAAACATAATCCTTCCTTATCTACCTTGTTCTAATCGTTACGAGCCTTAATCCACCTTGCTCAAATTTGCACCAACCTTAGTCCAGATTCATCCACTTTATTCCACCTTAATCCACCTTGCTCTAATTTGTACCAAGCACAATCCACCCTAATCCACCTCGCTCTAATTTATACCCACCTTATTCTAATTTAATCCACTTTAATTCACCTTCATTCACTTTATTTCACCTTATTTCAATTGACTACACCTTAAGTAATCTTTCTTTATTTAAGTCACCTTACTGCAATTTGACATGTGCAATGACGCACGCATAGGCACACCTTTAATCAGCCAGATCCGGGGTGACGCCGTGACGTGGGGGTGCGCCTGCTCGTTGTGCATCCTGGAGACCTGGGCTGGATTCCCGCCAGACCCGACTGTACCAAGTTTTCTTTTCAGAACCAATAATTAACATTGTTTGCAGGAACCTCCCGGTGCAATGTGACGTCAGTCCGAGCATTTTCTTCTGTCTTTCACTCTGCGCTGTCGTCCATTTTCGCTACTATCGCTTGATCACGACGGATTTTAAACCTCATAGCACTGGCAATGCCCGCGCTATAATAACGCTGTTTTAGTGTCCCTGCAAAATGCCATGTCGTGTGGCACACGTTACTTGATCAGCGCCGCGTTTGCATTCGGCAGAGGCGACGTGGATTGGATAACGCGTGTGAAGATCTCAGGTAACTCAGTTGCCATTCAAACACCCGTATGTCGAAAACAAGTATCAAAATAGGAACGGCTCCATGTAGTGGCGAGCTCGGCTGGTGTACACGCATGACATGGGAATGCGCAGAAATGCGTAGCCGATCAGATTTAGTACAGCCGGAGTACTGTTGTGATAGGAGTTTTGACTATTTGAATGTCGCGGCCGAATGCGCGTGATTGCTGTGCGGCTGCGACGGACGAAGAAGAAGAGAAGAGCCGGTGTCTGGGCGGAGACGGCAGCCATGCGATCTGCCTGAGCTGCCTGGGCTGGCCTTCGGAACGAGCCGAGCAGTCATCTACCCAAGGCCGGTGTTCCTGGGTGTGCTGGCAGAACAGGCCGGGCTGTCCTTGGTCTTCAACCGGCCTGCTCCACTGCTGGGCGAGCATCCGACAGCGGCACGTTCCGGTGCAGCTAAGCCTTCCGAACGGTCTACCCTGTGGCGGGCCGACGTCCCGACCCTGCTGTCGCGCGAGTGGCTCGTCGTGTGCCGGGCACCCGCCCCGGCCTCCAACACCTGCGCCACTCGCCGCTCGAGATTCATCTCTGCGCCTCTTCGTGCCGTGAGTGTGTGAGACCGACGCGCTATCGGACGCCTTCCTACATTGAAGCTGAGCGCGACGATACTTACGCGACAGACATTTATGAAAGGAACTCTGTGTGTGTTATCATGTACGTTATCCTAGTCCCGTCCCCGTGTCATTAAAGCCTCTCTGTGTTCATTGTGCCAACCCTGTGTGCTTGAGGCCTGGGCCCATATCCTCCTATAACAAATTTTGTGATAGGAGGATGTGGGCCCAGGCCTCAAGCACACAGGGATGGCACAAAGAACACAGAGAGGCTTTAATGACACGGGGACGGGACTAGGATAACGTACACGATAACACACACAGAGTTCCTTTCATAAATGTCTGTCGCGTAAGTATCGTCGCGCTCAGCGTCAATGTAGGAAGGCGTCCGATAGCGCGTCGGTCTCACACACACACGGCACGAAGAGGCGCAGAGATGAATCTCGAGCGGCGAGTGGCGCAGGTGTTGGAGGCCGGGGCGGGTGCCCGGCACACGACGAGCCACTCGCGCGACAGCAGGGTCGGGACGTCGGCCCGCCACAGGGTAGACCGTTCGGAAGGCTTAGCTGCACCGGAATGTGCCGCTGTCGGATGCTCGCCCAGCAGTGGAGCAGGCCGGTTGAAGACCAAGGACAGCCCGGCCTGTTCTGCCAGCACACCCAGGAACACCGGCCTTGGGTAGATGACTGCTCGGCTCGTTCGGAAGGCCAGCCCAGGCAGCTCAGGCAGATCGCATGGCTGCCGTCTCCGCCCAGACACCGGCTCTTCTCTTCTTCTTCGTCCGTCGCCGCCGCACAGCAATCACGCGCATTCGGCCGCGACATTCAAATAGTCCAAACTCCTATCACAACTGTCCACATTTTTCCGCCATGATGTTGAAATTAGGGATTTAGCACGTCAGAAAATCAGCTCCTTAGAACATCAATTTTTCTTCTTTACTTGAACACATAGCACGTCACTTCATGCATATTTTATTGCCAGAGATACCTAAATGACCTGCAGATTCATACAACTGCTTCGTGAGCCTCCGTTCTACACAGTTCATCACCGAGTTCTTTTTCATATACCGTGTTTTCATATCCCATTATCGGAATGGCACTGCCATACAACGGAATATCTACGTCCCTCCACAGATTCATGATGTCAGACTTTAGAGTTACTTCCGCGATTCTCTGTTTCATCCGTTGAATCTGTTCTGGCGAGAAATGATTCCTCCAGTCTCCTACTTGGCCGTTGCGGACAAAACTGCCGCTCATGGGTTTCTTCGTAAACTCCATCAGGTTATTAAGTCCTTTCAGTAGCTCCGGTCTAAGAGTCTTCATCTGCGGTGAATTGCTGTAGTCTCGTCTAGGAGCCCGCCGACTACCGCTAATATTTTGCTTCATGTATTCGACGCTACACTTCTCCAAAATTTTCCGAAGGAGCTCGGGATTTTCTTTAAGCCTCGTCTCTCTTTCTTTGCCGATGAAAGCGGCAATACGAAGGACGTGCCGGGCGGTGTCATTTTTAAGCTCCTCATACGTTAGAAATAGAACATTAGGGTCCCTCCGATGATTATACCAGGAGAGCACGTTGTCAAAGTAGTCTCCGAATTCGACGCGCCCGTCCAGGAATAGTTCAAAGAACTCTTCAAAAGTGCCTTCGCCAAAGTTATACGGCGGGTTGTTCCGGGTGTGGTGATAAACCGACACGCAGCAGTCGTAGGGGTTCCTCGTGATGCAGATGTACTTTGCGTCTCGAGAATAAGGGATCACGTGGAAAGGCAAGTGAGTCTTCAAGGCTCGAGGTTGTGGAGCGTACACAGCGGCTTCGGCTCCCTGCATCTCCAGGAAGGGCATTCGCAGTACCTGGTCTAACGGGTCCTCAGGTTCTTCGGCGTCCATTAAGATGTTGTAGACTATGTGTTGCATCCAAGTGGTACCACATTTTGGGTATCCGACGATGATTAAGTCACCAGGCGGTGGCTTGTACGCCAGCGCCGACAGAACTGCGTCGTCGGGAAAGTGTTTTCCCAGGTAAAGACCCTTGATCATTCGGAAAACGTCCGCTGACATATTTCTCGAGCCGATGATACTCTGAAAAAAAAAAAACGTATTTTCTGAGGTTGGATTGCACTGGATAATTACAGAAGCGAATAAACATAATTTATGTTTCCACTCTTTCAACTCCTGGTATGCTTAGAAGCAGACGACGTACGAGGAAATAGAAGTCGGTAGCATGCGTTCTGCTCAAAGCCAAGTATTCATAGTTATTAACACCTACGATAGAAGACATGCACTAGAATTACTGCCAAAACACCCGTCCAGCACGCGTGACGCTACTTTTGAGGAGGTAAGGTAAAAGAGCAAAATTTTAGCAACATCCGCATAACTTCGTCTTGTGTTTGTGAATCCACCACTTTTGTGTTTTTACGACTTACCATGTAATCATGATCAGACTATGCATATCCACCACAGGGTGGATGTCGTTCCTGCGACTCACATGTGACCTCTGTTTTGAGTCAGTCGAGTGTGTCACATGTGAAAAAATACCGTAATGTCATCCCAACATCAAATCTCCTGCTATCCTAGACTGTACTTCTTCCTTCCCTGGCATCCACGTGGAGAAGCCAGAAACCACATACCACTTGCACGAGGCCACAATGATACAGAAGGTATTTTCGGCAAACATGTGGATTACCTTGGACCCTAACAAAGATGTACCATTGCTGCTGTGATCCGCGGACCGTGTTAAATGAAAAGTGCTGGAATGCGCATCTCTTTGTGTAAAAAATTTAACAGTGCAAATACAAGCATCCACAAATTAGTAAGGACGAGACACTAGCGCTTGTGTCTCGTCCTTGTTACTTTGTGGATGCATGTGTTTGCGCTGTTACAATTTTTAAGTCAAGTATGCACCAACTCGCCCACAAAGAAGTTTTAATGAAGTATGTTTGTGGTAGTCGACTGGAGTTTGTCTGTCCAAGCTAATGCTTCCTGGTGAACCGAAGCATTGTGCTGCTTACCCTCGAAGCTCCTGAAGCGCTGCTACTTGGACAAACTTGGATGCGTTGGACAAACGGGACGTTGTATAAATGACAGACTGAGGGAGCACGCTAATAGCATCGGCAAGAGTGAGAACGCGCATCTTCCTGCGCACTGTAAAGCCTGTCGTTGTAGGCCATGCTTTGAACGAGTATTGATTCTTGGCAGAAGTAGGGACCAAACTGTAAGGGAGTTGTTGGAAGCCTTTTATATTGAAAAGAAAGGGTCTGATTGTGTGAGCGATACATCTATCGTATTATAATCCGCAGAAATGTGCTTCATCCAAAGTATGTTATCATGACCACGTTGTTCTGTCACACCTTGGCTCCCTGCGCGTGAGTGGAAGTTGTATTTTCTTCTATACGTCATTAAACAGTTGGTAGTTTGGCACTTCACTGTCTCCCTTTCTTATGTCCCTTTTCCAGAAATGTATTTTGCACCACAAAGTATACCTAGGAAATCTAAGCACCAACTTGCCCAAGAAGGAGTCCTTTTGGACCCTCAGGCTATTGCTGTGTTAACGTAAACCGGTGCGTAGCATTAGTCACTTAGTGCACACATGCCATCCGCTCATCTAGTATGCCCAATAGGGATTGTAAGATTGCGAACGAAGGAACGTGAACTGCAGGACCGGGCAAGCGCTTACTGGAAGTGCCTTTACCGCATCTGCGCTTCCGCGTGCAATTGGCCAATGGAAAGATCTCCCTGATGATGTTGTCTGTATCTGTGACTATGTGTCGCTTAGAAAGAAAATATTACTTATTTATGACTGCTTTTGCTAAGCATATGATCACTTGAGAGCATGTTTATTCCTCTTAAATTGATATCATGTAGACCCACTGAAGTTTGTATGATGCTTATTAAGTATTTTATTATTACACTGTTATGCCTTTGTTACACCAAATCTGCAACATTTTTTCACTGCATAATACCTGATCCTTAATTTTTTTGTCCTCTTGTTAAAAACTACTGTCTCGCCCCCCTCACGTGATAGTCCGACGCGGTGCCTGTGAGGCATTTGTAGATAAAATAAAATTATCTAAGAAATGTTCTGCGCTAAGCAAATTTCTATAAATGCTCAGATATCACTAAAATGTCGGCTCAAACAAAGATTGTGCCTGGTGCGGAGAATTAGTCACTTGTAACTCTTATAGAGACACCCGTAAATGAGCTATTCACCACCAGCATACATTGCAACGTTAAGAGGAAATAACCGACCAGAATTCCTGTCCCGCGTATTAACATGAAATTATGGCGTCTAATCCGTTTGTAGTCTGTTTCAATCATGGCTTATTTCTTAAGGCATCTTTCAGAGTTGGAATTGGCTATTGCTAGAAATATCAATAGCGCAATAACGGAATAACGCACTACAGTAGTTTTGAATTTAAGAAAGGCTGGGCGTGTATTAAAAACTTCAGTAGGGGTCAAATATAATACATATTCGTATTCGTTTTCAAAGCGTACGTATTCTGTATTTTTACTAATTGAAATAGCGAAATATTGCGAAAGAACTGATTGCTAAAAACCGGTTACTGTTCTTTATCTGCCAAAAAAGTAGCGTAAATTGTCAGAAGCGAAACATACAGAAACATTTTATAAGTATGACATAAAATAAAGGCTTAATGAAAGTTTAGTTTGCGGTTTCAATGAGAAAGCCTACATGACAACCTGCGGTTCTCGCTTGTAGTAGGTATTTAAGTGTTTCTGGCAGTCTATAGTGATGTACCAGATATAATTCTTACGCTACAATCTGTGAGGTTTTCTTTGCAGTTGGCTCTTCTGATATGTATCTACGGCTCACAAGTCCTTCAGCAGCTTTGGTTTTCCCACTACTCAGAATATTTTTTTCAACTATCATTTATTTAGCGCTTTCCGAAAGCGGATCCCAGCAGTCGCACATTCCTGGATACCTTGTTTGCAGCGAGGATTTAACGTTTCACGTAAGGATTTGATGTAAAAGCATGAATGGCCTGCATCGTGCAGCCACCTGGTGACGCATAGTTTTACACGAGCGGTGAACTACAAAACGCTTAAAAAATTAATAGTTCGATGAAAACTCGTTTCATTGGGATCGCTCATAGTGAAGGGTAAAACGGAGGCCGACCAAAAACATCAAAAGGAACAAAGACGTTGCGGCTGCTATGCGGGAGCCTTGTTTGCAATGAAAGTCATTCATTGTGAACAAGGCCTCCGCATGGGAGCCGGAACCTCTTTGTTTCTTTTCTTTTAATGTTCTTGGTAAGCGTGCACTTTACACTTCATTAGAGAACACTTCGCTACTGCAATTTTAGTTTTGTGTTTGTGGATGGCCACGTGGATGATACCATGGTGAACTTTCTTTGTAGCTAAATTCCATCAATGTCCCGGCATGGCTTGATCATCATTGCCGTTGGGTTTTTCTTGTATTGTTAGAGAACAAAGGACGTGTTAGCCGGCCGCGGATCTTTGTCAGCACAACAAAATAATATTTTGGAAAGTCTCTTGTTATTCCCTTGCTGCCATCTGACTTCCTGTCGAAAGCACGCTTCCTATTATCCTAGGTGCAATTACACACTCGTGGTGGCACTCGAAATCGTGAGCTATGCAGTAGCCGATCGCAAGCACCGAAAATTTATTTGGCAGTGCGAGAGTTTACTGTAGGTATAGAGGGTCAACACTTTAATGTTGTAGTTTGTAGTGCTTCAGAACCTTCTTACACAAAAGAAATGGCTTCTAGGCCCTCCACCACACATCAAAGAAAACTCAACGCACAGGTATATTCAAGGCCAATTTAATGTGCACTCTACAATTCTTTGTTTCACTGGTTAGCAAATATGAACAAACACCCAGAGCAGGCTGATGGCCGTTCTGCAACGACTGCTAACCCATCGCTCTTACACATCGCAGGCCTTCCTGAGAAGACACAGCTGCCGGAAACAGCCCAAAACAGTGGCGGGGTAAAAGGCTCACCGAGTGCACGCACCCTGCACTACCGCTTGCTTGCCAGCACGTGCTATTATCGACTGCAGCATATCTACCACGGGATTGATCACAGGACATCTACGCAATGCGGGGCGTTTCCGACGCCTATAAAACTGCACCGACAGCGACGGAACCCACTTCAGAGCAGTCTGGTGGCCGTTCTGCTATGACTGCTAACCCATCGCTCTTACACATCGCAGGTGGGCCTTTCAGACACCCTGTTATGCTATATCTATTGACATAGCTGCCGACCTGCTCTGAACGTGGTTTTAAATTTATGCCATTTGTTACTTGTTTGCATCTTTTTGTCGCTTTTCGAGCCGGATTCCGAGATTCTGCAGACTATGGATTTGTTGAAAGATTTTGCCAGATCCATGTCTGAAAAGGCACCAAATTCTATTAAGGAACTAGCAAAGCTGTTCATTGAACTGACAGGAAAGTTTATCGAGGCCGTAGACGAACTTAGGAGTGACGTAATGACAATAAAACAATCCATTGAGTTCAACAGTGAGAGCTTCGGTGAGTTCAAAAGCGAAATCCGCAATTTACGCCAGGAGCTCACTGAGGTGAATAAGTGGAGTGAAGAAACTGAAGGATAGTGCCAGAGGCTAAGGAAAAGCCTGGGGGACTTAAAAAAAAGGATCTTGCTGAATTGAAGCAATACAGTAGGCACAACAACATTGAACTAAAGGGAGTGCCAGAGACAGAGAACGAGAACTTAAACGACACAGTCGAGAAGGTGGCCAAGTGCATGAAATTGGATCTCTCTGCTTGCGACATAAATGTCGCACATAGAGTTCCGGTTAAAGGATCAGGGCTTCGAAATATAATTGTCAAGTTCAACTGAAGGTGTGCGCGGGATAAATTCTTTAAAGCAGCCAAGAAAAACCGATTGAGCACAAAGATGCTTGGCTTTGAAGACAACGACCCAATCTTTGCGAATCACCACCTCTGCCCTGAAAACAAAATCTTGCTAGGCAAGACCATCCAATTGAAGAAAGAAAAAGGCTGGAAATTTGCCTGAGTTTGAAATGGTAACATCCTGGCGAGGAAAGCAGACAATTCGAAAGTCGTACATGTGACATGTGAAGATGATCTTTCAAAAATTGTCTAGTAACTGATTTCTAGCCGCAACTATCTCAGATGGACAATAGTAGCTTGCACATATTTCACAGCAATATACGCAGTTTAAGTAGGAACTTGAACTTACTACATTATGATGTCATTGCAATATCTGAAACTTGGCTTAAAAAGGTGAAGATGTTGTTATTCCTGATTATCTCACAATTTCTCATCCACGTGATTCACTTTCGCGCGGTGGTGGTGTAGCCCTTTTTGTTCATAACAGTCGCACCTCCTCAGCATTGACCAATGTTTCCTGCAACACATCTCATATCGAAGCCTTATTTATCAGACTGGACAACTCTGTTATCATAGGTGTCGTGTATTCACCACCTACATCACCTGTAGCTTTAGTTCATCAAAAACTTGAATCTATATTTTTCACTCTAGCGTCACGACACAAAGGTCCAGTTAAAATTAGTGGTGACGTTAACACAGCCACCAGTCATACAAGCCATAGTGACTACACATATCTACTAGAGTCCTTTAATTTTCAAAATCTGATCACTGTCCCCACAAGAATAACAAGTACATCCGCAACTGTCATTGATCATGTTTTAACTAATATAACCTCGAATATTATTGCCGGGGTATTCAACCAGCCAATCTCAGACCATCTTCCCACCTATGTAACGGTCAAAGACATCATAAAACCGAAATTACCGCACGCCAAAGCAAGTAAGATGATTGACTACGCTTTGCTGAGATCGAATATCCAGTTAATCGACACTAGTACCATATACCACGACGACGTCGACATTGAATTCTTCACTCTAATCGACATCCTGGCTTGCGTTAAAACTAGCAGCAGTATTAAAACACCTGTTCGCTCATATAAGTTGCCCGTCTTACCCTGGTTGACGGAGCAGGTTTTAGCAGTATTGCAACAGAAGGACTCTTGTTATCATAAATGGAAACAGCATAAGGATAATAGCTATTACTTGGGTCAGTACAAAAAGGTATGCAATAAATCTGTGGCTATGACACGTTTAATTGAACGAGCTACCCGCCGAGGTTGCTCAGTGGCTATGGTGTTGGGCTGCTGAGCACGAGGTCGCGGGATCGAATCCTGGCCATGGCGGCCGCATTTCGATGGGGGCGAAATGCGAAAACACCCGTGTACTTAGATTTAGGTGCACGTTAAAGAACCCCAGGTGGTAGAAATTTCCGGAGTCCTCCACTACGGCGTGCCTCAACAGGGTTTTCGGCCAAACCATTCAACCTCATCAGCGATGCAGTCTTTAGCCCGCATAATAAACTGAGCTTTAAATGACAGCAAACTTGTAGCTGTCGTCTTTCTTGCTTTAAAGAAGGCTTTTGATATGGTCCACCATTCCATTCTTTTTTACAAGCTAAAGAATTATGGTTTTCGGGAACGGATTTTCGATTTGTTTTATAGTTACTTCAATGAACGTCATCAGATAGTTGTCATAATTAATGTCTCATCGTCACCACAACGTATTCATGCAGGCGTGCCCCAAGGGTCTGGTTTGGGACCCATGCTTTTTTCTATATACGTTTCCGACCGTCCACGTGTCTTAAAATTGGGTGAAATGCTTATGTATGCAGACGACACTGCTATAATAAAACAGGCAATAGTATCGAGGAAATACAATCGAAAACAAACGTAGAATTGGGAAACGCCTCTAAATGGTTTCCAGCTAACAAACTCACTGTAAATGTCAAGAAAACAAAATATACTACATTTTCCTTCCGCAGAAAACAAGTAGACGTCAACTCTGTAAACATTAGTATTGACAACTCTCTACTAGAATATACTCCGTGTTTTAAATACCTTGGCGTAATCTTTGATAGAAACCTGCACTGGCAAGGCCATTTATTAGCAGTTGGGGCGAAGGTGGCGTCAGGGAGCTGTAAACTGCTTCAAGCTTGTGACTTTTTTGGCACAAGCACATTACGTATTTTATATTTCTCCTTTATCCACAGTCATCTCTCATACTCTCTGGAATCGTGGGGATGGACCTACAATAGTTATCTCCAGCCAATCAGAAAATTGCAGAAACGATCATTACGAATCATAACGCAATCTAAGCAGGATCACGCCAGCAACCCATTATTCCACCATCTACGAATATTACCCTCCGATTCACTACGCCTCCTAAAAACAGCAACTGTCGTAAACAGTATCGTAAGAAACAACCGCCAATTCCATATGTCCCTCTTCCATACATCATCGCGTACTACCAGAAATGTATTATTAGGCAACTTTAATCTATTTGCCACGCCCAACGTTTATAGAGAACGACGGTTCTCTTTGATTGGTGCTCAGATATCGAACACTCTTCCACAAGAAATAAAATACGCTCATATTTTTGCACTTAGAGCTAAAAAATTCTTGCAGCACATGCATTAAACATGCTAAAAGACATCTATCTGCTGTTTGCGTCTCATTTATTGTTATAATATAACCTTTAGTATGTTTTTGAATTGAAGCAACTGTTTCTTGTTATGCTTTCTTATTGTCATTTGTGTTATGTATATGTCCCTCTCTCCACTTTTCCAAGTTTTATTGTGCCTGTGACGAAGTGTCTGCATTATAGAATTTCATTTCTTGGACCCATAACTAGCCTACGGCTACGGGTTCAAACAGTAGTGGACACACTTTTATTGTGTTTTCATGGATCAATAAAAATTTGAATTTGAAATAGAACATCTTGATCAAGTACCTTGATGCACCTAAACTATCTAAAGTGCTTAAAAGAGAGAACCAGTGAAGATGAAATTGTCATTGAAATAGCTTAACACAGTAAGCTGGGCGAGTTGGTGACTGAACATATTCTTAGGAGTGGGCAGCGCAACCCAGACGAAGGACAAAAGGTTTGATTACTACGCTCGTATCATGTACTTCCTTTTGTCCTTTGTCCCGGTTGCGCTGCCCATCACTAGGAATATGAAACAGCTTACCTGCTGAACTCGGAGGAAACCAGGGGGCCCAGGTGTCTAATACTGCGTGGTTGTTCGTAAGGCAAGGTACTACAGGCGTACAGCGGAGACAAGGCTCGCAGCAGCTGGGCAGTATGCTGTGGTCTGTGTCGTCTCTTTGCCGTGCCATTTAAAGCTGCTCAGTGCTCCAAGCAGCTAGTGAGCGTTATATTTTTGGTACCATCAGGAGACGATGCTCAATAAATAAAAAAAGATTTATAAAGCGGCGCACGCTGGACGCAGCGAGAGTCGTCGGAAATGACAGCTGTTGTAGACCAACGCCTTCATCATTTACAGCGCACTGTAATTAAAATGTACAGAAACATTATTTCGAGCCCAATTTAGGGCATTGACCTACGCTCACGGCACGTGTGGCCTTGCGTAGTTCCTCACTCTGTAAAATTGCACGGAAACTGTGTCACTTCCGTCACAACATGCAATAAAAAAGAGGCATGTTATTGTCTTCGGATGGCAATTTTCCTGTCATGACTCGACGAAAGATAACGCAAAAATAGGGGAAGTCATCGATAATAACCTTAGTGCACACATTCTGAAGCAGGTATTTTCATGACGCACACGTGCTTTACGCTTGCCCGGGGATCCCACACTACAGGGCCTTGCACCTGCCCACATTGCAACAGACCTGTAAACCCTGCCAATTAGGAGGCTTGTTATTAGAGAGTATTATAATGTCGACCCGTCACTTTAGGATGTGTCAACCAGCGATTGAACATCGTTCCCAGGTTTTCACGATGCGGACGCGTTTTATTGCAAGAGTGGCGGGATTCTTGTACAGTCGAACGCATGCAGCGCCCTTACAGCTTCAGAAGTAAATTGAAAATATCCTAGAGGAATAAAGTGGTTAAATGCTACAATGCGCGAGTTTGTGAGATGTTTAAAACCGTCGACGAAAGGAAAAAAAATTCATTCTTGGGCCATAGTCAATTCGCACGTTAAGGAACCCCCACAAGAAAGAAACACTAAATAACTCTAAAATGGTCGCTCGTGCTTTAGAAGAACGGTACTATTGTTGATTTTGCGTAAATTGATTGATTACTAGAAGAAGAAATATACGCCGAAGTTTCATTTCCCGAACGTTGTGCCGTTACCTTAGGGCCGGCTCGTCAGCCTGACATCACGGATTTGAAATAATTTTTTTCCCACTCCAGAGTTGCCACTCAAACCTCTTGAAACTTCAGAATTTCATACCTTGCTCCACCGGAAGGCAGTGGAGTCCATCTCCTGCGGTAAAAAAAAGAATAACTGTTCCGAGAAGATGCCGCCACAATCAGCGGCGTCTCGAAGAGTTGTAGCGCGAAACTAAAGACTGTAAAGCCACTGTATTCTTCAGTTTTCTGTCTGCAAGTACTCGAAATTTTTTATATGACAATTTCACGCTGTGTTTCCCAGCCTCCTGAAGGAATTGTAATTTACACAAAGTTACAAGTTCTTGGGTTATTTCTAGGGAAAGCTGCTAGTGTTTCAATTATTCGTGGCATGAGCTGCAATTCGCGCGTTTGCGTGAGATTATGATTGAGTTTTACGAGGAGCGCAATATATTTCCTGCCACCTCGGCTGAATTGCCGTGTTGCCAACGTAAAACTTTCGTAAAAGGATGAACACTAAGTGAAATATGTGCGCGAATTAAAAAATTTGTATTCGCAAAGAATTGTTAAGCAAGCGCAGAAAGGTGTCATTACCTACGTTTACCCATGTTCGGTGGGAATTCTTTCTTCCAGAAAACCTTATATTTAGTAAAAAGTGATTTACGTAAAACGTGTCGTGAAATTTTAACGTTTCTGGTTTAGTTATTCATGTTGGATCGATTTACTTAACCATCCTTATACGTCATTTTTCTGAGTGATGCAATGTTCGTAGTTCGTTTCCGTGGAGTCCTCGTATATCTCAACAAGGCAGCATAATATATTTGACAATAAAAGGGGGGGGGGGCTTTATAAGTATTATAATAAAGTGAAGCTCAAGCTATGCTGGGTAAGCTGGTATCCTGTGCAATAAATTAGGTACGCAAGTGCTACCTAACGTTATGAGCATATTCTACGAAATGCGTGAAATTCAGTCCGCTGCTCTGGCATAACTAAACATGCCACCAAGATCAAAGCTAGCAAACATCCTGGTGCTGCTAATAGAAATTGGTGCTCCATGTTAAATGCCTACGTTTCGAGAGGTGGGCGCTTCTTCTTCAAGGCGACATATGTTCTCCTCGCCACAGTATATATAGGTGGGGTTCCCACCTATGTAAACAATGGCGAGGAAAGCATATGTCGCCTTGAAGAAGACAAGTCCACCTGTCGAAATGTTGGCTCCTGTTTTAACCTTGTTCTCGTCTTGCTCATTGCCTTGAATTTATATGTCCCTCCTTCTCCCTGTTTTCCCATGTTAAATGCCTGTGATGTATATACAAATACTGTAAAAAACATTCTTTAGAAAGAGCTTGCACGAGTTGGTGCTACCATTTTGTGCTATGTATTCCAGTGCCCTGAGGGAATTCTACGTTACAGGAATTCTACACTAGCCGAGAAAAATGGGCACGTTGTTGACTGTACTTTGCCAAAATAAAAGTATTCGGGCTAAATTAGGGCCTGTGCAAGAAATATCATATTAAAGCGCTCCATGGCCTATATTATTGAAAAATCTTTTTTTCACGCATCAGCTGACGTGACTAGAAATAGAACCAACATCGAAATTGCCAAAAATGGGCGGACCACTGTGGCAAAACAGTGTGCGAAGACACAATCGTGGTTTTTGAATACTGATGTTGTAAAAAAAGTTCTAAACGATTGTTGAAAATTGTTTGATGGCTATTATCAGCTAAGCTTCCAAATATCTCGAGATAACTCTACGTTATCCGAAGTTTGTGTTAGGTGAAACTAGGGGTCATGTTATTTAAGTGCGATGTGTGACTAAACTTTGAGGTTTCTGGCTTGATTCTAGGCGTTACAAACTATCGCTGAACCCTCCCTCTGCGCTCTCTTTCCTTAAACGTGTTACAGTGCTTCAATGGGAGGACCTACTGACCAGCTCGTGCCCTGAGGACCAGCGTCGACAGGCAGACAGCGTGAGATAGGCGGCGAAGGACAACTGTGTTCAGGACTGAGGGTGACGCCCACCTGGGAACGAACATCGTCGTATGCTCCTTAAATTAAGTTTATTTCCCTCTCGAGTGGCTACCTGGAATAATGTAGCCGCCCACCTCGGTTGCAGGCAGCACTTGCTCAGGATAAAATTTAATTCTGCCTCGGCCCAGGGGGCCTCAGTGAACTCAAGAAAGCACATTGTTTACGTTTGATTAAAATGTGAGCAGGTTCATGAGCGATGTGTAGACGAATTTAGAAGTGTGCACAAATTGTGGCCTTAGCAGTAAGTTAGGTATGTATTTCATGCGGAGCATTACAAGTGTGTTTTCTGAACATCACTGAACTTACTCGTGTGTCCCGGATGAAATAAGAACCCCAGCAAGATCACATCCACAGAAAAAGGGTGAGAGAGTATGCCCAGTATTCTCACGAAGCGAAATGCGTTTCGATTATTTGTTACCGTTGTGGATATATATTTAACAAGTTTTCTAAAGCTCAGTGGCTATGGTGTTGGGCTGCTGAGCACGAGGTCGCGGGATCGAATCCCGGCCATGGCGGCCGCATTTCGATGGGGGCGAAATGCGAAAACACCCGTGTGCTTAGATTTAGGTGCACGTTAAAGAACCCCAGGGGGTCAAAATTTCCGGAGTCCTCCACTACGGCGTGCCTCATAATCAGAAAGTGGTTTTGGCACGTAAAACCCCAAATATTATTATTAAGTTTTCTAAAGCGTTATATACAGGCAAGTTGTCCGACAGACCACCCATATAGAGGCAGCTTTATACGCACAATGCATGTGATTTGATTAGAAATAACTGAAGTTGTTATTGAAATTGCCCGAAAGAAACAGGTTCACCGGAAATTGGGTCGTGATTCTGCAAGGTCATAGATGTCTGCTGTCTCTTTTGATCGACAGGAAGCGCTAATTGGATTGTCCAAGCATCACTTCCTTTTCTTTTTTCGACCTACATACCGGAAACCTAGCAATGAAAAAGCTCGTTTGTTGCTTTATTGAAATAGCAAGTTTATCCCCCTGCTCCCTTCCCCCAGCGCAGTGTCGCCAACCGGACTCTTGACTGGTTAACATGCTTGCCCGGCCTTTACACACACACACACACCCACACACACACACATACACACACACACACACATACATACATACACACACACACACACACACACACATATATATATATATATATATATATATATATATATATATATATATATATATATATCTTTCCCTCTTTGTTGACAGTCAAGGCGCACTTCCACCGCCGCAGCCGCTGCCACCAAGGTTGTGGTGCCCTACTACTGAAGGAACGGAGATTTCGACGTTTCGCCGTGTCTCTTCAGTGGTTATGGAATTAAGTGTCGTCTTCTTTTTATCACTGTGATGGTTAGAAGGTTTCCAGTGATACGGAGTGATTATCACGGAACAAGTAGCGTAGCGAAGTGTGCTCCCTATCACTGCTTCGCACAAGGGATCATTTGCACATGCTGGATACCGTTAGGCCTCCCACAGCCGACCTGACGTCATGCGCACAAACTACGAATAATAATAATAATAATATTTGGGGTTTTACGTGCCAAAACCACTTTCTGATTATGAGGCACGCCGTAGTGGAGGACTCCGGAAATTTTGACCACCTGGGGTTCTTTAACGTGCACCTAAATCTAAGCACACGGGTGTTTTCGCAATTCGCCCCCATCGAAATGCGGCCGCCGTGGCCACAAAATACGAGCACGCACACGTTCCTACTGTTCGGAGTGCGTGTATGCGCTAGTCTATGCGGAACGGACAGCAAACTACAAAGTAACAATATCTTACATTTCATTGGGCGCTGGCTGACACCGACGGTTTTCTTTTTTCGTCCGTCTCATCACGTGCGCCAGCATTGTTTGATGCGTACGTATGCCACGTCCGAAAACCCTGATAAAAGCAGCATTGGAAGACGCCAGGCAGCTGTGAGGACACCCTTCCGTTTGTCTAGCAGCGTTTGCCTTGCTTGCTGCATCGCGCCCACATCTCGTAACCGCATATAGAAAACCACAGTCTGAGAAGTTCAAGCACTACACTAAACCTCACTGTTTCTGTCAAAGCTTTCGGGAGAAACTGCAAAATTTTTTTTTCTGTCGTCATACATATCTCCATTTATTCTAAGGTCACTTGTCCGCTTCCATGTCTGTCAACACTTTTGGTTTAGGGAGAAGAGCAGCATAATACAACCCCCCCCCCCCCCCATTTGTGTGAAGGCTAAAGTAAAGTGCAAGTAGACCTGCCGGTGCTCAGCACGTAAAAAGGAAGGGGTATAGAATACGTGAATATGGTATTCAGGAAGGCTGTAGTTAGGAGTGACCTGGTACACTGGTCAGTAAGCATCGTACTCAATATTGAACCATAAGGACAAAATGCCTTTCTTGGTTTTGTCTTCAGAATGCTATACATGGGCTATGAACAGCGAAGTAGGGAATGATATCTGATGCTGAAGAATTTGACTCATATTCACAAAAAGCTCTTACGTTTGAATTTTAATGCGTTAGCCTTCTTTAGGTACTTTACGAACTTTGAGGAGGCTGCCTACCTACCTATCAATGTATGTTTGTGTCTAACCATTTTTTGGTGAACCTTGGTCACTGTGTACTCCGTGATATATTGGTTAGATCATCGGGCTAGCTGTGTAGACGGAACAGGGGTCAAAACGAACAGTCGGACTAACGTGAGTCACACAGTATGTGGCAATGTGTAAGCATGTGCTCCTCTTCAACGCACGTCTTTCCCGTCGGCATGAGCCACTGTAGATGCGGGACATCGTGAACGTGCTTCAGCGAAGTTATTGGAAGCCGATATGGGCAACTGTAGATGAGAGACTGGGCACGAACCGCTCTTCAACAAAAGGTATTGTGTAGATAGAGTAATGCTGAGGGCCGTAAACAGGCGTCTCTGCCGAAGCATTTTTACAGGCAACTCTCACGTTAGGCACCACAACTATTCTAGACAATGTAATATTGTCCTTTCGTTTCAGGAAACAACTGTAACAGAGTTGATTACTCGTTACTAAATGATGGTCATATACTAGCGAGGACAGGCTTCCAGGAAGCATTTTGTATGCTGTTCGCGAGGTATCATAGCTTCCATATCCGTATTCGTTATTCAGAGTAAGCACCGTCAGCTCCGTAATTCTCCCAAAGGTAGGTACTGTGTGCAAGGTGTGTTCAGAAAGTACCACACCTTTATTCAAAAGAAAAAAATTTATTGATTAGGAGGTACAAAACCCTTGATTCTTTGAAAGGGGTCTCCTTGATAATACTTACTTCTCCCAGTGCTCCTCCTATTCTTCAAAACACTTCTGGAACGCGTCTTTTGGAATGGCGATCAGCGTTCCGCATGGTGTTTTCACTTGACTCCAATCGGCTTCCTTTCAGCGGCATTTTTGATCTTGGGGAATACTCAAACGCACAGATGTGTATTGGGGAAGTAGAGGGCCTAGCAAACCACAGGAATGCTGTGTTTGGCGACGAAAGCCTGACTCAGATGCGCCCAATGGGCAGATCCGTTATCGTGATTTATCGTTATCGTTATTATCGTTATTATCGTTATCGTGAGTTTTTTTGCCCAGAAACCCGGTGGCTTGCTCCGCACAACATACCTATGGCGACCAAGGGCCTACTGGTAGCATTCGTGTGATGTACCATATGTACCATACACGAGAGTAGGAGAAAGTGGCAAACGCATCCTTGACATTCCCGAGGACTTGCCATGCGCTTATTGGTTTCGGGAATGTCGCATGTTTAAACTGTGACAACTGCATTTTGGTTTCTTAGTCATGCCCATAAACCCACGACTCAACTTGTGGTTATGGTGTTCAGGAAGTTGGGGTTAACGTTTTAATTGCCCAGCAGGTCCTGGGAAGTTTCCAGTCCGAGCTGCTTCTGCTCCATTGCCATCAGTTTCGGTAAGAATTTCCCAGACAGTATCCTCATGTCCAAGTACTAGGTCAAAATGTTATGTACTGATTCAATGCTTCCCCATATGTCTTTCGCAACTTCTAGGATTGTGATGCGAAGGCCCTCCATGAGGAAGTCTGCTCTTGCTCAACGACATTCTCATTTTGGCTTGTTGAGGGTCTGCCTGAACGCGATTTGCTGTCCACTGACGTACGGGCATCATTGAAGTGGTTGTACCACTCCTTTATCCATGAGGTGCTTATGGCATCGTCACCGAAAACCTGTTGAATCTTCCTAATAGTTTCCGCATTTGTATCGCCACGCTTTTGAAAAATGGTATGCAATATTGGTGCTCATGTTGTTCCGTCATTTTACAATTTACTGGAATCCAACACGCACTCATTACGCGTCTTCATTCATAGGTCGACTGCCAGCCACTGAAGCTTTCTCTTCGCGGAAAAAAATTCACGTACGCGCGCTGATGTTCTCCCATCCATATCTCCACCGCAGGCAGCATCCTGCACTTCATTTGCTTACGTGGGATAGAAGAAGATTCGGCAATTACTCAACACACCTCGTTTGTGCATGCGTATTGTTATACATTTCACGCTGGTGCTACGATGCGTTTGCCTTACACAAAACGAGCATTTAGTAATTTACCTCAGGGTAAACGCTTTCAATTCGCTTATACAGTAGGTATATTTTTTTATGCTTTTAAATAACTAAGCGCTTCAATATGACACTTGCATACAATTCTGGGTTCGTACCTTCTCATTGTGCTTACACTTTGCAAACCGAGATACAGGCTGGTGGATTCCAGTTAGATGTGTTTGACGGCTTTTAAAGACGCTACGTAGTCTAAATGCATTGATATTTGATTTGTGCTGCACTGAATTGTGGCTACATGGATAAAGCTCAAACCCAGCTGTAATGCCAGATGTAGTGACAAGATCTCATAGTTTCTTAGGCACCCGAGAAACGAGTTGAATTTGATGATCATGACAAAGCAGAAGTTACGCGTACTGACAATAGTAAATTTAAAGTTCCTATTGCATTGCCTAATAATTTCTTTCCCAATTACTAACACCTGCTGAATAATAATAAATCCTTTCAATTGGTGAAAAATTTAGGCTAGCGAACGAATTACGCGGCTGAAGTATGAAAATGAAAATATGAAAATGTGCCTAAATATAGGAATTCCTTATGTCTCTAGTGTAGTTGTTGCAAATTGATTATTTGGTGTTTTTCTTCAGTTCGCAATTACAGCTTCAGATTTGGCATAAATACTCACTTCGGCAGGAAATGGAAGGGAAACAAAATCTTCGCCTTCGTGTAGCGCTTTGCGGAAGGGGACCCGCAAAGTGGAAGGGGACCCTTATATATAGCTTTCATTGATTACGAAAAAGCGTTTGATTCTGTCGAAACCTCAGCAGTCATGGAGGCATTACGGAATCAGGGTGTAGACGAACCGTATGTAAAAATACTGAAAGATATCTATAGCGGCTCCACAGCCACCGTAGTCCTCCATAAAGCAAGCAACAAAATCCCAATCAAGAAAGGCGTCAGGCAGGGAGATACGATATCTCCAATGCTATTCACAGCGTGTTTACAGGAGGTATTCAGAGACCTGGATTGGGAAGAATTGGGGATAAAAGTTAATGGAGAATACCTCAGTAACTTGCGATTCGCTGATGATATTGCCTTGCTTAGTAACTCAGGCGACCACTTGCAAAGCATGCTCACTGACCTGGAGAGGCAAAGCAGAAGAGTGGGTTTAAAATTAATCTGCAGAAAACTAAAGTAATGCTTAACAGTTTCGGAAGAGAACAGCAATTTTAAATAGGCAGCGAGGGACTGGAAGTCGTAAGGGAATACATCTACTTAGGGCAGGTAGTGACGGCGGATCCGGATCATGAGACGGAAATAATCAGAAGAATAAGAATGGGCTGGGGTGCATTTGGCAGGCATTCTCAGATCATGAACAGCAGGTTGCCATTATCCCTCAAGAGAAAAGTATATAATAGCTGTGTCTTACCAGTACTCACTTACGGGGCAGAAACCTGGAGGCTTACGAAAAGGGTTCTACTCAAATTGAGGACGACGCAACGAGCTATGGAAAGAAGAATGATAGGTGTAACGTTACGGGATAAGAAAAGAGCAGATTGGGTGAGGGAACAAACGCGAGGTAATGACATCTTAGTTGAAATCAAGAAAAAGAAATGGGCATGGGCAGGACATGTAATGAGGGGGGAAGATAACCGATGGTCATTAAGGGTTACGGACTGGATTCCAAGGGAAGGGAAGCGTAGCAGGGGGCGGCAGAAAGTTAGGTGGGCGGATGAGATTAAGAAGTTTGCAGGCATGGCATGGCCACAATTAGTACATGAGCGGGACTGTTGGAAAAGTATGGGAGAGGCTTTTGCCCTGCAGTGGGCGTAACCAGGCTGATGATGATGAGATTAGATAATTCGGTGGTGGGTATTATTGCCGATGATTAAAAAAAGTTGTGATGGTGCATTCGTGTTTATTGACCTGAGCCACTTCTTGCACCAGATTTCGATCCGATGAAGGTCAGACTGAAGTGAGTGTATGTCAGATAGGTTGTTGATTTGACGATATAAGACGCAGTCGTTCGCCAAGAGTCCGATGTTAGAAGAACTATTATTCGGTAAATCGTTGATATATACTAGGAACTATAGTGGGCGTAGGAACGTGTGCGGAGGCACGCATGAGATGACAGGACGGTAGGCAGAAGACTGATTATTACTGGCGTGTACGAATTGCTGGCGGTTGGTTGGGGCGTCCTGAATCCATTCAATAGCAAAGGAATCAAAGGTAAGGCATGCAAGTTTTAGAAACAGGCATTTATGAGGATCTTTATCAGATGCTTTCTCGAAGACTTAAAGAACGGTGTTGACCTGTACGTTTACGTCAATATTTGAGCAAATGTCATTAATAAACAGTGAAAGTTGAGTCTCACAGGGAAAACCTTTGCTGGAAGCCGTGTTGGTCCTCATTAAAAAATTTAGAGACGTTAAAAACATGACTACGTGAGTATATATTGCATTTTCAATTACTTTTGAGCAGAGAAATGTGAGGGATATGGGGGTATAATTTTGAGACGAAGATGTCAGCCCTTTCTTTTGGATTGGAATGACTTTAACGACCTCGCAGTCTTGCGGCACCACTCCAGATGAAAGAGACTGCTGGAATATATGCGATAGGATAACACTTGATACGGTTTTAGTATTCTTCAGAATTTGATTATTCATGCCATTTAGTCCAGTGGATGATGTCAGCCTTAATGACTCGTTTATTTTGGCAATGCCATTGGCGTCGAACCTGATTTCAGGCATGATTGGGGGATTCACATAAAATGCATGACGCAGTTCGTTATCACGATCTACTGCAAAAACTGAACAAGTATCATTTAGTACTTGCGTGACACAGTTCTGTGGGATCAAATTACTATGTTCGTCTCTCAGCACAATGTTCGATGAATGTGTAGTGTATGATGTGTTCATAGTTTTCCAGAATTATTTGCGGTTTTTGCGTAACAAGCCGGGTAGAGTAAATGAGTAGGATGAGCTTTACCAACAAGAGAATCGAATAAATTTTCAGTGGTCCTGTATGTACCCCAAACGCGTTTAGTATATAAGATGTTTGCGGACCGGAATTGACGCCTCCTTTTGCTTTTAACACGTTTCAGTGCAGCGTTGAACCACGGCGAGTCTAATCGTGTATAATTGTGATTGTGGGGATACAACTTTGGATTAGTTGCTAAAGCTTAGTTTGAACGACATGCCAGTTAGTTTCGATAAGGCGGAGGGCAAACCCGGCGAGAAACGATTCTTCAAAAAATCAAAGTTCATTATTTATGGCAGCGTAGTCGCCTTCGTTATACAATCTTATTGTTTTCTTTATTTTTGGCGGTTTAGGTAGGTAGCACTTTAATATTGTGTGAAGAATATTGTGATCGCTTATAGCTGATAAAATTGTAATATAAGAGAAGTTATCCATATGAGTTGAAAAAGATTTAATTATGGGGTTCTACGTGCCAAAACGACCTTCTGATTATGAGGCACGCCGTATTGGAGGACTCCGGAAATGTCGACCACCTGGGATTCTTTCCCGTGCACGTAAATCTATGTACACGGGTGTTTTAGCATTTCGGCACTATCGAAATGCTGCCGCCGTGGGCGGGATTTGATCCCGTGCCCTCGTGCTCAGCAGCCCAATACCATAGCCACTGAGCAACTGCGGTGGGTTATCCGTATGAGTTGTCAGTAAAAGGTTAAGAATGTTACAAGAATGATCCGTTTGGCGTGTTGGCTCAGAGATTAGCCATGAGAACCGAAATGTTAAGCATGAATTGGAGAAGTTGATCTCAGTGTTATGTTTTGATGCTGTTTGAGCTATATTGGAACATGTTATAGTCGCCGAGTATGATTACTGGAGCGTTATGATATGCTGGTCGTAACAGAATGAAGAGAGCCGTGGAAATAACTAAAAAAAGTGGCACGTGCGTCTGGTGGACGGTAACACGCGCCGATAATAATGGGGGGGGGGGGAGGAGGGAGTACATGTGTGGCAGCAGAGGAATAACATTTCTAAGGGGAGGGAATGCTGATGGTGGAAGAGATAACGCTATTATGAGCGGAGCAGCACGCCAACGCCACATTGGTTTAGTCGGTCACGACGGAAGATGTGGAAATCAGGTAAACGAGGAACCGTATCAGTGTCGGGGATTTACGAATTCAGCCAAGTTTCATTTATAGTTAAGGCGTTACAATCAGTTGTTCTGGCTATATGTGAAAGAGAGTCGCGCTTTGGCAATATACTTCTGATGTTGGTATAAATTAGTGATAAAGCAGTGCGCGTACGGTTTCTGTCAGAAGACCTGGCAACAGGCGATAGCTACCGCGGCTGTGCAAAGACATTTTTTTCAAGTGGATCGGAAAGGTAGGTTGTATTTGCCATTATTAATTTGTTATAACGAAGCCTGAACTGTTTTTGCTGTGTTTTCCTGAATTCAACGAGCTTCCTGCGTGCAAGTCGGGTGTTTGGCCAGAAATCTGCAGTGATACTGTGGTCACTGCCCTTCCATTGCACACTTAGCCCCAAGACGCACTCTTTGTCTTTAAAGTGGGCAAGCCGGACAATGATTGGCCTATTTTTGTTTGGAAGCGGCCAATCCTGTGGGCATGCTCGATGTCTCTTAGCTCTAACGTAGTGCTAAGCTTTGGTCTGCGAAGGTCGAGGATTAGTTTTCCCGATTGCTGCCATGTTTCGCGTTCACTGACCTTCAAGCCGAAAATACCAGATTTGAGCGCCTAGCTTAATCTTCGGAGTCGTCTGTTCTAGTAGCCAAATTAGTGATCTGCGTGGTGCTCTGTTCAGCTAGAGTTTCTACTTCGGCAACGTGTTTCTTTTGTAGACACGACTGAGTCTATCACCTATATTTATTTCCCTAAGTCTATTTTTGCACGCAGATTACACCATTACCAAGGCGCTGAGATAGTGGAAGACCAGTTCATGGACATGGTGCATACCGAATTTTATGCCATAAAATGCCATTCCCCAAACTGCACCACGCCTGAACTAAGGACAATATAAAAACGTTTGTATAAAAGTTTATCAATGCGCCGACAGCCGTGGAAAGTGACAAGATGACGCTAGATGGTGCTGATGACAAATACCTAATACTATATAGGAACCGAGTTGTATGACTAAAGAGGACAATCACTTTACTGTTCATCAAGAATTTTTATCAGTTCTTATCTTAGGGTTCCTAAGACATGAACGTACAGGTAATTTACCAAAATACACGTTTTAGGCGCTATACAAACTGGAAAGAAACCTCCTGTGGAGTTTTATGACTTTCATTCGAGGAAGATTATAACAGCTGAAAACGCTGAGGCAGTGACTCATTCTGAGTTTTCAAAACAAGTTGCATATTCATTGGATGCCCTTAAAAGTACGCTTGCGATCCAACAGTTCATTTGTGAACGGGTAGGAAGGCCCAAACTGCACGTGTCTCAACGCACTTTCTGTCAAACTTGTCATGCGGAACCAACCTACAGTATGCACCACGAACAAACGTGGCATGCCTTACCTTATTCCCTCTATCACGTTCTTTCAGCTACAGCACAATAATCTCCGACAGACATGCAGTCATCTCGAGCGTGTCGACGTTATTAGTGGCGTACTCTATCCACTGAATCGAGCCGGTATCCATTTGACGTCATTTAACGTCACGCGAGTGTGCAACTGCCCAGACTACATACCATCCCTCACATTTGTGGCATGCCTTGGCGACAGGCTTGTCAAAATAGGTGTTCTTCAGCTTCAGTAAATTGCGCGCTTTATCAGTCTCATTAGCTGTGCGGACGGACGCGAGAAACGTGTTCCTGCGACAATATACGCATTGTGCCCATCCAGCTACGACATCGAAAAAATAATTTTAAAGAATTTATTCTTGATTTCTATTTGACTTCATAGCCAGTCTGATCTGGCCATATGAGAAAAGGTGTTAGTTACTTTAGCATACGCTAAAGAGGATCAAGGCGAAACCTGCGTGCTCATGTGGCATTTATTAAATTACTTTGACATTCTCAGCTGAATAGACTGTTACTTCCTATTACTTGTTTCTTCTTTAGTTGTTTTTCTCTCTGCTTCTTCACTTGTTTCTTTTGTCTAGAGATCGCCACTGGTGGTTAATGGCACTTTAGAACAGTCATGACAAGCTCATGAAGTCCATTAAGACAAAGACGCAGGTTCGCTGAATGAATTTTCGAAAATGTTTAATACTCTAATGGACAAAGGTAGCTGCCTGGACTTGCATAAATGGTGTATTCTGCTTTTTGGTAGCCCAGACAGAATTAGAGGGACACGCAAACGCAAATTAGACGAACACACAGCGCTAACTTTGGACAACAGTTTTATTTTAAAGTCTTGAAGGCGTGCTTATACACTTCAAAATGGCATGAGGCACGTGGGCATTGATCAGAAAATATAAACAGAACCGCAGCTGTGGCTCAGCGCCACTAAGCACGAGGTTGCGGGATCAAATCCCTGCAGCGGCGGCCTCGTTTCGAAGAGGGCGAAATGCGAAAACGCTCACGTCCCGTGCATTGGGGGCACGTTAAAGATTCTCTGGGGGTCAAAATTGATGCGTAGTCACCCACCACAGCATGCCTCATAGTGAAATCGTGGTCTTCAGACATAAAACCGCAGAATTTAATTCAATTCAACAAAACTGGGAAAAGCAGACGCAGGCAATTTTGTGGCCATACCGATAATTTAGAAGGGTGTCTACTCAACGCGAACAGTGACAGCCGATATCACTTATTGATAAAGAAATTGATCTTCGGTACCATAACAACGCATGGTCGTTGGATTTTTCGACCAATGAGTCATGTAAGGCTCTCATTGGTTTCATTGAAGTTTCAATGGTTTCACGCAATTACTCTTGGTGGCGCACCACGTCGGCGCTAACTATTAGGGAAGTGAACTCGCTGCAAAGTAAGGCTGCTGCCGAGATACATGCACAGCATCAGTGGGGACAGGCGAGTCCAGCAGAGTGATATCGTAGTTAACATCGCCAAGCTGACTGAATATCGTGTAGGGCGCTGTGTAGCGCGACAGCCGCTTTTAAGACAAACCAATGCGGCGACATGGGGTTGATAGGAGAACAGCAGATCCACGAGAAAATCGACCGTTGCGATGTCGGCTGCCGTACCGGATCTTCTACGCGGCTTGAGATTCAGTGAGCCAGGAGCCGGCGATTGGGCGCGCCGTGTGAGCCCTGGCGAACACGTCTTGAGCATATTCAGTGGAAGTGTTCGTCGACAAAGGAAGCAGTGTCTCAAAGCCCACACTAGGGTGGCGGCCGAACCGAAGGTAAAAGAGGGAAAAGCAAGCGGTCGCGTGACGGGGCAAGTTATAAGCGAAGGTCAAGAAGGGTAACATGCTGTCCAAACCACTATAATCACAAACGCACATAGACAGCATTTATGTCAACGTGCATTTAACCCACACCGTGAGTTCATTGGCTGTGGGTTGTAGGCGCTGGAAAGATTGTGCTCGGCAGAACGGGAGTGGAGTAGATCTTCAAGGATTCGGCACGCGAAAGTTCAGCCGCGATCAGTGAGGAGCTGCTGGACTGCGCTATGATGGTGGATGACGTCACATATACGTAGTTCCACCGTCTGTGGAAGACGCTGTCTTGGATGAAGTCCCTCATGCTCTCGAGAATTATCGTGTTCGGAAGTTCGTGAATCAGCTCTTCGTCATTACTCAATGTTGCTTCGTCTTCCTGGCCAAGAAACATGGCGATAGTCAAAACCATTTCTTTCGTGTTTGCCTTGAGTTACTCATATGTGACAAACAGTACGTCGTCGCTCTGGTCGTGTCAAGGGAGAAGTTGCTCGAAGCAGCCACCATATTTCACCTAGGAATACAAACAGATACGCAGATTAGATGAGGAAGTAACGTTCTTACATCTCGAAAGTACTTGTTAAAAAATGGAACATTATGGGAAATTTGGCTGCTAAAGAGCCTGGTATCCCACAGTTGCAGCTAAACACACATAGACAATATAATATAAGCACTATATGAGACAAAAGCATATATTTAAAAAGAAAATAGATATTCAAAATCATTCGCACTCATACAGAGTGAAATACACCAACTGGAAACTATAATTATACAATGAACTGGATATGAACTGTAGATATACAGGTGCATAAACTATACAAGACAACCCTACGGCCACAACAGCACCGAGTGCTTGGTGGGGAGGCACGTATGTACTTTTTTTCTAAGCTTGACGTGAGCGTTCACATTTTCGCGAATAGAAATCCAATTTATTAGCGATTATTTACCCTTGCACGCTGCACACAAGCAGCAACAAGCTTCGCACAGCATATACACGCAAGCACCGCACTGTTTTATACCACTGTTAACTTCTTCAGGGACGTTAGTTTTGCCAATTTTACCCACTTCGTGAACTCGTCGGTACAAACTTCGTCGAAGCAAGTACGCCTCGCAGATCCTCTCAACATCAAACTTGCAAAGGAGAGTCCGTACACATACAAGCGAAAATTTCGCTCGAAGAGAATCCGCAAAATTCGACGCAACGTTGTCAAAATTGTTAATGTAGATCAATTTCACAAGCCTAGGAAAAAGTTATGGAGAGTTGCGAGGTAATGATATTGCGGCTACAGAGAGCACCAGCGCTGCAGAATAACATACACATCGAGGTTATGTCACGCATGTACCTAGTGTATTTTTCAAGAGGGAATTTTACTGTCGCATAGAAAGATTTTTACATGAAAATCACTGATGGTGGAAGGCAGCACAACATTGCTTTAGCCATCACTTTGACTGTGGAACCATGAAGCCATGCCAGTAGGCTGTAGACCCGTAAGCTGACAAACGTGTTCGAGATAATGTACCGGATATAATTTTTATGCTACAACCAGTGATGTTTTTCTCGCAGTTGGCTCTTCTGACATGTATCTATGGCTCACAAGTCCTTAATCAGCTTTTGTGTTTCCACCACTCCGCATCTTTTTTTTCGACAACCATTTGTAAAGCGCTTTTAGAAAGTGAATAAAAGCAGCCGCACTTTCTTGGATACCTTGTTCGCAATCAGGCTTCGACGTTTCATATCAGGCTTTGACCTAAAAACATCAATGGACTGCACGGTGCTAGCGCCTGGTGATGCAGAGCTTTGCACCAGCAGTGAACTAGAAAACGCTTAAGGAATCAAGAGTTCGATGAAAATTCCTCTGGTCGGGATTGCTCATAGTCAAGAATAATGCAGACGCCGACCAAAACATTGAAAAAAAAAGAAACTAAGACGTTACGGCTCCCATACGGGGGCCTTGTTCACAATCAAAGACGACCATGGTGAACATGGCCACCGCATGGGAGCCGAAACATCTTGGTTTTTTTTTCTTCTAATGTTTTTGTCCGGCATCCGTTTTACCCTTCGCTAAAAACCCTCACTTACTGCAATTTTAGCTTTGTGCTTATCTACTTGAGCCCTGCGCCACCAGGTGGCTGCATAACGCAGGCCGTTCAAGTTTAAACATCGCTCGTCCGGAAAAACACCGAGTCCGCTTGCGTTTAGCCGAATACCGGATTCGCAAAACTCTCTGTTAACGTCCGGTCGCGTGTCCGCATTACCGGCACTGGACAAGCCTGCTATCTTCTCACAGTGCTATTCGGATACTTCGACGCGTGCAGCGCCGAGTCACTTGAAATCTCGCGATCTTGAAGTTAGCTTCGAATGAGATCAACCCGGAGTACTGAGACTGTTTTATGGTTTATCCTTGCGCATACGACAAAATCAATGCCTCTTTTCTTTTCATATCAGGGACCCCGTTTCAAGGTAATAAATAATAAATTTCTACAGCAGGCTGCTACAAAACGTTGTTTGTTAGGATCGTAATTATTATGAGGCGAAGAATTTGATGGAATAAATGAAAATGCTCACCTTTTTTCAAAGGATCAAGTCCAGGTACCGCTAGAAGGTGACGTCTGTGATGTTATTCGGTGTACTGGCTTTAAGAAAGTGGCAGTACGAGACGGCGCAGTCGTACGGGTTTCTCGTCACATATATGTATTTGCAATCACTAACTGGACTGAGGATAAGTTGTAGGAGGGGGTCGAGCACGGGACCTGTTCTGGTCGTTCTTTATACCGGTCGTTGCTCGGAAAAATAGCGTGATGGAATGGAAGCCAGTGACTTTGAATTGTGGCAGTCCATGCGGGAGTGTGTTGCACACGACGTACTGCAATCATGTGGTACCGTACTTGGAGTAAGCGACGATGAAGACCTCGCCATTCTTTGGCATGTACGTAATGAGCGCCCGGATGGTGTCGTCTGTGAACTTTCTTTGCACCTATATTCCATCAATGTCCCGGTATAACTCGAAGTCCATTGATGAGACGGTTTTTCTTCTATTATAAGTCAGCAAAGGATATGTTAGCCGGCCACGGATCTTTTTCAGTACAACGAAATAATTTGTTAGTATGTCTCTTGTTACTTCCTTGCTGTCATCTGACTTACTGTCGTCAGCGTGCTTCCTATTATCCTAGGTGCAATTACAGACTCATGGCAGCACTCGAAATCGTGAGCTATGAATTAGCTGGTCGCAAGCCCCGGAAATGTATTTGGTAGCGCGAAAGTATAATGTAGGCATTGGGGGTTAGAACTCTTATGTTGTAGTTTGTAGTGCTTCAGAACCTTCTTACACCAAAGAAGTTGCTTCTAGCCCCTCCACCACACATCGCAGGAAACTGAATGGGCACGTAATTTTACGGCTAATTTAATGATCACTCTGGACACTTTTTCGGTTTCACTGATTAGCAAATATAAACAAATGCTCAAATTAAACGCCTTCATGGAGTACCTTGACGCACTTAAACAACTTAAAGTGCTTAAAGGAGTCAAGTAGTGAAGAAGGAGTGAAACAGCTTACCTTGTGAACTCGGAAGCTACCAAGAGGCCCAGGCTTCTGATACTGATTGGTTATTCGTAAGGCACAATACTACAGGCGTATATGCGTCAGCAAAGCTCCCAGCAGTTGATGCGCGGTTTTCTTGTAGTACCACCAGGAGCCGATGTTTTTAAATGCTTCTGACTCCCGAAAAAACTTAAAATCAAATAAAGCATGCACACGCTGAGCGGGGCAAACGTCATAGGAAACGGAAGCTGTGAAAAACTAACACCTCCATCATTTACAGTGCAGGGCAGTTAAAACGCACACAAAATGTCTGTACTTTACTCTTTCGAGCTCAGCGTAGGGCGTATAGGTTGTGACCTGCAGTGACGCACATCCGGCGTTCACTGCGCAGAGAAACTGTCATCTCCGACACACAATACGGTAAAAAAGAGGCTTAGCAAAGATTTCAGATGTCACTTTTCCTGTCTGGATTCGACGAAAAATAACGAAAGAGAGTATGCCAGGTCATTGACGAAAACCTGAATGTACAGGTTTTGAAGTAGGTATTTTCATGACGCTTAGGTGCTTTACTCTTGCGCGCGGATATCCTCAACAGGTCCATCAACCTGTAGATTTTACAACAGATCTGCAAACCCTGGCAATTGGAACGCTTGTCATTACACAGTAATGGAATGTAGGCTGGCGACCTTAGGGTGTCTCAACCAGCGACAACACAACGTTCCCGCGTTTTCACGATGCGGACGCGTTTTAGTGCAGGAGTTGCGAGTTTCTGGTACCATCGAACTGCAGAAGTAAATTAAAGCTGCAGAATTAAAAATATCCTAGAAAAATAAGATCATAAAATGTTGCAGTACGTGGGCTCGTTAGATGTTTAAAACTGTCGACGAAAGGAAAAAATTCGTTCTTGGACCATACTCAATTCGTACGTTAAAGGAACACTACAAAGAAACACTAACTGAGTTTAAAATGATCACTCGTGCTCTCAAAGAACTATATTATTGTTGATTTTGCCTCAATTGATTGACTACTAGAAGAAAAAAATATGCACTGAAGTTTCATTCTCCGGATTTTGTGCCGTTACCTTAGGGCTGGTTCGTCAGCGCGGCGTCATGGATTTGAAATCATTTTGTTTTTTGCGTTTGAGAGTTGCCTTCAAACTTCATTTTTTTAAATGCCAGGGTAAATGTCTCAGGGCATACAGGCGTATGGCATGGGGGTGAATAAGGATGATTAAATGAGTGAAAAAAGATTTGCTGATTTAATGAAGTCCAAGAGAGATCGATAATGCGGTCCCTGCGTCCAAGCAGTGTAATCACTCGGATTATGCGGTGAAAGTCCCGCTGCTGCGAGGTGCCGGAGCCTCGTTGGTTTCAGTGCAGGGCAAACCCAATGCAGGTGGTGGATGTCGGCTTCAGCATTTCGCGACTTGCAGAGTGGACACTCAGGACGAGGATATAACTTGCGAAAGTGCGGCCACTTCCGAGTCATGGCTGGAGTGAGGGCAACTCCTATCCGGATCCTCCGAAGCGCAACCTCCTCTGCACGGGTAAGACCGCGGGGGAGGTTTACCGCACACGGAGGTATGAGATCACGTGTGCGGCACCAGAGGCGCTCCTTTCTTGTTAAAATGAGTGTCACATCACCTAGGTGAAAGAGCTGAGGGAGTGATGATGGTGAGGTTGCAAGACAAGAGAAGGTCGCGTGGGATTCACTCGATAGATATTGGCTGCGGGATGCGTGCCGCCAGAAGATGGATCTGTTATATTAGGCTGCGACTGACGCGTCGCAGAAGCCGCGTCACCTGCAGGGTACCAGTGCGGATGATGATGCGGGCCGTGGGGACCATGGGAAAGGCGGCCAGAGAGAACAACGCTTCTCGGGCAGCAAAGAGCTCAGCACAAGAAGAGGAAGGAGGCTCTTGGATTTGAAACCGGATCGTCTTATTAAGGGCAGGTGTGCAAGGGTAATTAATTGCAGTGGTTATTTCACAGTCCTGAATACTTGCATCAACGTAAATTACCATGGAAACAAGCAGGAGGTGGGCATCTTGAGCTATAATTCGGTGAGCCACGTGAGTAGATGTCGGGCGACGTATATCAGTTGGCTTGTTATCGCTCATTTGTCCCAACTCCAGGGAGGAAGATTTGGCGATGGTGGTGCTAGAAGGGAGTACGAGAAAGCGTAAGCCGCGAGAGCACACGTTGCGTGTGAAAGGCTGGCCTTAATTCTGCGAGCATAAGTCGTTGCTGCACCAGCTCATCTTGTGTGCTCAGCTGTGCATTTCCGCGGAGAGCCACGATTGGAGCGATGCGGGGAAAGCAAGTGATGACCCTCATTGCCTCGCGATTAACAGCCTCAAGGCGGTCGCACTGTGCCCTCGCCAAATGCTGAAATTGGGCTTGATATACAAGGCGTGGTTGCACTACCGCCTTCACCCACTGTCGCGCAACATATAAGCGGGCGCCGCCCGTTTTAGGAGCAACGCGCTTAATCAGACCCAACATCTGAGTTGTCTGATTTTTAGCACTGGAGAGCCAAGCAGTTCCGGTTGCCCAGGCGTGTACCGTCAGACGCAAGATTTTTAAAGTTGCACTTTGTTGAAGTGGGGTTCCGGATAGATGAAGATGAATGGGTGTTGCAGAGAGTTTACGCTGACCCCAGCGATTGGCGACTGACATGTAAGCAGATTTGCTGACGGAAAGCTTAAGGTCGACCGAAGAAGCTTAAGTCGACGTGATATCTAAAGTTGATTGAAGGGCAGCGGCTTGAGTCTGCAGGTCATGATGAGTGCTCCATACCGTGATGTTACCAGCCTACAAGAATTTTATGTCGGGTACATCGTGTAAACGGTATGCAAACAGCATGAAAGCAATATTGAATAATGTGGGTGACAATACCGATCCCTGGGGTATGCCGCGAAGAGGGACAAATGAGCCGACGGCGTCACCACTGAGGCGAATTGCAAATGACGGTCTTCAAGGAAAGATTTGGCAAAATTCCGTACTCTAGGGAGAAAATGCAGCACGTCAATTGAAGCCAAGATGGCATCATGACTGATGTTATCACGCACCTTCTCGAAGTCTATATCGAGGACAGTGCGGACACTGTGGCTACGAATTGACGATAAAACTGTGAATGCCAAGACAGCCAGCCCATCTTCAGTACTTATGGATGGACGGAAGCCAATTTGAGCAGGATGGTAGAAACAATGGTGTCCTAGCCACCACGACAGTCGTGTGGCTAGCATTTTCTCAGCAAGCTTGCGCAACGTTGACGTTAGGGAAATGGGTCGTAAGTTGCCAAGGTCGGTCAGCGGCTTGCCTGGTTTCGGAATCGGGATAACAATAGCCGATTTTCAGCCTGGAGGGACAACGCCATCTACCCATGCCTTGTTCATTGTGTCGAGGAGTTGAGGCAGCCCAGCGCAACTCAGGTGCTTTTAGGCCTCATAAGTAATGGAGTCTGGACCGGGTGCTGTCTTGCGACTGGTACCATCTATCGCTGCAAGCTACTCTGAAAGAGCTCGCAATCCCCTCCGAGTCTGCTGGAGATCGTAACTCGTCGATATCTGCCGGAATGCCTGCCAAGGAAGCACCATTGGCTGTTTGAGGCAACACGTCGTACTGAGGGAAAAACTTCCTTGCTGCATCTCTCGCGAAATCCCCCGCGACAAGCCAGCCGCGAAGCAGGCTGTGGCCGCCGCGTCTGGACGGTGGCAATCGTGTTCCATGGCACAGAACGTTCACCAGAGAGAAGAATTCGATGCCTTGGATGAAACCCGCTCCCACCACGTATGCCAGCGCCACCGCGAGAGGTCGCGTTCATGCCTTGGGGCCTTAGCACTAAGGAAATTCAGTCTTGTACGTGCTTGTGCAGAAGTGGGTTCTCGCGATGCTGCCAGCTCAGTTTGTCTGCGAGCAGCCCAGAAGTTAAGCAGGCCGATATCCGGTGCGGGTCGATCGACATCTACCCAGCTGATGGTCGTAGCTTCATTGAGCGCGCTTTGTTTGCGGTCAAAAAGCAGTGGTGATGAGTCCACAAACGTACCTCGGAGAACGGAGCGAAAGGTGTCCCAGTTGATGACAGTACACTTGCAACGCAATCGGCTGGCCTGCGAGGGATGAAGGTTCATGATGATAGGGTGGTGGTCACTACCGCAGCAGTCGCGCTCCTGGTGCCACGTGGGAGTGCCGGGACCCGACTACCACGTAAGATCCGGTGCGTATGTTGTACGTCGAGCTTGAGGCACAGCCCGCGTTGCTGAATTGGGATGGTTCAGTAGTGGAAATAACGCATCCGCGAAGGCGTCCCGCACACGCCTACCTCGGGGGCTAGAAGTAGGGTACCCTCAATCTGAGTGAGGGGCGTTGAAATCACCGCCAACTAAAAAAGGTCCCGCTGGGTATTGGCGACGGACATTCAATAACCAGCCCAGATTAATCCTTGAAGAGCCACTGGTTGGTTTTACGTAGAATGACACTACCACAACAGTGTCCTTGAGTAACTTCACAGCTACTGCCATTACCTCCTGATATGAGTTACACCAGATTTCAAGAGAGATGCAGACCTGAGGATAGCAAGTATCAACATACACTGCCGCCTTTGCTGGAGGGGCAGCTGTGTGCACGCGACGGTCACTCATCGAAGGAGGCACGCATCCACTGAAGCCCGGAATGGCAGGCAAGGCGCTGGTCTCCTGTAGTAACGGGGTCCACACCTGCAGCTTGTTCATTCATAGACGGGATTTAAGCTCCGCCCCTTTCGTGGAGAGACCGCTACATTTTCACCGCAGCACGCCACAAACACCTGTACCTGCCATTTTAATTACGAGTCCAGGCGTTGTAAAATAACAGATGTCAGGTTGGATAACTGGCTGACCAGGGACCGCAAAAGGGATGTTATAGAGTTATCTGGCAACGGAACAGAAGACCTGGTAGACTCCGCGAACGATACAGCAGGGGCGTGACACAGGCGAGGATGCAGCGGAATCGATAGTTATAGTGGTATGAGATTCCACTGCACGTCGGCGACGCGCAGGTAGTTCACGGTGCTGTGGGAGCTTAGGATCCTCCGCTAAAAGGTGGGCGGTTCGATCGTAAACTGCTGCCATATCATCACGAGGATGTTCCGGCACGCTCTTCTTCTGTGTAACCAGTGGGCGACGGCGGTCTTCGCGAACTTTGTCTCTGTAAGTCTGCTGGGAATGGGGTGCAAACGGGTCGGGTTCGGAAAGCTCTGGCCAGTCGTCATCATCCCACTGGAGCGCCATTGCTTATGAATTCCGCGACGAACCTTCTGAGTGGCCTTTTGCTTTGTGGAACAAGTTGGAGAAGTGATCTCGTGGTCGTCGGTCTTGCACAGTCCACATCGGTAAGACACTCTGCCAGCTAGTAGAGCTTCATTTGGCGCTGTAAACGGGTAGCATCGGCGCATGTGGCCAGGTAAAAATACAGTTTTGACAATGGGCGACACTGGGTTCATATGGCCGATGACGTAGAATGCAGCCAAAGTAGTACAGGCGGGATTAGTTACAGGCGAGTACAGGCGGGTGCAGGCGGGAGAAGTTGGCAGGCCCTGCAAGGTGACGATGCTAAGCGCCCCTTTCCCACGTAACGCGCTTGAATGACACGGTGAGTAGGACAGTAGAGCTCACGATGGAGAGCAGTCTGGTCCTCGCCAACGTCAACGTTGGGAGCCAATGTCAGGAGCCACAAAGCGATGGTATTTGACGTCTTTTTGGCCGTGATGCTGCGGAAGCCTGTGGTGCCAAGACAAGCGTCTAGATTCGCCTGAATAATCCTGTTCGGAATCTCCGTGACGCTTGCGGGGGCCAGAGCTTTAATGGTTACTTTATAGCAAAGCGAGCCCGGCGTCGACACAACTGAGTGGTCAGTCGTTACACAGGAACACTTGCCTTGGGAGCCGCTGTTGGCCGAAGACGAATCTGGTGCAGATTGCTCCGAAGGACGCTTCTGATAACCACAGGGGGCCGATGGCACAGATGGTAGCGCAGAAGGCAAGTCCATAGGGGGACTCGGGTCGTCATGCGCAACAACTGGAGCCTCATTGCCAATCGGTGTCTGGGAAGCCATCACCGGGCTCCGCCCTGAGGGCAGACCATTCAAGGTCTGATGTGCATTTTGAGAAGGCGGTGGGTGGGCAGTAGTCAAATGACTTGGAGCAGCAACCAGGAGCTGGGATCCAGGCTCAGGTGTCAATTGTGCGGCCGGTAATGCCGTCGTGACGAGCGGCGCGGACGAATCTACCGCCGCCAGCGCATCGCCAGGGGCACTAGGCCTAGTCCCGGTGCACGATTCAGCTGCAGGGCCGATGGAGTGACATTTTCTGTATGCCAGAAAACCAGACTGTGCATCAACGGCCGGAGCTGTCTCGGAAGTCTTGGGGTCCAATCTCTTGAATTATGGAACGTATTTACGCGGAAGGCGAGATTTTTCACAGGAGCGATGAACAGCCACCTTAGCAGGGACTCTTCGTCGTCTTCCTCCCTCAAACCTCTTGTAACTTCAGACTTTCACACTTTGGCTCCACCGGTAGGCAGTGGAGTCCATCTGCACTAAAAAACAACAACTGTTCCGAGAAGACGATGCCATAATCAGTCACGTCTCGGAGAGTTAGCGCGGGGAAGTAAAAGCTCCGTCGCAACCTATCCTTTATTGTGGCATCTTTTCTGGCTTACCGAGCATCATCGATCGATGACAGTGGCAATTTTGGCATCGTAGTAGGGCATTTTACTGAATCAGCTGCAATATTTGATTGCGATATCAACTGTAGCAATAGCAAGGCTTCGTATAAAGTTCAAATGTGATAGCATCGCGGCCACTCACCGTATGTTGTAGGTGAGAGGAAAAGCTTTACGATGGTGAGCCGAGAAGGATGGTTGCTTACTACGGTGACTTCTTCTCGCGCTTACAGGAGAAAGCAGGGGAGGATGCTCTCCGATTTATCGTACATGCAAGGGGTGAGCACGGAAACGTGCGTGCGCCACGCGGGCGGAGCGGGGGCGGGGGGGGGGGGGGACAGAGTAGCGCACGTCTCCGCTTCTATTCCAGCCGTTGCTGCGCCGAGTACTGCTGAGCGCGGCCTCACGCGTCCTATTTTGGGGTTAATCTTCGGTGGGTTCGAACGTTCGCTGACGGCTTCGTGTGCGCTGTGCTCTCGAACGCCGAATCTGCATCGAAGCGAGAGGCAGTGCACGAAGAGGAGTTCACTCGCCACTGATACTGCTCTTCATAACGCAACCGTTCTGAGGGCGCGAGGGTCCGAGGTCATCGAGTGAGGTGTGCCCATCATGTTTGCTTTTGCGTGCGCGGCACCCTGTTTGTTATTTAAGTTACTATGGATTTGCTTAGAGCATATCATTCTATATAGCTAATAAAATTCTTAGCATTGCTGCGTACAGCCATCTAATGATTCCCTATCGCTATCAATGCTTTGCCTTGTGGGTGAAAAGGTGATTTTTTTCTTTAGTGTCGCATTAAGCGAAAGCGCGAACAGCAAAAGGGTAAAAAAGCTGGCTTAAAGAACGCCGCTGGCTTTCATCCTACCGCTGTCTAGCGTTCTTCTTGTCACCTTTTTAATGTTATTGCTTTTCGTAATAATTACCAAGGAGGCAGAGGCGGTTTGCGGATAATGTTCTTTGGTATTCTGTCTGCAAGTACGCCAAATCTTATATATGACTATTTTATGCTATGCTTCCCAGCGTACTGAAGGAATTGTAATTCACCCATTGTTACAGGTTATTATTTGTAGAGAAAACTGTTAGTGTTTCAGTAAAATCACGGTATGGGGCTATGATTCACGTGTTTGAGTCAGTTTATGATTGAGATTTACGAGGAGCGCAGTATTTATCCCGCCAACTCGGCCGAATTACAATGCTACGACCTTAAAACTTTCGAAAAAGGACCAAGACTCAGGGAAATCTGTGTGCAAATTACAAATATGTATTCGCAAAAATTGTTAAGCAAGTGCTGAAAGGTGTCATGCTTGTGTCCTTACATACGTTTCCCCATGTGACGTGTGAATTCTTCCTTCCAGAAAACCTTTTGTGTAGCAAAAAGGTGATTTACATAAAATATGTCGCGAAATTTTAATGTTTCTGGTTTATTTAGTTATGTTGCAAAGAGTGGCTGAACCCTTCCTATACTCCATTCTTCTGAGTGATGCGAGGTTCTCAGTTCATTTACGTGGAGTCCTCGTGGAACTCAACAATGCAGCATAACATATTTAACAAAAAAGGGGCACGCTATAAGTAATATAAAATGTGAAAGCGAATCTCATAACGGTATACAGTGCAATAAATTAGGTACGCAAGTGCTCCGTACTATTATAAGCATGTTCTGCGAAATGCGCAAAATTTAGTCCGCTGCTCTGGCATCACTACACATGCCACCAAGATCAAAGCTAGCAAACATCAGGGTGTTGCTACGAGAAATTTGTGTTCCATGTTAAATGCCTACGTTTCGACTGGGGGACTTGTCTTCTTCAAGGCGACATATGCTTTCCTCGCCACAGTATATGTAGTTGAGGACCCCACCTATATCTACTACGGCGAGGAAAGCATACTCGCTTGGCTCATCGACTTGAATTTCCATCTTCCACATTCTTCCTGTTTTCCTATGGTAAATCCCTGTGATTCATATATAAATCTTGCAAAAAAATATTCTTTGGCAAGTGCTTGCAGGAATTGTGTAACCATTTTGTGCTGTTTCCCACGTGTCCCGACGGAATTCTACGTTACCGAAAGTCTATAAACAGGAACGAAAAAGAGGCACGTTATTGACTGTATTTTCATAAAACAAAAGTATTCGGGCTAAAATACGGCCTGTGCAATAAGTAACATATTAGCGCCCGCCATAGCGTATATAATTGAATATAATTTTTTCTCAAGCATAAGCTGACATAACTAGTGAGGAACCAAAATCGAACTTGGCAAAAATGAATGGACCACAGGGGCAAAACAGTGTGCGAAGATTAATCCGTGGTCTTTAAATACTGATTTTGTCGAAAAATATTCTAAACGTGTGTTCAAAACAGATCTACAGCTATTACAGCCAAGCCTCCAAACGTCTCGAGATAAGTGTACGTTTCCCGAAGTTTATAGGGCTCAAGTTAAGTACGATGTGTGACGAAACTTTGACGTTACTGGCTTGATTCTACGCGTTACAAACTATTGCTGAACCCTCCCTCTGCGCTCTCGTTCCTTAAGCGTGTTACAGGGCGTTCAATGGGAGGACCTACTGAGCAGCTCGTGCCCTGAGGACTAGCGTCGACAGGCGGACAGCGTGAGATAGGCGGCGAAGGACAATGGTGTTTTGGACTGAGGGTGCCGCCAAGCTGGGGACCAACATCGTTCTCTGCTCTTTAAATTAAGTTCATTTCCGTCTCCAGTGGCTACCTGGACTAAGGAAGCCGCCCACCATGGTTGCAGACTGCGCTTGTTCACGATAAAACTTCATTCTGTCTCTCTCATAGAGGGCTTGTAGCACCGAGGCTGCCCGGGGAGGCCTCGGTGAACTAAAGAAGGCATATTGTTTACGTTTGATTGAAATGTGAGCAAGGTCATGAGTGATGTGTAGACTAATTTAGAAGTGTGTGCACAAATTATGGCCTTAGCAGTAAATTAGGTATGTAGTTGATGCGAAGCCTAACGAGTGCGGTTTACGAGTATCACTGAACTTACTCCTGTATCCTTGGTGAAATATGAACCGCAGCAAGATCACATCTAGAGAAAAAGGGTGAGAGAATATGCCCAATATTCCCAAGAAGCAAAATGCGTTTCGATGAATCGCTGCCGTTATGAAAAATTATTTACCAAGTGTTCTAAAGCGTTATATAAGGGCAAGTTGCCCGCCAGACCATCCATATAGACGCAATGTATATGATTTGATTAAAGATAACTGAAAGGGTTATTGAAATTTCCCGAAAGAAACCGGTTCACCGGAAATTGGGTCGTGATCCGGCAAAGTCATTTATATCTGCTGTCTTTTTTTTGATCGACAGGAAGCGCTAATTGGATTGTCCAAGCATCGCTGCGTTTTTTTGTTTTGACCTGCCTACCGGAAGCCTAGCAATGAAAAGCAGGCTTGTTGCGGTATTGAAAGAGGAAGTTTATTACCCTGCTCCCTTTCCCCAGCGCAGTGCCACCAACCGAACTCTTGACTGGATAACACACTTGCCCTCCCTTTATCTTTCTCTCTCTCTCTGTTGAAACTCAAGGCGCACTCCCGCCGCTGCCGCCGCTGCCACCAACGTAGCCATGCCCTAATATTGAAGGAACGGATATTTCGAACCTTCGGCATGCTCCTTCAGAGGTTATGGAATTAAGCATCGTCTTCTTTTTATCGCTGTGATGTTCAGAAGGTTTCCAGCGATGCGAAGTGATTTTCACGGAACAACTGACCTACCGAAATGGACGCCCACTCGCTGCTCCGCTCAAGGAATCATTTGCGCATGCTGGATAGCGTTCGGTCTCCCACAGCCGACATGACGTCATGCGCACATACCACACGCACGCAAGGGTTCCTACTGGGCGGAGTGCTAGTCTATGCGGAACGGACTGTAAACCAAGGTCGATCTAAATAGGTCGCGAAGCTTCGGGCGAAAAGCGGTTCAGTACAGATTGTCACCGACATCAGCATGGGGGGTTATGGGAGCAGCGATTGAAGCGCGACTATGTTTGGAGGGAACAAACATTGGGAAAGAAAAGCGCGTTTTTTAATTCAAACGAGACACAGTTAGATTCATTCAATGAAAATAAAATTCCTAGTGAATTTTATATATTCGTGATGAGTTAAGAAAATACGTTCAATTTTATTATTATTAATAAATGCATTTCTTTTCAGCGCCCGTCGCTACAGGGGGCGTTGATGCCACTATCGCTCGCAGTTCAATGCACGTCTTGAAATGGACAGAAAGGCGCACTCGTATCACCTGTTGAAATACGCCCCCCTCACAATGTGGGCTTTCTTGCTTGTCGAAGTTTGTCTGAATTTGGTGACGCGCGTAGCTTCACTGCTTCTTAATCTGTTCAGTCAAAAGTAGTGAGTTACGACCGCCAGATAATCGTGTAGTTGTTTTCGTGCGACTGCGCTGGCCGACGGGCTTGGCATCCGACAATAGGATCAGCACTCTACACCTAAAGCTTTCGTCGGCCTGCAAAGAAAGTATGTTCCATATGTTCTGTGCAGGGATGCGATTTCGACAACCGTACGGCTGGCCTTTTCCTGCATCGCTTTCCACGCTGAAAGCTCGAAACGCCCATCAAGTCGAATGGCGGGGCATTTGAATATATAGTTCCAAAGGAAGAACAACAAAACAAATTTCGCGCCTTCGAAAACAAAATGACGTCACTTCTGCTTTTAACGGACATGGCGTCACGTTATTTTTTCTTCCGCCGGAAGTGTTCCCACCACATACAGATGGCGCTAAGCCCCATGAACCAGCGATGGACCGCCATGTTTAGAACGTATGGGCTCCTATGGAAGCTGGGCTACCAGGTATATTTACCTTGCTGTAAACGACAAACTAACAATATCTTACATTTCATTGGGCGCGGGCTGACGCCAACGGTTTTCTTTTTTCGTCAGTCTCATCACTTGCGCCAACGTTGTTTGATGCCTGCGTATGCCACGTCCGAAAGCCCTGATCAAACCAGCATTCGAAGACACACGGCAGCTTCCAGGACCCTCTTTTGTTTGTCGAGCAGTGGTTGCCTTGCTTTCTGGGTCACGCCAACATGTCGTAACTGCATATAGAGAATCACAGTCTGAGAAGTTCAAGCGCTACACTAAACTTCACTATTGCTGTCAAAGCTTTCGGGAGAAGCTGCAAAATTTTTTTATTTATGTCTTCATGCATACCTCCATTGATATGCAGGTCGCCTGTCCCCTTCCACTTCTGTCAGCTCTTCTTGTTTAGGGAAAAGAGCAGCATAGTACAAAACAAAGATATATAAAGGCTAACGTAAAATGCAAACAGACCTGCGGGTAGTCAGCATGCGAAAAGGAGTAATATAAAATACATGAATCTGGTATTCAGGGAGGCTCTTGTTAAGAGTGAGCTGCTACACTGGTCAGTATGTATTGTACTAAACATTGAATCATAAGAACGAAATCTCTTGCTTGCTTGCTTTTTTCTGCGGAATGCTATACATGGGCTATGAACAGTAAAGTAGGGAATGATATCAGATGCTGAAGAACTTGACCCGTATTGACAAAAAGCTCTTACGTTTGAATTTTAATGCGTTAGCCTTGTTTAGGTACTTTGCGAACTTTGCGGAGGCTACCTATCTCCCTATCAATGTATATTTGTATATCACGGTTTGTTTTTCGGCGAACCTGGGTCACTGGGTAGTCCATGATATATTGGTTAGATCATCGGGATGGCTGTGATGAGGGAGCAGGGGTGAAAACGAACTGTCGGACTTATGACAGAGTATGTGGTAATGTGTAAATATGAGCTCCTCTTCAACTCGCGCCTTTCCTGTCGACATCAGCCACTGTAGATGCGGGACGGCGTGGGCGCCCTTCAACGAAGCTATTGGACGCCGATATGGGCCGCTGTAGATGGGAGACTGGGAGCGTACCACTCTTTAATAAAGGTTCTTCTGTGGATAGAGCAATGCTTAGTGCCATAAACAGGCGTATCTGCCGAATCATTTTACTGGCAACTGTCATGTTAGGCTTCAGTATATTCTAGAACATGTTATATTGTCCTTGCCTTTCAGGGAACATCTGAATCAGAGATGATTGCTGGTTACTAAATGATGGTCGCATGGTAACCCGGACAGGCTTCCAGGAAGCATTTTGTACGCTGTTCGCGAGTTATTCCTGCTTCATCCATATGCATATTCGTTATTCGGAGGAAGCAACCTGACCTCCGGAATTAACCCAAAGGTGCATACTGTGTACAAGGTGTGCTCAAAAAGTAGCACACTTTTGGTGAAGATAAGTAGATTTATTGATTAAGAGGTACAAAATCCTAATCTTTTTCAAAGTGCTCTCTTTGTTAATGCACACTTGTCCCAGCACTCCCGCTATTCTGGAAAACACTTTTGAAAAGAGCGTCTTTTGGAATGGCGATCAACCGTGAATTCCGCATGGTGCCTTCACTTGACTCAATTCGGCTTCCTTTTAGCGGCATTTCGACCTTGCGATATACCCAAATGGCACAGAGAGCCATATTGGGGGAGTAGGGAGCCTGGCGAACCACAGGAGTTTTGTGTTTGGCGAAGATGGTCTGAATCAAACGCGCACAATGGGCATGTGTGTCGTCATGATGGAGCTGCTAAGGTTTGCTGCCCACAGATCATGTGGCTTGCGCCGCAAAGCATCCCGAAGGCGACGAATGACCTCCTGGTAGCATTCGTTTCTGATGGTTTGGCCTTGCGCTGCGTTCTCAAGATGCATCACCCAAGGCAGTAGAAGAAAACAGGAAACGCAACCTTGGCATTCCTGTGGAGCTCCCGTGCGTTATTGGTCTTGGGGATGTCGCATGGTTAAACTGTGACAAGTGCATCTTAGTTTCTTAGTCGTACCCATAAACTCACTACTTAGCACTTGTGATTACGGTGTTCAGGACCATGGGGTTACTGTATTCATTGTCCTTCAGGTACTGTGCAATTTTCAGGTGGGGTTACTCCTTTTCGTTGTTTGCAGTTTCTGTACGACTTTCCCTGACAATATCTTCTTGTCCAAATCCTCGGTCAAATTTTTATGTACGGATTCAAACTTCCACATATCTCTTTCGCAACATCTAGGATTTCGATACAAATGGCCTCCATGAGGAAGTCCACCCTTGCTCGATGCGATTCTCATTTTGGCTTGTTAACCGTCTGTCTTAACGCGGTTCGCTGTCCACTGATGTGCGACCATCCTAGAAGTGGTTATACCGCTTCTTTATCCGCGAGGTGCTCATGCAATCATCGCCGGAGACCTCTTGAATCTACCGAATAGATTCCGTATGGTTATCGCCAAGCTTTTGGAAAAATGGTGTGCCATATCCGTGCTCGTGTTCTACCGCCATTTTACAATTTACTGAAATCTAACAAGCGCGCACTACGCGTCCTCACTCATAGGTTGATGGCCAGCCACTGAGGCTTCCTGTGGGCGGAAAAAATTTTCACGCACGCGCGTTGATGTCCTCCGCTCCATGTCTCTACCGAAAGACGCCTCTCGCACTTCATTTGCTTACGTGGGATAGAAGACTCGGAAATTATTCAGCACATCTCGTATGTGCGTGGGCATTATCATACATTTTACTCTGATGCTACGATACGTTTGCCTTACACAAAACGAGCATTTAGTAATTTACCTTAGGGTAAACGTTTTCAATTTGCTTATTCAGTCAGTATATTTCTCTGCTTTAAATAACCAAGTGCTTCAATTTAAGGCACTTGCATACGATTCTGCTATCGTACCTTCTCATTGTGCTTACACTTTGCAAAGCGTGAAACACGTTGGTGGGTCCAGTTGGATGTGAATGACGTGTTTTCGACATGTTACGAAGTCTAAATGCGTTGATATGTTATTTGCGCTGCACTAAAATATGGCTACATGGCCAAAACTCAAACCGAGCTGTAATACCGGGCGTAGTGACAAGATCCCATAGTTTCTGAGGCACCCGCGAAATACGTTGAATTTGATTATCATGACAAAGCAGAACTTACTCGCACTGACTATGGTAAATATAACGTTTTTATTGCACTGCATAATAGTTGCTTTGCCAATTACACTCTCAAACAAAAGTACACACTTTGGGTCGTATCTTGCCCCACAACAATAATCGTCATCTGTCATGCTTGCGTTTGCTTTCTTAAAAATGCTGCGCACACTACCTTCCTGTCGAGAATGCTTTGCCATACTGATAACGGGCATGCCGTTCGTGACTTGGAAGTACCGGGCTCGCATAGTTACAGAACTGAAATGCGGGCAAGAGAGCTCACGGTTATCGTTGTGTGGCAAGACACGACCCAAAGGGTGTACATTTCTTTACTCCTACTAAATAATAATAAATCCGTTCATTAGGTGGTAATAGTGTCCCGGTGCCACGATAATGACAAAGACGACGATCACCAACAAGACGAAAGAGATGACGTAGTGCGGCTAACCTAACGTTCGGCCATACTGGTTGTACGGGCCATATCTTCTGCAGAGTAAACACGATCCCATTTCACCTTATATATCTGTCCATTTCAATATTTAGGGTACCTAATGAATTACACGGCTTCATGGGAACATGAAAATGCACCTGAATAAAGGAATTCCTTATATGTCATGGTTCAGTTGTTACAAATTCCTTGTTCAGTTCCAATTTGTTGTTTATTTCGTAATTACAGCATCTGATTTGGCATAAATACTCACTACGGCAGGAAATGGAACAGAAGGTCTTTGCCTTCATGTAGCGCTTTGCGGAAGGGGACTGGAACGTGTAAGTATGTTTATTCTTCGGTATTCCCGGTTCCGTAGAAATTGCTGCGCCCATCTGACGGGTTGAAGAGCGAGTGGCTTTTTAAGCAGGTGCAACATGAAATATTTGAGACGGAACCTAATAGGAATGGATAACTACCACAAACAAAATGCATATCGAAAACTTCTGGAGTAAATTTCAAATAAAGAAAGAGCTGTTCACTTTTATGATCAAAATAATGATGACATTCTAGTATATGACATAACAGTGAAACTATGAAACACGCTTACAATTATGAAACACGCTTGATAAAATGCACTAACGTATCATCAGAAACAGATAACGAGTTTGCACATATACTGAACACTGTGCGGAGCATACGTTGTGCTATACCATAATGAAGTTTTAGAAAAGAGAGTTGCCATTTTAGCACCTGTGTATACATACAAGGCTACGTCTCTTGTAGGAATCGACTGCGGCAATGGGGCGTGCCAACAAAGCAGACTTTGTCCATGTGAAAATTTCATGGAAAATGCGGGCATTGTTCAATTAGATATTACTGCGTTCGCTAGTGTTCAGGTTGAAGCCGAATCTGGTTCAATCAACTTCAGCTGAAGTTCAGGTGTGATCCTTCTTACAATGTGGATAATCTAAAAACCTACGCTTGCGAATGAGCACCAGGTATTCTGCGAAGCATCCGGTTATAGTAGGTGCTTCCACAATCTAGCTTATGACGCTGAATAAATGTTTGAAAACTGTGACGCCTAAGTTCAATCAGCACGTGAGGTATGCTGAAAGCGAAATATAATGAACTTAAACGCTGCTCAATAAATCTTGCGAAGTGAAAAGCCCAACAGATCCAACAAATCAGGCCACTAGAATTCACACCAAGTGTAAACAAGGTTCTGAAAATATCTGTAAGAACGAGAAAGCTGTAAAAGTGTCCAGTACAAATACAAAGTGCATTGGAAATGACAAATAATTAAACAGACCATAACTCATTCCTTTTGAACAACATACGTACCACACAATATAATGTTTTTTTTTAAATTTTGTTAAGATATTCGTTGCGATAAACGTACATTAAGTATATAAGTAGGTAAGTGGGCAAGTAAGAAAGCCGAACCCCTACCTTTTAAAGCAAAGTAATAAACTAATCGCATAGACGACTTTCTGTTTCTCAGTTCTTGCTCTGAACTGTCACAGGAATTAAACAGACGCTCTACTAGACAAAAAAGAAAAGACATCTATCACGGGAGGTCCAGTTCTTTCCACAAGTTCATTACGTCAATTCCTACCGTCTTTTCTGCTATCCTGGTCTTCATACTTTTGACCTGCTCTTGGGAAAAGTGATTCTTCCAGTCGCCGACAATACCCTTCCTTATGAGACCTGCCCCTTGATGAGTCTCTTCACGCTGGTTGAGCATTTCACGATACACTTCCATGGAGCTTATTCGCGCTTCCGGTGGCAATTCCAGGATGTTTTTGATGCCTGACCGCGCCTTCCCTCCGAACACTTCTTTCATATTCTCCAGGCTGCAAGCCTAGAGTACTTTTCGCAGAAGACCGTGGTCACGTTTCAGTAGTTGTCCATAATGTGGCCCCAAGAAGTCTGCTACACGGATCACAGAAGACCCTGTGTCTTTCTTGAGGTCTTCGTAGGTGAGAAAGAGCAAGTTGTTCAGCGATTTCCGGTTGTACCAAGAGATTAGATGATCGAAGTAGTCCCCGTAGAAGGTCTTTCCTTCCAGAAACATTTGCAGGAACTTCTCGAAAGAGACGTCCTCGCAAGACTTAGGCGTGAGTCCCTTGGCGAAATAGTAAAATGACACACAGCAATCATAGGGGTTCCTCGCGACATATATGTACTTTGATTCTCCGGAAAAGGTTAGCTTGTCGGAAGGAAGATGGGCCATCAGGGCCAACGGACGGGGAGTTCTTAGAGCGGCGTCGACGACCATCATTTCAAGGCAGGGTGACGCTAAAATAAATTCTGCGGGTGTGGAGGGTGGGTCACCGCCTGTCAATATGCTGCACACGATGTACTGCATCCATTTGGTACCGCCCTTTGGAAACGTCACAACGATCACACCATCAGGACGGGGCAAAAATTGCATTGAAGCTAGAATGTTTTTCTCGTGAAAGAACTTGTGCATCCATACTCCTTGGACATCCCTGTAGCCAGCGGTATCCATTCTAGCCCTGCGTCATGAGAAGAAAACAATAAATGAAAGAAGAGCTCTCAAAACATAATTTCTTGATAATTATTTTACACCAAAAAGACAAAATAAATATATATTAGGTTCTGGGTTCTTCCTGTATGGAAATTTAACATTTTCAAATGGAACGATAACTACAACAATGAACTCGCAAAATTCATGTTTCAAATTGAATTGAAGAGCAGTGAAAGACATATATGCTAGTGCTACCGGCCAAGGACTGTAAAACCAGTTTGAGTTTTGCTTCCGGGCATTCCAAGTTAATAAAGAAATCCAGTATTACGCCAGTTTTGTAAAAATGATGTGCGCACTCCATGAGTGAGAGTTTAAAAGGCTAGTCGGAAAAAATTCAAAATTCAGGTTACCCCACGCAGGTACTTCTATCAGTATGCAGTAACCTAGCCATGGAATTCACGGGCAGAAAGAGGCAATCTGCTTGGTGTTATGCCCCGTTTCAAAGGGAATGCCAATAAATTGTCATCATCATATTTTTTATAAGCATGGTATTGTGGGAGTTGTATGTTCATTACACGAGGTGGCACGCTGTGTAGAAGTTACATAGGCGGTGCTAAGAAGAAGCTAGAGAAGGTTTGATGGAAAAAAAAGATTAAGCAGATGTATACAAAAATGCTAGAATGCAAAACCTGCTTAGCATGCCTGAATAAATCAAGCAGGCTAGGTTACTGTTTGTCCCTGTCCCGTTTAAATGGCAATGCCAATAAATTACCATTATGATCACTAGCATCGTATTGTGCCATTTGTCATGCGATGTGACATGCTCGCCACATAGCATCGATACGTAGACACTTTGGATTGCAGTTGCGTTGTGTTCCACCAAATGCCCCGACATGTAGCAGTTGCATGTAGCAGTTGCATGCTGCATGTAGCTGGACTTGGTTAACTCCAGCAGGCCATGTGACTAGTTATGACATGTGCGCCGCGTAATCTGGATACCTGCGTTTACCCTTTACGTGTAGCACCTCCCCGCAAGATACAAACCGCTGCTCGAGAATTGAATCGCAGAGCTACGCGCGTGCATGCAAGCAGGCAGCGTTGGGCTCTGCAGACCGTCGTGCAGAGAGCTGTACAAGCAGCAGCCGGGTGGACAGTTCAGTTAGCACTCGCTAAACGACGTGAACAGACTTCGCCGCGAAGACACTCTAGTGCTTGCGGCCGAAAATGAAGCTCATATGGGGCCGCCACTCCACTTTACGCTATGACTGTGGTGCGTGTGGCTGCTCCCTATTGGGGCTCTGCTCCGCGACAGGAAGTAATGGAGGCAAAATGAAGCTTCGCCCCGTCGCATGTATTCTAGTACACTCTTGTCTCATCTCAGACTGAGTACAAAATATATTAGATCATGCATGAACGCGCAGCGTTCGATTCCGTGGAGTCAGGCAAGTGTTTCGCTTTTTAGCTATAATATGGCGCCACAGAATTCATGTATTTATATGACTTTATGACTGTATATTTAATGGCGATGACGACAAATTAAGACTATATATAGCACCAACTCGTGTTGGCCCCGCCAACTGTTGTTTGCGTCGCCGCACAGCTGATCATTTCACCGGCATGCGATTGCACTTATTCAGAAAAGGAAATTATTTGTTATTACTTTTTCTTTCGCGATGTGGCAACCGCGCATATCGTCTTAAAGCGAGACTAAAGAGCGCTACAGGGACCATCTGTTGCATGGACGTTGCTTTAATATCGCGTGCATGTAGTTTACTCTTAAGTGCGACCTTCGGGAGGCAACAAACCGAGCGCAGCACTACGCGATGCAGACAATACGAAAACACGAGAGCTCTTGCGGTGTGGAGTCCGATGAGTACTCGACCTTTTCTGAAAGGTAACATCACTGAGTTATTTTTTCTAATGGAATGCTACTGGACAAGCAGCATTTTCTTCCAGATTCCAGATACAATTCCAGATTTCAGATACAATATTTTTTTTTTATATGATGAGTGATTGATTGCAAGTGACATAATTATAAGGTGAGGTCGCCACGTCATCGGGCTAGTGCTACAAAATTAATAGAATGTCTGAAGTTGTGTCTTTGATTTACCTCTATTATTTGATTTACTATTTGATTTAATATTTGATTTACGCTCTATTCAAGATTATTTGTACGCCTTCAGCATTTCTGTGAATCAATTAATTAGTTTAGCTTTACTTAATATTTCCGTCTAAGGAAACTAGGGTCTCTTTTCTCGCGTGTCCTTCCAGATAAGGCGGCAGCCATTTGACGTCGTGGTATCACTATTCTATCGCGTGGTGCTATCAGAATATTTCCCACGAAATACTCAAAATGGCTAGGCGCCCCTGTAACGTAATATTCTAAAGCGTGATCATCTTTATGAATTCTTCTATTCTAAGGAAATTACGGACTGCATACTTTACGAGCAAGCGAATGTTCACGAAATTACGTGACAGTGCGCAACGTGCTCGGAAATTCAGAGTACAGATCTGCGGTACTGGCACAGCCAGCAACGCGCCTCACATCAGACGACGCGAAAGAATACGACCACTATGATCTTTGAGGAAAGCCGAGGCAAGGCTCGAGGAAGCACTGAATTGTTTATTACGAAAAGATCCGAATTTCATTGCGCCATAGTGAGGACAAAGTGTGTGCAATCACTTTTGTAACATATGCGATCCTGCCAGTCTTTCCGAGAGAAGTGTTCAGACCAGGTGGAACATAGGGACCCACGTGTCGCTCTTTTGACGTCCAACTCATGAAAGTGAAGTGAGGCCCTAGGCCCATTGTGACAGGGAACAGCCGCCAGTCAATTAGAATGAAAAGCTAATTAGAGCCTTTCACAGAATTCGCGACGTTGCACGTGAACATGCCAAACAATGTAACATGATTATATGTCATCCTGTAACAACTCACGACGCCTCTTGTTTCATGTAGTTGTTCTATTTCAAAACCGCATGAAACGCAATGCAGTTCTCGAGAAGGCGTGAATAAAGCCTCAGTCTGGAGCTGAGTGCAACATGGTCTATCTATCTGAACGAACAGCATTATCCACAGTTTAAAATGTTACTCGGACTGATAACTGCGCGAAAGCAGAACAGCAACGCCCTTTTTCTTTGGAAATAGGACGCAAAGACATTCGCAGGAATAGCCAGTCGATCTTGACCGCTTCACATAACTAACAAAAGTTATCTTTAAAAGATAGTCAAAGATACATATATCTTAGGCCATAAATTAAAATCATACTGGCTACGAATATTTTAACTCCGTGAGGACTAAGTTTGTTGCTTACTGATAAAATCACACACGGTGTCTCGTCTTCACTAAACGCGCTGTTTTAGATATACGAAATACTGAGTAATAATCCGGTGTCAGGCGTTTGCCCGCATTTTATATGAAGTCATGGTAAGCACAACCTTCTATTGCGACGAATCAGAAGTCATACGTATACCAGCATAAGAAACTTTATGAATCCCAATGACATGACAGGTGATGGAGTTATGCTGTTCCGAGTCAATTACCTTGAATATGAAATATATGAGTATCTTTAGAGAATAACACACGATTACAAATTAGTCACTGTGCGGTGTAGTGGTGTGTTGTTTGAGAGGTATACCGGCCCGCCGAGGGTAACTTTACATTTGCTTCTATTTTGGGACATGTCTTTGTGGGGGGGGGGGGGGAGGGCACATGAAAATGACTGCAAACTCGTCTTGCTGGAAGTTTAAATGTAGATCTTATTTCATCTTGTTATAGTCGCAACGTTTGTGAGTGCTTATAAACGGGACTGTTTCACCAATGTGCCAGAACCACAGTGCGGTTCGAGCACATGAACTGTTTCACAAATGTGCAGTGCTCGCCGTTCGCGGGTGACGAAGAAGCGTGCAACTCTCAATTCTTGGCCAATCTCCCAGTGTGCGTACGAGCCGTAATATGAGGCCATCATCATCATCATCATCATGGGGCCCGGCGCGGGGCGCGCGGTGCGTGCCGGTGTTCCGTGCTGCTCGGCGTTCAAAGCCAGCCGGTTATTCCTGGACGCGAAGTCCAGAGAACTCCAGATGCACTGCTACGCCGTTCTCGGATGTCAAAAAGCTGCACACCTGCGGGACAACCAGTTTACAGAACCTTTCGAGGTGGGCAACTGGTTGAGGGAGCCTCAAGGGCCAGTATTCCTGCTAGACAAGCGGTCCCAGGAGCCAGGTGAAGTGGCCGCTGTCCAGGGCCCCTGCGTCGACCACCATTGCGGCTAAGGGCTAAAGCAATAGCCAGAGCCACTGCGTGGATACCACGGCTAGCGAGGTGGTCATCACCATCGAAAAGTATGGCCTAGCTTTAATTATCACGAATACCAAAAGCAGTCTTTTTTTTACTTCGATCACATGCAACCCGAAATTAGGAATTATCTCAAAACGCACTTCAAGAAATGTAACTGAGCTACAGGCAGAGATAAGATGAGGACTTGGCACCAGAACTCCTGGAGTAAATATCGGCTTTTGAAAGGTAATAAAAATAATCAATTTAGTTTGGGAGGGTATATAGTTAGATAATTATTTTTGAACCGGTTGACAACTTCATTTGGTACATAGTTACGATGTCAGAGAGAGAATCGTTCTGTCTCTGCAAGATACTGTAGTGTCGAGAGCAAACAACACGCAATGTCCAGAACTTAAAAGGTCAGGTGATTTATGTAAATCATGAGCAGGGGACCAAGAATGGATCCCTGAGGAACACCGTGATTAGTAATCTTAGTGTTTCAGTAAGCGTCACCCACCCAGACCGAGTATTCTAGGTTAAGCAGGTAAGTTTAAAGCGACACCTATGCTTTAATGAAGGTCGCTGATTAGTATAGAGTGACTGAGTGTTCAAAGACTTTAGTTAAATAAAAAAATACGGTGCGTGAGAAATTGCTGCTATTAAATGAATGTTTGATGAAACCCTTCAAAAAAAGTAAATCACAGTCAGTGGAGTTTCCTTGGCGAAAGCCAGACTGGCAAGGTTTTCTGATATTAATTTTCGTTAGGTATTAAGGCACCTTACGTACAAATGCCCAATAAATTTACTTAAGGAGGAGTGAATAGATATAGGCCTATAATTTCTAATTGCTTCTTCATAACTTTTTTAAAGATTGATATAACTTTAGCAGGCTTTTATCAATCAATAAAATAACATTGAAATAGAATAAGGTTGATTATACGACTTAAGGAATCAGAGATCAAATGAGCAACCATCTTTAATTGACCTGCGCATATTTTATCGAGACCGCGAGAAGCACAGTTAAGATTACGAATAGAGGACACTATTGCGTCAGAAGAAACAGGAACTAGAGAAAATTAGCCAGGTAAACGCGGCAAGCCAGATAAAGAAATGTTTTGGGGAATACTGGATGGCAAACAGAAAGACTCACTAAACGCATTTGAAACAAAGCAGAATGAGATGTGGTGTCATTGTAACTTATTTTCATTATACACGAGCTCGCACGGCTGGCACGTTTAAGAATTCATTGCAGAGTTTACACTGTTATTTAGGTTTCTTATGATTTCTGTGAAGTCATTGTCATAATAGCGTTTGTTGTCATGTTTTAATAGAGTTAAGAAGGTTTAAATAACGTTGATAGTGAAGTGCCAAAGGGCTATTAATGGGTTGCCTCTTCACATTTTTGTAGAGGTGATCCTTTATTCCGAGACTGGTTAAAGCGCAGGTGACATTGAAGGACTCTTAAGCTTCTGGCATTTCTTGTTGCGTGCCACGGTAGAAGTGCAAGAAGAAAGAGCTTTCAAAACTAAAGTGCTGAAGACATCAACCGTCAATTGTGGACCAGTTAGAGATGTCATTTTGGACCACTCACAATGAGAAATAGCACTCATAAAATTTTCTTTATCAAAGTGTGTTATATTCAATACGTTATTTCTATCTACCGGATGTTCGAACGCGACAAATATGGGTTAATGATTGGTGATATCTACGTTAACTACACCAGACGCCTCAGAGTTGAAGTTAGAAAAAGCGTGATCCACAAGAGTGCTAGCCCCACTTGTACTACATCTAGTATGATAGTCAATACGGCACTGAAATCCGTAACCTGGAAGACGATCAGTATTTGCAGCGATGCTACTCGCATTAGGATATATTAGGTTGATGTTGATATCCCCTACTAACAAAATCTTCTTGCTTTCTAGAGATTAACTGTTCAGGACCGTCCCAAAATCTGATATTTCTACCCAAACCGATTCCTATGATGTGGAATGTCAATGAAAGTTTCCAGTGTACGAATACAACTTGTGTCAGGAGAAATTAAAATGGCTGAGCCTCCTGAACATCAGGCACACAGTGCGAATATTCAGATTTGTATAACGGAAAACCGTATAATTTAGCCTCGCCATGAGAAAACCTGGTTTCAGATGAAGATGTAGATGAAAAAGAATGCTTCTTTAGGCAAATGAAATCAGTAATTCAATCAACACGAGTATTCCTTCGCTGGCTAAGGGCAATGAAATGAACTAAAGAGCAATGGTTGTCAGAAAGCAGAGAAAGGAGCTCGACAGCGGAAAAAGTTGTGAGGTGGCAGTCGCGGAGAAAAAATGGAACACGAATTAGTTAAAAACACGGGTCACTCTCGGAGTTTAGAAGAAGCCCTGCACTTTACTGCTGCTAGTCTGACGAACCTTAAATTAGGTTTAACTGGCCATCTAGAGAAACTGACTACTTTTATCTTTCTCAAGAACTAGTTCTTTTGAAAACAAACGTTTATTCTCAACAGTCAGATGGTCGTTAACTCACGCTGCAGACTCAGAGTTACCGGAACAACATTTGACCAGTGCCTAGGCGAGCCTTGCGGGCCTCAGGAAACGAGTCGCTCTGCCTCACGTTGCTGCAATAGAGAGCGATAATATCATCCTTTTCGTTTTTGGCTTCATAGCCACTCGATCGACAGCGTGTAAGTCAGAGGGAGAAACAGGGCAGTCGGCAGCATAGCTAATGGTTTTCAAAATTGCGAAGCAATTTTCGTTTTTTGCGAGTTGAGCGCCTTTGATCTCAACATTATTCAATCGAGAATAGTGTCCCAGATTCGCGACTTTCTTTTCCAACCCCTCATTTCTACGACGGACTATCCAGCGAACTAGGTAGGCAGAAAAATGGTTAGATACAAAGAACACACATACATAGAAACATACGTCCCTATATACACAACTTCGGGGATTGCGTGAAGTACCCTAAATTTAAACCTGAATTATTTCCTTCAACAGCTCCGGGTGACCGCTTTGTTGGCTCGTGTATTGCTTATCATCTGACATTTTCCCTGCCTTCACTCATTCTTTCCCAGCTGTCGCGGCCAGCATGTCAGGTCGTACGTGTTTACGATACATAAAACATATTTCTCGTGATCCTTCCATCTGAGTATTGAACGGGCTTCACTCCCTCTCATGAGTCTGAACGAAACAAGCATGGTGTCATAAACAAAGTATTGATGTCTCAGATACTTCAAAGAAAAAAAAAAAACGTTTGAAGACTAAAAACCTCGAAACACACGTTTGGGGACGCTGTGCAAGTTGAGCTGAAAGCGGAGAATGACTGATTGAAAGAACTTGGATAGTTGGGGCAGATTCATTGTTGCACAGGTGTTGTGTGATATCTCTAACAACAGACAACAACAGCGCAATCTGTCACTGTGAAAATCAGGACATTTGAAGGGCTCGTACAAGTAATGCTATACGAAAGTCTACGCCAAAACCAGTTAAGTTTTTGTTGAATGTTGACGGCACTTTAGCATAAAATGATCCCCTACCGGACGGGGATTGCACAAGCGATGGTACTTTGAGATGTTATTGCTTTTGTGAATAACATGGCGAACACGTTGCAAGCAACGTCACGTACGCTTAAGGAGTGCTTGTCACTGGGGCTTTCTAAGACGTAGCACTCCGCTGACTCGACGTTACTGTTCGAAGCACTTGTTTTACATGACCTTAAATATCAAGCGCAATTGTGCACTCGACATAATTTTCATAAATTAATACCAAGTGTATTGAACAGGTGTGATGATATAAAATTAGAACCACACATATGTGCCGGAAAATCAAAGGACGTGTAAGAAATGACACCAAGCATGCGAGTCCTGCTGATGGTTGATAATTTTTGTATTGCATAGGTTGACAACAAAATATTCAGAAACAACCAAAACTTCACAAACAAAGAGGGAAAGGTAACAATTAGGCAGAAATACATTTGTTCACTGTGGCGTCGTATAATTTGTCCCGTTTGCTCCAGCAACACAAATGAAGAGCCCCTGTATGCTGTATTCTTACATTTGTCCCTTTTCACTCGTTCAGTTTAACATTATTTGAAGCATTTAACTTACGGTTTATCGTCAGCAGCGTGATGTATTCAGGTATAAAACAAAGATCGTATTCAAACTCAAATTTGTGCAGTAAACTTTGCGTTTCGATTCTCAATGTTCTTTTTTTTTGCGATGCTCTCAAAATTATTGGAAAGTTTCCCTATGACTAGCGAGTGGCCAGTGGCTCGACGACTTCCCAGAACACTGACTCAGTGTCAAAAACAAGGATTGTGTAGTACAATAGCCTACGGATATGGCAGTTCCTCCACTTGTTGCCGCATTCTCTGCTTCATCCAGATGGACAGCTACTTCCTTCTCAACAAGGTTCCAAGCTAGGGTGCGCTCCTGGGTACAGTGGTCACCCCCGGCTCGGCCTTCTACGCCGAGTTCTGAACGGCCGTCGTTGCTCACTATTACACCTCGAGCGCTTAGTCACTACCGCTCTCGCCATTTGAACGGCATGTCATTCAGCGTATCGTCCTCCAACATCGCCTGCGTCCACGCATACCGATCGTCAACACACGCGGGCCCCCACATCGTACCTGCACTCGGTCCGTGAGTCCCATCTCAAAGGCAGCTGCACGACGACTCTTTCGAAAGAATTCACTGGGCCGAACGTGATAGCTTTCTACTGTACGGCTCGCCGCTTTCCTTCCTTACACATTCCCGCAAGCTGTCCGCTGTCCGTTCGGAGGCACCTCACTAATCACCGATTCAGAGGATCCCATCAGCTCCTCTAGTCGCAAATTTCCCTCTCGCAGGCGCGACGAGACCACAAGCACAACGTTCTGGTTGCCTTCGCCGACCGCCGCAACGCTGATGCTATCGGCATTCAAGATTTTACCGCAATCAGTAACAGGCGAGCCTTGCGATGTTCTGTGCTCGCACCTTCCGCGGATGCACGGCCTACGGGAGCAGCTCTTCCATATGGTTTCTTGAGCCCGAAAATCACTTCTATACCGACAACATAAGTGGCCGACACTTGCGCTATCGCCAGGCAAGTCATGAGCTGCCAGACGATCTGCTGTTGGAATTCCGACTCCTACAGGCCTGGGCGTGTAGAAGAATTGGCGGCAGGTCGCGATTTCACACTACGGTATCACTGTTGCTGCGCCTTGCTCACAACCTACGCTGCCGGTGCTGCCTGGTACATCTCTCACGGATTGCGCGAACCCGACGCTACTAACGACGACACAATCTGCACACTTTACTTCAACTCCGCCATTGGACTTTATTTCAACCACCCTGCGCACTAGGAGGGGGTCCGTAGCGGGGCGACTATCGCCCCCAAAGCAAGTGAAGAAAAAAATGGGCTCACGCGCAGGTAGCGCGAGAATAGAACATGCTAACGCGCTCAACCTGAGTGGGCGTGGTTTCGGCTGCTCCCAATATCTCGTTGCACCATGGCTGGCCGGCCTAAATAAACCGCGGCTGCGTCAACAACTTGAGTGACCAAGCATGCGCAAAAATTGAAGACCAGGATGACCACGCCCTGCCATGCCAGCGTCAACCCACAAAGTAAGCACGCACGTAGTACTTGTGCTACCTCACCGGAACCCTTACATTTCCGGCGCTGTTAATGCACTTGGAAGCGGTGTCACCTATGAAGTCACTTGTATTCTCCTTGGCTGAATTCAAGTAATTATGGGGTTTCACATGCCGAAACCTCAATAACAGCACGAGGCAAAGCCGTAATGGAGGACTCTAGATGACAGCGTAATGACAAGATGACAGCGTAATGGAGACTCTAACTTTGACAGCGTTCAGTTCTTTAGAGGACGTCTAAATTTATGTACACGATTGTGATCAACGTTTTCAAGAAAGACTTACTGAGAAAATACAAGATGACAATTTAGGATTTCCAATTAGGATGTACTGGCGAAAAAATCTAGAATGAAGCCATAGCAGCGTTACGTATGTCATGTTTTAAATATGTGATTGCACAGTCAGAAAAAGAAACACTCAAAATTTAATTTTCAACTCAGTGCATGATTTGCATACGGCAGCTGCACATTGCATTTTCTCAGAATTTTCTCACTGCATGTATCAAGCTAGGGTAGCTCTATGTCCTTCCAAAGTTGCATAACATCGGACCCTGCAGTCTTTTTCCTTATCCACGCCTTCGTTTTCACTATGAGATCCGGTGTGAAATGTTCCTTCCAGTCACCAATCACACCTTTGCGAACAAAGCCTTCACACACATGCATCTCTCCCATTTGTGGCCAGATGTCTTGGTAGACCTGGAGTGACTTCAGAGCCTTGTCTGCTGGCAAGTTCAGAAGTTCCAGCACCGACGTGGTCAGCTTCTCGGTAAAGACAGCCTTCATGCTGTTTAAGCTCGTAGCATCCAGAACTTTTTCAAGCGTTTCAGGGTGATTTTTGAGCATGTCTGCGTACTTATCTCCGAGAAATTCGGCTATCTTCAAGACCCACAACCTGGGATTCTTTTTCATTTCTTCGTACGTGAAAAACAACACGTTTTGTTGGTCTCGATGTTCGTACCAGGATAGCAGATGGTCGAAGTAGTCGCCGTATGAGAGCCTGCCCTCTGTGAACATTTTGTGAAATCTGGAAAATGAAACGTCTTTCACTCTCTTTGGTGTAAGGGCCCGTGTGTGGTAATAGTACGACACGCAAACGTCGTAGAGGTTCCTGGCGACGCAAATGTACTTCGCTTCCGGTGAGTAGGGTGCCTTGTGAAAAGGAAGGTGAGTTTTCACCAGACCCGGTCTGGGCATTCTCTCGACACCCTCGACACCCATGAGCTCCAAATACGGGGAGTTCAACATGTAGTCAACGTAGGTTCTCGGCGCCTCGCCTCCACCAAGAATGCTGAGGATCACGTATTGCGTCCACGTCGTTCCAGACTTCGGGTACGTCACTATGAAAACGTCGTCGGAGCTGGGCTTGTAGGACAGCGCGGAGCGTACTGTGTCCTCGTGGAACCATTCGTGAAGCGAGAGGCCGTCGACGTGTATGTAAGACTCGAGATTCATTGTTGCTTCAAGGCAGTGGACCAACTGCAAATATATGAAAAATATCACCATTATCTTCAGCGCCAATAAAGATGGCATTCTTAAGGAAAGTGTGTCATTTACATGAGTCATTTTTGTGTAGGAATAGTTTTATCAATATTTGCCTTTAATATGACGAAGGGTTTGAAAGTAGCATGACCAAAAAGTCATGTTTTATTATTTATTTTTATCATCGTAAGAAGGATATGCCTTGCATTGTGTGGAAGGTTACTCTAAATTTCATACTGCTGAACTAATCTGATAGCTACTTCTATTCGGAATTTCTAAATACTGGCACTTCTTTTCTGTAGGGTGCTTTGCCGGCAAACTTACTTAAGGCATCGAGCCAGCTTCATGATGATAGAAACTGACTTCATTTACTCATTTAGTTCAAGCCGAACCACAATGTGGGCTCACAGTGATCCTAATTGTTTCTTGCGAGTATCGTTGAATGATGAAATGAGAGGAGAAATGTCAATCCAGCCTTTGAAAGTTCCACAAAGGAGGAAAGGTCCTGCACGTGGTGTCCTAAAATACGGTTAAATAAATTCAGAAGGTTTATGTGCAAAAACAACAATCTGATTATGAAGCACGCTCCAGTCGAGAACTCCGAATTAACTTTGACCACCTGGTTCTTTAGCACGCACCTAAATCTAAGTACGTGAGCACTTTTGGCCCTGTTAGAAATGCTGCCGCCGTGGCGGGGATTGAACCCGCGCCCTCGAGCTCAACGCCGCGGCGCCGCAACCTGTGGGCTACGTCGACGGGTCGGCGTGTACGGTCGCGTCTTAGGCACGAACACTAATGCAATAGGGAGAACATGGACAACGCGGCTACTCATGACTGAGAGTCTAATAAACTCACGCAAACACAAAGCTACAAGTTAACCTCACCTGACTGACGCATGCCCCAGAAGCCTAGACAAATAAGAGATGTGCAGATAGCAAAATTGACGGCTTGCTTCCAAACGGTGTACCTCCTCAGTGGACAGCGTACGTGACGAACAACTGACACAATCATCCGTATTTGCTAAGATATGGCATGCTTCCACAAGTTCCTGCGTAACCTTACTAGCATTCCGGGACAAGATATGTGCAATTCCTTTAACCAATGGCAAGTGGCCGCTGTGGCCTGAATGATCAGCCGAGCGGCTTCTGTCTTTCTCGTTGACGTCGTCAGGACGTTTTCAGAATATAATGTTCATGCACCTAAGCATATGTGCCCCACAGCCGAAGCCATATGAGTGGGTATTGAAAAAAAAACACGACTAGCATGGTACATGCATTTCTTTACGATTGATGCCACATTGAAGGAAGAGCGCTGATGGGAAGGACACTGCTGCATTTTCCACAAATGCGCTGCCGTATGTAACATAATAGTTTGTCAGGGCTCCTTGCGCGTGCGTAACTTGGATGAGGGATGCATGACGCTATTGTGAGTTTTAATGAAGTCTTTCAGTTGCGAGTAGAGCCATTGTATTTCCTATTCTTATTGTTTTCAGCTTGGCGCCGGTGGCACCATGATGAACTTGTACCGACTAGCCCAAATTAGCATTCTAAAGTCATACACGCCTTGAGAGTAAACAATAAGGCACACCATGTGCGTGGGCAGGCGCGGATGAAAACGTCAAAGTAAATTTACCTAATAAACTGTCCAGAGAATTAGCTATTGCTAGGTGAATACGGTAGACACAACTCGGGTACTGTTCGCGAAATCGTTTACAAGTAGTGATTATAACAATTTTACAAATGCCATGCGTGTGATGGCATGGGCACTCCAAGATGCCGTTGGTTCCGGGTGCAATACCCGTACTAGGACCAGTTTTTCATCAATGGCGAAGCTTCCTTACAGAGAAACCACTACGGCTTTTAGCTTCGTTTACATTTGGGCAAATTATAAGCTTCCCATTCACCTTTCCATTAAGTGCGAGTGAAAAAAGTTGAGTTTGATCACATTTAGGCATAGCCCGCGGTTGACGATAGGTTCCTCTATAAAAAATTGCTGGTTCTTCAAGTCCCCTCAATTTTCTGTACTGAATGCCGTTGCTTAAAAAAAGTTATTTTTGTGATATATCACAACACTTAATACACTGTAGAGCGCCAGGGGTCACTTAAATCACACCTCAGAAAGAAACATAGACTTACAGGACAGAACAGCGCAAGGCGAAGATGAGAATGACCGCGGTTTAAGTGGACATGCAGCTGACTCTAAATGCTGCAGGTTGGAATTTCACGAGCAAGCCCGAACTGACGAGCGCTTTTGGTCTGCTGTCCCGAGATTACTAATCTTACTGTGCTAGTCTGCAAAAAATGTCTGGAGAGATGCTTCAAGAGAATGACCGCGGGATGAGGGAAGGAAGTTCGTTTACCGCTCTCCAGTGAACGACCTGATATGACTATCGCTCAAACCACCGAGCTGGCAAACACAGGTTGCCAAGATAGAACGGTGCACAAAGACCAGGCAGATAACAATATCCGTCTCCATTCCACCCTGCAAAAGTGCATGTGCAGCGAGGCTGTTGTCGGTGTTAGATAGCCCCAGCACCACAAGCGATGTATGTCGCACGCGCACTTACATCTGCGAAAGGGCAGCAAACATGTTCATTCCTCTAGGCCCTCCGACAAGCGCAAGTGCCTTACTGAACTAATGACCTTTTTCAACGTAAATCGCCAAAGAATTTCTAAAGTAGTACTTACACAAAAGCTGCAGACACGATAGCTTCGGATTGTAATTCCAATTACGAGAAAACATAATTCTGTTGCACGGAAACTAAAAGACAAAGCCCTTTCCCCGCTGCCGTTTGACGTCTCGTCTGCGTGGCTGCGGCCGCTAGGGGGTGGTACTGTTTTTGGGGTGAGCTAAAGCACTCGACCTCTATGATTTTATTCCACGAAGCACGCTAAAAATGCAGAAATAAGCAACTATACTTACAAATTGCGCATTAGCCAGTTGTGTTTGCGCCCTTTGCAGAACAGCTAACCCGACGCATGGTGTACGAAGGAAGGTGCTCCAACGGCGCACCACCGTAATGGATAGATGACGTCATAAGACCGTTTGGTGCCACTAGGAAGCGGCACCTGTCTTGATGGCCGGTCATTTCGTAGATTTAGTATGGGTTTCAAAGTCGAACAGAAGTTCGCGCGCCAATAACGAGCTGTAAATTACACGTCTGGAACTTTAATCATCACAAGGGTTATTGGTGAGCTCTTATGAAAGATCATGCCCACGAGTGTGCAATTTCTTGTTCGCTCGCTCCACCACCTGCCATTTCTTCAGCCGGGGCAGCTTATATGATCTCCTAAACCGGATGGCTTCGACTTCGCATGTGAAGGCTTGAATTTACTATTTTGTGACATTTCCTGCTTCCTGAGCGTTACTTTGGCGCCCTGCGTGGTGGTTTGTTTGTGATATAAAGATTTTGTTCAAACTAAGAATTTCTTCCTTCTCTCTCCTCGCTTATCTCCACTGATGAACGAACACGAGATGACTCATTTCCTCCCGAGGGAGTGCTTAATGTACTCCTAGTGAGAGCGAAAAATGAAAGTCCCTTTCTTACAGAAAGATGGTTGAACACGAAGCATTCCCCTATTCCAAGTGAAGTAAAGTTAAAGTTCAAAGCCAAATCCACGCAACGAGCCCAAGAAATGCTGAGCGGCCCGATGCTATGCATGTGTCATTTGACTGCTTGTTCAGAATTGCATTTCTTAAACGTTGAAGTTGAGTGAAGACAGATTTTATTAAGTTGCATAGCCCCTTGTGCTTTATGAATGGTCACGGGTGTTTCTTGAATGAATGGTCACGCGGTTTCTTTGTGCTCGTCTCTCTTTCTCTCTCTCTCTATGTACCCTTCCCCTCTCCTTATATTTTTATCCCCCTTAACCCTTCGCCCCGTGCAGGCTAGCCAACCGGAACTACCTCTGGTGAATCTCTCTGCCTTTCTATGCATCCTTTCTTTCCCTTCTCTTCAACTAAAAACAAGAAAGAAAAAAGTGCGTTGAGCCCAGTGGGTAAACTATCGGATTCTGGGCATAGGGTCGCAGGTTCGGAACTCACCACCGGCAAATTTTTTCTTCGAATATTTCCTTTCAAATGTATTATGTATTTTTTCCTTCATGAAGGGAATTGGGTTACGCGTAACGGAGGGACGGACAGACCGCTTTTCTGGGTCAATCGCCTAAGAATGCTTACGCATTAAAAAAGGAGGGCGCATATCAACACTAGAACTCGTACATTCAGTCGAATTTTGGCCAGCAACTATCTTGGAGGCGGAGGAAGACAGTGTTTCTTCACATTCATGGTGTGTCACATGGCCTAAAGTAGATTGGCCAGCGCACGAACGTGCATGTGGTGTTCTCTGCCCCCCTCCCCCCCCCCGAAAATTCCTAGACTTCTGCACAACGACGAAGTGTGACGTCCAAGGAGCAAGCGGCTGACTAGCTACATATTGTAGGGTTAAGTCATATGCGGACGGCACTGTGCATTAAATCTCGCTCTCGTGGATAAGCTACAATGTTAACTAGAGAAGCCGCCGCATCAACGGTCGGTCCATGAGCATGCTTATAATTTGAAGGGAAGCCCAGTAGAGAACTTGGCTGCATATGCAAAGACGAGAGGTTTGCATGGAAATTTACATAATGCACAAACTTAGACAAGAGCGTTACTTAAAGAAGGAAAATAATCGAATATTTCTAGGTCACACGTTGCGACACCTGATGCGTCAGCGTACTCTAGATTTCTCAATCAACGACTTAATTGAAGTTCAAAATCTGAAACGTTAAGCAGTAGGGCTGTCTACGAATACATCACCATTACTGCTAAGGAAGGACCGTGTCATGCCATAGGCTCATGACATCACTACCGGCCGTCTTTCGCACAATCCAGACTTTCGTTATTTGCACTTGCTCGCTCGTAAAGTGGTTCTTCCAATCTCCCACAACGCCTTTTCGTAGAAAAGTAGACGACTTTTGAAAGTTGGGACCGTGCACCATTGCGGTACCGTTAACAGGGTTCGTGCATTTCTCACGTGCAACGCACAGTTTGGGTGTCTCTGATTTAAATCTGTCTACAGGGTTGTCCTTGATAAGCGTCTTCATCTTGTCCAAGCGACAGGCGTCCAGAAGACGACGGAGTAACGCTTCGTCCTGACGCAGTGCTGTACCATGCTCTTTGCCAAGAAAATCAGCGATTTTGAGGAGCTGCGTCCTGCCATCTGTCTTGAGCTTCTCGTAGGTTAAGAAAAGGACGTTGGCGTCACCTCGATAGCCGTACCAGGACAGCAGGTGGTCAAAATAGTCGCCGTATGGAACCTGAGTGGAATACAGGCAAATGTCAAGGCGAATTAACAATTGATACAGAGTGCACGAGTAACAGAATGAAGATAAATACGTCAGGTAAGCAAAAAATATATCCTTTTCATTAAGGATGCTCGTAGTCAGTTGCACCCTCGATCAATTCTGTGTGCCCGCGTAAAATAAACAGAAATGAATGACTGCTGGCAGTGTTCGTACGTACAACAAACGTGATTCCCGTGTTTGTGTAAGGACTATTGACTCAGGCCTTTATAGAAAACCGAATTTTGCTCAATTTATCATGTCAATAACGTGTAAGGTGCGTGTATAGGGAAGGTGTGGTATATGAAGTGCCGTTCTTTTTATGGGTTATGGCACACAGTACATGGCACACTCAAAGGTGCGAAAACATGACGCTAAAGGAGCATAGAGCTTCATTGAAAGAGCCTGCAAAAACGCTTCATCATACTTATGGCTATTTCTGGTGCATTTCTATTTCGTAAGAAACAAATGTCAGTTGCAGCTACAAGGAAAGGGTACGTCGTAAGTCGTAGTAAGTTGTAGAAAGGGTAAGTCTAGGTAATTACCTAGAAAAATAAAATGTGGTGACACGTGTGCAACGTCCCTGTGATATCCTGTATTTCTTTATTCGATCGTGAAGTGCCCTAATTCGAATGTGGATATGAAAGTGTTTGCATTTTAGTTCTCATGATGGGCCTTCAGTGCGAAATTCTTATTGCCTGAGCCCCGTTAAAAACTGTGCACGGGCAGGTGTGAGTCACCAAAGTGCCATGGTGACGTATATAACGCTAGTGCGTATAATGTACAAAAACTCATTTAGTTGGGCACACACGCGCTGCGCTCTACTTTTTTGTCGCTATTGTAATTGACGGGGTTGAAGATGGGTATTACTGGTAGTCTGGTAAGGTGAAAAAAAAAACACAACGAGAAACACGAAAACAGCATACCTTTCCAGAAAGGAATATGGCCAGGAAGTCGTCGAAATTTGGGAACGCCTTGGGTGTGAACCCCTTGAGGAAATGGTAATACGAGACGGCGCAGTCGTACGGGTTCCTGGCGACGTATATGTACTTGGCCCAGTGCACCGGTTCAAGAACGCCGCTTGGAAGGTGGGTCAAGATGGGACCTCGTTCAGGCCGATTCTCCGCAGCGTCGGCTCCCCTGGCATCCAGGAAAGGACTCATGAGGTCGTAGTCGTTTATATCCGAAGGCGGACTTCCGCGGCTCAAGATATTGCACACGATGTATTGGGTCCATGTGGTCCCACACTTTGGGTAAGTAACAATGAAGATGTCTCCTTCGCGCGCCCTATAGCTCATTGCAGAGCGAAAGTTTTCTTCACAATACGCATTCGGAATGCAGAAGCCATCAACGCACTGATATAGCTGCTTCGCCATGCTTTTTCCTGCTTATAGTTTCATGCACGAACCTGAAAGCACAAAAAAGAAAAAGAAAGTAAAATTACGTATTTGCAGTTTTCGCAGACACCGTTTACGTCGGAGTTACCCAATGTGTTGAATTTTTTGCTTCACATGAACTAGTAACGATTAAATGTTAGGCATTCTATAAACTTTGCCTTTCTAGCAATTTTCTCACCCATAATAGATTTTTTGCGCTGCCTTAGAGGGATATAGGTAGTGACACTAAAGCCTATGCAAGCAGCGCATTCACAAATGGTATCCTAATAGACTAATTGAATCCTATCCTCACTAAACGTGGGCTGAAGAGCGGCCAGTTTTCCAGAAGTCCATAGAAGTCATGGAGAACGCGGCAACCTGGCGTGTTGCGGAGATTGCGTAAGGTTGAGTGAAGGGAAGTGTTTGTGTGTGTACTGATATATCTCGGGGAAGGCAGTAAGAAATAGAACTGCGGGGAAGCCTCTAAAACCAGATTGCCAGAAAAATGTGTTTAGAAGAGCGACTTGTGTAAAACTTTGGCCATTTTAAGCACGTTCGTCGGCCCTCCCTCGCTCCATGATGCACCGCATTGTTCTGGCAAGTACATAAACAATGCGATAACCTGAGGATAACCTAAACATATTTTTCAGTGAATCGTAGAGTGGCGTTGAAGCACTATTACTAGCGATGAAAATATTCCTAAACTAGAGAAATCACGTTTTGAATACGCCAAATCTGCTTCCACCGCGACATTATGCAGGAAACCAATCATGTTTTTTTTTTGCCATCATATCAGCGGTGCCCAAAGTATGGCAGTCATGAGTTTCCGGTTCTGCAATTGCGTACAGTGCACGAAGCCGGCAAAAGCATTGCTTTTAAGATCTCTTTCTGTAACGCTGGGGAAGTGGTCGCCGGATTTGCACGTGGCTATTAGCCCCTTTCCAATGCACTTGGGCACTAGAAAAAGCTACGAGTGTGAAGCTTTGCTATTAGCTGTTCAACATTTCTTGTAGTAATTGCATAAAGCGTATCGATAGCGCCTCTCAGCCTAATGTGGTGAATTGTTATCGCTGTTGATAATAGCCTATGGCTGCTAACAGATAAGCAGGTTCTTTTCCGTTTGTTCTTTTCCTAACCATCTTTTTTGAGCGGGAGGAGGCTGAGCTGATCGCTGCCCTCTGTTGACATTCATAGTCTATACTCTTATGTCTCCTGAAGCATAGTCATAATAATAAAGGCCATGCCTGTATTCTCCACAGGATGTTGGCGAAAGCACAAACCAATGAATCATGATAGTAGTGCGAAGGAAGTGCGATTCTACCACGTGACCGAGCATATCAAGTGAATAATATCGTACAACAAAACTTCTTGGGGGTAGTGAGCTTCAAAGATGTGCAGCCAATTGCGGGAAATGATTTTTGCATCCCAACTGCGCTGCACTCAATGAACGTGAATTTATTGTCCCCGCCAAGCGCTACGTCTGATTGAAGTGAGAAACTTATTGGCCGTAGTAACTGTTATTGTTTTGGACACGGCGCCGATTAAGGAAAACATTGCTTTTTGACGCGTTGGTTCCTTTCTGAATCTACGTTAACCGTGAATGTAAATGGTGATGTAGACACGGTCACACAGCGATGGTCAATTTCCAATCACGGCATTCGTTGTTACATTTAAGTCCGCTCTTAAAATGGTCGCCAACACAAGAAAATGAAGGTCGGATGAGCACTTCGCGACAAGGGAGGTTGATTAAGAGCAATATACGTTAAGGAAAACATGACCGGGTGGTGTATGCCCTAAGTAGACGTCATGAAATACATCAGCGAGCAGCTGCACCTCAAAATCTGTCAGAGCTTGAGAGGCAAGTCAGTTGTTCGGAAGCTCGCAAGGTGAAAGAAGGTTCATGAATAAGAAAATTAGCGACCACCCGCCTGTAGCACGAAGCTACAATGGAAAACTCTTGCTGGCTTTCTAAGGAAGAAAGTTCCGCACATGAAGACAAAAACGTGCTGTTCTGGGGATACAGTAGGACTCGAGACCAACATATTTCTGGAGTGGTCATTCTATCATCTACATTCTCCCATATCTGTTGGCTTCGTACCATTGTGACGAATAAAAATCAAGCCCATCTTATCCTTTTCTTCTTCACGTTCTTCGCGAGTAGTTTGTAATTCCCATGACGTCATTTTGGATGTGAAAGTAAATGTCTGAGGCGGCCTACACAACCTGTCAGTGTCATGGATAAAAAAACAGCGAAGCTGCGTTATATATTCTCGGGTGAAATAAGTATTACGTGACTGAAGGATTGTGCACCATTCTCGGGATATTTCCCTTACCGCATCCGCCTCGAAAGAGCGCACGTCGATTTTATTACCACGCATAAGTAAATAGTTGTTTTTTCAATGCAGATTGCAAATATTACATGGCATGTTTAAAAGTCTCAGGTATACCTGTGGAAAGATTCAGTTCGAACTCATTATGCGTCGCCTTATAGAGAAAATTTTGAAAGAATAGCACCACACTACTAGTGAATAAACAGCGTTCGAGTATTTTAATTATTTGTTTGTGCTTTATAACGGTAGTCGCACTGCTTAAGTTACAAGATGCCGTGTATGATGTAGCTCGGTATGCTCCAATTTCTTGATATAAAACTAATGCTTTACACGACTACGGTCTCTCCGTTTGTACTTCAATGTCAGGAATTCCTTGTGACTGTGAAATAACGCACATATTTCTAGCTTATTTGTTACATTTTGCAAAACAATCGATTACATCAATTCTATTTCGTTTCATTTAGACATTTGTACTCTCTTAGAGCAATTGCTTTTAACATGCCGTCATGTGTGAGTTTCAATTAGCGTGAAGCCTGATCATCGTAATTCCTCCGAAATATATTTTTACACAGCCCACATTAAATGCTAGAAAATTTTGTCTTCCTCCAGCGATCTTTCCTACTTTACAAGTAGCGGAAGATTCATTTGAGCGAACTTTGTTTAAATGCTGTTCGCTGCCGTGCGTATGTTTATACGCACACTCAGAATTCTTACACGGATTACAGGCTTGTTAAGAACATCACCTCTAAAGTTCTCTCGTTAAGGGACAAAAACAAGAAAGGGGCTGACAGATGGAATAGCACACTATGGTATAAAGTTTGTAAACAGGGATAAGGTACGTGCCTCAGAAAGGCTGGCCAACGTTTCGATAGGAGGACCTATCTTCGTCAAAGGCCTTTTACGAAGGTAGGTCTTCGTCAAAGGCCTTTGACGAAGATAGGTCCTCCTATCGAAACGTTGGCCAGCCTTTCTGAGGCACCTTATCCCTGTTTACAAACTTTATACCTCGTTAAGGGACAGGCGTTCGGCGATTGTACAAGAGATCCCGTTGTACTCGTTAACTTACTGAGCCTCTCGTTAATGACTGACTCCCTTAAATTTAGTCATAGCCTTAAGCAAATGTTACCACTTTACTATCACGCATATGATTTTAACTTTCGTGTTCCTTGAAGGCCCGAAGCGTCACAAGAATGACTAGAAAGAAAAAAAGAACAGACTGCTTGAAGGTATTCACCATAACCTACGCATGACATAAACACTTAACCCCAAAACCGCAGTATATCCCTAACTTCATTCTCTACTCATAAACGACACCAAGATCACAACTTCTCACCAATAGAGGTTAGCTCCTGATAGGGCTCCACTTCAAGAGCTCGTTGGGTGCTCCACCTCAGGAAAACTGGTAGTCTGCTGCTAGTAACACAGGATATCGCCTCGACCAGCACTTACCACAGGTGTTCTCCACGCGCATGCCAGTAGTGAGGCCTTTGCTGAATTGTGGTTCGTCGCCCTACATGACAACTTCCTGGTGTAGACTTCGTGAAAAAGGGGAAAAAATAGGTGATGCGGCGTCAGAAATACAAAAACGGAGACCGAAATATAAAAGCCCATACATCCGGCCTCCAACAAACGCACGTGCCCCCACCTAACCATTACCGCGGTCGTTCCTACCTTCTTTGTTCTATATGAACTATTTTCTGCTCACTCACTGTGTACACAAATCGGCATGAATTTATCGCACCACGATTTCCACTTATGTGCGTCGAGCCTTCGGCGGCGCGCTATGACTGACCTTCAATCGGCGGGTAGCCAGTTGTTTATTGAGAGGTACTTTACGCTGTTCTTGTCATTGATATATAGTCTATGAGCGCACAAGTTCGTCCGCTGCAGCATTTACATTTTCAACAAATTCTGTGACAAATGTTGACGTAAATAGGCTGCAAACAGGAATGTTGCCAAGCTCCCCAATGAAGCACTAAGACATGCTGTTTTGCCTAAGAGGTACGCGGTTTCCACTCAGAACCTAATTGTTTTAACCAACCGTGCCCCTGCATTATCCGATTGCTGTCTGAACCAAGACGGCGTCATAAATAACCAAGACACGAATAGAATGCTCTTCGCTCGATTGCGGAGGCATGATTTACTCCTCTCGAGAGGTGATGTTTTAGGTGCTCCTTGCCCTGAAGAATGATCTTGACTTTGCTCCTTGTCAGATAAACAGGGAGCACGCTCCTTCTTTTTTTTTTCAGACCGTATTTCTGCCTAAATTGATAAGGGCAGATAATCGACGCTTTCCCATCAGTCATTTCGTCTTTCTCCGTCGGGTAACTATCATAAACAAAATGCCTACACTTCCTGTGCATGTAATATTTTGTTATTTATGTGTCAGAATTTGACTGTTTGTCATGGTGCACTGTGTTAAGATGGACGCCTTCGTGTATGATGCTGTGTTACCGCGTGTGACTATGTGACCCTTCAACAGACTGTCTAAACAAGACATAGATTCACATGAAGAGAGTTGCGTTGAAGTTATCAACAGTGCTCGAAAAGAGGCGTCCGTGGAGGTAGCTTAAAGGGGTGATGGTTTGGGCTAGTTGGTTTCCCAATTTAGATTGTGTGGTACAGCGCGAAACACGGAAAATGGACGCAAGGGAAAAATAAGGACAGACGCTTACTGCCAAATTAAATTTTATTGCCTGGTGCAAGGTGTTATAAATAACAAACAGAGGGAAAACGACATAAAAATGTATATGTAAAACACAAACAATAAAGACGAAAAAAACGAAGAAGAAATAAATTTTGAAGATGCCATCACCGCTCACAGTTCACGCTGCCCTTGTCTAGGAATGCAAACTCCCTTCGTGATAAGGCCAGGAATCGAACGCGCATCATCATTGAATCAGCTAGTACGGCACGTGAAGAATGCTTGTGCATAAAGAAGTCGAGGACCCGATTGATTCATGTATCGGCTTTCACCAAATACATGAATCAATATTGGAGGATCGGCACCATTTCTTGACAATGGAAGACCGGCGAAGTCATTATGATCCCGAAGCCGCAAAAAAAGCGCTACAGTTGGAGAACCTGCGATCCATGTCGCTTACCTCGTGCCTCGGAACAAGTAGTGTTGAAGAGACTTAACAGGCATGGATGGGAAGGGGCTTTTCCTCATACCATGATAGGATTTAGATCCAAGCTATTGATTCGAGACGTGATGCTGAGGCTCAAACACCACATTATCGACGGGTACGGCAGCTCTCCTCTAGACACCAGGGAACTATTGGGTTCGGCTTTTGCTAAAGCATTCGACAACGTGAAGCACGAAGCGGGGCTGGAAATTCTAGACAAACTAAGCTGGGTCCTCGAATCTACGACTAAGTGAAATCCTTTGTGATGAACCCGACGATCATCCTAACGACCGGGGGCACTGAGTCGGCCGAGTTGCAGTTGGGGAACAGGGACATGCCGCCAGGCTCAGTCCTTTTGCCCTTCCTCTTGAACATCGCCATGCACGGCCTCCCTGAAATATTATGAAAGAGAGGGGCTACACCATATTCTCTATGCGGATGGTGTCGCCCTCTGGGTTGCGGGTAGCAGCGACGGAAGCATACAAGACGTCCTGAAGAGATGCATAGACGCGGCGAAACCACACGTCAAGCAGAGAGGCTTGGATTACTCCCCGCAAAAGTCAGAGCTCCTGCTCTATCGACCCGCCCGGAGGGGTCGCAAGTTGGCAAATATAACGCCACCAATGCAACTCTACGCCAGTGAGAGGTAGCTCATCCCGAAAGTACCCAATATCAGGGTCCTTGGCTTGCGAATCCAGGCTAACGGATACAATATCGATACCATCAGGAAACTCGAAAACAGCGTGCATCAGACCAACCACGGACTTCTCTCGCGGATGGCCAGCCGGCACCACGGGATGCAGAAGGGCCATCTTGCTAGACTAGTTCAGGCATTCATCCTGGGCCACATGGTCTACGTCGCCCCATTCCTGCATATCGGGATGAATGAAAAGAACAAAATAGACGCCATGATAAGGAACGCCTTTCAACAGGAACTAGTAATACCCATCACAGCCTCGAATGAACAGTTCAAAGCACTGGGGTTGCACAATACCCCAGACGACCTCATAGAAGCTCAGAGGACCGCTGAAATGGAAGGGCTCTCGAAGAGTTGGACCAGGGTGGCACATTTTACAATACCTGAGCATTCATCACGAATCCCAATCCGGAGCCAAATTGGACATCCTAATGGATATTAGGACAAACATCTACGATCCGCCACTACCCCAAAAACACAACCCGAACATAACGCGGAACGGAGATGGGCTAGAGCACAGAAGATGCAGAAAAGATTCAAGAGGTCTGAGGACGTGGTCTACGTGGATGCCGCTGTATCTGACGATAGCGACGCCATGGCCTCAGCAATAGTAAATTGTCAGGGCGATTTAATCACTTCCGGCACGATCTCCACGACGTTGCCGAAAGTTGGGGAGGAAGTGGCCATATCCCTGGCAATGACGGCATGTTCCAAATACAAATTCATAGAGAGCGGCTGCCAGTTGGGCAGCCTAATTTTCACAACAGACGTGTGCCTTCCGAAGCATTCACGAGCCTGCTGATCGGTTTTCATGGCAAACAAGTCATAAGGTTCCATATCTTCTGGGTGCTGGCCCACTCCGGCCTATAGGAGAACGAGAACGCGCACGAGCTCGACGTCTAACCAACCGAGTCAACGCCGACTTTTCCACCGTTGACGCTCAATCGTTTCACCGGTGGGGGTGGAAAATACTGTGTCCTATCAGGACATATTTGATCACTATTTACTTGTGAGGGCCAAGTATCCTGTAGCACAAAGAACATTAACTAAGTGGCGATTGGTGACATTGCGTTTGCTCCAGGCCAACACATTCCCCAACCCTTTAGCCTACAGCAGCTGTTACCCAGGACTGTATAGAGCCAAATGCAAAGTTTGCATAGGCAGGGCATACCTTCAGCACATGGTTTTGTCGCGCCCCCTCAAAGGTAGTGATGTCCAACAGAATAAACACTCTTCTTTAGAAATCAGGTCCGCAGAGCAGTCGGAGACCGCGATGCTCTGCTCCGATGCGGAATTGCAAGTCTGACTTTTCAGGATGACCGAAGACGCCGGCGGGTTCCACGGGCTCCTAGCTGCCGTCCAAAGGAGGAAGAAGACAGGAGAGGATCTCCCGGCTTTTCCCCTTTCCTTGACTTCTTCGCAGGCATACAATAAAGTCGTTCTTTCTCTCTTAGCCATGTTGCTCAGCAAGTTTTCACTGATGTCTCAGTGACTGTTGCAAGTCACCGTCACCAACGCTTGCCCTCGCGCCGATAACGTCCGAAAAGAAACGCGCCTTTAACGACTGCTTTACCGGCGATTGGTCACTCACTCTCGCCACGAACGGCGCGCCGGCTGGGCCATCTGTGCGTGCGCTTCCGCGCAAGCGACAGGTTGAATCTAATCATCCAGTAGATATAGCTAGATGGCTGGCAGTGAAACCTCAAGGAAGGGCAAAGTTGCCTGCTGAAACCAGATTAGTACGTTATAGAAAAGTTTACGAGCGCGTAAGCGTGCAAAGATAGAAGCTACTGCAACCGTCGCCGTCATCCAGCAACGCCAATAACAAGGAGAAGGAGACGAAGCTGTGGATACAAAAAACGGCACCCAAAACGAACGTTTGACGAGCCACACCCTTCGACTGAAGGCAAGCTCAACTGTGAAGGCCATGTTTCACCGCGACATCATGGACAATCCGTTCAGCAGCTTGCGTTACGTGCGTGAAAGACTGTGAACGAACTTTAATGAAAAACTGTGCACACTCTTTCCAAAACCAAATCAAAAAGACCTTTCTCTCGTGATAACTGGGTTTACAAGAGTTAAACCTCAGCCATTTTTTTTGTCCGAAAAGTGTATGCGGGAATGTCGATATATAGTGTTACTGCTTAAAACAGATACAATTCATTACTCCATATGTACTATTATCACAATGAATATGTGCTTGCTTTAGCAGGGAAGCCAGAAAGTATGACGCGCTAAATTACAAGCTTTCTCTACCAAACACTTTCTTCACTACATACCATGATGATACCTCACAAAGTAGAATTTTCGTCATTAGGCTGTAGAACAACGCCATTATTTTCGCGTAGTGTGAACTTATAGGGATAGCGAACACTAATGGAATATCTCAACTTCCCACAGGATCATGACGTGAGACGCTTTAGTTGCCTCGGCAATCCTGGCTTTCATGCGCGTTATCTGTACTGTAACTGTACTGTATCTGTACTGTACATTCATGCGCGTTATCTGTATCTGTAAAGCGGTTCCTCAAGCCTTCCACTTGCACTTTACTGATGGAGTCCCCCTCCAGGCGTACTCTTGTAAAGGCCAGAGTCGTTTTAACACTTTTCCGAAGCTCAGGCCTAAAACTCTGCAGTGGCTGCGATTCGTTCGCTTCGAATTGGGGAAGAGGCGGGCTCTCATTCACTTTCGTCCTCATATTATGTTCTAAGCTGTGCTTCAATAGAATTCGCTGGATCAGCTTCTGGTTTTCTTTGAGTTTCCGTTTTTTGCCTTGGCGAATGAAAGCACTAATATGGTGTATTTCTCTCACTATGTCCTTTCTAATTCTTTCATACCTGAGAAACAGTACGTTGGGCTCATTCCAGTGTTCATACCAAGAGTGCATTCCCGAAATAACCCACAAAATCAACCCGCCGTTGCAGAAGTAATTAAAAGAACTCACCGGAAGTTCCATTCTCAAATGGGTACGCTGGAATGTTCTTGGTGTGGTAGTAAAAAGACACGCAACAATGGTAAGGGTTTCTAGCAATGCAGATACACTTTGCCTCGAAAAAGTACGGGTTCATGTGAAAGTTTAAATGGGTCTTCAAAACTGCCGGCTCGGGAGCGCAGGCAGCTTCCACGGCAGATTGCATTTTACAGAAGAGAAGTCGCAGGACTTGCTGCATGAAATCTTTGGGTTCTTCTGCGTACTCCGGGATGTTCTATACGATGTGCTGCATCCATGTAGACGTACATTTACGGTAGCACACCAGTAAACAAATCACCCTGTTGCAGCCTATAAGCAAACGTAGACATCACGGATTCGTCAGGGGTGTGCTTGTCCAGAAATACGCCATTGATAGTCCCAAAATCTCAGCAACCATGGCCTGCGAAAATATCGTTGTGCTTCTATTAAAAACCTATGCTGAGCAGGCCTTTTCTAAATGCAAACACGAGTCACTCATCCAGCAGAAGCCACACCTCAAAGTAACTGCTACACTGACACCGGTAGTAATCCTTGAGATAACTTTTCTATATTCTAAGAAAAAATTGGGGCACAGTCAAGCCTATGTTTCTGTTAAGTTGAAAGGTTACACGAAGAGAAAATGTACCTTCCATTGCGTGTAATATGTCCACTTTGGCTGATTGGGAGAGAAGGTATTGCATTCTTAAACTGGCACAGAGCAAGAAGGAAAAGAAGAAGCAAGCCGAGCCGTCCAGAACAAGGAACTGAACGCTGATTTTCAACTGGTTTTATTGGCAGATTGCACGAAATATATAGCCATAAAGAAGCATTCAGCAATGTCTTCTCAACACCTTACGAAACGCCACACCGAGAGAAGACTGCAACATCATAATTCACGAAACACGTGCCATTATGTTATGCGTGGTGAAACTGATCAAGAAATCTTACATCCTGCGAAGAAAGACAAAACGTCGTGCGCTAACACACGTGCTACCAGCCATTGCTATGAAATCAGCTTCAACAATTTCCTGCGTAAGTTGCGGTTGATAATTTTTCAGCCCTTAACACCAGTAAAAATTCGGCTTACATACAAAATCATGCCCGTAAATTCCTATGTCCCTTAATCTCCCGGTTCACATAGCAAAATGTTCTTTTAACCTTTCATAAAGACAGTGACAATTTTGACCTATGTATCTTATCACACATGATCGTGGAATTGACGAAACTACCTCAACAGAGCAAGGCACAATATGCTTCGTATGCATGGTTGAAAGGACAATGGAGCGTGGGTGGAGCGGATTTACCGCTTTACAGAGCCTGCGTAGCTCCCATGCGGTGCAGAAAACACTACTTCCATGCTAGCTTTCTGGACAGCATTTTTAGTATGTGGGAGACGTTATGCAAATATGGTATGCATACCGGTCTCTTCCGTTCATTATTTCTTTGCTGGGCCTCTGGGTTACTGCCCTTCTTTATCTGCTTTAATAGCTTTTCAGGTATAGCTGGATAACCCAGCTGATATAGCTGGATAACCGGCGCACAAAAACCCATAAATTTGAGCTGAAAGCTGTGCTGCAACTTGGAACGTTCCTGTACCGTAGAACCGTTGTGCGACGAGCAGCTGCAGCAACAGCGATTATGCGCAGGCCACACTTGTTGTTGGGCTGCAGGGACAGCATTTCCAAGAGGCGTACCACCGTGCTATTTAAAGATTGGTACCTTCCAGTGAACTCCACATGATTATAGAACAACATTGGGTTCTGCCGATCCTTCAGAACCCTAGGCGAGGGTCCCACCTTTGGGTTGGCGTTGTCCTCGTCGATTTTGTCTGCACGGCCAGAAAACTCCGTGAAATGGGGACGTATTTTCTTACGATTAATTTACGAAATACTGTCGCATTCACGTGACGTAGTGCTCAACCAGCCAATAAAGTCATGCTGTTTTGCCCAGCCAGTCAATAAACGTGCACTGTAGTGACATCGCTAAAAACCACTGTCCGATAATAGGCCCCTGGGCAAACATGTCGTCGTAGTCGGCCATATTTCTTGCGATAGGTATAAAAGCAATGTAGTGAGTAAGTTATCGGTGCAAGGACACCTTGGCGGCTGCTGAATATACGGAGACTTAAGTGAAAAAAGCATGACATAAGAGCGAGCTTGGTTGTTAAAACGGTTTAAAGGTCTATGAGTTATGTGATTCATAAGTTTGGTTTATGAATACGCCGATACAGGCGCGCTTTCACCAAGCTCTTTCGGTAAATCTGAACGAATTGCTAAACTATTTGCTTCCGGCTACGCAGGGTTTGTTAGATTGTCATGGCAAGCTTGTGTGGTGCATATCAGAAATACAGCGCTACAATAAAGAAAAAGAAGACTAACTGACTGACTGGCTGACGAACTTTTATTTGTTTTTTATGTAACATCAAGTTTGTACACAGTTCGTGAGTGCGAAAGGCGCTCGTTCTTGTAACCTTGCATTTTTGTTTTTGTGCGCCACGCATCTGTGCCACCTCACCAAACTGTCAGCTGTAATGAGCTTGTGAGCAATATAAGCATAAGAAACATGCCATTTTTGAGGGAGACGCGTGAAAGTTACGCACCCAAACGTATATATCGTCCATTACGCCACTTGCCAAGCAACTGTCACGTCGGGCTCTCCATCTGCGGACTAAGTGCAGGATTAGTGTTTTCATGCCCCACTTGAAACGCCCTCGATGATTCAGTCCTCAAGATTAGGTAAAGCAGCTGTGCAGCGCCGGGTATCTAAATTGATCGCACGCACACGCATTCCACTGGAATGTCTCACATTGTTGCAAGCACTTTGTGTACGTGGCCTTGACATTTGCAATGACACTTAAGAGGCAATGCGCACCGCGTGGTATGGGTACGTGCAGGCCAGCTTTGCCGACCACGTGACAAACTTAATCGCTCATAAGCGCTGTTACTCGCATACACTGACTTTTCTAGTACTACGTTGCTCTGAGGCAATGCGTAAACCGCCTGTTGAATTGAATCCTGCGGTTTCACGCACCGACATCACGATCCGATTTCGAGGCATGCCGTAATGGTAGACTCCGGATTAATTTTGACCACCAGGGGGTGGTCAAAGTGCCCTCAGTGCAATGCACATGACCACTTTAGCATTTCGGCCCCGTCGAAATGTGGCAGTCGAGGTAGGGATTTGTCCCGCGACCTGGTGCTTAGCAGCGGAACACCACCGCCGTTACGCCACTGTGGAAAATCATTCGTCAGAAAAACTTATATAAATGTGTTGGCAGCAGTTTCTTGAACACGTATGGGCGCTGTGACGATTTGGGCGAGATTCCATTATAGCATAAGATCGAAAAGCATATTAGCACTTGGTGAGCGTTGCTCAAATGTCTGATAGTTAACATTAGGCAGGCTAAAATCCCCTAGAAGGATAAGTCTGGACCCAAAAACGTTCTTTTACGCATAGAAGCAGAGTCTTTCCATCACTTCAGCCTCACTTGAGGGTCTACGATAAATACAGCTGACGACAATATTGCATACAGGAAATGCTAGCTTCCAAAAAATTACTTCCACTCCTGTGACGTCAGGTAAGAGAACTTAAGGGATTTCCATTTGAATCAATAAGGCGACACCATCATCACATGTTAGTCTGTCCTTCCACACGATTACGTTCTTTAGAGGTGTGATTTAAGCATCCCTTATATTGATTGTTAGCCATGTGTCGGTTAAAGCAACAAAATCTGCTTCTATACGAAGAAGCAAGGCTTCAAGGAAGTCACATTTCTTCAGTATGCTGTGCTCATAATTATTGCAGAAAGTTATTTCGGACGGAGTGCGTTGCACTGAGGGCGTGTTGCTTGCCTTCCTGGTTCCTGCGTTTTATGCTCCAAGTAGTTGAATGTGGTTGGATTAGAGCCACATCATTTGTTTCGTCATCCCATTGGTAGAGGTAATCATTGATGCGCAGTTTGCCATAAACCAGTGATACCTTGTCCTTGTGCCCAGATTCTTGTCTCGTTTTCGCATAGTTCCATAGTTTTTCTTTGATGTTTCTTACACGCCATGAAAAATCTCAGCTGATTGAAAGGCTGCTCCCTTTTAGCTTATGTCAGTTTCTTAGTATTTCCGATTTGTCGCGGTAGTCCAAAAGCTTCAAGATAACCGGTCTGGTGTTTTTTAGCTGCTGGCTTGTCGAACCTCTGAATCCTTTCAATTGTTACAGCTTCGACTTTGAGGAAACTTTTGAGGAATGTGTTCGTGCACTTTGTGTTCAAGTGAGCTTTCGTTTTCTGTAGCTTCCTCGGGGAGGCTGTAAACAATTAGATATATTCTTCTGGAATGGTTTTCCAGAAGGTCCACTTTTAGTTGATGCGATATTAGTGCTTTCTGAAGCCCAGTAATTTCTTACATGCGTGTAGAAACCTTGGTATCGAGATGGCTTAGGCTGTCAAGCTTTAAGTCGATTGATGTTAGGCGTTCTTCCTTAATAACATGAACGTTATCTGCAATTTGTTGCAGCTGCTTGGAAAACTGGTCATTATCAGGCTGAAGGTTATTTTCGCCATCACCTGCTACGAGCAGCAATTTAGAAAAAAATGCACGTAAAAGTCACAGAACAAATTTGAAAGCCACGGTAGCACAATGAGGCCCAATTCGTTGGATTGTAAGCATTTCCCAAAACATTCGGTCACTTGTACTGCAAAAACAAACGGGTATGAAGTCATCGCGCCAGCAGAGCTGCCGTGCCCAGAGGTTCATCGAAGTCTGTCTCCTGCTTTTATGCTCGGTGGTGCCCATTGCCTCGCTGTGGTGGCACTGAACTTCGTGACTTCATCCAGCGTTGTCGTTACACTGCAGTGGTGCTGTAATTCATGGATGTCCAGATGCAGTGGTGAGGTAGGCGAGGACTTTGGATGTATGATACTTTGACTGACATTACTTTTTTATATGGTCATTTGATACATGCCGCTATGTGTGTGCCCTTTTATGGCCAACAATTCAGCATGTAGCATTGTCACACAAAATGTGCAGAATCCTGAAATGTTCCTTGATGCGCGTCGTTATTTTCTGTACATGAAACAGTCATCACCACTCTTCCCTCTACAATTAAGCAGCATACATCGCCTTCCGTCTGGTTGTATCGCTGCATAGACGTCTGACTCTGTGCATACGTCTGAAGTGGAGTTCACATTTAAGCCTAGCGTGGGAGCGGTGTGCTAAGGAATACAAAAAAATAAGTTTTCTGCAGCGTATTTCATCTACTTTAGCACTTTTCGCCGTCATACGCAGATTTTGATGAGAGCACTGAGGTGCTAGATACCAACTAATTGACAAATGACGTTACCATAGCCTAACTATTCCACAAAACATTCTCGCTACACGTGGTTGAGAAGGCGATCCGTTCTCAATAAGTCCTCAGAAATGTTGAAGAACGCGCAATCATGCCGTGTAGCGGAAATCTGATTATTTTAGGCGGAGGCTGAGAAAGTGACTCAACACCAATTAAATATTATCGGATAGGAAAACATCTCGGGAGAAGTGAACGTATCAGAAACACAGTCAATCGCCCGATATTATTTGCGCTTCCCAACGGCGACGTATCGAACCAATTAGAAATAAAGGGTCTCGTGAAGTGCTTCATCTCGCTGTAGTGTGAAGCATTTTGGCTGCAGCAATTATTGAATTTATTGATGCACCTCTGACTCAGGAAAAAAAAAAAACATATAGCCAAGCTTTCCTCTCCGTTGCACTAGGTCGTTGTAGTGCTTAATACAAAAACTCTTTCTGTGAGCATTTGTCCCTCGCCACTTTATGATTTTTGGTGTCATAATAAATACGTCAGTAACACAACTACGGCCAAACAGCGACATCTATTTTGCAGCTCAAAACTTCGGCTTGACTGAACACATCCCCGCCATTCCATGTATCTCCCCAACCACGTCCGTCTCCTCTAAATGCTGGTCGCTCTGATTAATCTGCATAGTTAAGTATTTCTAATGTTTCATTGCCGTCTACAAAGCTTGCATGACATCTTAGAGGGGATCCGGCATAGATGTGCAGGTATACAATTAGAAATCCGCACGCCTCAACTAATAGCAATTGTTTAAAATTATTTGCGTCGCACTATAATCTAAAGTGGTCTCGCAGAATTTAACATTTTCTGGCGCTTCTCATTAGAGCCACACTGTTGAATTCACCTATAGTTGCTGCGTATGTTGTTAGTCGTTCTGCTTCATATTCATGTATTTATTTGATAAGAATAAGGTGTTATACGACAACTGTCTTTCCGCAACTCGTTCAATGTTTATAATTCATTGATTCTCCAAGTATTATTCCACATATTCTCACTTTATTTTCTACGTTTAGCAAAACAATTGATTCTGTTCTGTCTGTTTTGTTACACATGAACTTTAGTACTCTATTAGAGCTGTCTTATCAAATGTGCCGTTCTGTATCACGTTCAATTTACAATAGCCCGGATCATTACAATTCCCCTAGAATGTATTGTAAACAGCGCGATTATTACGCGTCAGAAGTTTCGTCTTCCTCCACGGATCATTTTTCTTTTATTAAGTGCGGACGGTTGCCTCGGACACAGTTTTTAAAACGCTATTCGCTGCAGGCGCAATTTTCAGTGCCCGTAGCAATTAATTAACTTATCGTGTCCATCGTAAATGACATTATTTCCTGACTTACAATTTTAAGAAATATCATGCCATTTAACTAACGTATCATACCAATTTACCTTTCCTTTTCCTTGAATGTGAGAGAGAGACAAAACGAAAGACTAAAGAGAAAACATAAGGCTATGGACCACTGGATGGTATTCACCATAAACTGTGTGTAGCATAAAAGCATAACCCAAATGCCACGGCATGCGCCAAACTTCACATTGAATATGTAAATGACATCTCCACCCGAACTGCTCACCAGTAGACGTGAGCGCCAAATAGTGTTTGGCTTCAGAAACTAGCTCCGTGACCCATCGCCCGGACATTGCCCGTTTTGAGGCACTAGCACAGGATATCCGCTCTACCAAAACTCGCTGCAGGCGCTTGCCATGAGCATACCATTTCAGAAGCTTTCGCTCAATTGTGACTACTCACCGTACTTGACAACTTCCTGTTATTGAGTTCGCGGCACGGCAAATAGGTGACATCGTGTCCGCTGTGCAAAGACGAGAACCTAAAAAAAGAAAACCGTGCTCTTCCGGTCACCAACGAACACAGGTGCACTAACTTTACCATTGCCGCGATCGTTCCATCTTGTTTTGTTTTATTTGATGTAGTTTCGGTTGACTCCGTGTGCGGACTAGTATGGATGAATTGATCGCACAACGATTACCGCTTTTATACCTCGTGAATGAACTTGTAGACTATGGCTGAACTTCGACCCCAGGACATTGTGACATGTTTCAAGCTGCTAGGCATTACCCTTAAGAAATTGTGAGATGAGTTTCACATCAAAGTCTCATGAGTTTTGACATCACAGCCATTCGACTTTCTCGTGCGTATTCCTTATGTGACTCTAAAACATATTGGCCACAGTCATTCTGATGAATACTTGATGACTGTTTTTGTTGTGAGCATGAAATGTCTTCATAATTGGCGCTCCAGAGCAGTTTTCTTGTGACTGTCTCATGTCTTTCTAATGGACCTCGAATGAGCTTATGCATTAGACTACTGGCGCTCATAGCATTCCTTTAACAAAATTAGCCACCATGTTTGGCAAAATATTGTGTTGTGTGCCGATAGCAGTCAGACCCTGCTAAAGGATGTTGCCTGTGCCTCACCGTATTTGGTGCTTGATACATGTAGCCTATATATATATATATATATATATATATATATATGTGTTTCGTTCGGGGCCAGCGAAACCGAAGGTGGGCTTCGAGTGGCGACTTGGCGGAGCTCTTTTTTGACGCAATGACTTGCAGTGTTCTCGACAAAGCACGATGCCACCGTACATGTACTGTCCAAGCAATCAAGTGCAGGATTGCGATACTGGCTTTGGTATTATTTATTTATTTTTTTGCATTTCGGAGGCTGAAAATCATAGAAGTGCTAAGCATGAAACAAAGGTGACAGCTGCCGGGCAGCACCTTAGTTGCCAGTGGTGTTCTAAGGTCGTTGTACCTGTCCGAAGTGCGTGATTGGGGGGCCCTGCATTGCCTACGCCTGAAAAACTCCTGTGAAGTAGAAGGGCTGGGAACTGGCGTGAGTAGTGCACTTCATTGGTGTATTCCTGACGATTTTCGTTTTATTCTTCGTGGTTTTGCGAGAGTACTGAACAGATCAGGCATCGCCTTGCAAGCGCACTGAGTGAGCCCCAGAGCTTCCTATATGTACCTTTGGCTTTGCTACTGATTGACTCTACTAAGTTTGACCATCGGTAGAAGCAAGCCCTGCGTTCAGACCTAGTGCGCAGAAAAATGACTGCTTCTTTGGCGTCGAGGTACTATTCTAGAGCAGAAAAAAATTGATGTAGTGCTATCAATGGCGGAGATGAACGGCAGTGCCTCATTAGCAATATCTGTATGCGTCTCGCCATCTGGATCGGCGAGGTCCAACGAAAGCGATATTTATTAGCATTTTCAGATGTTTTCGCCAACAGGCTCCGTTCACCAAAAAGGACAGTCCAAGAAGAGCATCACTCATGAGGACATTGAAATTCCTTGCCTGCGTGCATGCAATGCCAAATGTCAGCACCAGAGAGATTTCTAAACAATGTGGGAAAAGCGTGGGAACAGTCCACACCGTTTTAAAGAAGTACGAATTTCATCCATACCATGTCAGTCTTCATCAGTACCTAACTTTGAAAAACGGGTAGAGTTTTGTAAATGGGGCCTAATAAATATTGGCTAAGATAACGATTTCGTAGAAAGAGTGATTTGGACTGATGAGGCTTGATTTTGCAGCAACGACACAGTGAACATTCACAATGCTCACTACTGATCGCGAGAAAATCCTCACTGGCTGCGCAACACAACCACCGAATCCGGTGAAGTCTGAATGTATGGTGTGGCATACTTGGGGACAGAATTACTGGCCCTCAATTCTTCGAAGGGAACCTCGATAGAAAGGATTAAGCGCACGAAATTCTTGCTGGTGTCGTCGACATATTTGCCTCGAGTCTGCCTCTCAACGAACTGCGGCAAGTTTGGTGCCAGCATGATGGGGTTCCACCACATTTCTGCTCCACTGCAAAGAACTGTTTAAACTGTAACTTTCCACAGCAGTGGATTGGACGCGAAGGAGAGATGTTTTGGAAGCCGAGATCCCCTGATCTCTCTCCACTGAACTTCTGTTTGTGGGGCTACATGAATGATCGCGTTTACGCAGTTTAGCCCACCGGTGTTAACGACATGAGAAGGAGATTAGTTACCGCCCGAAAATGCTGCGCAGGGGTGCCGACTCGACGCAATAGCTGATGTGGTGTGTGGCGGCAGAAGGCAAGCATTTCGAACATTTTTAAACCGTTGGTTTCTTGACGATTGTCATAATTCTAAGTTGAGCGAGATTTCATATCACTCGAATTGTATAATGTATATTGTATATTGTATATTGTATAAGCAATGGTTTATTTGTAGCCAATTTCTAAAATGCTTTTGTGTTTGTATGTATGTAGGCCATGGATTTACACTGTACTTGTTTCATTTGGTTCTTTTATTCTCACTTCTTCCGAAGTAATGTTGGAATCGGAGCTGTGTGTAACTAAATAAATATGAATTTGACTAAGTTGACACAGTTTCACGCTCTGTTACGAGGACGGGTAGATGCGTTCTAACTTTAAATAGGTGACAGAGAATACAGGCCATTAACCCACGTTTCCTAAGCGCTGACAATGCCGGGTCGTAAATTCTCTTTACGCATGTGCAAGGCGCCGTGGAAACGTTAGTGGTTAATAATGTGCTGTATGGCAGCTGACGATGTCGCTTTGTGTTGTAAGATGGCATTAGTTTCAATCATTCTGCAAACAAAGCTTCCATTATTATAAAAAGAAAGCAGAGTAGTATGGCTGCACCTGAGTGCACAGCATCTACTAGCAACTGGGGCACGATCGGAGACCTTTGTTCGTTACGCGTTCTGTTCGGTTGCTGCAACATCACAAAATGGCACTATGCAAAATTCTGTGAATGGGGGGGGGGGGGATAGCAGCCAATCGGCAAGCGCTGAACTCCCCGGAAGTTTACTTCCCTGGTTTGTCGTCTGCTTGCAGACATTATACTACAAAACGAAATGTTCCTCGTCTTCGTATGAATGAAATCTTTATCTAACAAAATGTGCTTTTTTTTTCTCAAGCTCAAACACGTTTTTAAATAGTAGTACGTGTGACTACTACCATTTATAACTATTAGTTTCTCTGCGCCATCCTTAGGTGGTGTTGGGCACAGAGAAAATAACAAAGAAAAAAGAAACAACGGAAGCAGTGGCGCACTTTTCAACAGGCAGCAACAAAATTCCAGTGGCTGGCTGGCACCGATGATGGGGTCGATTTCGCTGTACAACCAACGCACGATTTGTTTCTAGAAACGAAAGCGACGCCGGAATTCGGTCTCTGCCATTTGGTCAATTGCGTTTCGCAGCGCCACCCGCTCTCCTTCCTCCTTGAGCAACGCCAGCGCAACGACCTAAGTTACCAACGCAAGTGCCATTTCCTCGAATTAAACTATGGATTGGATCCGAACGTGCCATTCCGCAGCCGCAGCCACCGGTTGGATCCAATCCCATCCACCAGACGCGCCATGCGAAGGCGGTCTCGTAACGAGCGTATGATGGCTCTAAACTTCCCAACTCCCGTCAGGTTCGGCGCCTAGCAGTCGACGTGCTCGGTTGCACGATGATCGACAAGAACGTGTCGTCATTTTGACGTCACCAAAAACGTGGCCGCGCCCCGCGGCTGGCGACGTCGGCGCGGAGTAGGCCAATCGCGCGCGCCCGTAACCGAACGAACGCGCCGAACAACGATCTCCGATCGCACCCTGCTCAAAGAAACAGGGCGCGTCTCACGTCGCCCGCACAGTCATTCTTTGGTTTAGCTGGCCAAGAACGGAAACGCTGGCCGAGAACGAAAAGTAATCCCCGTCGCCTATCACCCCACATTCTTGTCAGACGGAGGGCCACATGCAACAGCTGAGTCGCCCTACGGGGAGGGGCCTCGCATGCGTAATTAGATGGCCTGGGCTGAAATTTCAGACTTGCATACGTCAAGATACAGGCGCGTTGCTGAAATTGTACAAAATGGAATAGTCACCAAATTGCACTGCGTCATGGTTTTCTATATAAATATACATACAAACTGCCTTAAATAAGATCTTTTTTATCGAATGTAATTAAGTACTGATATTACGACGACAATTATACTCACATTTTACTGCCACCTGGCTGCACAACCTAGGAAGACAAATGGCTTCAAATGGTGAAAAGACAAATGGTGAAATTTTCAGGCCCAAGTTGAAATCAGATAGCGCAAGACTAGGGCGATTGGAGTTTGCAGGGAGAGGCCTTCCTCGTGTAGTGGATATAAAAAAAATAACATGACGATGACGATGATGATAACGACGCTGACCGAAAGAGACTGAACCATTTGCACGAATTAAAAGCTACAGCCAATGTTGTGTTAATCGTAGAGAAATGTTAGCCTGCTTTTTTGCTCAGATTCCCAAACCAGCGCTCAAACAGCGCCTCAGACGCACCGCCCATGTATGTCATTCTTGACGCTTTTGTGACACCGAGCAGCCTACTGCAACGGACTGCAAAGTTATCAAATGCATCCTAGCGCGCTTGGTCCGTACGCGTCGGTTGGGGACCAAAATATCAGCTTAGTGAAATAAGAATAGGGCAGAGACGCTGAACCCTTTGCTAGAAGGAAACCAAACGAAGCGGAAATCATTACATTTGGACTGCTTCTGGTCCTCATCGTGCGCCCTGATTAGTAATATGAAGCTGAAAACTTTTTTTATGAATGTACCAACAAAAGCGTTTTTAAAATGTCGTAATGTATTTTCCGCACGCGATGCCCTCCTGTATTAGATATTGCAACATAGGCGCTTAAACCCGTCAATGAACAGTCAACTTGTCAAATGTAATAAGTTAACAAATCTTGTGAGCACAGCGCCGAAGGGAAGACACCATTCTCACGTACGTAAACTTATTTAAACAATGTCTTTCGGTTAGTATAGATTATCCGGTGTATTTTTTTCTTATGTAAACAAAAACTGTGCTTTCACATAGCATTGTTTGTTAAACTACGTTTTTTTTTAATCTTACGGGACGGACATTTCTACATGCACCAAAACATAAGAGCATCTTTTGCTGGGAGAAACGTTATGACATACTTGTGGGGCACTGCACTCGTACCTTTCACAACACTTGTGGCCAACAAAAGTATGAATAGAAAGTTATTCCTGCAGTTCTGCACTCGACAATTCCTTGTGCAGTATTTGCAGTCTTCTTAATTGGGGACAATACGGGGAATGTCCACGTCTTTCCACAAGCTCATGAGGTCCGATCCTTTCGTAGCCTCGATAATCTTCTCCTTCATTCGTCGAATCTGTTCAGATGAGAAATGGTTTTTCCAGTCTCCCACCTGCCCCTTCCTGATGAATTCACCCGTCATTGGTTTCTTTGTAAATTCAAGAACATTTTTAACCCCTTTGAGGAGTTCCGGCCTCAGTGTTTTGAGCTGAGGTAAATCTTTCAATTCCGATTCCAGTGCCTCAGGCCCATCGTTGAGTTCTTTTTTCATGTGTTGCATGCTACATCTCTCGAGAATTTCGCGGTGAAGTTCTGGGTTTTGTTCAATCTTAATGTATTTTTCTTCACCAATGAAAGCCGCGATTTTCAGTACTCCAGACCCGATGTCTCGTTTGAGCTCTTCGTAAGTCAAGAACAGCACGTTGGGGTCATTGCGGTGCGCGTACCAGGAGAGAACGCTCTCGAAGTAGTCTCCGAAGTCGACTCGCCCTTGAAGGAATAACTCGAAGAATTCGTCGAACGTGCCGTGCTCGAAAAGGTAAGGTGGCATGTTTCGCGTGTGATAGTAGAACGACACACAACAGTCGTAAGGATTCCTCGTGATGTAGATGTACTTCGCTTCGGGAGAGTAGGGGTTCTTGTCAAAAGGTAAGTGGGTCTTGAAGGCAGCCGGTCTGGGTGCATAGACAGCGGCTTCCCCTCCTTGCATTTCCAAGAAAGGAAGGCGCAGCAGCAACTCCAGATCATCTTTCGGTTCCTGGGCGTCTGTAAGAATGTTGTAGACGATATGTTGTGTCCACGTAGTGCCGCATTTAGGGTAGCTCACGATGAACAAGTCTCCAGGTCGTGGCTTGTACGCTAGGGTTGACCGTACCGCATCGTCCGGAAAGTGTTTGCCTAGAAATATGCCTTCAATGGTCCGGAACACTTCCGCCGCCATTGTCTGTAATTGAAAGAAGTAGGAGAATGAAAATTTCATCATGCGAACAGGTAATAGCCGGGCAACGCAACCTATCTTTTGTGTTCTTAAACACAGTGTTCCTTAGAGTAACAGTAGCCACATGTTCGTTATATCAACAAACAAGTGCAAACGCACTCTGTGTATGACATTTGGTTGGGAGATGCGAATGCGATTTCGTAAAGATGCCTAAATGACGACGGACCTATAAACAGTGTATGTATGGGCAGTATTTTTCAGGTGAAGAGCAATCGCAAACATGCTTTCTCGGAAGCCAATACGCCAACCCTGCAAATACTTATGCTTTCAGCCATGATTCAAAACATCCTCGCGTACTGGATCTGGCTGTAGAGACCCGAATAAAGCACTTAGAGAAATTCAGCGAACAATGACGCTTTCGGCGGTAACAGCAAATTGGATGGAAAGGTTGGAAACAAAACAAACCAAACCAAGTTGACTGACAAGAATTCAAGAAAGAAATTAGAAAATAAAATCTGTACATTAAGACATAGGGCAGAGCCTTTTTATTTGAGGCCCGAGCTTGTTGCCTAAGGAAAAAAATAAACACAAAGGAGAAAAATATTCGCGTTAGCATGACGCATGTGTGTTCAGCAGTTAACATCCGGAGACAAAGTACATCCTAATGGAATGCCAATACACAGTGAGACCTGTAGGAAACGTTCATCTTCCAGACGCACCAGGATTTAAAGCGATTGTTATCATTAACCGGTCAGCAGCAGAGAAAAGCAAGATTCGTTTAGGGTAGTGTTGGAAAATAAAAGCAGGGAAGAAATAGATGTGACTGTATCAGGATACTCGACTGTATCCGTTACCAGCATAGGCAACTTCGATAAAGCGGCTTTAAGGAAGTAAAAAAAAAGTTAAGCCGACAAAAAAATATGCCGTACTGATATATCTCTATATTACTCGGATAGCAAGAACAGGCTAAGTGACTATCACCGCCTCTGTTCGAAGACGACGCCAATAAATCACCATCATCATCATCGTTAAAAGTTGGATCACATGACATTGCTCCGCCACTGCGAGAGCGCGCACGGTTCAAAAAGGAGCTGCATGTATTTTTTTATTGTTAATAAATTTTGCCCTTTGTATAGAAGAATACTGGTTGCCTTATTTGAACGCAAAAAAAAAAAGGGTCTCGTGGACTTTTAGATGCTTCTTATTATGCTCGGCGCGGAAGAAGTCGAAGAAAGATCAAATGAATTCGTTTTTGTCGTCGCATTGCTCGTTAAAAGTGTAGCAGCAAGGCATGGTCTATGCGAAAGACAACTGATCAGAGATATTTTCCGGATTAAATATTTCTTGTCGGAGCTTATGTAATCGTCAAGGGAACTTACTGTCACAGATTGTCAGCACTCCGACGCTGCCGAGTTAACTTGGTTTTAACGTTTGCCGTTGTGAAAATAATGCATTTTACTTTCTTTTTCATCAGCAGCTCTAATAAAGGCGGCATTCAATACTACATAATACAAGCAGGATATGAAATGAAGTTGCCTTGCACTACAAAAGAAAAATATGATGACCACCATCCTCACTTCGCCGTTTTGCGCTTTTGTTTCTTTAGTTATTTTCGGATGTTTGCTGCTCTAAAACTAGAAAATTAAGAGCTCCAACGTGTCTGTTACCAACCACTTCGGCGAGTAAGAACGATACATTACTGCATGACACGATACGTCTTTTATGCCTGTCAATGAAGGCGCGGGCTTATTCTGAAGCCCACCCCTTGTGCGGGCTATAAAACTTAGAGGAAACGCTACAGACATTTTTCCAACAATAATGCTGGTACGTTACACGACGAAGATACTTGCAGTATTCATTCAGACAGACATAGAGTCAGCATACGAATTCAACAACTCAAGCTTGGCCAAAGAAGTGGCACCCGCAAAGAACCTGCCGTTGCTACATCTTTTATTTATTTATTTATTTATTTCAAGTACCCTCATGGCCCGGCGGACATAATTGAGGGGAGTGGAACAAGACATACAATAATACAGATAACAAGAAATGTAGATACATTCATGGGTCACAGCATGACATATCATTGCATTATAGCATAGCATTGCGTACGTAACATCGCATAGCTTACTGCACTGAGTTTTACAGATTTACAGATGTAACTCTAAAACAAATTAAAATATGATGTAAAAACAAGCATTTACATGTAGCACATTTTTGCAGACAATGTGCAACAGTAATAGCATATCTTTCTGTGGGATATCCAATAGCTAATTATAATATATATATATATATATATATATATATATATATATATATATATATATATATATATATATTGACAGTGCAGGCGGTTTGTGAAAAAAAATGCGTTTGGAGGCGCATGATATAGATGGCGCGACCATACCGAGGGAGACTCGGGATCACGTCGGTTGCGTGTTCTGTCAGAATTAGAGTACTAGAAAACGGTTGAGTGGGGCGAGCGACTGGGGCGGCGCTTGCTTTGCAGTGAGGCGCGCGACTACGAAAGACACTGTGGCGGCGCTGCGATCGAAGTGGATTACGCCGCATCAAGGTCGCACCGTTGGAAACTGCTGGCGACTCTGCTCGGCGGGGTCGTTCGTTTCGCTTCGCGCACTTCCTGTTCGGCACGAGACCGCTGAAACGGTGTTTATAATTTGATATGACATGTATTTATGCCTTAGGAATAAATGCTTTTCTTTCTATTTTTTTATTTCATTTTATTTATTTTTAATTCCTCTCGGTGATAGCGCGTGCAGTGCGGCCGCAGTGTCGGGTGTTATTATACTATGTTTTTCTACGGTTCCCTTTGGAGAACAAATATTTTTCTTGGTCTTCAAGCAGGATGCGTCTCTCGCGTGTATTTTTGCGTGTATACTTTTTTATCAATAGTTCTTGCAGAACGCACACAGAAAAAATGGCCAGGCTTAGCTTGGTTAAGCCAAGAATGCGTTGCATACTGCGCGAGTTGGGGCCCAGCTTTTCCTCCGGCTGTCGTGACGTCACGTCACGTGGTTGCGCTAAAGGTCAATGGTGGCTTTCCGGCCGCGCCCAAGGGCTCAACTGAGTGATTGCAATATGCAACGCATAAAAATAGAAGCGACTTAATAACAAATATAGCATACTTAATAGAGAATAGACCCACATATGAGACGTGCAGCAATGAAAAATGGCTCATACCCTCAATGGTGGCTGCCCGGCCGCGCCCAAGGGCTGAACTGAGTGATTGCAATATGCAACGCATAAAAAAAACATATGCAATCTTTCGGCTGGCCGCTTCAAACAAGTAACACATATCTGCCCCGTGCGGCGCCCTGTACTTAGATTTGCGAGAAGTATTCTTGTAGAAAAAGAAGAAAAAACTTCAGTGCAACATTCCATTCATATTTCCGTCTTCCTCGTGTAAAAGAACGCGGAGTAATTGGCACGGGTTCTTTTATTGCGGTAGGCACACGTGCTCCTAGAACAGTTTCGGGTAGCTATTGTATATGATAATATTTGGCCCGTAAGCCGTGTGAAATTTGTTGGCCAGTCCATGCTTAATAAAAACAACTAAACTCAGTGCCCTTCCACTCTGTGAAGCAGGATGACCAGCGAAGCTGTTTATGTGGGCCCCTTATAGTGGCGAAATACACTTCCGCCGTGGGAGCGCCCGGTGTTGCACAATCTTTGAGATCTGCCCACGTGCAGAGAGTGCCTAACGCCTGCGTCAGCTTCGCCGCGGGTCGGCCTGCCATTGCACTATGTTCTCGATTTCTTTTTACATGCGGGCGCTATAGTGGAGAAAGTAGCCTTGAACCGCTCCGCTGTGAAGCGGATGTAGCGTTGGTCTGCAAACTCGAGCTCGCGTGTCCAAACCAGGTTGCTGAATTCGATGGAAACGAAACGGAAAAACACTTGTGTAATTCTGTTTTCTCGATTTCAACTAAGATATCATTAACTCGCGTTTGTTCCCTCACCCAATCTGCTCTTTTCTTATCCCTTAACAATACACCTATCATTCTTCTTTCCATAGCTCGTTGCATCGTCCTCAATTTAAGTAGAACCCATTCCGTAAGCCTCCAGGTTTCTGCCCCGTCCGTGAGTGATGGTAAGACACAGCTGTTATACAATTTTCTCTGGAGGGATAATGGCAACTTGCTGTTCATGGTCTGAGAATGCCTGCCAAACGCACCCCAGCCTATTCTTATTCTTCTGATTATTTCAGTCTCATGATCCGGATCCGTGGTCACTACCTGTCCTAAGTAGATTTATGCCCTTACCACTTCCAGTGCCACGCCACCTATCGTAAACTGCTGTTCTCTTCCGAGACTGTTAAACATTACTTTAGTTTTCTGCAGATTAATTTTTAGACCCACCCTCCTGCTTTGCCTCTCCAGGTCGGTGAGCATGCATTGCAGTTGGTCCCCTGAGCCACTAAGCAAGGCAATATGATCAGCCAATCGCAACTTACTAAGGTATTCTCCATTAGCTCTTATTCCCATTTCTTTTCTATCCTGGTCTCTGAATACCTCCTGTAAGCATGCTGTGAATGGCACTGGATAGATCATATCTCCCTGTCTGACGCCTTTCTTTATTGGAATTTTGTTGCTTTCTTTATGGAGGACTACGGTGGCTGTGGAGTCGCTATAGATATCTTTGAGTATTTTTATATGCGGCTCGTCTACAGCCTGATGCCATAATGCCTCCATGACTGCTGAGATTTCGACTGAATCAAACGCTTTATCGTAATCAATGAAATCTATATATAAGCGTTGGTTATATTCCGCACATTTCTCTATCACCTGGTTAATAGTGTGAATATGGTCTATTGTTGAGTAGCCTTGACGGAATCCTGCCTGGTCCTTTGGTTGACGGAAGTCTAAGTTGTTCCTGATTCTATTTGCAATTACCTTACTAAATAATGTGTAGGCAACGGACAGTAAGCTGATCGGTCCATAATTTTTCAGGTCTTTGGTGTCCGCTTTCTTATTGATAAGGATTATGTTAGCGTTTTTCCAAGATTCCGGTACGCTCGAAGTCATGAGAAATTGCGTATGCAGGGTGGCCAGTTTTTCTAGAACAATCTGCCCTCCATATTTCAACAAATCTGCTGTTACCTGATCCTCCCCAGCTGCCATCCCCCTTTGCATAGCTCACAATGCTTTCTTTAATTCTTCCGGCCTTACTTGTGGGATCCCAAATTCCTCTAGACTATTCTCTCTTCCATTATTGTCGTGGGTGCCACTGGTACTGTATAAATCTCTATAGAACTCCTCAGCCACTTGAACGATCTCATCCATATTAGTCATGATATTAAAAGGATACATGCTTTGCTGCTGTTGAGAAGGAGCCACTCCCCGTGAGCTTCAAAGTTGTGTTTGCAGAGTAGTTATCAGCAACAATGCGAATGACTATTGCGTGTTTTCTAGCGCTCAACAATGCAACAACTATAAACAATATAGTGGAACTAAAAGAATAATACTATTTGGGGTTTTACGTGCCAAAACCACTTTCTGATTATGAGGCACGCCGTAGTGGAGGACTCCGGAAATTTTGACCACCTGGGGTTCTTTAACGTGCACCTAAATTTAAGCACACGGGTGTTTTCGCATTTCGCCCCCATCGATATGCGGCCGCCGTGGCCGGGATTCGATCCCGCGACCTCGTGCTCAGCAGCCCAACACCATAGCCACTGAGCAACCACGGCGGGTTGGAACTAAAAGAAAGGACACTCATTGCGCCATTTATGCAACTATGCGGGGTAGCTGAATTGGACAAAGAATTGGACACCTTGAGGAGGTTAGAAGGTTTCGACACACCACGCTATGATACTAAGTGCTCATGTTTGCCCCATGGCGGACGTCAATGCTCTAGTCATTCGCGGGTCACGTCTTGTGAACGGTAAGGCTTCCGCGGGTCGGTCCCGCGGGGCTCACCGCCGAGCGCGCGGTTGCTCCATGTGCGATGACGTCATGCAGCCGAAGACGAGCAAACAACCTCCTCTTGCGCCTCATTAGCCACTGCGTTAGGTGGCTTTAGCATCGTCGAACTTGCGCCATTTCTCAATTTCTCGTACTTTTGCTCAAATAGGCCACCTTGCTTCGCCGCTTGCGCTATGCGATGTAGTCGGATTCTCAGGAAAAAAAGAAGTCCCGTTAAGTGCACAGCCAGCATCTGATTATGAGGCGCGCCGTGGTGAAAGGCTCGAGCGTAGTTTGGACTACCTGGGCTTCCTAAACGTCCTCCTCATTCACGGCAAGGGAGCGTCTTTACATGTCACGCCCATGGAAATGCAGCCGCACCGGCCGGGACTTGGTCCCGTGACCTCATGCTTAAGGCGCAATGCAATATAGCCACTAAGCCACCAAGGCGGCTACATTAGCGGAAATAACACAATAGAGCGTCCCAGCATTACCAAGCTGGAAAGATCAACAGTACATTTTGATTAATTCGTTCCCGTGAAGTGTTTGGAGAAACTTTCCGAACGTGGCACCCTGTGCGCACTGGTTACTACGTGCAGCACGAAGCGTAGAACTTGATTATCGATTGCTCCTGTCGTGCCGCTTAGCGCTACATTTTTTTTTATTCGCTGTGACGCGAAATATTACAACAAGCGTTTGATATGTCAGCCTCGTGGCACAGCGTCACTCCCCAATACTTTTTGCATAATTTCTGCCAATTATTATGGCCAACATAAAATTCAGTCTACAGAAATCTGAAGTAATAATTGTTACTGGTGCGCTTTCGATTTGCACTCATTTAACTTCCAATGATCGGCCACACCTGCTTAGTGTATTTTCGACTCTTGCCTCAGACGATGTGCCTCAAGTCGGCTTTGTCTGGGTCTCTGGACATAGTGTAATCTTTTTTAAATGAAGAAGTGGACTCGCTCGCATCGTCGTCACTAAATGGCCGAGTTCTAAATGTTCTACCTGACTTCGCTTTTATTACAGGAGCTAGATTTAAACACATTTTATTTCCAAATTGTAAGAAATCATGCCGACTTTGCGCAGGTGATTTTATACATCAGAATTTCTGGTGCAACACGAGCAAACGCTTTTCACGAGAATGCAAGGTGACCTTATCAAGATTCCGTTGCAGAGGTCGCCACCTAAATTTTTATCTTCGTAGGTCTAGTTTATCGATAACTAACCTCTGGTGTTCTTTAAATGAACCAGAAACTATGGACCATTTCTCTCTTTCTTGCAGTCACTTCTCGTTCCTCCGCAGAATGGTCCTCATGGTTCCAATTAATAAGCTGATGTAAGCGCTTACTACACCAAATGTTTTGTCCTTTGATGCCTGTGAATTCGGCACAAGCCATGAATCAATGATTACTGCTATGCACAAGTTCATTGAAGCGTCTGGAATGCTTCGCTGCTAGTGCACCGTCTGTGAGACGGTTTATTTTTATTTTAGCCACAGTTTATATATAGGCCTTCTGGAAATTTCTATTAGAATTTATAGTTGCCTAATACCTGGTTTTGATTGTTTGCTTTCACCCGCTTTTGACTGTCTGTGCGATGTACTTTTCGCTCAAGCCATTGTGGCCAATCCCACTTGTGTGTACGAGCCATGTTTTAAAACAACAACAACAAGATGGACACTCTAGAAAGTGCTGTCGCCATCGCATGTCGTGCGGCCAGTGCGTCGATCTAGCTGAACCGCTCGACGAGTGCAATAAACCTCGTCACGCGTTAGATGAAAAAGCGACGACAGGGCTCTGTAGTCCTCGCACTTTGGACGCCGTACATTTCCACACAAGTGCGAGTCACCACGCTTGCTCTATAATTTGTTGCTCTAGTGTTTCGTGCGACATAAGACTGTAAAAACAAATGCACTTAACGCGGTAACATAAAATAAAAAGGGAACATATATATTCAATGTGGATGAAGGTTCGCCGCGCACATTGCAGTAAAACTCATCGAAATAAGTTTATTAAATCACGCGGTGACATACTAACATGTCAGAGGGCACAAAAATTTAAAAAAAATAAAAATAAAAAGCAGTAATGCGCTGCCACTTCTCTCCAGATTGCGCACTCTAATGAATGCCCGTTAAACTTGGTGGCGAACGGCGAATAAAGTTTTGATGTTGTCGCCACCCTAAAACCACACTTTCCTGTATCGGTTCCCAAGGATGGGCTAGGGACCTTTCATACATACATACATACATACATACATACATACATACATACATACATACATACATACATACATACATACATACATACATACATACATACATACATACATACATACATACATACATACATACATACATACATACATACATACATACATACATACATACATACATACATACACACACACACACACACACACACACACACGAGCTATTGTAGAGGGAAGTTTCTTCCTCGTATGCGCGTGTGCGTTGCGAGAAAGTGATCTGGGAACTTTTGCAGGAGACCTTGGCAAAATCTGATGACTTCTTGCTTGTAATGCGCGTTTGCTGAGGTACTACCACGGTCTTCCTAGGCTTGTACTATGGACCATGGAGCGACTTGCATGTTCCGGTGCGAACTCCAAAAAAATGAGAGCTCAGCCTTTATTTTTACGTCTAGTAACGAAGTTTCTTGCCGTGCAACTAACGATGATCTTAAAGTGTACTTCATCACCCTAAACTGTATTAGCTTTAGCCTTTTATTGTGACTTTCGGGGGCGCAAGTTGTCATGCTGTCTTGGGCAAGCATTTCAGATCCGAAAGCGACAACAATAAAATGAAAGTCTGGAGTTTTACGTGCCAAAACCACGATATGATCCCAAGCCACGCTGTATGGGGAGGCGCAAACCACATGACTGGTTTCATCCATCTCGGGCTTCCCAGCGTGTACCTGTCTTAAGTAACCGGCACTTTCTAGTTTCGCACTGGCCGGAATGCGGCCGCCGTGGCCGGGATTGAATCCGAGACCCCGAGACAAGGAGCGCAACACCATAGCGCTGCCTTAGCTACCGCGGTGGTTCAGAAAGCGGTAATAAAAGGTAGCAAAATGTAGCAGACAAGCGATACTCACCGAAGCCGTGAGGCGTCAGCGATGTAGCCTGTTTGAAGGCGAACGGCGCGACAAAGTGGTTTCCGCAACAGCGTAAGTGCTTGGCAGACGTCCACTATAGCGCCGTCGCTGTTGACCTCGACGCTCGAGCCGCCGGCACGCTATTATTACAAACAAGCCAAGCCGTAATCTGAAGACGAGGCCATGGCTCAAAGCTCGTGGAACGTCTCGTGGTTTTGTACCTCATCGAAGAAAACGCCCTGTCTCCCTCGAGCAGCTGAAGGAGCCGCACTGCAGGCGTTGTTCCTCGCCAGCATTGTTGGAAATGACAGGGCTGCGTTTCATTCGAACCAAGCGCTGCTTCTCCGGCCAGTTGCCTGCCACTTTGGTGTCAGTGTTGTTGACGACGGGTAACGTCGGCCGTGGCGCAAGTCGGTTAGCACTCAGCCGCAGAAACTTCGTCGCAACTATTGGGAGAGACTTCCGTATCGGTGCGTATAATCATGTCCCCGAGATTATCCAGCCTGAACTGTGGATAAAAAAAAGAAAACGAACTCCAGCATACCTCTTGACATATCTTTATGGCGTCATCATTTCTATATTTTGCTACTTGCATGTAGATATCTGCTGCTGTATACGATCGAACGCGCATTCATAGCCCTAAAAAATTAATTAGTCATGACTGCAGCGTTCATCGACCGAGTTTTGCACGCAAAAACACCTCGCGATAATATATATAAATGTACGTATAAGTCTCCACTAAACGTACGTTTCTAAGAAAAAGTCACTATATATAGTGCGTCAAACAAGGCAAATAAACATGTTGAGCAACCACAGATTTGTAGATCACAGCCCTGTTCCTGTTCCTTAAGGTCCTGTTCTTATTCCTGATAAAAAGAGCTTCCTGGACGTTCCTAGGAAATAGTCGACAAGTTCCCTGCTAGGATATTCAAGTTTGTTCATCATCATCACCTTAAGCTGGTTACGCCCCCTGCAGGGCAAAGGCCTCTCCCATACTTCTCCAACTATCCCGGTCGTGTGCTAATTGTGGCCATGTTGTCCCTGCAAGCTCTTTAATCTCATCAGCCCACCTAACTTTCTACCGCCCCCTGCTACGCTTCCCTTCGCTTGGAATCCAGTCCGTAACCATTATTGACCATCGGTTATCTTCCCTCCTCATTATATGTCCTGCCCATGCCCATTTCTTTTTCTTGATTTCAACTAAGATATCATTACCTCAGGTTTCTTATCTAACCCAGCCTGCTCTTTTCGTATCCCTTAACGTTATATCCATCATTCTTCTTTCCATAGCTCTTTGCATCGTCCTCAATTTAAGTATAAACCGTTTTCGTAAGCCTCCAGGTTTCTGCCCCGTAGGTGAGAACTGGTGAGACACAGCTGATATACACTTTTCTTTTCATGTGTAATGGCAACCTGCTGTTTATGATCGGATATTGCCTGCCAAACGCACCCCAGCCGATTCTAATTCTTCAGATTATTTCACTCTCATGATCCGGATCCGCGGTGACTACCTGTCCTAAGTAGATGTATTCCCTTACCACTTCCAGTGCCTCACGACCTATCGTAATCTGCTGTTCGCTTCCGAGGCTGTTAAACATTACTTCAGTTTTCTGCAGATTAATTTTTAGACCCACCCTTCGGCTTTGCCTCTCCAGGTGAGTGAGCATGCATTGCAGTTGGTCCTCTGAGTTACTAAGCAAGGCAATATCATCAACGAATCGCAAGTTACTAAGGTATTCTCCATTAACTCTTATCCCCAATTCTTCCTAATCCAGGTCTCTGAATACCTCCTGTAAACACACTGTGAATAGCTTTGGAGAGATCGTATCTCCCTGCCTGACGCCTTTCTTTATTGGGATTTTGTTGCTTTCTTTATGGAGGACTACGGTGGCTGTGGAGCCGCTATAGATATTTTTCAGTATTTTTACATATGGCTCGTCTACACCCTGATTCCGCTATGCCTCCATGACTGCTGAGGTTTTGAGTGTATCAAATGCTTTCTCGTAATCAATGAACTCTATATATAAGGGTTGGTTGTATTCCGCCCATTTTTCTATCACCTCATTGATAGTGTTAATGTGGTCTATTGTTGAGTAGCCTTTACGGAATCCTGCCTGGTCCTTTGGTTGACGGAAGTCTGCGGTGTTCCTGATTTGCTTTGCAATTACCTTAGTAAATACTTTGTAGGTAACGGACAGTAAGCTGATCGGTCCATAATTTTTCAAGTCTTTGGATATTACCTTGGTTCTGTCCAGCTACGTGTCATTCGCATATCTTTCAGATCTGACGAAAGTTACGTGGGACACCCAGTATATAGACCTTCGATCAACTGCTTCTAGTTTGAAACCGCTCTGATGCTCACTGGATACTTTGTGAACACTCGCCGACTCATATGCATCCGTGAGGAAGGCACAGTATAATTCAATTTTCGGTGCATTCAACATCTTCAGAACAATTCAAGGCTTGCGCATTGGCATGGAGGTACTCGCGCTTTTTGTTTTTCGAAAGTGATGGCTGAACGGCAACATATATATATATATATATATATATATATATATATATATATATATATATATATATATATATATATATATATATATATATAATTTATTGATACTGACAGTCGCCATTGTGGGGACTTCGGAATAATTCTGACCCACAGGGGCTTTTGAACATGCAAGGAATGCATGGTACACGAGCGTTTTTGCGTAGCGCCTTCATTTGAATGCGCTGCACGTGACGATCCAAAAATATGACCTCGCGTGCTCAGAAACGCAATGCCAAAGCCACGGAGCAAGCGCAACGGGTGACAGGTACAACTGACAAATGCTGGAAATGTCACAAACGAAATGTAAAACCCTACTTTATGAAGAGTTTGAACTTCATATACGAATTGGCCACGTTGTCGCTTTAAAACTGTGGTTAGACGTGTCACACATCTTCGCCAAAAGCACTCGTGAATTATTTTTATTCGTCCTCATATCCGGCAGAACTAGTGCTGCGTTGGCAATGCACGTGGAATATTTGTTGAACGGATGACTTAGGTTCGAAAGGCCACATTTCAGTGACTCGCGCAATTGTGCATGCACCTATTTATTATTTTTGAATAACGTTTTTTCTCGTTCATTACGTTCGTAGGCAGGTATATCCCATTTTGTGACACAGAGTTTTGTCGTAACAATAAGCTTACTGCTTTCATAACTTTCTTGCTGCAACCGCCTCTACTCCAGCTATAAGACGTATTTGGAGTCGTTACGTCATGTAGAGTAAGTTGCGTGGCTATCAGGGCCAAGGTATGAGAGCAGAGATTATGCTTGAGCACCATCACAGCACGTTGTACAACCGCAAAAGTTTTCCACCGACATTGCTTCGCTTGCCTTGCTTTGCGCGTTTCTTTATATGCAAAGGTACACAAACAACTCCTACAGAAAGCGATGTGAAAAGCAAAGCATGTGAAAAGCAAAATGAAAGGCTAGCGTATTTTTGCCTACAGAGCATGGGGCGACGGGGTAGAAAGGCCCTAGAACGAGGTCTACAGAAAAAAAAAAACTGCAGGCCTTTATCTCTATAGCGTTGCACTACAAAACAGCACAGAGCTGTGGGCTTCTTGTTTTTATATATTGAACCAAATTGTTGGCTCTCTAAACAATGACCTACTCATGTCATCTAATCAAAACCAATTTTGTTACTTTTTCTCCGCCCTAACAGTCAAGTTTTCAGACGATTTTAAACCTTCATTGTCTTGGACTTACTATTCTGTCGACAAAATGAGAAAACTCAGTGGGCGCACTGCACATTATTTGCGTCATTGGTTTCGAAGTACGTTTATGGCTACATATACCATAATAGTTTACGATGATTTGGCTGTGGGTTGAGTTCCAAGACGCTCGTCGAAGTCATAGCCGTCCTTTGGCATTTTAGAACTCCATTATACGCGCTTACTCGTGAGCAAACAAGAAACAAGTTATTGTATGATCTTACTGTTTCAAATGCAGTTCAACAAACTTCTTCCTGGACACCTCTATTTCGACCACGAAATTCGTGGGCTAACCGGCGCAGAATTTAGGCTGACAGACGTCTCTCTGATACATGCACGATGAATGTTTCTGGTAGATTCACTCAACGGACGCAATTCAGCAGACGAGCATGACGCGGCTGAGCTGCAACGCATCCACCGTCCTGATGTTCCGAACGATACAATGGAATTTCACATGTCCTGTGAACCGAGTTTAGGCACGTAAAGCGCTCACGTCAATTTTCTAACCTGCTGGTGTAGCCACACTTAGCTATATGCTAATGCGGGACCTCACAGTTCGTTACAGTAAAAGCCGTATCGTTATTCCGCAGTTGATGTTTTATGCTCGGTAGCTAATTACGAGGCACCCTTAGCCGATTGAGTTTCAGCAAACGACTAAACTTCGTATACCTGGAGCTGCGAGCGCGCGCCCATTATTTTTTGTAATCTTTAGCGCCGTAGTGAACATTTTGCAAGCAATATAATTACCACAAGACATTTTATGGAGAGGCGCTCACATACTGAACGTGGTAGTAATGTTGTAATTTCCTGTGAGCCCCCTAGTTTGTCCTTGATGACTTCTCGCTATTTGCACCTTGCAGAGGTATGCGTAAGCACTGTTGCATGAGCTTGCGTACGAGCATCGCCATCAAATTTGGACAGTGGCTGGTTCAGAAAACTGGTTTTTATTACCCGTCTCCTCTGTGTATTCTCAGCTATTAGGATCCGTGGTTCGTTCGAAACGTGATATCTCAAGCCAGGAAAGGAACGCTGTAAAGGTTACCTGATTTGCGCCCCTCATCTTCATGTCATACTTTACAATTCTCCACCACGTCATCATTTATTTCTCCTTCTTCACCTTTAAAACCAAAGATTTCTGCAAGACTAATAGCGGGCGTTTATATTTGCTTCTGGACAGATACTATCGCATCTTCGCAGAACGCGCTGAGCGTTACTTTGTTACGGGCGTTATTTTTTTATTCCCCTGTGTTTCATCACACGCCATAATGTGGAAATGAAATTAAGTGTGGCTATGGAGGCCCGTTTCACGCAGGTTCTCTAAGCGTGACTTATATATGTTGTCCATGATTCATTCTACACATTTTTTACTGGTTGGTCAGTTCATCACACACCTAAGAGCAATTTCTCGGACTGTGGTATGTATATTACCCTTGGTCGTCTCTTCCTCAGTCCGTTTCAAGTGTAGTGCAGGACGGAGGACTCTCTCAGCGATCTTTCATTACCCCTGTCTTGCCTCAGCTGCCTTTTCTATGCCTCAGCACTTCTAATCATACCATCCGCTCCTCGGCGATCGTCGACTACCTTTCCACTCTCTTGGCACCAAGTGCGCTGCAGTACCATGCAGCACCTACAGGGGGAGCTGCGGCGCGCCGCCTCAGTGCCACCAATGGACCGGTGTACTTTGGTTTAAGGTTGCGTGCTACTGCACACCGACTGATGTCGGATGCCATGCGAGTATTGCGTTCGCAATGGAAGGGTCACCACAATAATAGGCGTCAGTAATGTTTTACTCATTATGGTGCAACTCGAGTCATTATGTGCATATTCAGGTAAAAAAGTTAGCGAATTGAGCTTGTTTACAGCGATCGCGCAAGCAATCTTCACAACGTGCAGTCTCACTCATTGTACGCTTACGTACCATTGGTCAGCTGCACTAGCCTAGGTGGTGCATGACTAGCCCAGTTTCATTTCTTTTTAAATAATCTTTCCGTGATTCACATTGCACTCTTCCTTTCCCTTAACATTTTCTGTTCTATCAGTGTGATTTCCTTATAATTCTTGTTTTAGCCAATATATGAATTCGAATTGGTTGAATTTACTAATTATACGTTTGTGTTCAAATGTAATGGTTGTAATGAAGCAGATAAACTACTTGTCATTGCGTAATAATGCGTCTGATAAGCATTTTAGCGCATTTTTATTCTCCAGAGGACTTTCTTCAGGAAAACAAGTCCCCGTTCCACTACTCGGGGCAGATACTACAGTGTCGAAGCGAAACATATTTCTCCCTCGGGATATCTTTTTCTAATTGATTGGAAATGGTTCAGTTACAGTGTAGAAAAGCGAAAAAAAAAGCGGTTTCAATTGGTGTATGTTCGCATGTGTAACATAAAATATTTAGAGGAAAACTTAATAAAAGTAATATGGTACAGATTAGCTACGGTGTTCCCCGAGAAACCTCCGGTCGCGTTGCATTGACATTGGAAGGCATTGAAAAAAATACCCCAGAAGTGGTTGCCAATCTGCACTGCAAGCACTTATTTGCGAAGTAAAATCGAACATCAGTATGAACAGTACCAGTTCGATAACCTAGCCCTATCATACCCATCTTTAAGAAGTTAGTCACCGATTGCAAACTGAGTGTTTTCCAGCTATTTGATAGTAAATTTGTGTTTTTTTTTACATGTAATTCCTTAAAATGAACCTTATTATCACACGTTCAAAAATACTATTCCTTGTGAAATTGAACTGCGAACTGTAGTTAGTGTCGATGCTCGCCACAGATTTACGGCATAATTTTTCCCTTCTGGCGTCTTTATTACTTTATCCAAGCATGCAGAAAATGTAAAAAAGGGTGTTATTAGTGCCACGTTACTTCACAGGTAACTGTGCCCATTTGTTGTGAACAATTGTGGTAGCTTACGATCATATGCAAGCACACTTCGTACACACCGTTTGTAAAGCGGTAACATACCCAACTTATGGAAGTTATATTTTTTCGTTGTTTCGCGTTACTCAGACGGCCTTGGTAAAGAAAGTTGCTGCTGCTCAAACAAACGCTAAAAATACTCAACATGGGCGCAGTCCAGTGTGTCTTTTTTGTTTTTATCTTTGAGAGCGAATTATTTAACCAACGACGCACCGCTGCCGCACAGGGAAGTTTTAGAGAAAAATTTGCTGAATAATTTTACTAACCAAATAATAGAATAGGAAATACATTAGGCACGGGAGAACAAAACATGCACAAAAAAGATCACAATGCTTAAGCTGCAATATGAAAGGGAGAACAGGTGGTTACAGCTACCTCGGTTCGACAACAGGATCTTGTTTTTTTTCAGTGTACCACACGAAAATGTAAAAAAATAAAGCATGATGAATACGTCAAAATATATTTCTACTTAGTACCTTTTCTAAAAGAAAGAATGAAGTGTCGAAATTTCTTTTGAAAGTAAGGGGAGTGTTGGTAAATATGCACGGAAACATGGTCAATAAAATATCGTGCGAGATTTGCCTCCACAAGCGCTCAAAAAGCTTTAGCTATGCAAGGAACACAGTTCAATTCGGAACGGATAAAAGTGTTCAGTTGCATGTACTGAGACATATTTTCAATCAAAAGAAACCCCAAATATAGTGCACCTTCTATAAAACATTTGCTTTAAATATTACGACGTCGAATTACATTTTCTGGGCGAGCTCGCTAACACTTAAGGTTGTACTGTACATTACCATTGGTTGCGAACCAAGAAATCTTGGAGACAAGAGCAGGAAACAAGGTCCCTGCCTCAGAAATTGACTATAATACGGCGGCAATTTCTGGAGGATTGCGTTAGAGTTCAAGCTAGAATATCATGGGAGATCATGTTCACGCCACAGTTCCATAACGTCACTTCCGCTTGTTTTGGAGGTGATCCAAGCCTTCGTCTTTTCTAGCTGTTCTGGAGTGAAGTAATTCCTCCAATCTCCGACGATGCCTTTCCTCACAAAACCAGCACCATCGTGCTTATCGATGTTCCTATCTGGATGTCTGTTCAAAGGCTCTGTCGAGGTCAGTGATATTTCTGTGACTGCTTTGACTATTTCCTTTATCCGCTCTGTCGGCGGGTCCTTAAAGAAAGCCTTCATGCTTTCGAGACTGCAGGCGTCCAAGATGCGCTGGAACAGGGCTTCGTCCTTCCGTAGTGCAGCACCATGGTCGTCGCCGAGGAAGTCGGCGATCTTCAGTACCTCTCCTCTCGTGTCTTGCGACAGTTGCTCGTACGTTAAAAATAGCACGTTCTCTTCTGCCCTGCGGTCGTACCAAGGAAGCAGATGATCGAAGTAGTCACCGTAGATAACCTGCGAAAATATGCAGACAAACGCAAGGTCAGCACGAAATAGTATCGCACCCAGTTATGACGAGTAGACAAAGACGGTGTGACTGGCGCCTAAACGTACTCAATAAATGCAGGCTTCAACTTTTTTGTCTTTGGAATACCAGTACTTATGCCATTTCGTTAAACCATCGTGGCTTTGGTTTAAGGAAGAGGTGATGGCATGAAATCCCGGCCATGCAGCTGCATTTCGACGGGAGTTAAACGCGATAACGCTCGTGTACTTAGGTTTAGATGCACGGTAAAGAACTCCTGGTGGTCAAAATTATTTCGCCGTCGCCCGCTATGGCCTGCCTCATAATCATATTGCGGTTTTGGCACGTAAAATTCCGTAATATAAATTTTGATTTGCCATTTTGCTTTGTCAATCGACAATCAAGCATCTAGGTTTTTTTTTCGCAGCTTGTTTGTAGGTAACGCGTCTCTCTTCGGGAGAAGAAATACAAGAACATTCCTGTTGACCGAGCAGATTAACATGAAAAGAAATGCAGTTTCCTTAAGAGGAAGGCTCCGACGTCCTTCCTTCCTGCTGTCTTTGAGAACAATATCAATGAACCACTTAAAATATTTCCCTACTGTAATTATTTGGATTGGGGACGAGTATATTCATTTAATATTGCTGGGCTACAAGGCTGCGTAAGTTTACAAAGTTATGTTCAGCTGGTATTGGTGTATATTTAGATGTGCAATATTTGTTAGGGTTAGCCGGCCCTAAGCGAGCTAAAAATTCAAAACATCACCTTTCCCGACAGGAACATGGACAGGAAGCTCTCGAAAGAGACGTCAGTCACCGTCTTCAGTGTGAATCCCTTGATGAAGTGGTAGAAGGACACGGCACAGTCGTACGGGTTCCTAGTGACGTAGATGTATTTGCAACCCTTGACAGGCTGAAGGACATTCGGTGGTAGATGGGTCATGATAGGGCCGTTCCTCGACGGATTATCGGCCGCTTCGGCGCCGATCATATCTATGAAGGGACTCAAGAGACCGAATTCGCGCAGGCTCGGCAGGGGCTTGGCGCGTGTCAATATGTTGTAGACGATGAACTGAACCCAATTGGTGCCGCACTTTGGATAAGTTACGATGAAGATGTCACCTTCCCGAGGCTTGTACTGTATGGCCGAGCGGACGTTTTCCTCACGGAAGGCATTGTGCAGCCACACGCCAGCGACATCTCGGTACGATTCGACATCCATTGCAGTCTTGACTTCTGCCCACTGCAGAATAAATTACAACGTCAGAACGACGAAACAATTGTGGAAGTGTAAAACAATTTAGCGCGTAACTGCATCGAAGCTCCAGCTAGTGGGTAATGAACACGAAGACCGGTCAACAGCACAAACAACATGCTACCATGTAGAGTCATACGAACTAATCTCGAGTGCCCGTGTGCATCCACTGATTTCTTTTCCTTTTGCGTTGTTTCGCAGCTGTTTCACTAGCTGTTTCACCGGCTCACATATTTCACATACATTTCAAATGAAATGACTGCGATGTGATTTTTTTTGCTTACGGAAATGCCAAGCTTTACCATAGCGACAGTGAATGCATGAACAGAATTGCGTTCCAGGATACTGCTGAAGGGTAGCAGGGATCACAACTTTCCGAGTGAAGAATTTATGTCTGTAATACATGACCGCTGTTTTCCGGGAGAGCAGTCATTCGAAGGATTTGTGTGTCACCTAAATGTTTAGTACCGGTAGTATGACGAACTTTGGTTTCCGTCGGGTGAATAAACGTACATTTATAAAACTGGAGTTCACGCGCTGAAGATAAAGTAAGCAGCTAAGATAGGTTAACCTTGAGGGCTCACGAGAAAATGAGGTTAATTTAATTCAAGCAGTACAAAATATCGGCTTACGCAACGACACGTGATTAAGGCACCTACATGTGCGAGCATGTGCAGTAACGAGCTAAAGACAGTGATCGCTGCCAACGTGTGCCGAAGAGCATAGCGGCACCACCTGATGGCCCGCCAATCAAGGTAGACGTCAAATGAGGTGCTATCTGCATGTGCCTTCCTATATCACCGTCGGCATGACCATTCACTTTGTACGACGTGACACGCAATCACTTTGCGAATTCTACGCGAGCCGCCGATATCATAGCTTAGCGATAGCGCGTGCGCTATCGGTTGCGGGTCGGAGAGAGCGAATGGTCATGCGAACAAATAATATAGGGACTCCCATGCGCATTCAGCCGTAACTGAGGTCACGCTAGATTCGCTGAAGCGAAGCCATGGGTGCTGCAATACTCATGCCATTACAATGGTCGAGGCTTACCTTGAAGAAGATAGCTCTAGATCGCGAGCTTTTCTACTAAAGCTTGCGAAGAGTTATGCGGAAAATAGTGTTCTGCTAATTGCTCTAAAATACTGCTAGATATAGTCAGGCCATCGCTCTGAGTTGTGGTAAAGGCAGGCTGACCATTCACTGTGGTCAGCCTGGCCAACTTCACAACACCGTGTCATTTGTGAATCACCGGATGCCAAATGCCGACAAGCGACAGTTTTCAGGGAGAACCGCAAGCTTTTCCCGCCGGCGATAGGATGGGTCCGAGTGCTCATTCCATGAATGTGGCAGCCGCGGCAAAACCTATAAGCTAAAGGACGACCTCGAAGATACTTGACGTCAGTGCAAAGCAAGGCCAGCAAATGCCTGCAATAGGGCCACCACTCTTCCCTGTTGATCGGTCCAATCGTATCAGCACTGCCGAACTAAAGATCAGTTGAACTCATTCTTTGAGCAAATTAGTAGCCGCCAAACCAAAGTGATACTTGGATTGTGTTTTTCGGAATTAGTAACGACCACTCTGAAACCACCGGCGTGAACGAGAGTTGGGATACAAAGCAAGTTTAGCTCAAAAGGAGCGTGTGGCCGTTAGCGTACTCACGAGCACTACACCCGTATGCGCTGGCTTTGCAGCACTAAACTATCAGCTAACATTTCCTTTTCTTTTTCTGCTATATTATCAAGTGGAAAAAACTATGTGGCCTCAAAAGTGGGCATTATGTTGTCATCGCTGGTATTTTCGGAAGCACAGGCCGCTGCTTCATTGAAGCTAAGTGCAGGTTTATCGATGTGGCTAATGTGGCCTTCCAGAAAATTCGCCATTTGCAAGCATGCTGTGGACGCGAAAAACTTGCTTGTAGAGCGCTCGTGCAATTATGCATTCGTTCACTTCTTTCAGTGGCGGTGTTCATAAGGCGTCCGAACTGATACATTTTTCTGGCAACAGAACGCAGACTTTTCACACCAAATACGGGACCTGTAATGGGAATATTTATGTCATATGAGCCCGGTTTCCCATATTTAAAAGAATTGATTACGAATTCTGCCATTTTAGAGATTTTGCAATATATTGCGAAAAAAACTAAATATTTCTTATGACTAGAGGCGCTGGTTATTGAGTAGAGGGCCTTGTGATTAGGAAAAGAATACGCTCTAACTCCTGCAATGCCGAGCAAACCATCCAGCTTCTCGTTAGTACTGCTAGTCTACGTCTTATAATACCATAGTTTTCGTTAGCAGAGGGTTATGTGTACAATCACCATAATGCTAATAAATTTTATTGTCACAACTAAGAGAATTCACAAGTACGTTATAGGACCACACGGAGATGCTATGACTAGCAAGGGCTAATTTGTTGAAGCCCGCACTGGCCCTAGAAAACAGACATTTCTTAGCTTTTCTTGAATAGCTAACAAAAATATCTGGAAACAGTTTGCACACTGCATTATAAGGATCTCTATACGTCGATTGAATGAGTTTTACGGTACAAAATTGGTATGCGATGCCATGTAATCTTGCAGTCCCATAAAATGTGTGAGCGTCTTTGCCTTGAAAAATTTAAGTGTTCAAGAACTGCACTGCAGTTATCAGCTGCTTCAATCTGTGCATAATATGGGAATTCTTTTCTTGAAGCACTTGGTTTAGGGGAAAACTTCAGAATGTAACTTTTCTCTGCAGTGACGTGTAAAGAAAAATTTCTGAGCACAGAATTCGCTTTAAATGCCGATTGTACTTTTACCAAATGAAACGCGAAGAAAACAAATGATTGATTGAATGCTAGCGAAGCAAGATATTTAGGTGGTTGAAAACCTATTTTGTAAAATTGCTGTGGAAAATAACATTTTTTCAGGCCTTTGTCGAGGTTATGCAAAGTTACGCAAGCGTAATATAAGCCATCTGGAAAAGCGCAAGTCGAAACCACGTGAAACGTTCTTGCCACAAATCAGAACGAAAATTGCGTTTTAGCAATGCAAGTTATAATGGACTATGTTCTATTAGGTTGGCACATAACTGAACAAAGCTGTACAAAATACGCCGCAGAAACTAAAAGAACAGATGTCTTACCTTTTAGTAAGCAGATGTGCCGATCGAAGCTGCTAACTTGCCCCAGCCGTAAAAATAACTGCCGTCTATGAAGTAGTGTTCACGTTCACTGAGCTCGAGGGAACTGATCGTAGCGGAAAGGCGTAAGTGTTATGCAATTAGTTGTTGGAGGAAAACACATGCGCGAGGCTACTGCCCCCTGGAAGAAGCAGGTTTTGCCAGTATAAGCATAGCGCCTGATTGCACGAGCGACTCCCTCCGTCCGGAGCTGGCGAAGTTCAAGCAGCGCCTTGCGACAGCACCGATGTCTTCCTGCGGTGCCTCTGTCCGTGCCAAGAAAATTCCGCTAAATGCGCAGCGATAACGAATGGCAGTATCGCACTGGAAGTGGATGCGAGCTTTGAAGCAAACGCCCCTATCTTGAGTGTTTTTGGAAGCGACCGGCCAAGGCGTGTATATCTGTCCCAGACATTTATGCTCGAGTCTCACTGGCGCTCGGATAATGCTAAGAAACGTGCGCCTCCAAAGTGTCAATAATCTACTTTGCAAAATGGCCCAAGTTGTCAATCTTGTCGCACCTTACTGCACTAAGGCGTGCTCCCGTTGCCTGGAAGAACAAAAACACTTCAGTTAGAAGCATGGCAAGTATGCGAAGAATTTCTTTTTTTTTTATTTCGTGAAGTGTCCGTCCCGATGACTGTCGGTGCCTTCACACCATCGCGACCACGAAAGCACCAGATTACATGCTTCATCGGGCTTTCGTGAAGTGGTTTCTCACATGTAGCAATGTTCATCTTGTAGTATGTACAGCCTCCCTGATTTTTAATAATATAGCGCGAGCGTCGACTGAACTGCTGGTGAGCGCTTTAAAACGGCGATAAGCGTGCAAAAAGAGCGTGCAACAAGGCGAGTGCAACAAGGCAACAAGGCTCGTGCGCGAACTCTCGCCTTGTTGCACGCTTATCGCCGTTATAAGCAGTTATAAGCAGTTCAGTCGACGCTCGCGCTATATTATTAAAAATCAGGGAGGCTGTACAGGGGTAAAGTTTCATCTGAAGCGACAAGCTACGAAAAATTTAAACACCGCACTCTAAAAATATGAGAGTAAAGGCAGCGTGCATGCAGCATCTACTCTAGCAAAAAAATGCAACTACATTGGCAGCACATTCTTACCGAAGAATAGAGGGCCTGAGAAGATTTGCAGGTCACATTGTAGTGATTGCACAGAATCTTCTATGCATCGACAGCAAGAGCCCGTATCTCTGCATCTCTTCGATAGCGTCAGGAAGTATGTTTGTTTCATGACAGCGAATACATTCACCGATACTGTTGCGAAAAATGCGCACTCGAATGTCCTAGTTTGCGCATCATTTCGCTCCATCATGTTCACCAACTGCATGTACGCCACCCCTGATGTCTCGCTCCTCCTGTACTGGAATTTTTTAAAGTTGTCATATATTCCAACGGTCACCATAAAGAAATCCCGCCACGGAAAAAGCGAGGCATCGTTCTAGTGACGCATATGCTACATATATACCTTTATATAGGGCTCATAATACAGTCGATGAATTTTCTGATTGAAGCTGCCAATTTAGCTCCGACACACTAAGCAAAATTCCAGTTTCTTGGGTGTTTGGTTCATTTCACGAAAAAAGTAAAGTGAAAGCACTGTCGATGTGAGAAATTTCGACATGTAGCTAGGGCCCTCAGGGGAGAGAAAAAAAACCATGATATATTCCACTCTGTGAAGGTGAATGACTAGCGAAGCTGAGCACACGACACAGAGGTGACATAGAATTTTGAACAAAGGTACGAACACATTTATTGTCCTTAATGGTGGTCATCGTATTGGTAGTACCGAAAATACATCCTCGTATCACATCTGTTATTATTATATAATTTCAATCGCATTCGCGTATAGTACAGACTCCTGAGGAGCAAAGCGCCTAGGAAGAGCCACGGCAGGAGCAGAGGCGAGAATGCAGCTGCTGTTCCGAGAAGGCTGAGGAAACATGTGTGTGTGACGCATGTTTCCTGTGACATGTGTGTCGTTTCGACGGCACCAGCACAACTGGAGAGGGGAAGGAAAGGAAACTAGGTACGCAAGTGTTTGGAATGCCGACAAAGAGAGGGCGGCACGCACATAGAAACGGTTGACACGGGTCGTCCATTTTGGGCTAAGATCCGATCGCTTGAAGCGGTAAAATATATTGTTCAGACATCCCTGCCCTTCTTGAAAGCCCCGTACTCCTGGAAAGGCTTGCTGCCTGCTGAGTAAGTGTCAACGTTGCCGGATTCGCTGCTTGGCTTGTTTCGAACTAGTAACTTTTTTTTGTTTTCGCCGTATGTTATTATTCTCTCCTCTCGTAAACGTCATTCAATTGCGTTTCATCGAAGCGCTCCATTTAATTTCTTGCATGCGGGAACTTCTAGTCCATTGGTAATTATTTCGTTTCTTGTTTCGCGGCATTCGCGCCGTAGGTTTCTGATTTCGTTTCCTTCTTTTTCTGTGCGCGCCATTGCATGCAGGAAACCTATAGGCTCCACTTGTGCTGCAGTGAGAGAGGCGCTCACGTGCACTTCACGAGCCCGCTTGTCTCCTGTTTGCATGGCGTTCTTTCTTTATTTTTTCTGCTCCCCTCTCCCGCTGTCGGACGAGATGGCGCCACCTTCAAGCACCCCCGACTCCAGGCCACCCAGCCGAATCCTCTTTCGCTCGCCCGCCCACTAGCCCACCGCCACCTCACTTCAACTATGCCAGTCCCGGATCACAGCCGATGCACCACGAGCAGGAATTGATATGCTTTCTTTTCTTTCCTCAGCTGTTTCATATTTACAGAAGAAGGCTGCTGAACCAGCTACTGGCCGGCAGTTTGGACATCCTGACGGCAGTCTTCAGTGACACCTCGAGCAATAGCATGGCACCAGGATCCTAAGAACTACCCATTTTTGCTCTATTTACAGAAAGATCTTGGGAAACCTGCCGACGTCGCACAGATGCTTTACTGGCTACCAGCACGAACTCATCCCACGGATGCCACACCTGCACAAGTGCACTGAATGCACATGCTCCTTTAACTCCATGAAAGATCCCGACAACCACCAGCAGGCACAAAAAAGACTGCACGGCAAGCCTCGTCTGCAATGCAAACCAACTGGCTTCGGCAACAGAAAGCACCGGCTCTAACACTGACACCCCACTTTCAAGCATGACCCCGACTGCGGTCCCCTCGAGGGAGACCATGCCTGCATCAACGCCACCTGCTTCTGCAAGTGGCAGCCCCGTGAATGTGACCTCTCCACCAACTCTGGCAATAACCGATGGTCATTAAGGGTTACGGACTGGATTCCAAGAAAAAGGAAGCGCAGCAGGGGGTGGCAGAAAGGTAGGTGGGCGGATGAGATTAAGAAGTTTTCAGGGACAACACGGCCACAATTAGTACATTACCGGGGTAGTTGGAGAAGTAAGGGAGAGGCATTTACACTGCCGTGGGCGGAACCAGGCTGCTGCTGCTGATGATGACGGTAGAACAGCCGACACCTTTCCCATATGGGTATAACACAGACACCACGCCTTCAATATAGGTTTAGCAAGGACAGCACCCTTCCAAAATTTGTTTTCCCTGCAAGTAAAAATTAAAAATTAAATTATGTGGTTTTATGTGCCAAACAACTTTCTGATTAAAAGGCACGATGTAGGGGGAGTCTCCGGAAATTACACCACCTGGGGGTTCTTTAACGTGCACCTAAATCTAAGTACACGGGTGCTTTCGCATTTCGCCCCCCTCGAAATCTGGCCGCCGCGGCCGGGATTCCATCCCGCGACCTCGTGGAACGTCACAGCCACTAAGCAACAATGGCGGGTCTCTGCAAGTACATGAGCGTTCACTACAACCGTACAGTTAGTCGACCGCCTAGGTATTCTAAATGCTGCCTAGCCTTAGCTATGTAACTATCCTGTTCAGTATATGAGTCAGAATGTGAGAAATGTGGCCACATTGCTTCCCTTGTGGAGCAATGTGTCTATAGTATGTAGTACTATATATATTTTGTGGCCCTCTCAGGCAAAAAATTTAGGGTTTCACTATTGCAGCAAGGCACACACCCCATGCTTTTCGTCATCTTCCTCTGCAGTGACAGTACACAGCCACCAAGCAGCACAGCGTAATAACAAAGGATGCTGCACTAAGGACACAGGATGTCCCACTGCTTAGCACACCAGCAGGATATAAATACGTAACCCGCCAATGTTCATTGGTCATACTATAGCTTTGTTAATTTACACCCGTAAAATTAGGGTGTAAATTAGAAAGAGTTGGGCGTTCAAAGGGTGTTTTCTTGTGGAGCACCTTTTCTTGAAAAAAAAAGAATGGCGTTTCAAGGGTGTTTACAAGATTGAGAAAACCGAAACAACCCTATTACACCCATTGGGGTGTGGATATTTTAAGAGTGTACGGTGACCGAATTCCTTCTATCGGTAACATTGAGGCGCATACCTTCCTCGGGCTGCCACTCGAGTTCTCTGTACTACCTGACTGGGCAACAGTAGACGAAGCCATCAACCTGGGTAAGCAATCTGCTTACCTCAATGCTCGCCCCATGGTGCAGATTGGACGCTGTTAAAACATTCGTATTTCCGGCGCTCGAGTTTGCCATGAGGTTTAACTTCTTGGTAAGGCAGAGTGGTATCCCCTGGATACAGCGTCCCACCCTCGCATCAAGCGGATGCTTTATCTGAATGCCAACGCTGCGAACGACTACCTTTGCGGTAGCTCAACGGCTGGCGCGATCGGCATTCCTCTGGTGGCAGAAATCGGTGACATCTGCAGAGCTGATACTGCATTCAAACTTTTCTGTTCTGCTGACACGGAAGTTCAGGATCTGGCATTGCAGGCGCTCTTGGCGGTAACAAGAAAGAGGCTGCAGCTGCCTGCCGAATCTGGTTACATGGCTGAGATGCGAGACCTGAGCGGCGAGACGGAGGGCGAGTTCCGGGCCATGGTGAGGCAATTTCAGTCCGTGTGAGCAGAGGCCCGCAAGGCTGCTCAATGACTGGCTGGGGCCTAGGAGTTAGAAGAAGCACCCGCATCTCCAGAGGCGACCTGACAATTGGTTGGAGGAAACACTCTAAGGTGGTGAGGAGACGCAGGACAACACTGGGGAACCCGCGTAATTGCGATCTCCACCGAAATCGAAAACCCAGTCAGTGGAAAGTAATGGAGTGCGTTGCCACCGACCGGAGCATTGCCCACTTCTTGCGCACCGGTCAAATCACGAGGTTTGCCGGCTTTCGTTTCGTTCATCCTCAACTTAGCGGTTTCCCTGAACTCAGCGAGGCCGTGAGCTGCGGCCATGGACCAACAGTGTAGAATTTGCGGTGGTCAACCCGAGACCCTGCCGCATGCTCTGTGTCTTTGCATGACTCAAAATAAACCATACACAAACCGCCATAACCAAATTGTGAACCCAGTGACAGGCACTGCCTCCATCAAGTTCACTGTCAGCCACCAGGGTCGGCCAGTTGGTGCGACTAATGTCCGTCCTTACCTTGTGCTTTTCAGAGGCCCGGAGGTAATCATCTTGTATGTGGTTTGCCCGTTCCACAACCAGCCAGCAGCCCTAAATGCGACGTGCCAGGGCAAGCAGGATAAATACCAGCTTGTCTGGGAGTCCCTGCTGCGGAAGTACCAGAAGATGTCCATGGAAGCGGTCGTCTTTGGGGCACTTGGATCATAGGACCCCAACAACAACCGATTCATGCGCGACTTCTGCCGCCGACACAAATACCTGCGGCTATTCAATAACCGCGCAATGACGGAGTCGATCGCTGAACTAGCAACATCTACGCTGAGCACATCGGAGCCAAGCAATGGAGAATCACTAGGTAGACACACACTATACTGACAAACACTTCTATGCCAGCCTAAAAACTTCCAAAATACCAAACAAGCACTACACGAAGACTCACCTTCATGCCTGTTCCAAAACGAGCACCAAAACTCTACAATTTTCATGTAAACAAACGATCCTATTTTTTTAGAAAATTGTAAGAAACATTTTATTTTTAAAAACTTCTATTACGCTTCTTTCTCGGACCTCTGGGTCTCGGGTATGAGAAGGGTAGCTAAGGGTGCGTTACAAGTCCCGAAGCCCACCACCAGGAGCCAGCAGGGTAGAATGGGGGTGGCACAGTTGTAGAAGAGGGCGACTTCCGGGCTCTAGCAGCCCAGCAGCAATCAGTGTGAACTGAAGCCCGGAAGGCTTCCCACCATCTGCGTGTCTCTTGGCAGATTCAGGGTCATGGTGACATCTTCTCCCGCGCCAAGGACACCTAGAGTCAAAAGTACCACCCTAAAGTGGCGAGTACACTCCGGGTAAACATGACGTGCGCACGGTACCATGTGCTACACGACAAATCTATCCAAGGAAAGGTGATGGAGTGCACCGCCCCACACACCAGCCCGGTGACACTACACTCCGCCCTGATCTGGTCATTGCCAAGGGTTAGGAGGCGACCATCATCGACGTGAGCTGCCCGCTCGGGAACCGACTCGAGGCTCTGGAGGAAGCCCGACAAGCAAATGTGGAGAAACACAACCCCCTCCGGGAGTACCTCTTCCGCCGCTACTAGCGAGTCAGTGCTGAAGCAATTGACGTGGGTCGGCTCGGATCGTGGAACCGAGGTAACGACCGTGTCCTGACACAACTTTGCAGCAAGACCTACCTCCGGCAGTTCAAGAAGCTCGCAATCAGCGAAATCATCGCGGCTTCACGCGCAGTCCACTCTACGCACGTGGTACTCAGGCAAGAGGAACACGTTCGCCAGTAGTTTTCAGCTGCCACTGCGTGAGAATATTTCAATAAACAAACAGAAATCTCGAGAAAAACATGCTCACATAGGCTCACCTTGAATAAATCAATATTACAAATAAGGCACAGAGTTATGTTCATCGCATGGCTAATGTAAACAACGTTTTGTAAACCTCCGTTCTTACTGTTGTGCCTGGGACCTTTTTCGGTAGCAAATGTGACAAGGCTAGTTCAAGGGTGCATTACAGGTCTCGTTGCCCACCACGAGGAGACCACAGAGGCATGGGCCATTGTGCTTTCACCTCTTCTGCATTATCACCAGGATCGGCCCACAATATCGTTTATGGAGCTGGAAAAATCCACGGAATCCTAGCCATAAACAGGTTCATTGGGAAAATTGGGTGGAGCGCCATTGGAGTCCAGGCTCCCGTGAATACACATGAGCTTGGCAATGCACCATGCAGCCAGAGTGTCGGTCATGTCCAATACCTCCATTTGATGCTTCTGATGAATGATATTTCTCACCGCAGATCGCCCACTATCTAAATAAAACTACTCAGGCTTTCTGTGTGATCGGTCTGCGTGGTCTGGTCACCCCGCAGTACTGCAATCTCCGTTGTTGCAGGTCACGTAAGTTTTTGTAGGCTGAGTTGGAGCGTACTTTGTTAGTGACGTTTCTGACTTCAGATGTCCCTTCATGCGTTTTCGATCGACGAAGGACACCGAAGTTTCGTACGACGAAGGTGATCTTCCTGTATTTTTATGGGTGCACGAAGAAAACTGCCCAGTTTTTCGTGAGCCACAACTTTGCAAGTTTGAGATAAGGAATACCGGAAACCGGCCTTTTATTACGATAACAATTAAATGGACATTCGAGGCCCATTTCTGCCGTCACCGTCAGCGTCGCTGTGAGGTTCCGTACGACTGAAATCTTGTGAGGGTTAGCCGGCAAAAGGGGTTCAATCTCGCGTGCGCGAGCGAGGAACGCGGCCGGGATACGTGCCCTCTCCTGCGGTGCGCGAAGGAGAGGTGTGAGGAGAGGGTGGAGGGGCGTTCTTCTCAGGCAGCTGCTACGGTGCCTCGATGTTCTCCTCGCCCGCCGCTCCGTACAGAGAGGAGACATCCACGGCGTCTACTACGGCGTTGGCCACGCGAAGCGCGGACGCAGTTCCAGACGCTCTGCCGAAAGCCGTGGGGACGCGTTGCCGGCGCTCGTGTGTCTTTAAAGCGATCTGCGACGCGGCTAAAGTGCGCGCCCGCATGGGCATCGTATTCAAAGCGATCTGCTATGACTGCAGAGTGCGCGTAGTGCCGGCAGATTCGTATGCGCTGTGCTTTCGACGTTTCATTCGCGCTGAAGCGAGACATGCATGAAGGTCAATTCGCTTGCAGCTACCGCAATTCCTCACCACAGCATTTTCACAGCGAGTTTCCGCGCTCATCGAGGGAGATGTGCTCGTGTTTCGCTGTGCATGCAACAATGACGTGGAAAGAAGTAGACACACAAAGACAGCGCTGTCTCTGTGTGTCTTCCTTTCTACGTCCTCGTTGAGTAACGCTTATACATTCTATCACTGTTAATTTAGTCAATAAGCGAATGTTTACAATTTTATACGACCGATAAAGCTACCATCCTTAATTCATACGGATATCTACCAATTTGCTACGCAATCGGTGCGCCGCCTTTCGGGCGGTACTGCGAATTTGTGCTGTCACTTTCGATCTTCCCTTTTGTGTTCTTCACGTTCTTGCTTTCTGTGTCTCTGAATATCCTCCCGAGCCTCCACGATCTCCTCGTCATCTCTGCCCCTTCCCTCTCTCGCATCAATAACCTCCGCTTTCTTTAGCTCTTTCGCACAATCAATACCGAATTCTGCGCATATCGCGTTTAGGTCCATTCTGCACAACTTCCTCCAATCCATGGCTACGTCTCTTTTGCCGACAAGTTTCTCAAGGAATTAAATGTTGAAGCAAGGTATCTTTCAACAAGGCTTCTAACGCCTTTGTTACCATGAAGAACCACGTTAACCATGGCAACTCTCGAGGAGAAAAGGCCGTACCATGTCGAAGTCGAAATGCTGCGCAGATTATCTCACCGCTGCCATCCAGTGTTGCGACTGGAAGTCGTAAGACGGGGAACTTACTTTGCTCGTGCAGGAGTAAGGGAACGTGATGCTGGTCCCGATATTCAGGTTGTTTGACAAACACGTTTATATTTGCATTTTTAAAAGAAAATTCAAAGTAGCACAGAGAAAGCTCATGAAGAGGTTGTAGAAGCCGATGGTTTCCACTTTCCATTGTTTCTTTATTGCCCTGTGTGGTCATTGTTCAGACAGTTTCCCCAATCCGGCATCAGGAGACCGCTGCCCTCAGGTCCCACCAATCTACAGGTCAGTTGTCCTTTCCCTCCGAAGAGAGCTTTGTCGGAAACGCGCGCACATCACTGGGCACAAACAAAGGAAAGGAGGGAACGTATGCTGACTGCGGTCGTACACTGACTCCGTCCACGGCGTGGACATGCCGATTAGGGCGGCTGACAGGTGATGGACCGTATCACTGCACTGACCACATCTTCGGCGTGGACGTGCCAATTTGGGCGGCTGACATGATAGTCGTATCCTTGCTAATTACCCAAACCTCCCCTAACCAAAGAACTCTCGTGTTGGCCATAAATCATTCGTTTTGAGAACCATTTTGACGAGGCCGTCAGCCCGTTCCCCTTTATCGCGCTATGCGTTTCTATGCGTTCTTTGCCTAGTACTATGCGTTCTTTTATGCGAAGCATATTACGAGAGCTCAACCCAGCTCCTCAGACGCGGCGGTGTCGCCATGAAACCACGTGACACCGTGACGTCACGACAGAGGAGAAGTGGCTTTGGCTCAACTCTTGCAAGACGGGCTGGGTGGGAATCGAACCAGGGTCTCCGGAGTGTGGGACGGATACGCTACCACTGAGCCACGAGTACGATGCTTCAAAGCGGTACAAAAGCGCCTCTAGTGAATGCGGTGTTGCCTTAGAAACGAGCTGTTTCTAAGGCGTGCGTCTCTTGCTCAGGCGCACATTTCGTTGCCGCGCCGAACGCTGCTTTGCTCGACGCTCACCGCGTCCAATGCGGGGCGCGTAGTCGCTGCCCTGTAGCCCATTGTCTTACACCCCTTGGCGGGTCGACGGGAACGCTGTCGCGTTCCACTCTTGAAGGCGAAGCAGTAATGCATGAGTTGTTTCTTCGTCTAGCCGAACCAAATATAGCCAAGCAACAGCAGTTCACCAGGCTAAACAGTGGTTCAACAACTAAAATAAAGGCTAGTATGCTTCGCATCCTGGGCTTAACCTTAGCTAAGCCACAGCCGTTTTTTTGTTAACAAATCGGTGTTTATCTATGTGTGAAAAGAACATGGAGCTGGTGCACACAAATGAAAAAAAAGCAAAACACACACGGAATTATGTGAAGGCACACGGTACCTCTTCAGTGGTGCTGATTGCCACAGTGTTATTGCAAGAAACTACAAGAACGCCATACAGGAATCAAACGCAAAAATCGGAGTACACCTAATCACTTATGAGTTTGAATGCGAAAGCATTATTAGTCAATTGCAGGCCGCTGAGTGGTGCGTCGAGTTTTGCGCTGCAAGTTATGTAACATAGCGGTACGAGCTGTACAAGTCGCCAAACAGCAACAGCCTGCGGTGCCAACGCCGTGTGCCACCGACGGGCGTCCTGCGCGACAACAGACCGAGGAAACAGCAGCGGCCACTAAAGGCCGGCAGGCGCGCGCAGCAGCAAAGCGCAGTGGGGGTGAGAGAGAGAGAGAGAGAGGAAGAGAGAGGAAGAAAGAGAGAGACCACGCACCAGATTCCGAGAGCGAGATGGTGGCTGCATCACACATCACTCGACTGCCTCGCCGCAGGTGTCGCGCCACGTCTCGCCCGGCTGTGTCGCATCCCGTATCTGTTCCTTCGAGACGCGCTGGTGACTGGTTGTAGCAGCCAAGGGAAATTTAGGCGTCATTTGATGCTTTCGCATCAACAATAATTTTATTATTCTGATAGTAACTGTAGGACACTCCAAGCTCAGTTTTGCCGTCGCCGAGATGTGCTTATAAAGTCCAAGAGCGATAACAGCATCGCCGCGCATCGTATGCTGTATGTGCGAGCGAAAGCACATGAGGGAAGCCGACGATCGCACCTTAATCTGGCGCGCGTTCTCGCCGCTCTTGCGTTGAAGCGATAGACAGCACGAATGTCACTTCGCTCGCTGCAGCTGCCGCGCTTGCTCACACCGGCGCTTTGGCAGCGAGAGTCCGCACTCATAGAATGCAATGTGTTCATGTTTGCTTGTGTAAGCTCACACCATGCATGTTAATTCAGTTCTTCAGGGAACGTTTCCCAATTTATAAAGCCACTATAGCTTCTTCGCATGGCTACACACTAATTTGCTATTGCAATTGATGCTTCGGCTCTCGGGAGAAACTGCGACTTTCGGGTGAAAGCTTGCGACAGTGTTATGAGACTGGCATTCATTCATTAGGCTGTTAAGATTTCTTTGATAGGTACCGGTGTTAGAAGCACGCTGCTCATGACCACAATAACTAATAATTTAGTCATGCATGTTATATTGTTATCGCACTGTTAAGCTGGTACGGTTAAGCTGTCAAGTTGCACGCAAAAGCATGGCGATCCGGGTTCCCTTTACGGAAGATCTAAGTCCTTCCACAGATTCATGACGTCACTCTCCTTGGTTTTCTCTGCTATACAAGCTTTAGTCTTCGCAATATAATCTGTTGTGTAGTGGTCTCGCCAGTCTCCTATCATTCCCTTGCGCACAAGGGCTGAGCCCTTGTACATTTTTTTCTGTATGTTCAGTTTTTTGAAGAATTCAAGAGACTTCAGATTTCTTTCAGGCGGAAGTTCTCCCAGCGCTTTTATACGCTCGGAAGGGGTGTAATCAAAGATGGCCTTCATGTTCTTAAGACTTGATGACTGCAAGATTTTCTCGTAGAACTCCGTGTCTTCACTCAAAGCCGTACCATGCTCTTCGCCAAGGAAATCTGCAATCTTCAATACTAATTCCCTGGTATTCATTTTCAGCTGCTCGTAGGTAAAGAACAAGACGTTGGGCTCGTTTCTCATCTCATACCAGGGAAGAAGGTGGCCAAAGTATTCACCGTAGGGGGTCTTGCCGTAGTGAAAGCATTCAAGGAAGCTGCCAAAGGACACGTCTTCTGTGCTCCTGAGCGTGAAACCTTTGTAAAAGTAACAGCACGAAACAGAGCAGTCGTAAGGGTTTCTCGCGACATTAATGTACTTTGCACGCATGGAAAACACTATAGCATTGAGTGGCAGGTGTGTGACCAGGGGCCCTTTTCTCTCAGGGGTCGTGGCACTCTCTGCACCCAAAAGCTCGATTAGTGGAGAACAAAGCATATATTAGGCGGGACTCTTGGGCGGCTCTGCTTTTGTCAAAATGTGAGACAATGTACTGAGTCCAAGTCGTCCCGCATTTCGGATATGTCACAATTATGACGTCATCTGTGCGTGGCTCGTACTGCATGGCCGAAAGCACGTTCTCTTTGGGAAATACGGACTGCATTGGAACGCTCTTGATGCTCTTGTAATCCTCAGGATCCATAGCCACAGGGGAACCACCTGCGAAATTGTTAGAACTGCAGTCACTGCACACCAGAAAAGGATATGAACAGAGCAAACGAGGTTCAAAATACCTTCAACGTCTATGACACGTCCCAGGAAGAGCAAACGCACGAATCTTATTTTGTAACAATGGTAAAGAACAATTGCAATGGTAACGGTTGTTATTCTGATACTCAGACGTACTCGAAGTATTGTACTGAAGAATTGTCATAAGCAGTCGGCGCACAATATGTTTTGCAATACGGCAAGCGCAACAAAGGTTCGCACAATCTTAGCCCTGTACAATATGGCGTCCCTTTGCTCTAACAGCGATGAGCGTGTTGCCGTTCGGAAATATTGTATTCCAAAGGTTTATTATTATTTTTAAAGGCTCTACAACAAATTATTAGGTCTGTACACAAACAGCAATGAATATTCAGTGTCGTTTTTTGTAATAAGGGAATAGCTTCTCGTCAGCACCAATTCACACATATTGACTTTGCAAACGTTTGACGACATATAAAATGTATACAATATTCTTACTATGTCACAATAGTGAGTGTGACTGAACAACCAGAGTTTCGAAAGTGTGGTTCTTATACGCCCCGTTAGGCGGTTTTAGGGTAGCTTTAGCCAAGGGCTCACATCTGCAGGGTCTGATACCAGACACCGGGCAACAATACTCGACCGCGTCAATTGCTGACGGTGATATATAGAAATGTTGACGGTGATATAGAGTTGACGGTGATATATAGAAATGATTAAATTCTGCGGAGAAAGGTTTCCCATGCGAAAAGTGCAGTGTTTTGCACACATTAAGTTCGAGAAGAATCCGTGCATATCTGAAGTTCTCGACAGTACTTCCTTAATGGCAGTCATGTCCCACTCCCAGGGAAACTGTCCGGCGACAGCGTCGAAATTAAGATTTTCGCACCACAATTTTCGACACAACTGTTTCTACGCATTTATGTTTAATTTTGTTTTCTGGAAACTGCGCGAAAACGCAGGACATACAAATGGACAGACAAGGGTCTTAACTAACAATTCTCTCTAATATTCCACCAAGCCAACACTTAAGAAAAAAAAGGAAAAGACGGGACAAGAGCGTGCGCACAAGTAGCGGAACAAAATCAATATGGTTGAAATGATATGCACTATAGAAAGATTGAAATGAGACGGTTGTTTACATAAACGTTGCTACTTTCTCTCTGTGGAAAGCTTCGAAAATCAGTGACAGGCACTCCTCGTGGTATTTGAACACAATGGGGCACAGCCACATTCAAGGCAAAGCAGTGACAATTCTTCCTGCTTAAGTCATGAACCAACTTGCCCTAATGCGGGTTCTTCTACAGGTAAGTTTCTTTGTTGCAGGTACTTTCTGGCTATAAAGTGCAGGCGGGTTTGCTTGCCTGATTCTATAATGCTTCTTTATTTCGTTGCCCTTTTGCCAATGAATCCGTTCAATGGTGTTGTTACCGCGATAAATGTCCCTGTTCTCCATGAGAATGTCAAAATATATAGTCACAATGGTCATAGTAAAGTTTCTGTGTACCGCGTGAGGCATGTAAATCTCAATGTTGAACCAACCTATGACGTACATTCGAACGAATTCCAATAGTTACTTTGTCGTACATATGGCGCCCAATACAACTAACGACAGGTGATCACCAACAGGTGTTTATTCAGCTTCGTTTCCGCAATAATATTGCACTGCTGCGAACGCTGCAGGTGGTATCATTCAAGGTGCGTAGTTACACATCTCATTTTCCTCAACTGCCAGCCCATCGGTACTAGCTTGCCATTAGCTAACTCTCTAACTTAGACTTTGGAGCGCTATCGAGCGTTACAGCAACGGCTCGAGTGAGCCATTTTTGCATGACAGTATGCTTATTCCCAGACAAGATTCACTCACATTTTAAAAATGCGAAGGCTAATGGCATAAAGGAAAATGTTGAACTTTTTTTTATGCCCTAGGGAGCGACAAGACCTATATAAAGAAGTAATTCTTAGGAGAGGCCATAATTGTGTACATCGTAAAGCCATTTCATTTCACCAATCTGCTCGTGTGTAGCTTCATTTCTTGATTCTCTGTCCTGCCGCAATGTGCTTGTTTTGCATGTCAAAGCGTTTTTGTATTTTGGACGTAACATTATTGAAAGAAGAAATGGTTAAGAGAAAATTTTAGGAAAAATAAAAGCAGCCATGAAGGCACAGGAAGGTCATGGACTTGGAGGAAAGTTAAATACATTCTTAATAGAGGAAGGTATTAGTGCCCCAGCAGTTAAAAAATGAATACAAATTTGCTTTGTCCATATGCTTCTATATTTTTTCGCTCACGCCCACGATGAAGATTATCATCGTCACTATCCTGGTCATAACATCTTCAGGCGACGTTCTAATCCTTATCTCAAAATATCATTTGAAGTGCTATATAAATTTTTCGGGCTGGTGATATACACCATATTACATCAGATTAGGAAACTTCAAAAACTAGTGATTAGAGTTATGTGTGATTCTGAAAGTGCTGATCCAGTATCACATTTTAACGTTTCAACTACTGCGTGAACAGAGCATATCCATGTACGCTTACTGGGTTGTGAGGTACAACCACCCATTTAACGCTTTGATATTGTATTCTTTGTCACTTCAAACCAGAAATGTTAGTAGAGGACATTTTGATCTTGCACTGTCTAGTAAAGTGCACATTGAAGGTCTTCTAGAGTATCAGGTAATAAAATTTGTAATTAACTGCAAGAGGAAATCATTATTTCCTCGAACTTCTAAAAGGCTGTCAAGCGTTACCGCTTAACCTTGTTAACGTCACAATAAACGTCCAGATGCCGCAATTGATTTTCAGTACAGTGCGCCGACAATTAACCTTTTAGTTAATATTGTGGTAATTTGGAGATATGTTTTTCTGCATTGTGCTAATGTAGTAATGTATAGCATTCTTATCTCATCGATTCTTATAATGACGTAAGGTACTTCGAACTTGGCTTGTATTGCTTTTTTGCCATTGCGCTATACTCATCCTGTTACCGATTATCTTTGTACTATGCTAGGTATTGCCTGTATTTCGTTTATCGGAGCTTCAACTTAGTGACAGGTACGACAAATGTTTATTTACCTGTATTTTGTTATATGTAAATAAATACTTCATTATCTTCTTTACCTGGCCTTCACCACAGCGTCACGAGAAACAAAAACTTTCCTTCCGGCTGAGATTAGAACCCCGGCACCCTGTCGACTTGTGAGTTGAAGCATGAGATGCAATTCATTTCGCCATTGCTCAGCTTTGGCGTCTTATAACTTGGGCGGAGTTTTGCGATACACTCAAAAGCTGAGGGCAATGGCATCTTTGCATGCATATTAAAGACCATACGAGGTAATGCTGTGTGAGCAAAGACGACTTTGAGTGCAGAGAGAGAGAGATTCAAATGAGAGCAAAGCAGGAAAGTTAACCAGAGGTAAAACCTCCGGTTTGCTACCCTGCACTGGGGGAAGGAGAGGGGAAGTAAAGACGGAAAGAAGAGCGTGAAAAAAATAAAAGCGTGACAAAAATATGAAAAGGGATGGAATGGGGTCATTATAGTCTTTCTAATAGGCCACTGTCAAGTAAAAAGGTCAACAAAGCCTTGACCGACTTTTGCTGCGACGACAGTTCATGTGGGCATTGCAATATTGACTGTTCTGAAAGTAGCCTGCCGTCAAGGCGTGCCAACGCGGTGCATGCATTGTAAGAAAGAAAATAGTAGCGTTCGTGGTGACACACTGCTGCTGTCATCGAATCGGTATAAAATTATGGGGAACAATCAAATCTGCCGATGCGATGTATTTACTACCTGCCTATTAGTGGCTTGGTGTTAAAAATGTGATAACACTTTATATGCATGGTAGCTTAACAAACCGTCCCATTCCGAAAGTGACGAATGTATCGAAACTGTTCTGGCATGCCTGAAAGCCCATGCAAAGAATGAAGGCAACCAACTCTTTGCATCACCTTAAGCAGCAACAGCAGCTTAAGTGCTTCTACTTCGGCAGCAAGGAAAATGTTAAGGTTACTTAACCTTCTACTGTGCCTATGTATACTTCTAGCGTTTGAAGCGGCCACGCTGCACTGTAGACTATGAAGGACGCAGTACTAGGATATATTTATACTTAGAGCAGTGCATGCTACGCCCTAAAAGGCAGCTCTCGAAGTTTGGTAATTATAAACAGTCAAGCGTAGCGTATGCGTCGTGCGCTGACGATCATGTCTGCGAGGTATTGTAGTGCAGGGTGTTGCAAAAAGAGGGAAACCAATGCCCACCGTCTCAAAGAAGCGAAGTGTGAAGCAAAGTCTCTCGAACGAGCGGCGCTCCCAGCCACGTAGTGAAGGGCACACGCCCACATGTCGTGATGTAAAATGCAATGCAAGCGACTTCAGACACCATGCACGTGACTTCAGTTAATCATCGAGTGTGCAAGGCACAGCTCCACTGCTGTACATGCAGCACGCAAAAAAAGAAAGAAAAAGGGGGTGGAGTACGATGAGTGAATGTAACGTGAATATTCAGCATCATTAAGTGAGTGCGCAGGGAACACCGCCATCGGATGCGAGTCGAAGCAAAGGTAGAGACTTTCTCCGTTGGCAGTTTTCTGGTGGCATGGTAACAGCCCAGTTATCTTATCCTGAATGTGCCAATAATGAACTGATCTGAATACTTTTGGTGATAGAAGGTCTCTCGCACGAAGATTTACGACTTTTGTGTATCACCAAAATTTGCGATAAGGCGTCGTGCGGGGCCTTCAATCTATATGCAAACTACCTTTTTATTGTTCCAACTTCACGAAACAGCCGCACAACTGCTGTTTGATCCCGCGTCCGCGAACACGGAACTGAAAGACGCAACAACGTGCCACATACTTCTAGCCGCGCACGCGCAGCATTTTCATGGTTTACAGGCTCATCACTCTATCAGATTCACAATTTCAGCAGGCTGCACTTGTCTTGCTATTGCGTTCATTCTGTTTGATCAATTTATTAAAGGATGCTTGTTTTGGGGTATGTCGTGATGTACCCAAATATTTTTGCGGTATTGTAGCGGTAACTATTCTTGCCTATACTGCTATTCATTCTCGTAGACCTGCTATTCATTCTCAAGATCTAGTGGAGAGATGACGAAGGAGAGCGGGTAAACGGAGCCACTTAGCACGGGCTCATTTAGATAATTTTGTTGTATACACCTGAAAAGGACACAGAGAAAGATAGACACCTATACTGAGTGACATATTCCTAATCCACTTTAACAGAAGATCGTCGCAGCAATGGCAAGAGCTGTCGAGATCATGTTTAATTATGTTGGCAATTATGTAGTCTTTGTTCGCAAGTTGAACAATACACAAATTGCCTTAATATGTGAAATATTTTGCGAGGGCGCCATTCTGGCCAAAGTTTCGTGGTGGAGCTTGCTCGGGAGAACGTCCTGCTCTTTAAGCCTGTCCATTTCCGTTGGCGATAGAAACCGGGGCCTAAAAAAAAACCTCTTGGATTTTTCGTCGAACCATTGAAAGTAATAAAACAGTGTCACTTTATTGCGCTCTTCGCTGCTCAGATCCTGCACTAGTAACTTGACACTAGGTTTCGCGATCGATATTTCGGCTAGAAATAGCCATATACAACTATTCACCTAATCGGGCTGCCTTCAGGAAAAGGAAATACTGAAGGGGCCCTTAACCATTCTTTATCAAAATGTAGAAATGCACTTGAAGTTAAATTAGACCGCTTCAGAAATATATTGCAACAAAAAGTACTTCAAAATGCGTTCAGCTGAAGCGGAGTGACTGGCAATGAAATATCGCGTTAGCGGTGCTTCCATTTCTTATTCAATGGCTTGTACGGCGAAGCCTACGATGGAGCCGGGCGTGCCCACTACGCTCCGCCTCCTAAATGTCACCGTAGCGTGCAGTTCAAATTGATTTTAGATGCTCCCTTTTAAGAAGCAAGAATTAGTTGAAACACTCTCTAAATGCTGCATGTAATGTAGAGCATCTTCAATGTTCGGGTTCTTCTGCCCAAAATATTTTGACAAGTAGCTTAAAACGCGCACGCGTAAAGCTGAAGAGTCACTAAAAGGCTGAGTGAGAAATTGCTACGATTAACGCCGTTGTCTGCAGGTTTTGGAGCTTGATGAGTGACGGAAGTCATGCAAATATTTGGACCATTTAGTCCCACGAGCATGGAACTATGAAAGTCAGCGCAGGTCAATAACAATGCACTGTGGTGAACATTTCATTAAATACCAACAGACTAGGAAAACTTCTTTTCGGGTGACCTTGTGTTTGGCACACTGCACCAGGTTTGTGCTGTAAAATTATAAAATGAAAGGAAATGCTAATGAAAGGACTCAGGAGAATGAAATGCAGGTGCTACACCTATAACTATTCAGAACACATTGCAACATATCAGCTGCCCAGACGCATGATAACAAGGGTAAGGTAAGAGCAAAAACGGAATAATCATTGTCAGGTAGTTAACTGTATCATTTCCGCATTATATAAAGTGACTGAGGTTTCGGTAGCATAGGCTCCATCAATGATATGAATATTATATGCCTAGAACAGTTACTGCACAATTTTATCCTTATTTTTCCGAGGATCCTCATATCAGAGACGCACCGGTTCAGAGAGACAAGATCGGCAATGCGCTTAAAGTTAGCGCCTAAATATTCATTTAAACTATTCCAGTAATCCAGTATTCCCTCATCCAATAAGTAGGGAAGGCGCCCGTTTGTTCAACATCTGATATACCTATCCTCCGACACATACGTAGCGATTGACTTGCATGACTGTAATCCAAATCACGCAAAGTGCTAGAGAAGCTTCTTAGTAGCCAACATGTCTGGGTAACTTGAGGATTGTTGGAGCCGTTCCTACCTTTCCATGGTGAGACAACGTCTGTCATGCAAAAATAAAGTAGTGTAGGTTGTGAAATTTGGAAGAGAAAATTACATCGAGATATTATGTAGCTTGGTGTGAACGTTTTCTTTATTTCCCATATCGCGACCACTACGCGAGCAATTTGTTTGCTTTCTAACCTTCTGACTCGTCTCAGTTGGTGCGCGAGCGTGTCAATAAAATTTTTAATTGGCGTATGTCCCAAGGTGAGCATAGGCGCGTAATGACGGCAATCGGTTCTGTACGTTCCTTAAGAACGTGAGGGAATGGGATGGAAATAAATACCAGCGCCTGAGAAGTAAAAGGCCACTTTACTTTTATTATTATTAGAATTATGCCCCCAATGCACTATGAAGAAAAAGCATATTTCCAGTGGATGAACAATACAGTTTCGCCAACATCGAGTCACAGTGTAGCAATACATGCGACATACATGCAGAATACTCGAAGCACTACTAATTCTGTGTGACACGATGTATTCATATCAAACAATCATCACAAGAAAGCGCTGCGCAATATAATCACTTACATATCAATTAAAGCTACCAATTTTGCTGCTTGCATTGAGCTAGTAGCCTGTGTTACAGAGTAATAACGGACGCAGTGTTACGTTTATTCGCGTAGAATTCCACATTCATCGTCACGAAAAGGCACAGTGGGTCAGATTTAGCAGCTTGAACAGGCAGAAAAACAAACTTTCAGCACTCACACCTTTTTTCAGTAAATGCCATTTGCTGGCTTAGGCGAAATTTGAATAGAAGTGCAGGTAATGCCTTGAAGACTAAATCTCAAGAAAATAAAAAAAACAGCTCAGATGAAACCGCCGCGTTCAAGTGAGTAATCCCATGCAGTATGACGTAATTGCTATACAGAGGCTTGCACAAGCCGGCTAAACTTCGCTTCAGACGCACTGGTCCGTAGGGGTCATCGAGACACAACCAGTACACCGGAACATAACAAATTGCCATTTTTTGGGGTGTTGTACGGCAAAATAATCTTAAAGGAAACTATTACTTTATTTAGCGTATTCTGAGCCAACATTTCGAAACGGTTTTAATACAGAGCCTTTGCTGTTTTACCGTTCCTCGCCGCACCTAATCACGCCTCAATGCTGCTGCACTGCACGATATCTCCAATAATAAGTTTTTTATATGTTTTCTTTCCTAGTTTAGCAGCCTATGTAGACCAACCATGGTACACCTTCGAACCACACATCCCGTGATTTGGGGGCACAGATGGGCGAGTTGTCTGGGGGGGGGGGGGGGGGGCGTTAGGTGGAAAACAGGCATTTCGTACCTGTTTGCGAACTTCTTCATAGTTTGGCTAAGCTTGTTAAGGTATCGCACCTCAAGCGTTTTTTTTTTTTCGAGTTTTAAGATTGACCTTTTCGCGCACCTTAGTTTTCTTGCTTCATTCGAGCTTCTGCGGCAACGATTTTGCCATTGAACACACCACCGACTGAGATAAGACGACTTTTAAAAGCCGCTGCACCTGCTGTTGAAAACAAGTCTTTATCTGGTGAACACACAATTTTTTATGCAAGGAACGCAAGCAGGACGTTGTAATGCCTTTCTTGGGGAAAGTTCGAGTGGGCAAAGTTGCATGGTAATTGATCTTTTTTCGCGCTGCCACCTTCCCAGATGTTCGCCTAAAACCATAACTACATATCAGAAAGCTGCTGCATGTTGTACACCGGAAGGTCATACGTAAACGATAGGCCATTGCCATGAAAGTTAAAAAGATTTAGAACGTTGTTGATGGCGTTGTCTGTCAAGAGCAATGGTGCTTCAGCAGTGACCTTTTCTATACGCATGGGTATCCGGTTGAAAATCTGCTGAAGTGAATAAATTTAGATATGGGGTTTTTCAACGAACATGTAGCCAGGTGTAGCTCACCCAACGCGAAAAAGGTGTTGTTACCCCAACTGTGTCCACTGAAAAATCTTAAACAGAAGTATTTTAACGCTCTGCTTGGAGTCCACGTCTAGAAAATTGTGAGCCCGTCAAACAAAAAGTGCTGTTGACAATCAGGTTTAATGGCTTTTAAATGTCGGCATCTCTCAGTCGGTGTTGATGTTAGCAGCGGAAACATTGCTGCAGAAGTTGAAAGAGAGAAACACTTCATTGTGATAAAAGCAAAGAGGTTGGTCGGAACTGCTTTGCCTCTAGCCCGCTGCTCTGTCGAAGGGAGGGGGAGAACAGGAAATGGAAGGAGATAAATGTAGTTACCAGAAAGATGATGATGACGACTGTCGAAAGTGTGTTATATAAATATGTGATGCACAATCTGCACACACAGCTCACCTTCGTCACAAAGTGCGAGCCTCTCACTGTCTGTCACTCTCTGGCAGGACCGGGCCTTGCCAGCATTCTATACTATGGCGGAAACCCTCGAGGTCAGTATTTTTAGGACTTTTCATAGCACTGACTTAATCATACTGTCTTCATGACGCTTGCTTTCAACCAAGATTATATGGTAGGGAGAAAGCCAGATGCAGGTAAGTGTGAATGAATGCGCCCGGAAGGTTAACGACGATATGAAATCTATCGCGGAGAATGATAAATCACGTTGGATAAAGCTCGTCGAAGTGGCAGCGGGTGAAGAAACAATAAATAAGGCCATACCAGATGATTTTGTACGCAAAGGAGTAGTGGGGGACTGGCGAAATTGCTTCACCCCTGAACAGGGGATTCGCATGAAAGACAGGATCGCAGGGAAAACAACCAGAAGTGGTGTTATGAGTTTGTGGAATGACATTGGGCTGCCGTAACAGATGCAATTGGTGTAAGAGTTTCTTGTGCGTGTACTGCAAGTTTAACATGTGGACTGAGTGAAGAGATATGTCCGCGCATTAAAGGTCCATATTAAAAAAAAGGCGACAGCTTCAATTTCAACATAAAGGAGTCCCCCGTGTACTGGGCCGCTTTAGAACGAGCGGTTGGCAAATAGTTTTTGTTGCACTGTACATGTGCTAGTCTTTATAATGGTATTGTGGGCTTTACTATGAACACGATTAACTTTTGCCGGTTGAAAAATTGCTAAGGAAAGTAAAGCATTAAGCTACATGCTTCAAAGCATTGCGTATGCCGGAATATTTTAGCATCGTGATAATGTAATAGAGTGAAGTTTCAGTACATGCTGCGAGTGACGTAAATCTGCGAAAACAGGACGCTACCATCTGACCCCATTAGGGCATAAGTGTTACAATATTTGTCATTGGAGCAGTATGCATTCATGACGTAAGGAAACACGTGCTTTCAAATTGCATTTCTGCATAACCACTTAGATAAGCATAGATGATGATTAGCAGCCGATAAAGGGTACAAGAGTTGAGGATCGCCATTCCGCCGCTAGAGTTTGTGAAGGACTGCGTTTAGCTAGGTCAATTATTCACAGGGTCCCCTGGTTATTACAAGGACATTTACAAGGGAATAAAAGCGGGTTGGAGTGCATAGTGCAGACATTCTCAGATTTTGACTAGAAGCTTACCATTATCCTTGAAAAGGAAGGTGTACATTCAGTGCATTTTACCGGTCCTAACATAAGGTGCAGAGATTTGGAGACTGACCAAGAAGCTTGAGGACAAGTTAAGGACCGCGCTAAGAGCGATGGAACAAAGAATGCTAGGCATAACGTTGAGAGACAGAAAGGAAGCGGTGTTAATTAGAGAGTAAACGGGGATAGTTCATATTCTAATCGACCTTAAGAGAAGAAAATGGAGCTGGGCAAGTCATGTAATGCGTAGGCTAGGTAACCGGTAGACCATTAGGGTTGCAGAAAGGGCATGAAGAGAAGGGAGGTGCATTGCGCAATGCTTTACACATACCTGGACACTAGCTTTCAAGAAAACGCTTAATGCTCGGGAAAGCAAGCCAGGTTTTATAGTTCAGTTTACAGGCGTGGCTGGAGCACACGGGATACCGCTTCATAGAGAGCAGAATAGCTGTGGATGCCTCAAGTAGTACAGCTTCCACTTGGGGACGCAAGGTTACGTAGCATCCCACATTATGTGCGCACCTTCTCGCTGACAAATGCAACGCACCATATTTTGATGGCGAGCCTAAGTGCACTTCAGTGGCTGCCGGTCGCTGAAAACGTGCCACTGCACTCGTTCGGTGATTAATAAATTCACATATGTTATATCTCTCCGGTAATACCTGCGCCACATTTTGCGACATAAAGGTTCGTCGAATTACCTTAGGCATCCTTTCATCTTTATTTCATACGCACCGCACTTATTTAGTCGCGAATGTGAGCAATGAGTAACGTTTTCCTAGCCTTCGTAGGGATTCCTACTATGTGTGGAACGGGGCATTGTCCTTCTATGCCCTAATAACTGGAGACACGTTTTCGCCTGAAATCACAAAGCAGGACGATTAAAAGAGTAAAAGCTGTTGGAAGCAGTCTGCCTTTGTGGCCAGACATTCCCGCCGTGAGAATTTCGTGCAGCATCTAAGGTATGTGGCAATTTTAACACGTTTACACTTGGAGGGGAAGGTATTTCAGGTGTAAAATGAACAAACTAAAATAATAAATGAATGTTAAAAAGGTTATCGTCGGAAAATGGCTTTATCGTGCAATGATAAAGAAGTACAGCATTAAATGGCCAAAACTGAAGCCATGTTTACCAAATCTCTTATAGCAACACAGCTCTTTAAAAGAGTTAGCGAAAAATTATTTGTCACAATAAGGTAGAACATTTCTTTTGTAGATCTTTTATTGCGATAATTATCTGACGTAATAGTTCTGCGGAAACGCGCAAGGTTGAGGGAAGTAATTAGGAAAAGGAAAATGAGACATCCAGCCTAACGTAGCTAAGTGCTACAAAGGAAACCCAAGAATGATCTGTTTAGCTATTTCTATTACTGTTCTCACTAAAGCAAAACTAAACGCGAACAAAAAAGCAATAAGGAGAATTCTCATTCCATGTGAATCCGACAACGTGCTTCACGTATAGCACGGAACACAGATCGGACTTAAATTGAGCATTTGCAGCTTCACGTTAGTCTTCATGGGGTTTCTTAAGGCGATGTCATTGCTGCAACACACACACTTTTACGTGTGTATACACATCACTTAATTAGCAATATGTTCACATTACGAGAAGATACACATTTCCCAACATTTTTAGCCGAAGTTTAAGTATTACTCCTAAGCCCGCTATTGCAGTTACCTGAACAAACTCCATCGAGTAGTACTTCAACACATGGGGTAATAGCCATACTTCCCAGCCTGACATTTAAGATCCAGGTTTTAATGTGTAGCAGCACGGGGGCTGAGCCTTTCTAGAAAGTAATGCTATAGACGACTGACACTCCAATTCTTACGCTCTAATTTGTGTTTAAATTATACTGAGCTGAAAGTTAGGTAGTCTGAGCCTACCCGCTGTGCATTAGGTTTCTTTTAGGAGGGACAAAGATGACGATTTTGCACTGTGTTCCTTCAAACGAGAAGAAATAGTCACGCCAATGCAGCGACGGCACTTTTTCAACGAAATGACAGCAGCGCTGTTCTGAATTCACCCGGCAATAAGCCTGAGGTCTGAAGTTCTGCACATCTTCATCGTAGACTGCATCTATATCTAGTGTGATTATACTGAAGGTACCACTCATAAACGGCTGCGGATGATGAGTTTTAGTGGGAGCTTTGAGTAGTGCGGAAATCTAGAAGAAACACGTAAAGTTTTCCATAGCTTGCTACTTTGGCGGTGAATACAAAACATGAGGTACATACAATGCTGGCCTACATTCTTTGCCTTTATTATTGTCCCTTATGGTGCGAACAGCTTGTGCAGTGAAACAGTCAGAATAAACCAATGGCAATGCATTTTGCCTTTCATGATGTTGCGTTAGAAACAAAAATTTGAACTCTAATGCAGATTACGTGCAAGCTTCGCGATTTACGGGAAATAGCGCATTATTCATAAAATATAATGCTGATGTTTTTTTCCTCTGTGAAGAGTTAACGTCCGCCAGAGTGAAAGTCGGGGAGGCGGATCCTTCAGCCCCTCCCCCCGCCGAAATATTTTCGTGCTGTCATGCACCTCTGCCCAAAACAACCCCCGGCGCCGGAAGGTATTGTGGATTTGTCTAGAATTTCTTTTTCACGTTCGAAAAGGCATTTTATCACCCACATCGCGATCTCAGACTGAATTACGTGGCAGCACCAATGCACCAGGAGCCACATAGCGCAAATAGCCCCATCCGAGCATAACATTGCAAGGGCGTTTTGATGGCAAGCGGGCTCGTCGCGGCATCTCGCGGAGGCCGCGGAGTCTACGGAGCGCATGGATTTGAATTTCGAAGCTTCGAGGGTATAAAGTTCCCATAAATTTTCATGCAAACTGACATTTCCAAAGTCTTGCTCCAGATTTCCTATTCTGAAGCTCTGTGGGTTTAGTGTTCTTGCAAACATTTGACGCCCAAGGTGCATTGATATTTCTTAATACGTTCACCGGACCATACAACAAGACAAGCTGAATCAAAGCATTATCAGACAAGTTGACAAAACACGCTGCGAGGTCCCATGAGACGAAGCGTTGTGGTGGTTAATTTGCGTCGTGATGCCAGAGAAAAGAATATCAGCATTTTTTAACCTGCGCCAAAGCATCCATGTCAAGGCACTAATGTCAGCAAAGGTAACAACATTGTTATTCATTTTTCTACATTATTCGCGAGCCCACAATGAGCCTTTGCCATTTTCTAGTTCTCGCTACCCGAGTGCTTCCAGAGCTAGCCATAGTGCACGCATTTTTCTCGTGTTGTCCAGACCACCGCGCGGCGCACCTCGGTGGGCCTTCGTGTTTGTCTGGCCGAGTGGATTTTCGCCTGGCAGAGTTTTAGACGCGTTCTGGCTTACAGACAAAAAAGAAACAACGGTCTCTCGCCGCCGTCACTGTGGGGACTCCACGGATTGCAACGCGTTTGCTTGAGCGTAACCTCACCGGATAAAGCCGGCCAGGTTGATGTTATATTCCTCGATTTCAGCAAAGCCTTCGACAGGGTCTCTCATTTTGGTTTGATAACAAAACTAAGCAACTATGGGTTTCCACCTAACATTGTAAACTGGATCTGTGCGTACTTGAGCATGCGCAGACAATTCGTCGATGTTGAGGGCCATTACTCTGGATGTATCCCCGTAAATTCGGGAGTGCCGCAGGGAAGCGTGCTCGGACCGCTACTTTTTCTGGTATATAATAATGACATAACAGCATGCATAGACGATAGTGTGAGTATTAAATTCTTCGCGGACGACTGCTTACTTTACAAAGAGATTAAAGATGCCAATGATCAAGTGATCCTGAATAAAAGTCTTACGGCGATTTCTGACTGGTGCGACACCTGGGAAATGAAACTTAATGAAGCAAAAACGGTTTTTATGCGCATTACCAACAAAAAACACCCTCTAACATATCAATACACTATTAATCAATCCACCGTCTCTGAAACAGACTCTTTTAAATATTTGGGTGTAACTATCAACAATCGTCTAACCTGGTTGCAACACATTGATAATGCTTGTGCGTCTGCTCGACGTAAACTCGGCCTACTAAGACACAAGCTGAAACATTCTCCTCCATCCGTGAAACAACTGGCATTCAACACACTCGTAAGGTCGCGATTAGAATATGCTTGCGTCGTCTGGCACCCATTCACGAAAACAAATATTAAAAAACTGGAAAACATAAACAGGCTTGTCGTCCGCTACATATATAATTGTTATGGACGTTATGACTCCCCCTCTCAATTGATTAATGAAAATAATATTGCTACCCTAGAATGCCGAAGAAAGCTAGCACACCTAACATTCCTTTTCCGCCTTTGGAAAAGGGAACTACAACTTGGTCATACACCCTGTCTCCAGCCGCTACCAGCTAGAGCTACCAGAAATTATCACCCCGAGAAGATAACCCCTATTTTCCCGCGTACAAATTGCTTTAAATATTCTTTCTTTCCTAGAACAATAAATGATTGGAACTCTCTGCCGAGCGATGTATTCCTGTCCAATAGCATATTACATGCCATTGAAAAACTGCATTTCAAATAAACGTGTGACCGCATGAGTACTTTAATGCGTGTTATCATGAAAAAAACAACAACCTGTGTAAACTCTGTAAACTGTTACTGTAAATATTTCTTTCCTTTCAATTCAATCCCTTGCATTGTATGCTTGTAGAATGTGTTTTTCTGTATTTATATCTTCCTTCAATGTACCTCATATGATTCAATGTATTTCATATTTCATATGCACTTCTTTTCTATGAACGCATTTTTTTACATTACTGTATGAACATATTCCCTCCTGCCTGGGTCACAAGTTGGCCTGCAGTATTCTGCAAATCAATAAGTAAAGCCTTGTCTCGCCGGTGTAGGATAACGAGCAGTATGCGTAGGTTTGTCTATGGGCCAAGCGTCTCAAGTTTTCTTCGATATTCCTTCTGTAGCCACATACGGGACCTAAAGCAGGCATTTGATTGTGGCCAACATGCTTTCCTTGACGTTCCTTGTTTTTTCATTCCGGTACCCCCACCTCACAAATGGAAAAGAATGCATTGTTGTGGCACAGCGAATTGCCGCATGGTGAAAGTGCGATTTCGTTTCTTTTGTTGCGGAGAGAGTAGGGCCACGGGACGCTTCAGTTGCCGGATACTGTTATTAAATTATTGCGATAGCAATTATAAGGGCCCTCCAGGTTCATTCCTGCCGTGGCCCATATGTTCCGTATAAAGTACAAAGGTGATAACATCGTGACCACGCGCCGCATGCTGTATATGCGAGTGAAAACGTAGGGGGAGGTATAGTTGCATGGGCGAGCTGACGATGGTGGCTCAGTCTTCTGTGCGCAAGGAAGAAAAGCGGGGAGGAAGCGTACCGCCTTTCGTCGCGCGATACATCAGGGTGAGTGGATGGAGGGGGGGGGGGGCTGAGCGTTGATTGCGGAACATCTTTATTTGGGTTGTTTGATGCGTTATATACAGTAACTTTGGCTTAGATACCTAGATTTATTGCAGTCATAAGTGCGAAAGCCATCGCCCTATATGGTACCGAATCAAATGCTTGCCCTATGTCTACGAATAGTAGATATGCAGAGTACTTATTTTCTCGAGCAGATTCAAGCAATTGCCAAAGACAGCAAAATTGCAAAGTTAGATGAGCCGATTAGACAAGAACGGAGGATACGCATCGATGAACAGGAAAACCGTGTGAACATCAGTCATGGTTCGGTTCACACCATAATTCATGAACATCTCGGTTATCGGCTCTTGGGGGCACAAAGGATGCCCAAGATTTTCAGCGATCGGGAGAAGACGGGGAGGTTCGGCGCCGCCTTGACTAATCTGATTCGGCATCGCAGTGAGGCTGACGACTTATTGTCGGCAATTGTGACCAGGGACGAATTATGGTGCCACTACTGCGAGCCTGAAACACGACGGTAAAGCTTACACTGGAAACATCCGAATTCACCATCCCCAAAGAAAAGAAAGGCCGTCATTTCCGCCAGAAATTTGCTGACTTCTTTTCGCTCTTTAGAGGCCATTACTGATCAAACTTGCTAAACATGGGCCGACTATCAATTGTTTCCGATAGCTTCCGACGTCTCTGCGCTCGGTACTCCTGCCGCACTTTCTCAAACCCGAATTTTGAGAGCGAGTGTCCACTCTCATCAAGTGGGATGTCTTCATGTTTGCTCGTGCACGCTAGCACCATGCTTTGTAATTAGGTTGAAGAACGAATGTTTGCGAGTTTATAAGGCCAATAAGACTACTATCTATACTTCGTATAGCCGCCTACTAGTTTGCTATCACAATCGATGCTTCGGCTCACTGCGATTTTTTTTTGCTGTGCAAGAATTCAGGCCAACAAAAATAAACTGTCTATTATTGGTATTTTTCGAAAACGTGCAAGGCCACCATGATTTGCAATGCATTTGAATTTGCTGAGACGACCGCAAGAATGCTTTCTTAATAGGTTACTATATATAGAAATACTCGAAATCACCAGGGTTCTAGGCACAAATGGCATCGTGTAAACTAAACGGTTTGCTTAACTAGGGCAGCTAAATTTAAACCCACCTGCAGGCGTGCTGGTGTTTCCCTTGAAGGGAAATGGCAAATTAACGAAAAAACGCAACTGCCAATAAGGACAGTCCTTCCTACTAACAATAATTGAATCTGAGCAGGCAAGACTTGAAAAGTGGTGTTAAGAACCGAGCGCTTTAGGCGCCTGAAATACAGTCAGAAAGAGGAAGAATACACAGTGAGCACTTATTTGAGAAGCCCCTGGAAGAAAAGGAAAGAAACGAAGAAAACAAACAAACGGTATTGAATACGTTTGTGCTTACCGCTGTAAACAAGACAAAACAAAACGTGCCCGACGCTTTGTTGAATGAGCTGGGCTGGAACGGAACGCTTTCTGCTTCTCTTGGGATTTGCGAAGCTCACGAGCAGCTAAAGCCACCGAAAACAGCCAGCTCTCTAAATCACGCGGTTGGCGCAGCAATATAGGACAAACCAAAGTAATTCGTTTCCTAAAATTTTGGTTGTCACATGCAAGCCTCAGCGATTTGGAAGCATGGTTGGGAATGCAGTCGTACAGTCGTTAACATTGAACTTGGTGAACAGCTGCAGCTGTGCGCAAGCGAAGGGCAAAAACCCAATGGCACCTGCAGCGTCACCATTCACAGGCTGCGCAATAACCTCATGTGCCGTATTTTGGTTACTTTAGTATGCAGACTATGAAAGCCAGAATGTTAAAATTTTCTTTTGTCATTTTTAGGATTGGTGGTGAGTTCGAAGCGGATGAGGCCAGTCTGCGCCTACTAATATTTTCGTCTCAAATAGGCAGCGCGTTTTGTGCGAGCAATGGCTGCCCCCAATGTACAGGTGCATGTGCAACTCATTTATACGCTACTTTGCGCACGTGCGAAACACCCGAACAATTGTGAAGGCATCACCTACATAATTAAAACCATATTTATAGTGTATACAGTCAGCGAATAATGCATACACTGTATAATGGATGGGCACGACCCCAAGAAGAAAAAACTTTTCAGTTAAAGTCCGCGCACAGTCAAATATACAGTGAGTGAGAAAAGTCTAAAAATGATTCTTTTTTCTTTGGTGGCAGTCGATTTCTCGAGGCGTAGGCACAGCAAGAAAAACTAAACCTTACAAAATGGCTACAGGTGCACATCATTACACTACTTTCGCATTACCTCTGTTAATGAGGGCTGATACTGACAATAAAGCAAAACAATCATGGGAGTATCCGACACAGGTCAATCGATTTGATGCCAGTTCTGGAACAGTGTTGTGTTTAGTAGTTGACCCCGATCTACAGTTTCTGATCTTTAGTTGCCGTAACATAGACTCGCTCATTCATACTGTCAGGTTGGGAGAGGCGTGTAGTGGTCGCTTTTTGCATGTCATACGTTGTTCACCTATGCATTGTGGCACGCGCCCTCCTGTGCGGGAGAACGTTGAAGATTTGATGAGATGCCCTAAGTTTGCATTGCAATGATGTACCCAAATAAAATAATAATGATCTATGCCTATCACTCATTTAGCATATAGAAAAGTGACTTTGGCCATTGTATAAAGCGTCATTGCATCGATCAGCTGTGAATTCTTTAATAACCTTCTTAATGAAAGTGACCTGTATCTGCAGGAAGTCTTTGTATGTCCTTGTCCCTTTATATGTTATAAATCATTTTATTGAATTGGTTGATTTGTGTTTAATAGCAAGAAAGTGAATAATGCGTTATTTTTATTGCTAGACCGCGATGCATGTAGCGAAACCTCATTTGGCCAAGCAGGCAAGATTGCTATTTGTCGCCACACCGCCTCAAAGAGGCTGCCAATAAAGAGCACCAATTTATAGCGAACCTCCAGTGCCAATAAAAAATTATAATTCCTGCTTAAACCGTATACCGACTGCTGTATTATGTCATAAATATTTAGGATCTTTTCATTTTTGTGGAAATCTCCGGGCACGTTACTTTTGGTCCAAGTAGGCTCATACGAAGCAAGTAAGTGTTAAACACTGAACATTCCTAATAGCGCATAACGGTGCACTTCAAGAACTCGCAGGCTTCGTCATACAATCATGCTTAAGTTTGATAATAAGAATAGCTCGTATGAAGGTTGCACTTATAAATTAAATGCGGCGGCCTAACTGAAGAAAAGGACAACTGGCCCGTATTCTCAACCCATTCTCAACCCGTAGTTCTTCCATGAATCCAATAATTTGTGTACCGCGTCACACTTCGGCTAATAAAAACGCTACTGTTATCAAGAATTGCCATGGATGGTAATAAAGTTGAGTCACCAATTCTGTTCAGGGGTGGCGCTGATATTTGTCGTTTTGTAGTCACTGGAATAAAATTTCAGAGTACAGCAAAGATGTGCAAAACGCCATCAAAATTTGGCGGCCGTGGCCATATTCTTCCACAGCGCAGACGCAGTGCTGGTGTACGTTGGGTAACAAGTTTTTCGCGCCTGGATCTCGTGTTCCGTTCACTGGAACTGGAAGCGCTATGTTGCACTTCTTCAAAAGGACTATCATTATGATTTAACCATCCTCAGCTTACCTTTATGTCCGCTGCCGGACGAACCCCCTCGCTGTGACCTCTAATTACGTCATCTTCCGCTAGCCGATTTCAAATTCATCATCATCATCATCAGCCTGGCTACGCCTACTGAAGGCCAAGGCCTCTCCCATACGTCTCCAACTACCCCGGTCATGTGCTAATTGTGGCCTCGTTGTCCCTGAAAACTTTTAAATCTAATCCGCCCACCTAGCTTGCTGCCGCCTCCTGCTACGTTTCCCTTTTCATGGAATCCAGTCCGTAACCATCAAAGACCATCCGTTATATTCCCTCCTCATAACATGTCCTGCCCATGCCTATTTATTTCTCTTGATTTCAACTAAGATGTCATTAACTCGCGTTTGTTCCCTCACCCTATCTGCTCTTTTATTATCCCTTAACGTTACACCTGTCATTCATCTTTCCATAGCTCGTTGCGTCGTCCTCAATTTAAATAGGACCCTTTCCGTAAACCTCCAGGTTTCTGCCCCTTACGTGAGTACTGGTAAGACACAGCTGTTGTACACATTTCTCTTGAGGGATAATGGCAACCTGCTGTTCATGATCTGAGAATGCCTGCCAAATGCACACCGGCCCATTCTTATTCTTCCGATAATTTCAGATCTATCAAGGTGCGCGGTCACCCCCTACTTGCCCTAAGTAGATGCCCTTTTCTCTTCTGCAAAAAGGACAGAACATATCGTATTCCGCAGGGTACATGCGGTTCATGAGTACGGGATGCGCAAGCGATCCCGCCTGCGCTCGACGCAGGATCTTCTGTTGTTGCCTGTTGAGTTTGGGATGTGGTTCTGGCAGTCTGCACCTTTCCTCTCGGTACATCCGGGTAATTTCCCGAAAGCTGGTAGCCGGGTGCGGTAGCTCTTCCGGCTCGTGCTCAGCCTGGATTGACATTTCTCGGGCATGGTAGTCGGCGATGGTGTTGCCTGCTACCTGCGAGTGAGCCGGGACCCACACGAGCTCTATGGCTCTTCCCGGAGGCTTGTGCTTGGCTAGAATGGCTCGGTCCGCGAATGAGATTACCCCCCTGCGGAAGCTTCTGTAGGCTGTCTTTCAGTCGGTGACTACGGTGTCCACGCTCGGCAGTGCGAGTGCGAGGGCCACGGCCGCTTCTTCGGCAACTGCGAGGTCTGTTCTCTTCAGGGACGCGCTGAAGATTAGAGGTAAGCAGCGGTGCTTGCGAAGAGCTCATAACCTGGCAAGAGATCCTGAACCAATAAGCTTTTAGAACCGGAACACGAACACTATATAGAGATAATTAACGAGACCCTAAGTAGAATATTTTGAGAGGATTTATTGAAGTTCCATGTAAGACACGAAGACAACAAATAGGTAAGCGCTTCCAAGTAAGAAAGGATCTATTAATAAAAAAAAAAGGGAAGTACGACCTCATTTACCATGATTTTTGTATACATTGCTGTGGACGGGGGACCTCGTTCCCGAGGAGCCGGATGACACTAGACACGCGTGATGTTTAGGACGCGACCGCCACCACGGGAGGGCGGAAGGAAAGTAGGCTTTTATCGATAATACCGGTAAGAATATAAACGGTCCTCTTCTCTGCTGTGACGACGCATTCCTTTAGAACTTGTATGCTCATGCACTGACGTAGAGTAAGTTATGTGTATTGAAACTGAAAGGCGTAAATTGTGATATTCCAATCAGTATTGCAACAAGTCATCCTGCTTACGATGCGAGCGTTCTTTGTAATTCCCGAAGTAACAATAGTTACTTTCAGTATTCGTCGATACTGCATGGTATTGTGTCAATGCTGACATTGCTGTTGGTACAAGCCGCAGATCATTCACGGGAGCTTCACGGGAGCTCACGGAGGCGGGAACTCTAAGTTTTTATTCTCTGACAATATTACTGGAATGTGGTTCGGGTTCAATAAAATGGTGAAATCTTTATTATGTGGGATTATGTCTGTTATTCATATTTAATTTCAACTGGTTTGGACCTTTGTGTCCATTTTTTTTTCTTCAGAATAAGTGGCTATGCATTATTTTTTACGTTTTGTGCAGCTTTACCCTGCTGGTAAAACAACAAGGATTGAAACGTTTGAGAGTGCCTTTTAGGCTTTTGACATATGTACAATGAATTGCTAGACTTAAAAGCCTGTGCTTAGCACTACCAAGTACCTTTGCCTAGATGTGTATGTTAGATTAAAATTTGACAGCCTAAACTCAGAATGTCTTGAATAATTTATATATTGCTGCTGTTTTACAGTTAACAAGGGTGACTATTCATACAGCAGATGAGACAAAGTTACGATTGCACCAGTACCCTCGAACTAAAAGCGGCAAAGTGACACAGTCATAAGTGTGCCAGTTGTACTAAAAAGCTGCATTTCAACAAAACTACGCAAGTCCAGTGACGCCTATGTTCCACAGTTAGGAAAAGAAATACTCTATAGCTATTAGTGTCTCTGAAAGTCGCACCGTTTCGCCTAACGTCTATCCACTATAGCACATGGTCTACGTTATAAGGGGCTACTCCACTCAAACACACACGTTTAGACTTTTCGCTCAGTCTTTATTTAAAGTATAGGATGGCGTTTTTCAGTCACTTTTAGCATGTTTTACAGAGTTGTTTGTTTGCGTGTTTGTAGGTCCAGCAAAGTCCATGCAGGTTTTGTTGCGCGTTAACGACAGCGTATGTTCCTGAGAGGCTGCCTTGAACCTTTTGTGGATGCTACAAGTCATATTCACAGTGAAGTCTCTGTTTTCTTGTGGAAGTGAAGGTAAGGGCTATATTTCAGTGCATAAATTTTTGGTGTAATAAGTGATTTCACTACACAGAAATCATACAGCACGGTGCAGGCTTTCGTGTCCACTACTGTAACAGCTCACAGAGCCGTTCTTATGAGCACTTGTCATGGTAGGTGGAGGTCTTTCCACAACTCCATTACATCAGAACCTTCGGTCTTCCTCGCAATCCACGACTTTGTTTTCTTGATCTGCTCCTTACTGAAGTGAGCTCTCCAGTCGCCTACGACTCCCTTGCGCACGAAGCCACAATCTTCGTGCATTTCTTCACGATGCGCCAACTTACTCCTGTAGACTTCCATTGATTTGATAGCCCTGTCAGGGGGTAGGTCCAGCAGCCGCTTAATGACAGTGAACATCTTGCCGTTAAATACTTGCTTCATTTTCTCGAGCATTGTTGCGTCAAGAACTTTTTGAAGCAAAACGGGGTCCTCCCGCAAGCGGTCTGCGTAATCTCCGCCCAGGAAATTGGCGATCTTCAGTGCCCAAAACCCAGGTTCCTTCTTCAGCTGTTCATAGGTCAAGAACAGCACGTTGTTGTCGTGGCGGTGTTTGTACCACAAAAGCAAATGGTCGAAGTAGTCGCCGTAGGACACACTGCCTGAGACAAAGAGTTGGTGAAACTTCGAAAATGAGACGTCCTTAACTCTTTTCGGTGTCATGCTTTTGAGGAAATAGTAGTACGACACACAGACGTCGTAGGGGTTCCGCGCGACGTAGATGTACTTGGCTTGTTTAGAGTATGGTTGCTTGTCAAAGGGCAGATGCGTTTTGAGCAGTCCTGGTCTCGGCATTTTTTCTGCTGCTTCGGCACCCATCATTTCCATGTATGGTGAGGCCAGCATGAAGTCTTCGAGGCGTGTAGGTGGTTCTCCGTCCGTGAGTACGCTGAGTACTAGGTACTGCGTCCAAGTCGTGCCACACTTTGGGTACGAAACGACGAAGATGTCATCAGGGCGAGGACTGTAGGCCAGAGTAGAGCGAATGAGGGATTCAGGGAAAAATGAGCGAATGCACAGGCCGTCGATGAACCGGAGCTCTTTCACTTCCATGCCACTTCGAGGAAAAAAAAAATAAGCTCTCTTGAAACCGCCCAGGATAACAGTGGACTGTAACAAAAAACACACGAAAAGCAACTTATAACTACTGTAGAGCGAGTTCAAGTGCAAAAGAAACATTGAATCGTTTTGGGTCGTTCTTTACGATGTGCAACAATAGCTCCATGTAATCACTGCGTTCTGATAAGCAAAGGTAAAACAAGAATGCAGAATATTTTTAAAACAATATTTTTCGACGAAATGCAGCAAACGCACATGTCATTTAATAGAGATGTGCTTCGCAGCTATTGGTAAGATAGCGCGCCCGTTGTTGCCATGCGAAATCCGTAGGTTGTGCCAATTTGCCAATTTGTTCAAGTACACCTGAGGCGCAATTTATATAGGCGTGTATTCAAAAACATGGCATGTTAACTACCGAATCGAAAGAATGTTAGACTAAATAGAAATGTTTCTATTGGTTCGCGATTACATGTAATTCTTGTTTGGAATGTGCAGCTACAAATATTTAGTTATTCGGTCACTATTACCACCATGTATATACGCTGGTCCTAATGTAAATGCAGTGCATCGTTATCTGCAAAACATGTTTATATCGCATTGCCCTAGTTTTTGCTCCCTGGTTCTACTTTTATCCCAGCTATTCTTTCATGGCAGCACAGAGAAGCAAACCAGCCTGGCTTTCGGCTCCATAGTAAGTTTGTGCGAATGAGTAACACAGTTCCATAAAGGCAGTCGAGTATTCTAATTGGACATTTCCATACGAAAACGTTTTGGCTAAATTAATGCGAGCAACGAAAACTGCTCGTGGAAAAACAAATTGCCGCTTGACCTGAGGCTATTATTTGTTTTATTCTTATGGTTTAGTCATGATTCCAAGTGCTACACCCTGACATGTGTGATCGGCACACCTTTTTGTTCAGGAAGCAAGTGTACAATTTGCTTAGGACTAGACCTACTGACATGTTTTACGAGATGAAGAAGCAGGAAGGTATAGCCATGTTGAAGATGGCCATCGATCTAGCTTCCTCGTTTCAAACTATTTTGATTTAAACTTAGCAGCTCCTCATGTGAAGCGGCATGTACACCTACTGTTTATTATTTTATAGGCGTACAACCAAGTGACTTGTAGGATGAAATAATTAATGTATCACCAGCGACTTCTCTTTTGGCGAAAATTGAAATGCAGACAGCGGAGTGCGTTTACTCGCGTTTACTCACTGAGCTCACTTTACCTTCAGCATAGCTGAAGGTAAAGTGAGCTCAGTGAGCCATTCATCTCCAGAGACAGGCGCTCACGTCCGGTTTGTCCACCGCATGGAGTATGATCGATTTTATGCAACATTTTCGGTTGCTTCTACGTTTACTTTTACTTTAGTTTTTCTCACTTTCGTGTCACAGAAAAACAAAGAAAACGGAAGCGATATATCATCTCCGCAGGGCGAGCAGCCTCGCAACCGGCAGACACACCGGAATTGCGTACACGGCCTGTGGTGATGGCTCGCTGACTGAGTGCACTGTAGCTTGAGGTAGGCTGCGGACACGCGCTCCGCTGTTCGCATTTCAATTTTTGCTGCCAGCAGCACGTCGTTAGGTTACGCTCTTACGTGCGCGCCTTTCATGTACTGCCAAATACATTGGCTTCCTTCCCCTTGACATGCTTGTAATTTACCACACATTCTGGGGTCAAAATGATTACAGAATCATTGCAGCAGCGAGCCATTTATATGTCCTAATAAGACATGCATTTTTTAAAGCTCACTCTCGATTAGCTTAAGCCGATGATACGGCATGTTAGAATACATTGATTTAGATCCATTTATGTTAATAGCGCTTTAGAAACTTAGTTATCGAGAAACTTATTAACGAAATTATCTAAAAGTGGGGAAAAAATGCGACGGGCAGAATCACCGACTACATTTAGGAAGTTCTCGTTGCAAAACCCTAATGTACATTGCAGCGACAACTTTCTAGGTAGGAACACATTCTCAATAACTTAAGATTCCTGCTTTAGCAAAGAATTGGCCACATCACAGGTCTTCACTGTAACTGACAATACAATAACGACTAGCGTGTACATGCTTGCCGTAAGCAAGAGCTCGGTACGTACAATAGACGGCAAGGTCTTCGAGGAGTTCAGCTTGGTTTCAAAACTCGTTATAATTTAAAACACAGACCCAAGATTTACGCCTAACAATAACGGCTCTTAGTCGCTCGCCAACACTTGGAGCTGTAAAATGAGCAAACATTGACGCTCACACTGTTCGCCTAGATCCTTGCGCATACACGCTTCCGTCCTCTTGTGCGGGGCATGTGTAAAGGTCCAAGAAAGTGGTCGCGAGGGATATCTCCACTTATGTCTCTCTGGGGCCACTGACTGCGTGAACGTTCCAGTGAAAAGAAGGAGACACGAAGAAAGTAGCACAAATGGAGGACTTCAACGTCATTAGGGGGAAGCTGTGCCGCAAGGGAGTGGGCGAGGGGGGGGGGGGGGCACGGAACACTGCGATTGGGGCAAAGCGCTATCATCCGCCCTTTGTCCGAAATCAGCGCCGACCTTTGGTGGCTCAGCTAGCATCTCTTGCGCAGTGATAAAGCTAACTTTACGGAAGAATTTGTTACTGCAGAATACAAGGAGATAATGGAGATTGTAGGTTTTCGGGACGCTCGCGAGCAGCACAAACAGCAACACCTGAGGCACCAATGAAGGTCGCTACAAGTGTTTCGCCTCCCTTGTCAATTTGCCCTGCGAGTCTCAACAGTGAGCGCACATGTAATGAAATGACTTTCCACTTGTCTGGTCTTCTTTTCCATATTTCGGAACCACTGGATCTGCTTTTTTACCGGCCTCATTACAAGAGATGTGCTCCTACATGATAAGAACGGGAAGTACAATTATTGTGGCAGAATCGATCTTCCTTCAAAAGCTACCACGCACTACCACTCGCGAGCACTAGTCTACATTTAGTACTAAATAAAGCTCATCAAGAAACCATAGAAGCTGATTCTCTGAGTAAGCGAATAGGTTTCCGGAGAACAGTGCGAATTTTGACTGGTTGGTCCATGACTTTATCAGAACCAGCGCACAGGAGCAGGACGTAAGGAAGGGGACGACAATGGCGCTGACTAACAGCCAAATATTCATTCTTTCAAGCAGCGTTTCAATTATAACGACATGAAAGGGAGATACGAAATACGGAATGGTGGCATGCGTAGAAGTTACGTGGAAGCAAATCACTCCGATGATGTTGATATCACCTCCGGATAGAGTGAAAAAGGAGAGGAGCTTACGCATGCATTGCCAATTTCTTGTATGTGGAAAGCTTCGGATACGAATCATAGGCGCTATTCATAGATCATGGCTAAATTCAGAGCACGAGCTACTGGCACACAAGCTAAGGCACAAGAAAAGACAGGACACGGCGCTACGTGTAATTGAAACTTTATTTGGAAGGTTAGAGATTTTATGAACCCGACACGTCCTATGTCATCAAATGGCATAAAAACAAAAATAAACGAACACAAAACCCCCCAGAGCTACTATTTTTTACGTTAGCTCGCCAAAAAATTGCCACATGTTAGTTCGTATCACGGGCATCACTGTTATGTCGTATGTTATGTCGTACTGTTATGTCGTACTGTTATGTCGTATGTCGTATCACTGTTAGGTCGTATTACTGGCAGCAGTGGCATTGCATGAGCCACATCTTTAGAAGTTCTTCGTTTACGCAGACATCCTGACCGGACACTTTTCATCCAACCCCCTCTGTCTCAAACGGCGATCTTCGTAGTGACACATCGACGTACTGTCCTCCCGGATGCTGAATCGTCGCCACGTGGCTAGGCTGCGACTGCGTGGATGCACCGTGGTCTGCTGACATCAACGAGATTACCACTGGGGTCGCTGCCCGGAGCACCATACCTTTAAATATGCACGCACCGACGCTCACCCTTCACTGGCAGCAGTGGCATTGCATGAGCCACATCCTTAAAAGTTCTTCGTTTGCGCCGGTATTCTTACCAACTCTTATTTCTTCTTTTTTTCTTTTTACATACCACTACCGCTGCTGCCACCAACTGTGTTCTCCTCCTTCTTGTGTTTGAGTTTGTATTTTATTTTTATACTATGCCAACTAATTCTGAACTCTAAAAAAATCGAGGATCTAGAGGCTAAAATTAACAGTTTAGCTAAAGACACCTCTGATAAGGTGTTCAGCAGGTTCTTACTAAAAATGAAATATTCCGGCATTGATGTTGCGGAGTTAAAGCAAGTTGAGTACCTTCAATGAAGTGCACAACACTTGAATCAACTTTTCGATGACTTACGTGGCCAAAATACCTCATTGGTAAATGAGTATAAAGAACTAAAATCTCAGAACTCCTCACTCACTCGTAAGGTAGAAGAACTTGAGCGATATTCACGCCTTCGCAATGTTGAAATCAAGGGTGTTCCCTGTTCTCAAGGGGAGAACTGCGTCGCAATCATGGAAATGCTAGGGGAGAAAGCTGGATGTCCCATATCGCCTAATGAACTCGACACTGTTCATCGCGTGCCTACACGGTCTACTTACAAAAACATCATTGCACGTTTCTGCTCTCGAACTAAGAAATCTGACTTCAGCATTAAAGCCCGTAAGGCCAAGCTTTGTGTCAGTGATATAGGCTTCTCTAGCATTTCTAACGCATCTATCTTTGTAAACGATCATCTGACCCCATGTAACAAGGCCCTGCTTCCCAAAGCCCTAACACCGAAGAAAGAAAAGAAGTGGATGTTTCTTTGGACTGACAACTGTCAAATCAAGGCTAGAAAGACTACTAACAGCAGAGTTTTGCGCATTGACTAGAATAGACTAATAGCATAGCAACGAAAGTTCATTGTCTCACCACTTATCAAAAATGGCCTTTTTCCTGGAACCTAATCAAGTTAACTCTTTGATAAGTGGATTTCATTCCGTCATTCATTTCAGTGCTAGAAGCCTTCGCAAACACTTTGATGAGACAGCTCATTTACTTTTATCATCTTCTAGCTTGTTCTCATTCATTGCCTTGACTGAAACTTGGTTATCAGACGATGACAAAAATCTTTATTGCTTCTTCAACTACAATTCAAAATATTGTAACAGATTAACTAGCAGTTATGGTTATGCGGCAATATATATATATCTCCTGATCTTACTTATCGCAGACGACATGAACTACACTTACCAATCTCTAATTGCTAATCTGTCTGGATTGAAATACCTAATTGTTTTCCCTCTAATGATCACAGAGATTTCATTATTGGTCCTGCTCTCTCACTATTAGAAAGTTGCTTATCAAACAGAGTTCAAATAGTGCCTGTGTCTAATGTCTATTCTGCAGAAGAAACCACTAACATTGGCGTCCTTCAAGGATCCATCTTAGGGCCACTACTCTTTTTGATCTATATCAATGACCTACCTAACTGTTTGTCGTCTACTAAGTGCATTCCGTACGCTGATGATACTACTATATTTGCCTCTAATAAAAACATATCACTTCTTATTAACAAGCTACATACTGATCTAGAAATTGTTTTAAGTTAGTGTAATGCTAACCCTTTTATCTATTATTGCCAACAAGACTAAATTTGTTGTATATTCCGCACATCAACAACATTCATCATCCTCCTCTTCTTTAACTTTTTGCTCACACTCTACCTCTCCCAGCCCATGCTTATATTTTCTTGGGATTTCTCTTGACAGCAGCTTGAAATATAAAGATCACATTAACCACATCAGAAAGAAAATAGCATACGTTATATGCGTTCTAATTAAAAGTCGTCCCTTCTTTAACCATAATACATTATTATCGCTCATTCATTCACTCTCATATTAACTACGGCATAATATGCTGGGGTAACACTTATAACACTCACTTGGCATCCCTCCAGGTAATCCAGAACCAATACATAAGAATTATTATACGCGGTTCACGCTTTGCACATGGAAAATCGCTACTACATAAAACAACATTCTAACCATTTCAGAACTCACCAAATATAATCTAAGGGTTTTATTCTACAAATATATGACTAAGGAACTACCATCAATCTGCTACTCACCTTGTGACCCGATAGCTCATAGCCACACTAGATTTGCACTCAATAATAATTTCCGTCTACCTAAAATGCGAACTAACTATGGTAAACAGACTGCGGAATTTTCCTCGATATCGTTTGTAATACTCTACCACCTATAATCAAGAATGCAAAAAAATCTATGCCAATTTAAAAGAGAACTAAAAGCATTCATAATAAAGACTTACTGATAATGTCCATTTTTTAAAATTTATTTCTGTTCTTTATATGGTCATGTTGTTAACAAGTGTTCTTAATAATCATATGCTATAAACTTGTTTTGACATTACTCTTAGCTCTCATATGTACTACTGTTTCTTCAAACATCGTATAACATCATAAGTGTCTTTAACAGCAGGTCCCGATGCAGTCTTTGACAATGGGACCTCTTTATGCATACTATGCACAAGTAATTGTCTGTATTTTTACTAATAAATAAATGAATTACGAAAATTATGAATTATGAATCTAGAAAAGATGTTTCAGTGTCATGAAGGGTAAACGAAGCATGAATGACACACCCTGTCCTCTATTTCTTTATTTCGTGAGCCTCTTCAACTTCTCTTGTTCGATCTCTGTGGCTATAAAGGACTGTAGTATTATCAAATTTGGGTGCGCATTTTCCTTGGGAGGTGCAGTCTCTTACGTGCATTGCAAGATGTGTGTGTGCAATCCCTTTTGTGGAATTTGAATGCTCTTTCAGCCTAGTGTTGACATCGGCAAGTTTGGCCCACATATGCTGTTCCATACTAGGCACCCATACACCACTGAAGTTGAGCATGAAACGAAATAATTTACGTGATTAACACTGCAACCAGACCTATTATTTACATGTGTGGTGCGGCTGCTCGATCTTTCAGTACGCATGCGAACGACTGAACAAAGGTGGCAAGCTTATTGTTTGCATAGAAAATTACACTCACACCATAGCATAACCCTAACTTTTTCAATGTAAGCGACATGCAGTGGACATAGGGGATGACGGCCAGCTTTTTTTTTTCTAATTCCCCCTAGCTTCATGTGTTCCTTTTTTTAACTGCCGCCTTCTTTCATCCTTCAGTAGCGCCATGTACTGTCTTTTCTTGTGCATTAGCTTGTTTACCTGTAGTTCGGGCTCTGAATTTAGCCATGTTTCAATGCGAAGTCGCCCATTTTTCACTTTTTACCTATTCATGGTATTTTTACAGTATGTGGCGATGTTTAAAAAGTGGCTCAAAGCCGCCTTCAACATAATGCAGTGATAGGTGACTATATCTTGCTGGCTTACTGACCTTACATGAAAGTTTTTCTCGTGCTGTCATTCACAAAACACCTCGTGTGTCCAACGTACAACGGCTCTGTTGTCCGACATCTTGCGATAATTCTGCATGAACACAAGCTATCGCACCCTCTAAAACAGGACGTTAAAAGCGCCTGCGTTAGACTGCTGTTCACTGCCCCAAATCAGCTTGGATAAGCTTATTGATAATAAGGTAATAATACAGAAAGGCAATTGGAAGGCGAAAAAAAAATGAAACACAAACAGCAGTTTGTTAAGCGTTGTAGCACTTTTGTTTACCAAATTCCTCTTTACGGTGGGCGTTTCTATGCAGGACAAACAGGCCATTGTGGGAACGACTGCATTAGCAAACACACGAATAAGGTCAGTGTGCAAGCTACATATATGCTCTTAAAGAACGATACTTTGTGAAGAAGGTACTTTATGATGTTCCATTTACTGACGCGTTGAATCCCGAAAACCTCCTGTCACTCATCCACGTGCGACAAATTCTACGATAAGCGATCTCGATGATGGATACTGCAAAATGCATTTTTCCCGCATTGTATTATTGGCTCCTCATTTATTCACTGTTGACCCAAGGTAAATATCATGGTGAGGAGTTTCTAAGGAGACGTCGTGGCATGTTCTGTTTTATATGGCACACTTTGGAAACACCGTCTTATCACAGTGATGTTTCTTCTGCAAGCTGTCAGTTGCATTCTTAGTATATCTGATGCCACTCGAGCACGATAAATACGGCACTACAAGGAGTTACCTTAGTGCATTTCTATCCTACACGGAATAGTCGATAACTGTGCACGCAACTTGAGGTATAGTAAATCTTTGTATGCATCACAACCACCCGTCTTCCTGAGTGGCCTGTGTGGAGTAACCTGCGTTAAGTATGGCGACACCAACTTCTGCTATTTATACAAGTTATAATAACTGCTTCTTACTGACCGAGTGTGGTAAGTAAAATCTTGTCAAGCAAATATTTCCTCGTCACTAATTGTGCTCCAACTATGCGGGAGTATACAAGTCGAAGTATTATTACCGTGACGCTCTTAGGTGAATGTTCCTCCATTGAGCGTCGGCTTGTTTTGGCGTTGCTATACCTCGTAACAAAGTGAACGAGCATAGCGAAAATGAAAGCGAACGTGAAGCGCAGCGGTAGATGAAAGAAGAGGGCGCCAAGAGGAAAGTTGAGGTTCAGGCTGCAGTGAAAACATGAGACGGAAAGCGGAGGGGGGACGGCCTGCGCATGCGCTGAGTTGCAGGTGGTATTGTATTTCTATTGCTTTCTTTAAATTGTTCCTTATCACTGAAACGCTTGCAATCATCTACATTTACACAATCATAACGTTAAATGGCTTATCTTTTTAAATAACGAGCTTTTGAGCAGTTACAAAGCATTATACTTCTCATGTGACAGGGCTGGGGAGCTCGCCAAAGAATGCTTAATTAAAATAGATCACGTGACATGTCGCGACATGTCAAGCGATCTATATTAAAATGATCACGTGACAACGCATCCGCATTTCATGTCATGGCATCAGTAGCATCCCATTCTTGCCCTGGCATGTATGTCACGACATAAATGGTATGAATGACATGATACCATCATGCGCGTTTCTCTTACTCGATGTACATCAGGATATGAATATCATGAATGCATGACGTGATATAGATGACATGACATGACAGAAATGACATCACATGAATGACGTGTGTTGTGACACGAGTGCTATAGATGACACGACACGTCATGCGCGTCGTCACATGAGTGACAAGACATGCATGCTAATGTCATGTTATAACTTCATATGCTTGTCATGGCAAGTGTATCCTGACATAAATAGTAATAATGACGTGATGTGGTCGTGGTGTTTTCTATAACTCGACATATATGTGAATACTAATAAAACTACATTGCACGCATGAGCTAGCATGAATGATATTACATAAATATCACTGAATGAACGTCATGTGTGTCATGATGCAAATGCCATAATGACGCTTCACGTACGTCATGAGATGCGCTTCAGATAAGGCATGCCTGAGCATGTCATGTCATTCTTGGCATGTGATACGTGTAGATCTTCTCAGACATCCTTGATACTTATCCATGTAAATAAACGATCACGATCCCATCCAACTCATGCCATTTCTGTGATTCTTGACAATCACGCCATGATATTCGCACGACGTCGTTTCATACAAGCCATGAATAACCAGACACATACTAGCTAAAAATGAATATATCATGAAAGACCATCATGTCACGACATGGGCGACATTACATGCATGCCATGACATCAATGTCAAAATGAGATGACGTAACAATATTCAATGAAACGGCTTGCCTTTCTTTAACTGGCTGTATTCTGGAGAAGTGTGTCGTAATATTCATGCGTGACATGACATCTCACAACATGATTCCCATGAATTTAATGATAAGCATGACAAGGATGACAAAAATTGATGTCTTGCATGCACGCACGCACGCCTTGATAATGTACCGGCGAAATTATCGCCTCCAAAGTAGGCAAAGAAAAAGATAGGCTCACGTGCAAGTAGCGCGAGAATAGAACACAGTAGCGCGCGCTACCTGAGATGCTGCGGTGTGGGCCGCTCCCAAGATCACATTGCACCATGGCTGGCCAGCGTAAACAAACCGTGGATTCGGTGGCTACTTGTTCACGCCGTCTCACACAATATTACTACCATAACAAAGCCTTATCCCAACCAAATGGACAAAGTTCACCACTAACATAGGCCAATGGCTATGCGTCCGTGTCCGTGATGTCGTAATTGCCATTGCGTCGTCATTGCAGCTTCGTTATTCGATGGTCGCCTCTGATCCTCGTGTCCTACCTGAGCTTCAGCCGGTTGGCAGGCGTAAAACGATCCTAGCAGCTCCGCAGCAGAGCACAGGGTGGTTGTTGTGTCCATTTAAAGCGTGACCCAAACCAAATTTCCCACTAGCGTTGACTTCACAAAACCGGACAGCAGCGAGCCGAGTCCTCGTTCCTCCCGAAGCTCGTACCGGACCTTCACTGCCTTTCTCGTCCTTACCAGGCTGCCTAAAAAAGGATTAAAGCCTTCCCTTTTCTGGTGCACGTAGTGTCCGAGTGTGAGAACTTCTGCACCAGATTCTACTATGACAGCGCCGTCACGGCTCGGTCGAGGTGAGGAGTGCGCCTCGCCACTCATCCAAATGGCTACAAGAGGACATGACCTCCCTGTTGTGGTACAGATTCGTCATCAAGTCACCTGTTTATGTTTTACAAGTGCAATCCGGTGTTGCCTTGAGTGAATAACTAATTTCTGAATTTGTTACCGATCTCGCACCTGCATACTACTTGTTCACAAGAATTCGGTCTATTGTAGTGAGTACGCTACCGTCGTTGCCATCATCGTCGCCTCGACGCTATTGTCGCACAAACGCTCTCTCGCGTTACTTCTAGTTCACTGTACTAGCGCCGCATATAAAATTACAGGATTACACAAATACATTGGCCAACATGGCAACACATTGCAGAACCCAAAACAACGCTGCGTAGCCTGCTGCCTAGCAAATGCTTCGCGTAACCTGAATTCCCACACTGCGTGGAATCCACACAATTTTAGAGTGCGACTTTTGCAAAACATTCGTAATGATTGTATCGATTTCACGTAGGTCTTCAAGTCATAAATTAAACTTTTCCATTTTGGATGCTCTAACAGATGCGGTTTACAAAACTGCGATATGTGTTGTATATGCAGTGTTACGTGTTTGTAATCTTCATGAAGAAATTCCGGTACTTACCGGTGTTTGAAAATTGTTGTAAAACATCGTCGGCCCTAAATTAGAATTCTGCATCTAAGAGCCGTTATAAAATTTCTGTTAAATGCAATAAATTTTTTTGTGAAAGAGGTCTGCTGGTAGTTTCATAAATGCGTTACTGTGTTTTATGTATGCATTGCTGGTGACATCGGACTTGGCCGCGAGCAAAACCTTCTTTTTAAGACGCTTAACGTTGGGCTGTGGCTGGAGTACCCCTATTTTACAGTGCTCCGAGTTTGAGCTTCTTGCTGATCGCTAGATCTAGTGGTGAACGACCTAAATTGTTAGGAGTTTTGCGCGCGAAAAAAGGACGAGAGGCAAAGGTACGACACGGACACAGCACTGTTTCCTAAATGTTATCCAATAACAACATACCCAAACCAACGACCTAAGTTGCTGCGTGAAACAACTTCCCCATTTGTCTTTCTTTCCTTGCCTTAGTTCAGGTCGACGTGCAGCCAAACTTACAGCAATAGTTTGCAATTACCAACCAAAGATTCTGGCATGGAAAAATTAGTGAACGGCCGGCTTTTGTTGTTGTATTATTCGCTTCAGAAACATGTTTCCTTGGTTGTTGAACTCGGGAATTGTGTTCTTTTGTTTATTTAGGCAATCATATTCGTAATCAAAAAAGAAAAAATTGAAATAGAAGTACCTATTTACCGTGTACATGTCAAAATACGCAGACGAGTGTTATCGCTGCTATCGGAGTGCTTCCTTCACCTGACCTGTCAAGAAGCGTTGCCCCGAAACAGCACATTTTCGCGCACAAGAACAGGACTAAGAAGAGGCTTAGACACAGGAGTAGGCTCGTGTGTCTGTTGCTACGCATTCGTAGCCACAGGTTTTAGGTGTGTGTCCCTGTTAAAATTTACGATTAAAAACAAGCAATGAAGAAACTTCGTCGCACCTCATGGTGCTGACCACATGGCTTGACGTCCACAACTGAGCGACTGGTAATACTGTCACTTGTATATGATGTTGGAACATGCACCTTCCATGTAAACCACAGCTGCTCTCATTACACTGCGCGAGATGCCCAAATTATATCTGGCCTATAGGATGGAGGCACACCATAGAAAAAGCACTTATATAACTTTCTATTCTCAGTTTCAAAACCATGATCCTTTCCACCTACCTCCCTAATTGCGGACAAGAAGAGGACTAAGAAGAAGCTAAGACATAGGAGTGCGCTCATGTGTCTGTTGCTACGCATTTGTAGCCACAGTTTTTAGGTGTGTGTCCCTGTTAAAATTAACGATTTAAAAACAAGCAACCAAGAAACTTCGTCGTGTGAAAATACTCACCAAGCGAGGAAGTCGCGTGGAAAGGTCATTTTTGGTATAATAGGGTCCGAAAGTCACCAAGACCCCCTGCACACCGCCAGAGACCACCCACGCAGAACGCACACACGCGCAAGCACATATATACACAATGAATCAGTGATAGTTAAAGAGCAAGTAAATATTAACAGGCCCCATGCAGCAACTTTCCCTGGAATCTCAGCAAAAACAGCAAAACGAAACGTTTTTATTGTATGTTCTCATCATCATGTGGAAGCACTTCACCAAACTTCAAAATAATGAAATTGCTTGGACATAAACTGTAATTATATGCCGGAACGTATAAGAAAGTGGCTGCTAAGTCTCTGGGATATGAGAAAACTTGAAGTGAAATTTGCACACAGCTTCACAGCGCCGACTAGAAAGGAAATATGCACTTAAGCTGTTGCCTGGCCGCGCGCAGTAAAATAAATGTCGCTCTCATGGTAGTTCCAAATCCTTCCACAAATCCATAACATCTGACCCATCGGTCTTTTTGGCAATCCATGCTTTCATATCCTCCATCTGCTCGTTCGTGAAATGAGCTTTCCAGTCTCCAACGATGCCCTTGCGAACGAATCCATCAGCATCGTGTAATGGCTCCTCGTGAGCGAGCATTTCCCTGTAAACCTCCATCGATTTGATAGCCCTGTCTGGAGTCAAGTTCAGCATGTCTTTTACAATCGTACGCATCTGGTCGTTGAAAATGCCCTGCATATTTTTGAGGCTCGACGCGTCGATTACTTTGCGCAATAAGGCAGGATCCTCGCGAAGCTTCTTCCCGTACTGCTCGCCCATAAAGTCGGCAATCTTGAGTGTCCAGAAGTTTGTGTCTTTCTTCAATTGCTCATAGGTGAAGAACAGAACGTTTGGGTCATTACGGTGCGCGTACCAGGAGAGCAAGTGGTCAAAGTACTCTCCGAAGCTGGTCTTGCCCTCAAGAAATAATTTGCAAAACCTGGCGAAAGAGACGTCAACATTCTTGGGTGTCATGCCCTTCATGTGATAGTAGAACGAAACGCAGGCGTCGTACGGGTTGCGGGTGACGTAGATGTACTTCGCTTGAGGAGAGTAAGGCTGCATTCTGAAAGGGAGGTGAGTCTTCAACAGACCCGGTCTGGGCATCCTGATTGCCGCTTCAGCGCCCATCAGTTCCATGAAAGGCGATGCTAACATGAAGTCCACAACTGTTTTTGGTGGATGGGCGTCAGACAGTATGCTGAGGATGAGGTACTGCGTCCACGTCGTGCCACACTTTGGGTACGTTACGATGAAGATGTCATCCTGCCGTGGCTTGTATGCTAGTGCGGAGCGGATTAAGTCTTCATGAAAGAACTTGTGCATCCATAAGCCATCAACGTCCCTGTATTGCTTGATATCCATGACGGCAATGCTTGCTTACCTCTCTTATTGATTATTGGAGCGGCACCTGTAAATAAAGGAGCAGACATTATTCCGGGCTTTGCGAATTGCTTAAACTAGAAAGTACGATTCACGAGAACCAAGCCCGAGAGAGCCGGATGCGTGTGTCATTCTAGAAATGGTTTTATATGGAAGTAAATCTATTGAGAAATTTACTGATATTCGAATCAAATACCAAGTTAATTATTTAAAATGGAGAATTTGTTGAAATATATGTATTCATTTGATGTCTTGATAGGTTGTGTAACTTTAGGATGCATTTGGCTATAGTGTACTGAATATGTGACCATCTGTTGTATTGTGGTGCTATATGTTAATTATTTCTGTTTGCTTCATTTCACATGAAGCGACAGAAAAATGCAGTGCGTGGTCCGTTACAATGTCTATTCTTTAGCTGCCTATGGTAAATGAAAATGCGTAGTACAACTCAGTGAGAAAATATTTGTCAATAGAGTCGAATGATTTTGACCCAGTTATTATTATTTTCTTAGACACAATGTAGCATAGGTTCGCAGCAATAAGACAACAGAAATATAAGTGGCACGTTTCTTTTTGTACTGATTGGAATTCATGGATCGGAAGACGCTTTCTTTTAAAGGGTGCCCCACTTTGTATAATAGGGAGTTTTTGTGAAGTTGGAGTAAAAACTCCCTTCCCAGTGAGCGTTTTGTAGCATGAATTTTAAAGCGTCTACGTGTGGTAGAGATGGAAGAAAATTTTCTCAACGCGGTGAGCCGATGAAGCGCGCGGCGGCTTTAGTTAATTACCTCGACCAGTGGCCGGAACTAACATTCATCTCCTTATTCTACCCATACAGTAGTGGAAATGTGCACTTCCGTCTCCTTGGTTACGAAACCAGGCTGCCTGTTTTAATTTCATTATTTATTATTTTGTTGCTGCGTCAACAGCCCATTTACGGCTCCATGCCCCAGTGGGATTTGTTTTGCTCGGAGAGTTTCGGGGGTGTGGGGGGGGGGGAGGGCTAACAGTAATAGCTGGGATCTTTAAATCATTGAAGGTAACCCCAAGGAGTCCATTTGCAAGACACACTTGGTTCCGGGCCGTGGCCTTGACGGATCATATTATATTTTGCGAAGTCCACCGTCACAGATCTGCTGATTTACAGTCGTTCTGATTTTCCCTCTAACCAAAGGCCCGCGTTTCAAAAAGGTTCATAGAGTCCTGTACGTATTTGGAGATTAAATTCATGCAAACGCATCTGTATTTTGTACAAATGATTACTTAAAAAATAAATTACCTTCTTCGTAGCTGCATGTTCTTTTGCAAGAAAGGTTCGTTTCTTGCGCATTCTACTATCTTACAAAAGCAACTCAACATAATATATAACGACGTCCTATTGTACAGCAATCGTTTGCCTCGACGATGGCTGAACGCTAGCCTGGATGAATAAATTTGTAGTTTCAATAAAAATTATTTCGTACGGCTTGACATAAACCTCACGTCGATTCTTAGAGGTGAAATAGCAAAATATAAGCGGAACATAATTATTTGGAGCTATATTCGCGTAATGAGAAATAGTCGTGTGCTCACAGTTCAGTGATAGTGCGCCAGAAAACTGCACTTTACCCAACGTATAGACAATAGTCGCTTCCGCAATGACGTATTATAGAGCACCGCACGAGCCATGCCTTATACAATTTACTTATTCCCACCAGGAAACACCAGTGGATAGCTTCAGGGCATCGACTCACTTTGTTTCCGATAAGACTTCAAAAGCACTACCACAAGTAGGATAAGGCTTGGCGTTTCTTGGCGCCTACATCAACTTCCTCCCACATTTGTCGAAAATCTTCGTCCTTCTTCGCAGAGATTTCCAATCCCAATTACTGTTTCCTATTGGACGGCCGCCTTGGCAGATATGTCCGACTTAAACATTGGCTCGCCCGTTCTCCTACGAAAACATTTAGCGCATGAACGGCTGGGGAAATGCGGGATTTGGTGTTTCTGGAAGGAAGGGTGCTCATTTAACGGCCTTTATACAAAACGGACAATATTGGTAACGTAGCTTTACGAATATCGCAAACGAAAGAGATGGCAAGTTCCTTACCTGGCAGACGGCGACTTTTGACAGAGGAGGTGTAGCTAGGTCAGCTCAGACAACGTGTTGAATTATTGTGGAGCCAAGGGCGCTTTTCGCGGCCTGCTAATCGAACTACTGTATAAACTGCGCAAGGCACACCAGCTGCTCAGCACGGGGACGCCGAGAAGCACGCCTACTAGCCAACTAAGATAGCTCAAGGGAATCTCTCGTCTGATGGTGCGAGGGCTGAGGGCACGTGAGAGTGTAGCGAGCGAAGGCTGAACTAGTGACGCGACGGAAACTTGGCCCTGTCGCTCAACGACTCGGCCAATGGCGGAATTCGCACAGTGTTAGTGGAGGGAACGTGCGGCAGTAATTCAGCAGCAATACATTTGGCAGTAATTCAGCTAGTGTTGAGCCATTCAGCCGTCGAGAGAGTCGCTCCGTGAAAGTTACTTCATCTGAACGCACAGCGATCTGTCACTTGTTGACCAAGAAGTATCCACAGCCGAGGCGCTACCTGCATCTATTCTGATGGCTTACATATGCAATGCCACCTGTCTTTGAGGCTAATCAGACTGCAATAGGTATATTTTGAAACGATTCTGGAATTCATATTCTAGTTTTATCCATATTTTTTTTTATTTCCTTTGTGTCGTCAGGCAGCTGACCTACTGCACCAGCGCGGGCTGTGCTGTTCTGTACACGTATGCGAATGTATGGAAATAATATATGTATGTTTTTTAAATCGGCCATTCTTGTGTCATCCATCATCGTCAATTTCATTGCGCTGTTCTCTTAAGCGTCAGTTTTACTTATGTTACTGCTGGTAATGCCGGGCAGTTTGAGCAATAAAAGATAGCGACGTGCACTGAGAACCAACTACGTGTTGCGCTCTCTAGGCACCGTTGCCGAAACATCAGACATCAGAAAAGTTCATGCCACGTGTTTTGGTTTCTTCTAGGGCAAAAGGCCCAAAATGAAAGTTGCATATCTCTAGAAAGACGAACATCGAACACCTTTTGCGGGCTATAACGCCGGCTTTGATGAATCTTCATGTGTGAACGCATTATCATCAGAAAAAAATTTGTCATCTAAATACGCATCCAAATTTTTGGTCAAAGGCTAACTGCATGGGTGACAGTATCGACCTGACTTATCTTTGTGATAAAGCATAACCGATAAAAAAAGAAAACTAAACTGATGTGTGAACATTTAGAGAAATAGGAGTACAAAATCAAATATATATATATAAGCAGAATAATACTCCTTTCTACAATCAAATAAGCCTACAGACAAGCCACTGCCCACGAGTCCTTCAAAACACGTTGCTGCCATTACAGTACGCAAACCACACGCAAAAACAAATACGTTGCCCATGGGCAAATTCGTCTACAATTGCAACGGTAAAAAACTAACATAAGTAACCTACGAATTAGGCGGCAGAATGATGATACACATTGGTGCAGCCAAAAGAAAGTAACATATATTCTCAAGTTTTCGTTAGAAAATTACGATCTCAGGAGGAGGCATGTCGTAGAGTTGGACTTTAAATAAGCGAGCATTTCTGCACTTCGACCCTAGCTGAAGCAGAAGGGCCGAAGCACAATATTTTTCCCGTACTTTCACATTCCAGGGTAGTCCGCTAGACGGTGTCGGCATGGGATGTGTAATGGCTGGCCAAGATACGAACGGGACTGTTAAGATTTAGACGCTTTCGATCGTCGTCGGAAGATAGCGGTCGCTTTCCCGCGCGCGGCTAGTGGGCAAATAAGGCGAGCTCAGCACCCTCGGTATCGGCATTCCGCCGCAGCCCAGATCGACACAAGAGCGTTGAGGTTATCGATAAGCGCACAGCGAACAGCCGGTCACAGGTCAGCACGTTGTCTATCAAGTATTTGTCATTTATAAAGCTCACAAGAACGACGGAGGGTCTCTTCTCAAGACAGATGGTGGCGGCCCCGCAGCCATTATTTTTCATGTTGGCCTTCTGTCGAGAGGCACGTTCTTTTATTTTTATTGGCACCAAGAAGCGTTGGTTTTGCGAAAAACAAGAGTGATTTGGTGGCTTGTATAACTCACTAAACACCCGCTGGAGCTGAAGTATTATTTAATAAACCTTATTTCTCGTCCATGACAGCTATATGACACGTTCGTGCTTTTAGAAGAAAGCAAGCGGTTACATGCAGAAGCCCTTGCGATGCAGCTGCGATTTCGCCACTATGTGGTGGTGTTATGGTTGCTAGAAGGGGAAGCACTGGTGACCGCGCATAGCATGGCGGCAGATCAGGCCAGCGGAGCCGACGCTATCGTGGCTAATTAGATCGACCTGCTTGCACGGCGAGCTGTGCTAGCGCGTTCCGAACACTGGCGCTTCGGTGATACGGCTAACATCGTGTGCAAGTACGACGACCGCGTTCTGCTCATGGTGTTAGACGCTGGCCCATTACGTTGGGAAGCAGGACTTGACAACCAGATTCGAATGCCTATTGCACTGTGCAAGAAAGTTGGCCATGGCAATGTGGATGGCCTGCCGGCTGGGCGCTCCGCTCCTACAAGTTCTAAAGCATATGCCGCATTTGAACAACACCCCCCCCCCCCCCCCACACACACACACGTTGACATAACGCGACGAAGCTTCAAACAGCGCACTGACTGTACTTTGAGTTCTATTGCATGGTTTTCTTTATTTGTGAGGAAATGCAGCCTTCTTGTTAGTGATATCTTTCGAGTGTCAAGTACAACCAACTGGAATGAGTCGATTTGCGGTCAGCCCATAAAGTATATTCAACATGCGTCTGTGTTCTATTTTTGTGAAGGTGAAGCAGTACGTTAACCGGTATTTAATGTTTTAATCAATTTCTGCAGTTCTGCATACGGGCGAAGCTGTTCCCCCCTGTTAACTTCTTTGATTAAGCAGACGTCCACAGGCATCTCGGAACCACGCGGCCAAAGGTGAGCTCTCAAGGACTCGAGGGGCTCTAACACGGGGGGGGGGGGGGGGAGGGAGGGAGGTGACAAGTATGTTAGTAATATTAAAGAAGCGCTGTCTCTCATCGCGGTAAGCATACCATCCGTGCAGCTATTTTAAGCCGAAAGCTATTTTTCGCACGCAATGCCTCATGAAAAGATGTAATCTATTAAACTGGTTTTGTGAACATCGGCGATCCGTATCCAGCTTTTCTGGACACGAGTGTTTAGTTCGCTGAGCGGCACCATGTGGCCTACTGCACTTGAACTTTTCAAACTTCCCGGGGTGAGGCGCTGATCACTTCAAGAAAACAAAAAAATTACCGACGATTACGTTACTTCCTAATGCGAAATTTGAGCGCAGCAAATAAGCTGTTTCACCTTTTCGATAGATTGAGGCAAAGAAATCGAGCAACACATGTATGCGCTATCACAGAATTTTTTTTTTATTTTTCACACGTATGCCTTTAACAAAGACTCCACAGTTCTTGACAGTCATGAAGGAAGCTTTGTGGTCGGAGAAATATACTGATAGATGTTCGACTTGGTACACCAATGCTTGATTCTCAAAGACGAGATCTATACAAGTGCCTCGCGAGGTTGTCACAGCCGTGGGACGCGTTACGAGCGAGAGGAATGGGATGTTCTCCCGCATAAGTGTTAGGAAATTGCTGTTTGTCTTTATGTCAACATTAAAGTCCCCCACTACTAACATCGGTGTGGATCGATGGACGGTTAATGCGAGTTGCAGGAAGTGCACGACGTCTTTCGTGAGTGCGGTAGCGGACTCACGAAAGCGGTATCAGTCGGTCGCTGCTAGCGCTGGGGGGATGAAAGGGGGGCGGAGCTGGTTACGAGGCCGACGACAACGCCGACGACGACGCGAAACCCAGGAACGGACGCCAAAGAGCCATTTGTCTAGCCAGCCCTCCTCCACAGTCTCTCCTCCTCCCTTCCATCATCCTCCCTCGCCCGGAGAGCCGACAGCGCGCATGCGCGGCGGCGGAGCAGATTCGTCGGCGAGCTGGTTACGAGGCCGACGACAACGCCGACGACGACGCGAAACGCAGGAACGGACGCCAAAGAGCTGCGCTCTAAAGTAGAAAAATTAAAGCTACCGCTTGCGTACTGAAGTTCGCCATAATGCTTCTCCCGCCGGCGCGTTATGTGTGTTTTTGATAAAGCTATGCCGCTTGTCGGCTGGAAGTGACCTATCATCCTAAGAGCGCTTAGTCGCGACGAGCGATGATTGATTCCGCTTTTGATATGGTTCTTTTTCTCTTCCTTTCAGTTTTTTTATTTTCCATTCCTTTCTTTATGCTATTAAGTAAATAAGGGTAATCGTCAGAAGGGGCACTACGTGGCAGCCTTTCTTGTGTCGGCACACATTTTTAACTTCCGGACATCGCGCAGCGCCAACGAGAGACGCGGTGGTGAACGGCTTTTGATTTTGATCCACCGATTTTTACCGACCTCATTGCAAGAGATGTGCTCCTACATGATGAGATCGTTTCAGGACTGGAAGTAGAACTATTGTGGCCGAATCGATCTTTGCGCATGCCAAGATCGGCCTACCACAAGTGGCCAAATAAGTACAAGCAGGTTTTCGCACTGGGAGCACGCAACGCCGCTATGACTTACGATACGTCGCGACATAAAGCAAAATTCAAAGTGTTTAGAAATAACTTAAACAGCATACCTGTGAGCACGACGTCGTCTAAAAAATAAACTAGCATAGTAAGGGGTACTGCAGGTATAAGCCACCGGCCGTCGCCACTATGTGTGGTGCCATATTTGCAAAAAAAAGTTTTCGTGCAAGTTTAGAGCGACTTTCTGCATTTCAGAAAACCGCCTTGGCTTCGCAAACCCGGAGAGCCATCGGCAGCTCACGACCGGACGACGTTGTCTGCGTGGAACTAACTGTTTATTGCTCCTCGAGGTTTTGTGTTCATCCCGTCCGCAAATTTCACTGCGACAGCTGCTGGGAGTTTTCGTGTGGGCTATCTTCGTTCGTCCTTTCATCCGTTCTCTTACGCGGGCCACCATCGTTGTCATCGACGTTCTTGTGGCGTCATCTGGCCGTCCTTCAGTATTCAATTTCACCATAGCAACAGAGCGAATATAATTTTCTGCACCACTGCCATTATATTGTTTGCGCTGTAAACAATGCCAGCCTCAGAAAACAGGCTCATAGAACAGCGTTTGGCAAGCACAGTTACGGCAGCGAGAGCACATTTGTTACAAAAAAATTACGACGACATCACGAGCTAACATCTGTAAACCACATATTCGACCCACAAATATGTCTAAAATAGACAACCGTGCAGATAAAAAAATGGCTGTGGCTTAGGTAAGGTTAAGCCCAGGATGCGAAGCATACTAGCCTTTATTTTAGTTGTTGAACCACTGTTTAGCCTGGTGAACTGCTGTTGCTTGGCTATATTTGGTTCGGCTAGACGAAGAAACAACTCATGCATTACTTCTTCGCCTTCAAGAGTGGAACGCGACAGCGTTCCCGTCGACCCGCCAAGGGGTGTAAGACAATGGGCTACAGGGCAGCGACTACGCGCCCCGCATTGGACGCGGTGAGCGTCGAGCAAAGCAGCGTTCGGCGCGGCAACGAAATGTGCGCCTGAGCAAGAGACGCACGCCTTAGAAACAGCGCGTTTCTAAGGCAACACCGCATTCACTAGAGGCGCTTTTGTACCGCTTTAAAGCGTTGTACTCGTGGCTCAGTGGTAGCGTCTCCGTCCCACACTCCGGAGACCCTGGTTCGATTCCCACCCAGCCCGTCTTGCAAGAGTTGAGCCAAAGCCACTTCTCCTCTGTCGTGACGTCACGGTGTCACGTGATTTCATGGTCACCGCCGCGCCTGAGGAGCTGGGTTGAGTCCTCGTAATATGCTTCGCATAAAAACTGACTCGCCATCCCGGCCCTGCGAAGGTGGATGGGCAGCGAAGCATTTTCAAAGCCTCTGCACCTGCTCAGGGGGGTATGAAGAGTCTTATTACATTAGAGTTATGGTACTGATAATCCACCAGGTACGTACCTCTGTCGCTTCGCAGCGTTCTCAGCTTTCCGGCGTTGATCATCGTCTTGGGCGGCTTGTCGCTGGCGCTCGCCTCCTCTGGCGCGGACACCTTCATCCTGCCATGCTTGTCTATGGCGCTGGCTTTTTTTGAGCAAGAACATTCGGTTACTTTCTGGCTTGGCGCTTACGCTCGGCTTTTGGGGAGCTATCTTCATGTGTGGAACGTGCGCGACGCCGTTGTTGACTTTGACGTAGCTGTTGCTTTCGACTTTCCTCTTATTCACGCTATTCCTATAGGGAGCCCTAACGTTGCGTGGCCTACCCATAGCAGCGCTAAAACGCAATTGTCCACAGGAGCTGCATTCGTTGGGGTTCAGCCAGTGTGAGAATTATAGGAAGTACATGGATTTGTCTAAACTTCAAGTGGCTTCGTGACGTTGTAAGTTCCCCATTTTCTACGAAGTACGCTGTAATAAATATATAAATATATAAACATTATTAGAACGTTCCGAAGGCAGGATTTCAACACAGGATTACTAGTAGAGAAGCTTGATATTCAAAGAATAACGCCACGTGCGCGTGCGTCTAGAAGCGTCATGCGTGAATTTCTCCTGGGATAGTCGTCAGATATGCGCTGGACATGCTTGTTTTGTGCTTGTTCTTTATTGAAATGAATGCTATTCTCTATGTTGCATGCGTGATTAAAAGAAATAACTTCTGAACTCTTCACTGCACTTTGCTGAGTGCTTTAAAGCTACTTCACCTCCGCCGTGGTTCGGTCCAGTTCTCCAAAAACAGCATGAAGCGATTGCTCGCCACAGCTGCTGCTCCTCGCTGCTGCCACTCCCGGACTGCGAGTGTTCAATGCCATTGAGTCAACTTTGTTCGTATTTACCTGCGTGCGCGTGACACCGTGTTTGTTAATTTAGTTGGTAAGCGAACATTTTTTGCTAATGATACAGCCTATAAAGCTACTAAGGTTACTTCATACAGGTATGTAATACTTTCTATCATAGTCGACGTTTGGAAAAAACTGCTGCTTCTTTTGTATTTGTATGCATGCGCCGGACAGACAACAACCTTCAGGGCTTCACCAAACAGTGCAGATAGAGAAAGTGTCACCTTGATGCCATGTTTAGATCAAAACAAGGCAATGTTTTGCAAAAACTATTAGATTCAATTTTCCAGCATGAAGATACACTTTGCTGTATGTCCTAGTGCGACTTGTTACAAACGATGGAGCTTTTTAATAACATGAACGTGTAGTACACATACATGGAAGTTCACCCTAGGTTTTATCTGGCTGTGTTACCACCATTCAGGAGATGTAGCGAAGGGGACTGAATGCTGACCGTGGTTAGCGAGAGCGTGTAGCTGATGCAATCAGGCGACTACGCGAAATATAGTGGCGAATAATATGCAGGCCTTCTTTCTGATATTTGCCCAAGCATCGTACGTATGCATTAGGTGCGTGGGACACATCTGGGGATTTTCGCTTCTCGTAACTTGCCTTTCTCTAAGTGCTACATTCCCACGGATGAGGATGCGGTTTTCTCCACTTGTCGTCCCTGGCCGAGCCGGAATACGCCACGGCGGATAACTACTGCGGAAATAGCTCCCTGTCTGTTCGGGTTTCATATTACCGTGTTAAAATGTCGAGCCAGTCACCGTTACGAACCGCGTGCCCAGTTTCTTTTAGGATCTGCAATATTGTGTTCCTTTCCCGCTTAACTTAACCAGTAGTAGCTTGTTCTATATATGCTTCACTTCCAAGCCTGACACGAAGGGTTTTTGCCAAGGGTAGAGGAACGACCCGGTGCAAATCATCGGGGGACACCGCGAGGCACGCTCGAGGGGGCTGAAGTAGATGTTGCTTCAACGGCTACAGACAAATGAATAATGACACGTTGTTACAGCGAATTTGTTTTGCTGTAAAATATTTGTTGAAGGTTAGGCTTAGGTTATTATTCATGGATGGGCTGCGCATACGCGACGCGTGCACATTTGGCACGTAGTCCTCCTGTCGTCGACGCCCGCGGCATTGGGAAAGCGTCGAAGACGCACTGCGAAGCGCCAAACATAGCGGCAGACCCTATGCTACGCGCACCCACGCGCACATGGGCTAGCCACTGACGCTCAAACTGCCGCATGCCATTGCGGAATCTGTATCGGCCTTCATGATTCCGTTTGGACGGAACTTCAAGCGATGATTCACCAGGGCGAGCAAAGCACAGGCTAAAATAGGCAGCCGTAATACGAAGGAAAACGCATTTATAAGCGCAGGACTCCAGCAAAGAGTCCCCAGATCTCTCAAAAATCTTCCGTATAATAAAGTAGATGCCTTTCTCGTTACTCATGCATGCGCACTATGTTCGGGCAAGCGTTTAAAAAGTTTCTGTAGAAAGACGTTTTAAAAGTGGCTCACAGCCACCCTCAACGTGATGCGGCGACAGGTGGCTATATCTTTCTGGCTTACTGGCCCTACATGAAAGTTTTCCTCGTGCACTCAGTCACAAAAAACCTCGTGCGTCCAACGTACAATGGCTCTGTTGTCCGATTTGTTGTTATAAATCTGCACGAACACAAGCTATCGCGCACTCTAAAGGAGGCCGTTAGATGTGTATGCGTTAGACTGCTGTTCACTGCCCCAAATAACCTTGGATAAGCTTACTGATAATAAAGTAAAAATTAAAAAAGACAATAGGAAGGCCAATACTAAAACAAGTGGCGAAAAGAAAAAGAAACCGAAACAACAGTTTGTTAAGTGTTGAACTTTTGTTTATCTAATTTCTCTTTCCGGTGGGTGTTTCTATGCGAGACAAGCAGGCCGTTGTGTGAATGTCTGCATGCGCAAACACACGAATAAGGTCAGTGTGCAAGCAAACATATATGCTCTTAGAGCAAGAGACATTGTGAAGAAGGTACTTTTTTCGTGTTGAATTTACTGACGCGTTGAATAACGAAAACCTCCTGTCACTCATTCACGTGCGAAAGATTTTACGATACGTGATCTCGATGATGGGTACTGCAAAATGAATTTTTCCCGCTTTGTATAGTTTGCTCCATTACTTATAGAATGTTGGCTCAAGGCCTAGTAAATCTTATGGTGAGGAGTTTCTAAGGGCGTGTCGTGGCATGGGCTGTTTTACATGACCCACTTCGGAAATACCGTCTTACCACATAGAAGTTCATTCTGCAACCTGTCAGTTGCAGTTGCTAATACCACTTGAGTACGATAAATACGGCAATACAGGAAGCTACCTCGGTGCAGTTCTATCCTACATTGTATAGTTGATAACTACACACACAACTCGAGGTATAGTAAATCCTTGTATGCAACACAATTCTAATCGCCCGTCTTCTTGAGTGGCCTGTGTGGAGTAACCTGCGTTAAATAAGGCGAGACCAACTTCTGCTATCTGACAAGTTATAATTACTGCTTCTTACTGACTGAGTTTGGTGGGTAAAACGTCGTCAAACAAATATTTCCTCGTAACTAATTGTGCTCCAAATTTTCAGGAGTATCCTCTAATAATATTAGATTGCAGCTCTTAGGTGCCTGTTCCTGCATTGAGCGGTGGCTTGCCTTGGCGTTACTATGCCTCGTAACCGAACGAAAGAGCACAGCAGAAGATGAAAGCAACCGCGGAGCGCAGCGGTAGATGAAAGAAGAGGGCGCATTGAGGAAAGCGGAGGATCAGGCTATAGTGAAAGCATGAGGCGGAAAGCGGAGGGCAAATGGCCTACGCATGCGCTGAGTCGCAGGTGGTATTCATTTTCCATTTTTTTTGCTTTAAACTGTTCCTTCTCGCTGAAAAGCTACCAGTCATCTACATTTACAGAATACTAACGATTAAATGTCTTATGTTTGCGAATTACGGACCTTTGAGCAGATCCAAAGCATTATACTTTTGACGCGACAGAGCTGGGAAGCTCGCCAAAGAATGCTTAAGCATTAATAAAATTGATCACGTAACATGCCGTATGCGTCCGGACATGAATGATAACACATGCGCATCTCATGTCATGGCATCAGTAGCATCGCATTCTTGCCCTGGAATGTATGTTATGACATAAATAGTATGAATGACATGATACGATCGTGCTCGTTTCTCCAACTCGATGTACATCAGGATATGAATATCATGAATGCCTGTCCTGATATAGATGACATGACATAAATGCCATCACATGACTGACGTGTGTTGTCACACGAGTGCTATAGATTGCATGACACGTCATATGCATCATCACATGAATGACAAGACATGCATGCTCATGTCATGTTATAAGTTCAAATGCTTCTCACGGCAAGTGTGTCATAACATAAATAGTTAGAATGGCGTGACTTGGTCGTCGTGTTTTCTATAACTCGAGATGTAAGTGAATACGAATGAAATGGCATTGCACGCATCAGCTAGCATGAACGATATCACCTAAATATTACCCAATGAACGACATGTGTGTCATGATATCAATGCTATGACGACGTTTCACGTATGTCACGAGCTGTACTTCAGATAAGGCGTGCCTGAGCGTGTCATGTCAGTCTTGGCATGTGATACACGTAGATCTCCTAAGACATCCTTGATACTATTCCAGGTCAATAAATGGTCACAATGCCATCCAACTCATGTCATTTCTGTGATTCTTGACAATCACGTCATGATATGCAGGCGATGTCGTTTCATTCAAGCCATGAATAACCAGATGCATATTTGCTAAATATGAATCTGTCATGAAATACAATCGTGTCACGACATGGGCGACATTACATGCATGCCATGCAATCAGTGTCATAAATGAGATGGCGTAACAATATTCAATGACACGGCTTGCATTTGTTTAACTGGCTGTATTCTGGAGAAGTGTGTCGTAATATTCATGCGTTACATGACATCTCACAACATGACTGCCATGAATGTCACGAAGGCCTATTGCGGCATGAGTGTTTGCCAAGCCATGACATGATTCCCATGCATATACTGATATGCATGACAAGGATGATACAAATTGATGTCTCGCATGTACGCACGCGCGCCTTGATAATGTACCGGCGCGACTACCGCCTCCAAAGTAGGCAAAGAAAAAGATGGGCTCACGTGCAGGTAGCGCAAGAATAGAACACAGTAGCGTGCACTACCTGAGAGGCCGAGGTGTGGGCCGCTCCCGAGATCCCACAGCACCACGGCTGGCCAGCGTAACCAAACCGTGGATTCGGCGGGTACTTGTTCACGCCCTCTCACACAATATCACTGCCATAACAAAGCCCTACGCCAACCGAATGGACAAATTTCCCTACTAACATGGGCCAATGGCTATGCGTCTGTGTCCGTGATGTCGTGATTGCCATTGAGTCGTCAATACGTCGTTATTGCAGCTTCGTTATTTACAGTCGCCTCTGATCCTAGTGTGCTACCTGAACTTGAGCCGGTTGGCAGGTGTAAAATGATCCTAGCAGCTCCGCAGCAGAGCACAGGGTGGTTGTTGTGTCCATTTAAACTGTGACCCAAACCAAGTTTCCCACTAGCGTTGACTTCACAACGCCGGACAGCAGCGAGCCGACTCCTCGTTCCTCCCGAAGCTCGCACCGTACCTTCACTGCCTTTCTCGTCCTTGCCAGGCTGCCTAAAAAGGATTAAAGCCTTCCCTTTTCTGGTGCACGTAGTGTCCGAGTATGAGAACTGCTGCACCAGATTCTGCTATGGCAGCGCCGTCACGGCTCGGTCGAGGTGAGGAGTGCGCCTCGCCACTCATTCAAATGGCTATAAGATGAATCTGTTCCACGTTGTGGTACAGATTCATCATCAAGTCACCTGTTTGTGTTTTACAAGTGCAACCCGGTGTTGCCTTGCGTGAATAACTAATTTCTGAATTTGTTACCCATCTCGCACCTGCGTACTACTTGTTCACATGAAATCGGTCGATTGTATTAAGTACGCTACCGTCGTTGCCATCATCGTGGCCTCGCTGCTATGGTCACCCAAACGCTCTCTCGCGTTATTTCTAGTTCACTGTACTAGCGCCGCATATAAAATTACCGGTTTACACAAATACATTGGCCAACTTCGCAACACCTTGCAGACCCCAAAACAATGCTGCGTAGCCTGCTGCCTAGCAAATGCTTCGCGTAACGTGAATACTCACACTGCGTGGAATCCACACAATTTTAGAGTGCGACTTTTGCAGAACATTCGTAATGACTGTACCGATTTTACGTAGGCCTTAAAGTCATAACTTAAACTTTTCCGTTTTGGATGCTCTAACAGATGCGGTTTACAAAACTGCGATATGTGTTGTATATGCAGTGTTACGTATTTGTACTATTCATGAAGAAATTTCGGCACTTACCGCTATTTGGAAATTGTTGTAAAACATTGTCGGCCCTAAATTAGAATTCTGCTTCTAAGAGCCGATAAAAAATTTCTGTTAAATGCAATCTTTTTTGTGAAATTGGTCTGCTCGTAGTTTCACAAATGTGTTACTGTGTTTTATGTATGCATTGCGGATGACATCGGACTTGGCCGCGAGCAAAACCTTCTTTTTAAGACGCTTAACGTTGGGCTGTGGCTGGAGTACCCCTGTTTTACAGTGCTCCGAGTTTGAGCTTCTTGCCGATCGCTAGATCTAGTGGTGAACGACCTAAATTGTTAGGTTTTTAGCGCACGAAAAAAGGACGAGAGCCAGAGGTACGATACGGACACAGTGCTGTCTCCTAAATGTTATGGAATAACAACATACCCAAACCTACGACCTAAATTGTTGCGTGAAACAACTTTCCCATTTGTCCCATCTTTCCTTGCATTAGTTCAGGTCGACGTGTAGCCAAACTTACAGCAATTTATTGAAATTACCAGAGGTACTAGTTACTAGGTTATTGCGCAACCAAAGATTCTGGCACGGAAAAATTGGCGAACGGCCGGCTTTTGTTGTTACATTATTCGCTTCAGAAACATCTTTCCTTTTTTTGTACTCGGTAATTGTGTTGTTTTGTTTATTTAGGCAATCATATTCGTAATCAAAAAAGAAATACATTGAAATAGAAGTACCTATTTACCGTGTACATGTCAAAATACGCAGACGAGTGTTATCGCTGCTATCGGAGTGCTTCGTTCACCTGACCTGTCAAGAAGCGTTGCCCCGAAACAGCACATTTGGCACACAAGAAGAGGACTAAAAAGAGGCTAAGACACAGGAGTGCGCTCGTGTGTCTGTTGCTACGCATTTGTAGCCACAGTTTTTAGGTGTGTGTCCCTGTTAAAATTAACGATTTAAAAACAGGCAACCAAGAAACTTCGTCGTGCGAAAATACTCACCAAGCGAGGAAGTCGCATGGAAAGGTCATTTTTGTTATAATAGGGTCCGAAAGTCACCAAGACCCCCTGCACACCGCCAAAGACCACCCACACACAACGCACACACGCGCAAGCACATATATACACATTGAATCAGTGATAGTTATAGAACAAGTATATCTTCACAGGCCCCATGCAGCAACTTTCCCTGGCATCTCAGCAAAAACAGCAAAACGAAACGTTTTTATTGTATGTTCTCATCATCATGTCGAAGCACTTCACCAAACTTCAAAATAATGAAATTGCTTGGACATAAACTGTAATTATATGCCGGAACGTATAAGAAAGTGGCTGCTAAGTCTCTGGGATATGAGAAAACCTGAAGTGAAATTTGCACACAGCTTCACAGCGCCGACTAGAAAGGAAATATGCACTGAAGCTGTTGCCTGGCCGCGCGCAGTAAAATAAATGTCGCTCTCATGGTAGTTCCAGATCCTTCCACAAATCCATAACATCTGACCCATCGGTCTTTTTGGCAATCCATGCTTTCATATCCTCCATCTGCTCGTTCGTGAAATGAGCTTTCCAGTCTCCAACGATGCCCTTGCGAACGAATCCATCATTATCGTGTAATGGCTCCTCGTGAGCGAGCATTTCCCTGTAAACCTCCATTGATTTGATAGCCCTGTCTGGAGTCAAGCTCAGCATGTCTTTTACAATCGTACGCATCTGGTCGTTGAAAATGCCCTGCATATTCTTGAGGCTCGACGCGTCGATTACTTTGCGCAATAAGGCAGGATCCTCGCGAAGCTTCTTCCCGTACTGCTCGCCCATAAAGTCGGCAATCTTGAGTGTCCAGAAGTTTGTGTCTTTCTTCAATTGCTCATAGGTGAAGAACAGAACGTTTGGGTCATTACGGTGCGCGTACCAGGAGAGCAAGTGGTCGAAGTAGTCTCCGAAGCAGGTCTTGCCCTCAAGGAATAATTTGCAATACCTGGAGAACGAGATGTCAACATTCTTGGGTGTCATGCCCTTCATGTGATAGTAGAATGACACGCAGACGTCGTACGGGTTGCGCGTGACGTAGATGTACTTGGCTTCAGGAGAGTAAGGCTGCATTTTGAAAGGGAGGTGAGTCTTCAACAGACCCGGTCTTGGCATCTTGTCTGCCGCTTCAGCGCCCATCATTTCCATGAAAGGCGATGCTAACATGAAGTCCACAACTGTTTTTGGTGGATGGCCGTCAGATAGTATGCTGAGGATGAGGTACTGCGTCCACGTCGTGCCACACTTTGGGTACGTTACGATGAAGATGTCATCCTGCCGTGGCTTGTATGCTAGTGTGGAGCGGATTAAGTCTTCGTGAAAGAACTTGTGCATCCATAAGCCATCCACGTCCCTGTATTGGTTGATATCCATGACGGCAATGCTTGCTTACTTCTCTTATTGATTATCGGAGCGGCACCTGTAAATAAAGGAGCAGCAGACATTATTCCGGGCTTTGCGAATTGCTTAAACTAGAAAGTACGATTCACGAGAACCAAGCGCGAGACAGCCGGATGCGTGCGTCATTCTAGAAATGGTTTTATATGGAAGTAAATCTATTGAGAAATTTACTGATATTCGAATGAAATACTAAGTTAATTATACAAAATGGAGAATTTGTTGAAATATATGTATTCATTTGATGTCTTGATAGGTTGTGTCACTTTAGGATGCATTTGGCTATAGTGTACTGAATATGTGATCATCTGTTGTATTGTGGTGCTACATGTTAATTATTTCTGTTTGCTTCATTACACATGAGGCGATAAAAAACTGCAATGAGTGTTCCGTTTCAATCTCCATTTTTGGCTGCCTATGGTGAATAAAAATGCGTAGTACAACTCTGTGAGAAAATAATTGTCAATAGAGACGGATGATTTCGACCCAGTTATTAATATTTTCTTAAACAAAATGTAGCATAGGTTCGCAGCAATAAGACAACAGAAAATTAAGTGGCACGTTACTTTTTGTACTGATTGGAATTCATGGATCGGAAGACGCTTTCTTTGAAAGGGTGCCCCACCTTGTACAATAGGGAGTTTTTGTGAAGTTGGAGTAAAAACTCCCTTCCCATTGAGCGTTTTGTAGCATGAATTTCAAAGCGTTTACATGTGGTAGATAGGGAAGAAAAATTTTCTCAAAGCGGTGAGCCGAGGAAGCGCGCGGCGGCTTTATTTAGTTACCTCGACCAGTGGCTGCTACTAATATTTATCTTCTTATTCGGCTCATATTGTAGTGGAAACGTCCACTTCCGTCTCCTTGGTTACGAAACCAGGCTGCCTCTTTTGCTTTTCACTATTTATGATTTTGTTGCTGCGTTACCTATTTCCCGGATCATTTCTGTGCGTTACCTGCACTTCGGTGGTACCCAAGTGTGTCCCAGTCCTGCCGGCTCTTGGTGCGCTGTGTAGGGAACGAAAGTGACGCAATGTGACGTCATCTGGCTAGTGGCCCGAGTGGCTACTCCAAAGAACAGCTTCTCCGTATTGAGGTTTTGGCAGCGTTTGCGATGGGCATTGATATACTACTTTGCAAACAAGATGAGCACCATGCGAAATACGTAGCACATGTCTGTTTTGATGCCAAACTTGGTGAGGAGCTTTTTAATGCTTTGGCGCGTAACGTCACCGTGTTCTACCACAGCGTGCTACTACCACGGCATTTTCCACTACCACACGGCATTCTCGAAAGCAAGGTGAGCCTTCTACTGAAGTCGCCTTAATCGCCTCACCTGTCACCCGTCAGCGACCCGCGACTTTAGGATTACTGTTATAAGGTCACACATTGATCCACGTATTGGGACTACTAAGAGCATGCATGGTTGAGTTAGTGGACATTAGTGTGTTTTATCTGGTATAGATTCGATATTTCTTACTTTGTTGTGCCACGTGGCAGCATTAGAGGCTCGCGGTTACATGCGCCAGTTTTAACGCTCTAGCATATTTATTCCATGACGTGTTGAAGAAAAACAACACCATTGAGGATTACGCTGTGAGCGTTCGCTAGACTATAGATCCCATTCTAGCTCACACCACCTACTTTCTTGGTGATATCTATAGACTGCCCATGTGAATCCACTGGAAGTAAACCAGCTTGACCAACGCCCTTTAACTATTTAACCATAAAGAAATCGTGCGTCGAAGCAGTGCACTAACGATCACATCAGTGCGGAAATGTAGAGTTCAATGTCTGAGATGCTAGGACGTCGCCTTGCACCAAACATTTCATATAACGTGCTACAGGCTGCAGCAAATAAAAGTAAAGCTAATAAATCTTATATTTAGTCTAGAGGGCCACGCCACTTATGAAAAAATCTCCGTAAGACATTTTGCTGCGTCCTATAGGACACGCGATTGGAAGGGTCACGCTTACTTTTGCATCAAAGAAATTTATATTCGGAATCGTTGGCTGTTGTACCAGTAGGTGCATCATGTTGTATAGCTGAGCGGAATAAGGTCGAAAGGAAAAGAAACGGAAAGATCAGACGCTCACGTGTGCTTCTCTCCAGCGCACATAATTCCTTTCCGCCGTTTTAACGCCCAGCAACCCAACCTACTTTGTTTTCGTTTAAAACACAAAGTCCCTCTTTAGATCATTCATATGAATGTGTCCATGTTAAAAACGTGGTTTCGCAGGCAATAAGTTTTCTGCCTGAGTGGCACTTTCATCAGCGCTTGGGATGATGCTATAGTTATTGGTGTTATTAAATATTAAAGTCGTGTGCTCCTTTTACCAAAACGCTTGCGCATTGTTCCTATTTCCGAAAGTGGGTTCACCAGTGAAATCCCCCATTGAGAGTTCTTGGCATCATGCTACAATGTGCTCCGCACCAATCGATACTTCAGTCGATCTAAAAGAAAGGATGGTGGCCTAATGATTGCTGTTGCCAGTTCGCTGCGATAACTGCCTCTGTGTCAGCCCTGAGACAGAGCTTCTTCTGCAGTGGCATATATTATCACGTGGTAGTGACGGTGAAGAAAGCAGCCCAACTGCGAATGACGAAACTAGCGTTTCATTGGGCGAACTTGTGCCCTCTAAAACAGGCTGCACTCAAAGAATGGCAACAGCGGCGAACACAGTCGGCGATCGTCGAAAATCTGATCAGCGGGTCAGGCGCGTCGGCTTTCATAGATGAGTCGTCGAACGTTCCAGAGTAAGCGCTTGCGACCCGCGTGTCTTCCACAAAGTTCTACACTATTCGCGTCGTGCGTACATGCAATCAGATTACACAAGTTGCGGTGAAAGACAGTGGGCGGAACCATGGATAACGTTCCAGAAACTTTTTTTAAATGCAGGCGCTTCCTGCGCTGTGCGATAACATTTGTTAGACGGTGAGAAGTGGTCGTCTGTTAAAGATAAAGAAGTACAGTATACGTGTCAATATGAATCCTCTTGCTTTGCCTCAAAGCGTGGGTGTCATCTTGGTTTATATGATGTTTTGTTTAGCATTGATCCACTGGTTACAGGGAAATCCAGTGTTGATTACCAAGTAGACCACATTACGGAGCTCGTTATGGGCAGTATGCAAAAATAGATTTTCCAGATTCCCCAAATATTCGCACTGGTTCCGATGTGAGCTTATAGCTGCCGTAAAGTATAAAAATTGCGCCCTTGGAAAATCCACAATTACTCAGCCTTGTGAGTGTTGAAATTAATTCCGCTTTCTGGTACACTCTGAAAGCCTCTCTTTAGAAGGGATCCCGACACATATATTGCATTCCTGGAGACAGTGCCTCCCGCCGCTCGACGAAATTTTGGAAGCAATCCGCAAGTGCTCTAGCAAGTGTGGACAGCGCTTTGGCCTGCTCAACTCTTGCGGAGTAGAAGTCCAAGTTGTCGCGAAATATTTTTCTGCCCACTTCTTCTTATTCGAAACTTTAAAGCTCGTGTCAGTGAGCACTACACGACGGTTGCTACATTTGGTGCTGCATTGTTCCATGTAAAACTCATCAGGGCATTACTTAAACGCTTGAAGGCTTTCCTATCCTACAGCCCTGAAGGCGTCCACTCCGCAGTTCTAAGAGCTTACAGTGGTATATTTGAGGCCATATTGGCATCACTGTCTAATCCAGATCCCGCAGCGGCATAGATCGGGCGCAGGAAAAATTTTTAGGCATATATCATCACCGCTCCGCTAACATGGACGCTTGAGCCTGTTCTGACACCTTTGGATTATTGTCCTTGCTCTTACCCCACTACCGAAGTAATTGCGCTGACAGTTTCTTCCTTTTCATACTCCTTCACAATATCATCACCTGCACCGAACCCCTCAGTTGTATCGTGCTTCGTATTCCACCCAAGACCACTAGGGAACATATACCATTCCATCTTCTGCCTGTCATCACCAACACTAAACTATCCACTGAATGTTAAATGTTTATAACGCTTATTTTCGTGATTTCGATATGTTTCATAAGTCGCTGTGATTGTTCCTTTCGGAGTTTCGGGCTATTCTGTCAGTGTTTTACACACTCCTAAAATATCCTTATGATGTTTTTTGTTTTGTATTTACAGCGTGCTCTGTTGTATGCACACTCTTTGTTTTCAAAATTGCTCATTTTAGTCATTGTCTTTTATTCTTGTTCCCTGAAGTCTTTTATTCTTATTTTTTTAATGTAAGCTTGCGCCAGCACTCAGACCTTGAGGTTGTTTGTGGGAACGGTAAATAATGTAGTGATTTACTTTTTAAGTGCTCTTCTTCTTCTTGTTCCAATAATAATAATAATAATAATAATAATAATAATAATAATAATAATAATAATAATAACAATATCACTGCCATTGTTGTTACTTGTGAAACACGATATGCTGGACAGAAATGAAAAGAGGCGGCGAGCACTATGGCAAATACTTCCAAGAGAGGCACTACACCTGCCTTCGTTTTAGGAAGGAAGGAACCGAAACAGAAGTTAAGGATAGGTAGAAGACAATTAAGCTGATTAGTTACACCCACAGAGATGCCTTGACGAGCGCACCAGAAGAATAAATGTAATTTACGTTCTTCATGACAGGCATACGCAGGTTCGTCCATATACAAAGACCCCCGCTACATTCAATGTAGTCGCTGAAGTCAGGAAATAATTACGCGTCAAGGATAAACCGGGAGCCTGTTGAGTGAACATGCGCAACATTACGTCCATACGAAACGGCCATCGTCACATGTCATCTCACATTGTGTATTGCGAAGGCAGAACACGGTCAGCGTTTGCTTTAAAAAAAAAAAAAATCTTGTCTTGAAGGAGTAGTGAGAGTCAGTGGTCATGGGGACAAAGGACAAAAAAAACAGCCTATTTACAGCTCCATGCCACAATGGGATTTGCTTTTCTCGGATAGTCTAGGGGGGGGGGGGGGCTAACAGCAATAACGGGGACTTTTAAATCATTGAAGGTAGCCCCAAGGAGTCCATTTGCAAGAAATACTGGTTTCCGGGCCGTACCCTTGACAGATCATTTTATATTATGCGAAGTGCAAAGTCACAGATCTGTTGATTTGCAGTCGTTCTGATTTTCGCGCGCACGCGCTCAAAGAAGGTTCATAGAGTTCCGTACGTGTCAGGAAATTAAATTTATGCGAACGCATCTGTATTCTGTCAAAACGCTTGCTTAAAAAATAAATTTACTTCCGCGTAGCTGCATGTTCTTATGCAAGAAAGGTTCATTTCTTGCGCAGTCTACCATCTCACAAAATCTACTTAACAGACTATATAACCACATCCTATTGTGTGGCAATCGTTTGCCTCGAAGATGGCTGAACGCTAGCCTAGATGCATAAATTTGTAGTTTAAATAATAATTATTTCCTACGGGTTGACATCAACCTCACGTCTATTCTTAAATGTGAAATTGCAAGATATGAGCGGAAAATAATTATAGGGAGCTAGATTCTCGTAGTGAGAAATAGTCGTGTGCTCACAGTTGAGTGATAGTGCGCCAGAAAACTGCACTTTACCCAAAGCATAGATAATAGTCATTTCCGGATAGACGTATTATATACCACCGCACGAGCCAGGCCTTATATAATTTACTTGTTCCCGTCATGAAACACCAGTGGTTAGCTTGAGGGCATCGACTCGCTTTGTTTACGATAACACTTCAAAAGCACTCCCACAAGTAGGATAAGGCTTCGCGTTTCTTGGCGCCTACGTCAACTTCCTCCCACATTTGTCGAAAATGTTCGTCCTTCTTCGCAAAGATTTCCAATCCCAATTACTGTTTCCTATTGCACGGCCACCTAGGCTGATATGTCCGACGTAAACGTACAGCAAAGTACAGCAAGCGGTTGCATGCAAAAGCCCTTGCGATGCATCTGGGAGTTCGCCAATATGTCGTGGTGTTATGGTTGCTAGAAGGGGAAGCACTGGTGACCGCGCATAGCATGGCGGCAGATCACGCCAGCGGCGGTGGCGCTATCGTGGCTACTCTTCGCAAAGATTTCCAATCCCAATTACTGTTTCCTATTGCACGGCCACCTAGGCTGATATGTCCGACGTAAACGTACAGCAAGTACAGCAAGCGGTTGCATGCAGAAGCCCTTGCGATGCATCTGGGAGTTCGCCAATATGTCGTGGTGTTATGGTTGCTAGAAGGGGAAGCACTGGTGACCATGCAAAGCATTGCGGCAGATCACGCCAGCGGCGGTGGCGCTATCGTGGCTACTCTTCGCAAAGATTTCCAATCCCAATTACTGTTTCCTATTGGACGGCCACCTAAGCTGATATGTCCGACGTAAACATTGGCTCCCACGCTCTTGTACGAAACATTTAGCCCAAGAACGGTTTGGCGAATGCGGCATTCAGTGCCTCTGGATGGAAGGATGCTCATTTAACGGCCTGTGCACAATACGGACTTTATTGGTTACGTGGCTTTACGAATATCGCAAACGAAAGAGATAGCACGTTCCTTACCTGGCAGACGGCGGCTATTGACAAAGGAGGAGTAGCTGGGTCAGCTCAGACAACCTGTTGAAATACTGTGCTGCAAAGAGCGCTTTCCGCGGCCTGCTAATCGAACTACTGTAGAAACTGCGCAAAGGACACCAGCTGCTCAGCGCGGCGACGCCGAGAAGCGCGCAACTAAGATAGCCCGACGGAATCTCTCTCCTCTGTTGGTGTGAGGGTTCGCGGCACGTGACAACGTAGCGAGCGAAAGCTGAACGAGTGAGGCGAAGGAAACTTGACCCTGTCGCTCAAGGACGCGGCCAATGACGCAGGTCGCGCAGCGTGAGTGGAGGGAACGTGCGGATATCCATTCGGCCGTCATGCAGCTTGTCTTGAGTCATTCAGTCGTCGATAGCGTTGCTCCGTGAAAGTTGCTGCATATAAACGCACAGTGATCTCGCAATTATTGACCAAGAAGTTTACACAGCCGATGCGCTAGCCGCGTGTATTCTGATGGCTTACATATGCAATAGCACCTGCCTTTGAGGTTAATCATACTGCAATGGGCATAATTGCAATCGATTCTGGAATTCATATTCTAGTCTTATGCATATATTTTTTAATTTCCTCTGTGTCGTGAGGCAGCCGGCCTACTGTACCGGTTCGGGCTGTGCTGTTCTGTACACGTATGCGAATGCATGGAAATAATATATGTATATTTTAAATCAGCCGTTCTTGTGTCATCCATCATCGTCAATTTCATTGCGCTGTTCTCTTAAGCGTCAGTTTTACTAATGTTACAGCTGGTAATGCCGGGCAATTTGAGCAATAGAAGATAGCGACGTGCATTGAGAAGCAACTGCGTGTTGCGCTCTCTAGGCACCACTGCAGAAACATCAGACAGCAGAAAAGTTCTTGCCACGTGTTTTGGTTTTAGCAAAAGGCCCAAAACAAAAGTTGCATATCCCTAGAAACATGAACATCGAACATTTTTTGCGGGCTGTAACCCCGGCTTTGACGAATCTTCATTTGTGAACGCATTATTATCAGAAAAAATTTGGCATCCAAATACTGATCCAAATTTTTGTTGAAAGGCTAAGTGCATGGGCGACAGTATCCACCTCACTTCTCTTTCAGATAAAGCATTACCAATTTAACAAAGAGGAAATAGTAAACTGATGTGTGAACATTTAAAGAAATAGGAGTAAAACATCAAAAATGTTTATAAGTAGAATAATGCTCCTTTCTACAGTCAAATAAGCCTACAGACAAGCCACTGCCCAGGAGTCCTTCAAAACACGTTGCTGCAATTACAGTGCGGAAACTGTACGCAATAACATATGTGGTGCCCATGTGCAAGTTCGCATACAATGGCAACGGTAAAAAATACACATAAGTAGCCTACGATTTAGGCGACAGAATTATGATACGCAGTGGTGAAGCTTAAAAAAGTACCATATATTCTCAAGTTTTTGTTAGAAAAATCACGATCCCAGGAGGAGGCATGTCGTAGAGTTGGACTCCTAAGTTGGACACCTAACCGAGCATTTCTGCACTTCGACCATATAGCTGACCATGCAATAATAGCAGGAGTGCCAAAGCACAAGATTTTTCCCCGACCCTGCACATTCCAGCGCAGTGTGGTAGACGGTGTCGGCATGGGATGCGTAATGGCTGGCCAAGATACGAACGGGACTGTTAAGATTTAGACGCTTTCGATCGTCGTCGGAAGATAGCGGTCGCTTTCCCGCGCGCGGCTAGTGGGCAAATAAGGCGAAATCAGCACCCTCGGTATCGGCATTTCGCCGCAGCCCAGATCGACACAAGAGCGTTGAGGTTATCGATAAGCGCGCAGCGAACAGCCGGTCACAGGTCAGCGCGTTGTCTATCAAGTATTTGTCATTTATACAGCTCACAAGAACGACGGAGGGTCTCTTCTGAAGACAGATGGTGGCGGCCCCGCAGCCATTATTTTTCACGTTGGCCTTCTGTCGAGGGGCACGTTCTTTTATTTTTATTGGCACCGCGAAGCGTAGGTTTTGCGAAAAACAAGAGCAATTTTGTGGTTTGTCAAGCTCACTAAACGACCGCTGGAGCTGCAGTATTAATTAATAAACCTTATTTCTCGCCCTTGACAGCCATATAGCACGTTCGTGCTTTTAAAATAAAGCAAGCGGTGGCATGCAGAAGCTCTTGCGATGCATCTGCGACTTCGCCAATATGTCGTGGTGTTACGGTTGCTAGAAGGGGAAGCACTGGTGACCATGCAAAGCATTGCGGCAGATCACGCCAGCGGCGGTGGCGCTATCGTGGCTACTCTTCGCAAAGATTTCCAATCCCAATTACTGTTTCCTATTGGACGGCCACCTAAGCTGATATGTCCGACGTAAACATTGGCTCCCACGCTCTTGTACGAAACATTTAGCCCAAGAACGGTTTGGCGAATGCGGCATTCAGTGCCTCTGGATGGAAGGATGCTCATTTAACGGCCTGTGCACAATACGGACTTTATTGGTTACGTGGCTTTACGAATATCGCAAACGAAAGAGATGGCACGTTCCTTACCTGGCAGACGGCGGCTATTGACAAAGGAGGAGTAGCTGGGTCAGCTCAGACAACCTGTTGAAATACTGTGCTGCAAAGAGCGCTTTCCGCGGCCTGCTAATCGAACTACTGTAGAAACTGCGCAAAGGACACCAGCTGCTCAGCGCGGCGACGCCGAGAAGCGCGCAACTAAGATAGCCCGACGGAATCTCTCTCCTCTGTTGGTGTGAGGGTTCGCGGCACGTGACAACGTAGCGAGCGAAAGCTGAACGAGTGAGGCGAAGGAAACTTGACCCTGTCGCTCAAGGACGCGGCCAATGACGCAGGTCGCGCAGCGTGAGTGGAGGGAACGTGCGGATATCCATTCGGCCGTCATGCAGCTTGTCTTGAGTCATTCAGTCGTCGATAGCGTTGCTCCGTGAAAGTTGCTGCATATAAACGCACAGTGATCTCGCAATTATTGACCAAGAAGTTTACACAGCCGATGCGCTAGCCGCGTGTATTCTGATGGCTTACATATGCAATAGCACCTGCCTTTGAGGTTAATCATACTGCAATGGGCATAATTGCAATCGATTCTGGAATTCATATTCTAGTCTTATGCATATATTTTTTAATTTCCTCTGTGTCGTGAGGCAGCCGGCCTACTGTACCGGTTCGGGCTGTGCTGTTCTGTACACGTATGCGAATGCATGGAAATAATATATGTATATTTTAAATCAGCCGTTCTTGTGTCATCCATCATCGTCAATTTCATTGCGCTGTTCTCTTAAGCGTCAGTTTTACTAATGTTACAGCTGGTAATGCCGGGCAATTTGAGCAATAGAAGATAGCGACGTGCATTGAGAAGCAACTGCGTGTTGCGCTCTCTAGGCACCACTGCAGAAACATCAGACAGCAGAAAAGTTCTTGCCACGTGTTTTGGTTTTAGCAAAAGGCCCAAAACAAAAGTTGCATATCCCTAGAAACATGAACATCGAACATTTTTTGCGGGCTGTAACCCCGGCTTTGACGAATCTTCATTTGTGAACGCATTATTATCAGAAAAAATTTGGCATCCAAATACTGATCCAAATTTTTGTTGAAAGGCTAAGTGCATGGGCGACAGTATCCACCTCACTTCTCTTTCAGATAAAGCATTACCAATTTAACAAAGAGGAAATAGTAAACTGATGTGTGAACATTTAAAGAAATAGGAGTAAAACATCAAAAATGTTTATAAGTAGAATAATGCTCCTTTCTACAGTCAAATAAGCCTACAGACAAGCCACTGCCCAGGAGTCCTTCAAAACACGTTGCTGCAATTACAGTGCGGAAACTGTACGCAATAACATATGTGGTGCCCATGTGCAAGTTCGCATACAATGGCAACGGTAAAAAATACACATAAGTAGCCTACGATTTAGGCGACAGAATTATGATACGCAGTGGTGAAGCTTAAAAAAGTACCATATATTCTCAAGTTTTTGTTAGAAAAATCACGATCCCAGGAGGAGGCATGTCGTAGAGTTGGACTCCTAAGTTGGACACCTAACCGAGCATTTCTGCACTTCGACCATATAGCTGACCATGCAATAATAGCAGGAGTGCCAAAGCACAAGATTTTTCCCCGACCCTGCACATTCCAGCGCAGTGTGGTAGACGGTGTCGGCATGGGATGCGTAATGGCTGGTCAAGATACGAACGGGACTGTTAAGATTTAGACGCTTTCGATCGTCGTCGGAAGATAGCGGTCGCTTTCCCGCGCGCGGCTAGTGGGCAAATAAGGCGAAATCAGCACCCTCGGTATCGGCATTTCGCCGCAGCCCAGATCGACACAAGAGCGTTGAGGTTATCGATAAGCGCGCAGCGAACAGCCGGTCACAGGTCAGCGCGTTGTCTATCAAGTATTTGTCATTTATACAGCTCACAAGAACGACGGAGGGTCTCTTCTGAAGACAGATGGTGGCGGCCCCGCAGCCATTATTTTTCACGTTGGCCTTCTGTCGAGGGGCACGTTCTTTTATTTTTATTGGCACCGCGAAGCGTAGGTTTTGCGAAAAACAAGAGCAATTTTGTGGTTTGTCAAGCTCACTAAACGACCGCTGGAGCTGCAGTATTAATTAATAAATCTTATTTCTCGCCCTTGACAGTCATATAGCACGTTCGTGCTTTTAAAATAAAGCAAGCGGTGGCATGCAGAAGCTCTTGCGATGCATCTGCGACTTCGCCAATATGTCGTGGTGTTACGGTTGCTAGAAGGGGAAGCACTGGTGACCGCGCAAAGCATTGCGGCAGATAATGCCAGCGGCGCTGGCGCTATCATGGCCAAGTCGATTCAAATAGGTCGCGAAGCTTCGGGCGAAAAGCGGTTCAGTACAGGTTGTCACCGACATCAGCAAGGGGGTTTATGGGAGCAGCGATCGAAGCGCGACTATGTTTGGAGGGAACAAACATTGGGAAAGAAAAACGCGTTTTTTAATTCAAACGAGACACAGTTAAATTCATTCAACGAAAATAAAATTCCTAGTCAATTTTGTGTACTCGTGATGAGTTGAATAAATGCGTTTAATTTTATTATTATTAATAAATGCATTTCTTTTCAGCGCCCATCGCTACAGGGGGCGTTGACGCCACTATCACCCGAAGTGCAATGCACGTCTTGAAATGGGCAGAAAGGCGCACTCGTATCACCTGTTGAAATACGCCCCCCTCACAATTTGTGCTTTCTTGCTTGTCGAAGTTTGTCTGAATTTGGTGACGCGGGTAGCTTCATTGCTTCTTAATCTGTTCAGTCAAAAGTAGTGAGTTACGACCGCCAGATAATTGTGTAGTTGTTTTCGTGCGACTGCGCTGGCCGACGGACTTGGCATCTGACAATAGGATCAGCACTCTACACCTAAAGCTTTCGTCGGCCTCCAAAGAAAGTATATTCTGCGCAGGGATGCGACTTCGACAACCGTACGGCTGGCCTTTTCCTGCATCGCTTTCCACGCTGAAAGCTCGAAATGCCCATCAAGTCGAATGGCGGGGCATTGAATATATAGCTCCAAAGGAAGAACATCCAAACAAATTTCGCGCCTTCGAAAACAAAATGACGTCACTTCTGCTTTTAAGGGACATGGCGTCACGTTATTTTTTCTTCCGCCGGAAGTGTTCCCACCACATACAGATGGCGCTAAGCCCCATGAAACGGCGATGGACCACCATGTTTTGAACGTATGGGCACCTATGGAAGCTTCGCTACCAGGTATATTTACCTTGTCGTGGCTACTTAGATCAACCTGGCCGCACTGCGAGCTGGGCTAGCGCTTTCCGAGCGCCGCCGCTTCGGCGGTACGGCTAACATCGTGTGCATATCCGAAGACGCAATTCTGCTCATGGTGCTAGACGCTTGTCCATTACGTTAGGAAGCAGGACTTGACAGCCAGATTCGAATACTTATTGCACTGTGCAAGAAAGTTGACCATGGCAATGTGGACGGCCCACCGGCCGGGCGCTCCGCTCCTCCAAGTTGTAAAGCATATGCCGCATTTGAACACACACGCACACACACACGTTGACATAATGCGACGCAGCTTCAAACAGCGCACTCACTGTACTTTGGCTTCTATTGCGTGGTTTTCTTTATTTGTGAGGAATTGCAGCCTTCTTGTTATTGATATCTTTAGAGTGTCATGTGCAACCAACTGCAATGAGTCGCTTTGTTGTCAGCAAATAAACTATATTCAGCATGCGTTTGTGTTTTATTTTGCTGAATGTGAAGCAGTACGTTAACCGGTGTTTTATGTTTCATTAAATATCTGCAGTTCAGCATATGGGTCTAGCCCACTGCCCACAGTCTAGCCCACAGCTCAGCATATGGGCCTAGCCCACTGCAGCCTAGCCCAATGGCCGTACAGTAGATAAGGTTTCTGAGTATAAGTATCTTGGTGTCATTTTTACGCATAACATGTCATGGTCCAAACACATTGACTACATATGCAGTAAAGCACTAAAAAAATTAGGTTACTTGAGGCGAACGCTAACCCGATCTCCTAAAGACACAAAGCTACTAATGTATAAATCTCTAATCCGCCCTGTTCTTGATTATGCATCTGTAGTTTGGAGCCCGCATAAGCAGCTAGAAATTAATAAACTAGAGGCTATACAGAAAAAAGCTGTGCGATTTATATGTCATCGTTACGATCGAGACTTTTCGCCCTCTTTAGCACTTTCTTCCTTGAACCTAAGCACGCTCTCTTCTCGTCGCCGTGTCGACTCATTAAATTCTTGCACTCCATTGTCAATTCTTCAGTTAGGCTCTCAAATGATAATTACATTAACTTCACGCCGGGATCATCAACGAGAAGACATCATGACCAAACTTAATACCCTACTACGCACGTACTAACATGTTCAAATTCAGCTTCTTTCCCCGCTCAATCGAAGACTGGAATTCATTACCTGGATCCATTCGCTCTTGCTCATCCCTAATTTTTGCAACCGCTATCCCAGATGCATAATCATGGGTATGGGTATGGGCATAATCAGGCATGGGTATGCCTGGCAGCATTTGTATAACTTGTGTATTCTTTCACCAGTGCTCTTTTGTAAAAGTGTTCACTTGTATTTTTGTGTATTTTCCTTTTCATCTGTGCTCTTTATTAGTGTTCACTTGTACCGCTGTATACTCCAATGCATTTTCTGTACATTTTCTTAACCCACTCCTGCTATAGCGCAAATTGCGCTGCAGTATGTATAAATAAATAAATAAATAAATAAAGCTGTTCCCCCCTGTCTACTTCTTTGATTAAGCAGACGTCGACAGGCATCTCAGAACCACACGGCCAAAGGTGAGCTCTCATGCACTCGAGATGCTCGAACGGAGGGGAGGAGGGTGACAAACACGTAAGTAATATTAAAGAAGCGCTTTCTATTATCGCAGGAAGCATACCATCGGTGCAGCTATTTGAAGCCGAAAGCTTTCGTTTCGGCAACAATCAACGATTAAAATATGTAATCTGTTAAATCGGTTTTGTGAGCATCAGCGATCCGTATCCAGCTTTTCTGGACACGAGTGTTTAGTTCGCGTGAGTGCCACCACGTGGCGTACTGACCTTAAACTTTTCAAACTTCCCGCGGTGACGCGCTGATGACTTCAAGAAAACAAAAATGAAATAATTAAAAGCTATCTCTGGCGTATAGAACTTCGCCATAATGCTTCTCCCGCCGGCGTTATAAGTGTTTTTGATAAACGTAGCCACTCGTCGGCTGGATGGGGCTTATCATCCTAGGAGCGCTTAGTCGCGACGAACGATGATTGAGTCCGGGCTCAATCATCGTTCAATCATCCGGAGTCTTGGCCATTCATTTCTTTTTTGATGCTATGGAGTAAATAAGGGTAATCGTCAGAAGGGGCACTCCATGGCTGCCTCTCTTGTGTCGGCACACATTCTTAATGTCCGAACATCGCACAGCGTCTGCCGGAGACGCGGTCGTGGAGGGCTTTCGATTTTGAGCTATCGATTTCGTTAAAGTGCCCTCAAGTATTTCCCTAGCGACTTTGCTATCCACACTCATGGGCTACTGCAGCAGCTAAAAATCGAGATTTAAGCATTAAAATATATATGTATATATTACTTTTGCACCTTGAGGCAAAAAGCACGGTACAACAGTTGTGCAAACTGTCTCTGTGTTGTCATCCGTTAGCACGCTATGGTCGGAGTTGCTCGCAATATTCGCCGTAACTATATATCGCCGTAACTTGTCACGACAGCGCAGTTGTAATCTACAGAGCCTGACACTAAGGAATACGCGAAGATTTATGGCCCGTCACTAAGTAATTGCCAAGATTGGTATTCAGTAAATGTTATGACGAAGAACGGCTTCTGCTTATACTAGTGCAAAGAACGGGTGCTGGGTGGTGACTCCAATCATTTACTCTCCACTTCACAAGTCTACACTGGAACTCAACCGGCTGCACCAACTCGCGCTTATATTCTCTCAACCCTAAACTGCAACTTCGCCTGCCCCCCGGACCCTCGCTCCTTTCCTAATGTGCTGAGACGTGCTTCTACCATGAGACGATGTGATGCGAAGAACAAGGCAGTACAAAAAAGTGAATCACCAATCTAACTCATTATAATGTGAGATTGCGTTGGAATCAGAAATAACACTCAAAGCACAGTGGCTGGGCGCAAAGTAGTGCTTCGTCTCAACATTATATATGGCTCAAGGCATCGTTCATCCGATTGGAATGCTCGTAAATTGTAGCGCAAACTAGGGCGCTCAAATGTGAGGGAGAATGTACGCCAGCATTCCCTTCATACGCACAATCTGATTAAATAACGCTCTTTCGCTATTGAATCCAGGACAACATTATGAATATTTGACGTACATGCAGGCTCATTTTCAGCCAATGGTTAGCCCTGAAACAGTGGTTAGACGCTAAAGAACGCACTTCTCTCCGAAAAAAAATGGTGTAAGGTTGCTTCAAATATTAGCTGAAACATAGTGGGCGTGGTAGAAATTACCCCCAAGACTGCCCAGTAGCTCAAACATACAAAAAATTGAAGAGCTAAACACTTTCCGAATACCGGTATTTATCAAAACAGTATATCGTGGTTCAATGTAGCCCTGTAGTTTAGGGTCAAGTTCCACCACGGGTACTGTGTCGGAGCTGATATTTCACGTGACTGCACGTATTTCAGCAATAATTGTCACAAAAAGAAAGTATTTTCTTCTTTAGTTCTTCACATTAGACAGCCAAAATATATGCAACGAAACCCTCATGGTAATATTTCTGCACTTTTCCTTCTAACGTACATGTCCGCGCTGATCGATATGTTACGAGCTACTGAAAATGTATCCAATGCTTTTCCCAGGCAGCAGTCTTTATTCCTGATGATTTCAGGAAACCGAGCCTATGTCACGAACGCTCAGAAATCAAATCGGGAGGGCCCACAATGTTCTCCCGCACCTTGTGTGATGTACCGTAGCGCTGAGGTGCTTCTTGTATAAGGTAGAAGAACCGGTTGTAAAGGCAGAAGTTCACGGTTGGACACACGCATTTGAGCTCACGAACATGAGTTGTGCTAAGAAAACCTGCCGAAGCTTTTACACTTGATTTATAAGAAACCTACTGCACATCAATACGCCGGCTGCTTTTAACGGTGACAAGAAAAACTATTAAACCAGTTCAAATATTGGTGACATCATTTTATCATTCGAGCGTTCACATTGATAACCTCTAGATGCGGAGTTAGTTGAGAAGTTGTGAGCGTAATTAACGAAGCTACGTTAATTAAAGTTTCAAGACCTATGTAGCTGAAGACAAAGAATAGTTTTGAACCCATTGTCGCGATCTATCTGATCTAGGGCTGGAATTAAGAAAAATATATGAGAGTAGAATTATTTGTTAGAGCGAATGTCAGGAAATCTTGGAGCTGTAATTATCTTAGCGAGGGTCAATGGCAAAGGGAACTTATGAAAGAAAGGTGTTGTGAACAAGGGCGGTGCTTTATATAGGTCAACAGGACTAGCACCACTTCCTTCGAAGTGGCTGTACGCTTCTGTGCAAACTATGCAAGAATAATAGAGTGCTGAAGTAATATACGCGAGCATGCCTCACTCTTTATGTCTACTAAAGGGGAACGTATTGCACGTAAGCTAGGGTTAAGCATTCCACAAAGATCATCAATGTCAGATTAATTGCTGTGTTCAGTGTCAATAAGAGCGACAAGCAATTTTATTCATCGTCTCATGATGGGCTTCATTAGATGCTGGAACTGCACCAGAAATGCTCGCAAGGGCGGTGTTTGTACTTCACACTGGAAGCTGCAGACCTTCCCAAAGATTCATGACATGCGGTGCCACGGCTGTTTTCTCTGCTATCCTGTGCTTCATTCGTTCGATCTGCTCCAAAGAAAAATGGTTCTTCCAGTCTCCCACGACACCTTTACGAACCAGGCCGCCTCCACGATGTGTTTCTTCCTGGTGAGCCACGCTGTGTCTGTAGGCTTCTAGGGAAGCTAGGCGCCTTTCTGGCGGCAAATTTAACGCTTTCCGGATCCACATCTTCGTAGGGTCGGTAAATACCGTTTTCATGTTGTGCACAGTACATGAGTCGAGCACCTTCTGCAGCAATGATTCGTCATTCCGGAAGGCGCTGCCATATTGTTCACCCAAGAAGTCGGCAATGCGTAGCACCCAGTAAGCCATGTTCTCTTGAAGTTTCTCGTAAGTCAAAAAGAGTACGTTAGGGTCGTCTCGATGTGGGTACCACGAGAGGAGGTGATCAAAGTACTCACCGTAGAGCAAGTTTCCAGATAAGAAGAGAGAAAGAAACTTGTCGAAAGACACGTCTTCACACTTAGTCGATGTGAAATATTTGCTAAAGTGATAGTACGATACGCAGCAATCATACGGGTTTCTCGTCACGTAGATGTACTTGGCCCTCGAAGAATGCTTGCACTTGTCGTAAGGCAGGTGCGTCATCAGGGCCCCCGGGCGTGGCATCTTGCGCACGGCGTCGACACCTGTGAGTTCTATGATAGGCGAGGACAGCATGAAGTCCACTGTCGTCTTGGGAGGGTTCCCGTGGGTGAAGAGGTTCGACACGATGTATTGTGTCCACGTTGTACCGCACTTGGGATAACTGACAATGATGACGTCATCGTCCTCTGGTTCGTAGCCCATAGCAAAGCGGACATTGGTCTCGTCGAAGAACTTTAGCATACGCAGTCCTTCGATGTCCCTGTAGGCGTCTGGATCCATAGCCTCTTTAGGGTTTCTTCTGTATGACGTGACTACAGAGACAAAAAGGCATCGGTTACCACTTTGAGAAACATGTAAGGGACAACGTGTCACATTGAGTTCGGACATTTGCTAGGTCTCTGAATTTCAAGTGTCATGCATGCATACAGAAAGTGACGTGTAGAAAATGCGGAAGAAGCACGACAAACTTCAACACTTATTCTTTAATATTCTTCCTCAACATGTTGATTCTTTACTGACAAAGATGAAGCACATCTAACTAACAGGGGAAGTTTGCGTTATTTTCCTTGAAAAACATCAATGTCAGGTCTTCTGCATCTGGCCGCATGAGTTTATTTGGAACTCCTTTATTTTATGTGCCTTGCGGCAAACATTCTATTGGAAAAAAAAGAATTGCTGACGGACTTCAACCTTTCGTAGCATTATAGACTATTGGTTCTACCGTAATACAAAATTTCAATACAGTCACTAATTAAATATTGCTGTACTTCAAATCAAACGCTAAAAGAAAGCGGGGAGGTTTCGAGAGTTGTCTTTCCGAATTCTTTGCTTTCTGCAAGAGATTGGCTGGCGCGGTGTAATTTGACATGGATGTTTTACATGGCATGCGAGAAGACGTAGGCTACAATGATCAAGCGGGTTCGAAAAGTAACCGTGCAGTGGGAAAATAACCAAAACATGTGATGGGAACAGTGAGTAAAATAGCGGCATCGCATGCGATATCATAGCGGAAGACCTGTTATTTATTGAGTAATATCCATGAGGTGCACTCAAAGGGCGGGTGCACGAAAGCAATTCTCACACTCTGCAGTAACTACACACTCACACTCTGCACCGTGTCGTTTTTCCCTGCTTGTGCCCTGGAAGACCCGCGCTGTTTTATTTCAAATAAGTTGCAAGTCAGTGCTCGTCCGTGTCGTTTCTCCCTGCTTGTCCCGGTATAAACTGCGCTGCTCTATTTCAAATACCGACAGAGCTTGCCCCGCACAACTGACAGATAACACCAGCAGCCCTCCACCGAATGCTTAGCAATATATATATATATATATATATATATATATATATATATATATATATATATATATCTTCAAGCCGGTGGCCCACATTTTCAATGTCTCCTGTAGTGATCACTTCTGCCATAAGTAAAACTTCAAATGTTTGAACGACCATATTCACTGCGCAGTTACATTCTGTGCATCTTGGACATGGGGCTAATGAGAAAAGCACGAGCGCTGACAACGATCAGGTCTTTTCATCAAGGTTCGTAAGGTACAGATAGTCCGCTACACTGCGATAAATAATGGCACAGAGGAATATGAGCTGCAAATGTGAAATAAATACTCTTCGGGCTTGTTGGTATGGGTTACACGTAATCAGCCCTAGCACAGGAAGACAAAGCCCGTGGGCAAGCACACGCAAGGTTTGGTTATTTCATTCCTCCCCCACTTGGTTTTTTTCGTCAATTTCCGGCCACTTACGGCCAATTTTGGTCATAGTGTGTAACCACGGGCTACTATAGGAACGCATGAAATTACCAAAAAGACCTAATGGCCATTACATGGTAAATGAGTATGACAAACTGTTCCATGATTCACAAAACATTAAGTTCCCACGCAGAACCTGAAGATATATTGTCAGCTCATAGGCATCTCTAAAGTACGCGAATCCGCTAATTGAAAAGAAAAACGTATTATGAGGGAGCACTACGATCAAGCTATGAGGCACGCCGTAGTGGGGAACTCCGGTAATTCGGACCAACCGGTGTTATATAACTTGAACCTAAATCTACGTACACGGGTGTTTTCGCACTTTGCCCCCATCGAGATGCGGCCTCCATGGCCGGGATTCGATCCCATGACCTCGTGCTTAGCAGACGAACGCCATATCCACTAAGCAAACACGGCGGGATAATCAGCTAATGGAATGGGGAAGTACATTCAATTATTTATTTCAATCAATCAATCAATTTTTATTATTACATAAAATACTCTACAGATAGAGGGATACAAACGGAGGTCCCATAGTTAAAACTGAATTGGGACGTCCTGTTCATGCATAACATAAAAGTTCATTGGAAAGAAACAGCAGCTGAATCGGAACAATCGCAGTAATGATAAATAATGAAATATAGATATAAGTAAGTCAAGTAATTAAAAGACAATATATCGGCAGTAAGCAAATATTGCGAAACTATATAAAACTAACGTATATGAGGAAGAAAATAATCTAAGAAACATTTTAAAAAGAAATTAATCATATGCTGGAATACATAAGAATGGCCGGTCTAAAACCAAAATAAGATTATATAGCGCATAGTGTCACTTATATTTCAAAATATTTCAGTTCATCACAAAATCGATGGGCTTTCTGGAGTTTTATGACAAATGGTAATATATTCCATGATGATATGGCTGCAAAGTGAACTGTCTGTTTTCCATAATTAGTGCGAACTTTGGGCAGAATGACCTTATTATGCAGCGCGAAACGAGTTGAGTTAGTATTTGTTAGAGCTGATATAGAAATTAGCGATAATGAGATTTTGTCATTTATTAGTTTGAAAAGAAAAGTGGCAAGGTTGCACTTGACAAGGGATCCAACGTCTAGAATGGTATTTGCTTGTCGTAGCTGTTTAGCATTGGCGGTATGTGGATTCGTCGTGATTATTCTGAATGCCTGGTTCTGGATGGTTTGTATCGGCTTTAGGTGAGTAGTGTACGTGTTACCACCGAAGATTATGCAGTAGTTAATGTGAGAGTGTACAAACGTGAAATAGAGTGAGAGCAACACAGGTCGAGAAAAAAATGAACGTGTCCTAATGAGAATGCGTATTTCATGTGATAACGTATTTTCCGTATGAGTTATATGGCGACGAAATTTTAGGTTACAGTCAATAATAACACCTACGTATGTGAATTCTTCACTTCTGATAATAAGTGCTCACCAATAGAAATGCGCAGAACGCATAGTGATGAGCTATTTTGGGATCACAATAAAATAAATTTAGTTTTAGCAGGATTAATGGTAAGCCTATTCATCTTGTGCCATTTTAACAAGTTAGAATGATTTAAGAATGGTGTATCACTGTTAAGCATGGTTATTACCGTTGACAGATATTCCACAGAATTATTAATTGTATCATCGGCATATAATACACACTTAGAAGATGTGAAGCAGTTAGGTAGATCATTATTATACAGTAAGAAGAGTAGCAGGCCCAAAATGGGTCCTTGTGGTATACCTAAATTAGTCATTTTAGGTTTAGAATAAGCATCGGAAACACTAACAACCTGTTATCTGTCTCGTATTTAGCTGCGTAATAGTAGCAAAGAAGGACCTGTGATACCTATTGAACCTAGTTTAATATAAATGGCCAATGCTTTTCAAGAATCTACAAATAAGAATGCTTCAAATTTACCGTTATCAATGGCTTTCTTTAATTGATCAGTAAGAGATGCAAGTGCTACGTGAGTAGAGTACCAGGATCGAAATCAAAATTTGTCAGGTGGAAGCATATTAAATTTGTTTAAGTATTTGATCAATCGTTTTTCGAATATTTTCTCGATGACCTTGCTAAAAAAGGGTAGAACACAGATTAGCCTGAAGTTAGGTAGCAATGAGAGATCCCGTTTCTTAAAAACTGGAGTAACCCTACCACGTTTAAGTGCGCGAGGAAAGGTCCCTGTTTTAAATATGACGTTAATTATTTCAGACAGTACAAATGACATTGATTTAGAAATTACTTTAGCATGACCAGGATGAATGTTGTCCAGTCCAGCACTAGCTGTTTTCTGTTGATTACTGATACCACCTCATCAGGAGTGGTTGTAAATATAAAATGAATGTTGAAGGCGTTTTGATGCATATAAGTTGTGTTGAGTTTGAGTGGAGATATTAGCAAAAAAGGAAATTACTGAATGCATCCGCAAGCATAAGAAGTTCGAATAAGTATTACCATCGTCGAATATTTTAGTTATGCTATCAGCTCCTTTCTTCCTAGTAAAAAATGAGTTGATTATTTGCGATATTTTTCTTTACATCAGAACCACATCTAAGTATTTTTTTCTTCGTAATATCTAGTGTTAGCTTTTTCAAACCGTGATGAAAGTGTGTTGCAGAATTCTTTGTACCGCGCATGCAGGTTTCTATTGAATGGTTGTCTTTTAGTTCTTTATTAATGTTTTCTCCTGTGCGCATGGGCTTTAGCAAACTATTGGTGACCCAGGGATTTTGAGGTGAAGCCACTTTCTTTCTGCATGTACTTATATGAGAGTAGGTATGACACGTGCGGGGGATTATTGGTGTCAAGAGCGAAAGACCAGTCAGTGTGAGGTGTACCTTCCGAGAACAATTTTTCATCAAAAACAGGTTTGGTGTAAGAGTGGGAATAGGAACAATTGGCAGATGTAGTGCGCAGAAAGTGGGGAAAATGGTCAATAATGTCAGTTTCAGGTACTCCTGCATTAGGTGGATTCAAGAGATTAGACAATGCATGATCTGTTAGAGAGTTAGAACCCACATGATGAACGAGTAGGGATATTAATAAGACATTCGTAACCAAAACCCTGAAAACAAGACGAATAACTGACAGAACTCAGACATGACTCCATTAAATTTATGCTCATATCACCCATAATTACGACATTTTTTGGCCCCGCGGATAACTTTTCCATTATTTTTTCGGAAGAAATACAAAAGTCTGGAATTCACGAGGAAGGTGAACGGTAAACGCAACCAAAGATGAAGTTTCTATCATCGATGTTAAGAAAGTTAGGATCGAATTCCAACCAAACTGATTCACAGTTTTGAATATTTAACGAGAGGTCGAGTCTTCGTTTGTACGGGACTCCAGACGAGATATAGACAGCTGCACCGCCGTAGTTACTGGACTGTCTGTGTGTATACTCCGATTGATGAGAAGGGAAACATTGCACGTTTTTATCATCTTCGCTATGCCAGGTCTCTGAGAGTGCAATGATTGAAAACGTAAAAGAAAGTGTTGAAAGAAGATTGTGGAAGGCATCGTGATGTTTGCGGAGGCTGCGCGCATTCAAAGCAATAAAAGAGTGATTACTATTCTGAAGGAAGTCATTTAACTCGCTCGTTGTGCAATATGACATGATGGAAGAAAGGGGTGAAGGGAGGCACAAGCTTATTGCCGATTAGTTAGACACCACTAAATCTGAGTCATCAGCAGTGCGGTACACTCTGGTCTTCTCTGCTTCATAAGCCTTGATTTGGCAGTTCCTGATCCAGAGAAATTGCCATTTGTGTTGTTTTTTTAAAGCCAGCGCCTTCAAAAAAGCGCTTTATTTCGTGGCGTCAAGTGCGCATTGACGTAGATTGCGCTGTCAACAAAAGCTGTCACACCGGTGTCACTTGAGTGACACTTAGCGTTATGTGTCTTGCTGACAAATTCATCCTTCTTTGTGTGGGAACAGAATATAGCCAGAATGTTTTTCTGGTCTTGCACTTTTGTAGGGACCCGATGAGCGACATCGAGGTCAGGAGCCGTTACCGGGTACACAAGTTTAGTGGCAATGGCTTGCATGACTGCGATGCAGTCCTCCCCGTGGTTGCACGGGACGTCCGTGACCTCAACATTGTTAATTCTAGAGTATTGTTCCAACTCAGCCACCCTTTCAGACAGGGCTTTGTTCTCCGACATGAGCTTTTTGTTGTCAGCTGTAAGCTTGAGTTTTTCATCCCGCATTTTTTCAACAATGTTCAATGTTCAACAGCAATGTTCAACAGCATTGAGCCCAGTGGACTGCAACTTTAATGGAAATTTACCGAGAATGTCGTCAGCGAATTGGCTGCATTCAGTTTCCAGTTTATCCTCAATTGCCTCAATCCTCTTGGCAAGCTCTGAATCTGTCGGCATTTTGGTTTCGCAACAAAGCGCTAACCAAACAGCTTCACACACAAAATCCCAAATGAAAAAAAAAAACGAACCTGTGGCAGCAATGACCGCGAACAGCTCACACGCAAAAAATTAGGCAAGATTTTAACAAAACCAACCTGCACGTTCAGAGAAAATACGTTAAGCGAAGCTTGCTGCGCCGTCGCTGCCAACGTTGAAGCCTCGGTGATGGCCCGGCTTATTATGAGCGATGCTCAACGAAGCCGACGACACCTGTTGTGCTTACAGGATGCTGTCGTCAACGGAAACGAGTGCTTGATTTCCACGTGCGACGATTGATAGGCAGCTGGCAAAGATAACCACACATTCAGAGAAAATACGTTAGGTGAAGCTTGCTGCGCCGTCGCTGCCAACATAGAAGCCTCGGTGATGACCCTGCTTGTTATGAGCGGTGCTCAACGAAGCCGACGACACCTGTTGGGCTTACAGGAAGATTTCGTCCACAGAAATAAGTGCTTGATTTCCACGTGCGAATGTTGATAGGCAGCGGGAAAAGGTAACCACACATTCAGAGAAAATACGCTAGGCAATGCTTGCTGCGCCGTCGCTACCACCAGAGATTTATTTATTTTATTTTATTTGGTCAAGCCACTCAGTATGCGCAATTGGGTGTGTGCACGTGCTTTGCGTATCCTCTATAATGGGCATGTTGCACTACGATTCCTACAGATAACAAGGTATCTGATAAAACCTAGTAAACCGAACCAAATTAAGGCAAACAAGTGCTTTTATGGCATCACAAGGGCACCAGCTATAAAGATAACTTCGCTTTACATTAATTTCAACATGTGCGTTCAGTCTTCATGCTTTATGAAGAGGGCCAGAGTGAAGAGTCAGGAGAAGAAAATCGCACGTAACGAAGAAAAGAATAAGGTCGTGAGGAAATTTAATGAAAACTTGTGGAAAACTACAAACAGCTGCAGATGTACATGCGCAATACGTATCCAGACATAATGTTACTTTATAGACGATACAGTTTTTTTTTTACAAAACTTTAATGAGCGCAGTGAACGTAGCGTTCTTGCAGTGGAGTGATTAGGTGAGGGGGACATACTTTGCCGCTAATAACGTGAACTATAGAACGAAAATTAAAATTAATTGAATAATTCACTTCTGATTAGTGTCTTGAAGACAGTTTTTTTAATTACTGCTTTGGAGGCAGCAACGTTTTCATGCACGCGCATCTTTAAAGAAGTCTTGAAAACCACACGTAATTCAATGTATTCGTCACGAAATGCCAGAGGTCAGTCGAGGCAATATAAAGGCCGAGCACGTCACGCTGAGCCTTAGACGGCAGCGCCCGGTAAAAAAGTGGGGGAAAAAGAGTGATAGCATGCGGCACACAAATCCTGACCCGACACGCACACACACATGCTTGTCAGGCAAAGCCTGCCGTATGAGTAGCTGCCACGACCGGCCGAGACGTTCAGCTTAAAACTTTCTCGCGCTTCTTATCACGGTGTGTCTCGGTCAGTTATGATAGCGAGGGCGCCTTTTCTGCGCTCCCTCGGTGCTCTGAAGCTGTTATTAACGGCAAAAAATGTCCACCTTGCTAGAGATTCCACTGCAGGAACATCACGTTCACTGCGTCTCTTTATATAAACCTACATTGCCTACAAACCTACATTGCCTGAAACACCCTGTAATGCATGTTTGTGTGAACTGCCACGTAACATGATGTGGTGAGGGACGATTTCAACGCTGGCGCGTACAACATCAACCCAACGTTGCATGTAATTTTTTTTCTTTAACATATGTTTGTTTTTATAATTTTTTATGTGTGATTACACCGCAGTTTAGTCAGTCTCTTCCGGTGGATCAACTTACGAGAAATGAAGTCACTTGAGCTTCAAGTTACATTCTCAAGGTTCAAAACGTTCGCTAATTGCTGTTTATCTTTTATTTATCTGCATGAGACGAAGCTTTAAATTTGCTGAGTGAAGCCTAGCAGAAGTTAGTAAAGTATGCCTAGCAGGAACCGCCAGATGAAAGACGGTATAGGGGTCTGTCCTTAAGTACTGCTGCGAAATACATTGGCATTTCAGTTAACAGTTCACCAAAAGCTTCTGCCAAACCGTATGGGATGATCTTAATTGAAATCGAGACTGAATTAGGGGCATCTGAATAGCTGATATCTTCAGCGCCTTTACAACTTGAATTGCGCTATCGGTTTTATGCGTTTTTAAGTACTTCCTCTAAAAACAAAGGAAAAGTGCCGGTGAATATTGAAATGAAAAGTAAAGCAGAAAATTGTAATGTTAGGATCCAAACCACACAAGAAAGAAGCAAACCATCTTTAGAAAGTTGTGTCATCTGCCAGATAAAAAAAAAACATGGCTGTTTTGTTTGTAGGTCTAAACGTGTAATGTGATAGCAAAGTTCTAAATTTGAGCCTCAAGTTCTCAAACGGTAATATACCTATGCTCGGGTGCGACATGTTGGCGCGGCTCAGCATGGGAGGCGGTGCTGCGGGCCAGAAGAAACACTGCCATGGCACCTACCAGGCGTCTCAGAACGTAGACGTGTTGAGTAGCCAGCGGCGTTGCAGGCATCGCAGCTCAATGGTGAACGTGGTGAAACCGGGGCTGTTTTACAGCGTCCAATAAAACGTTAGTTAAGGTTAGGCAGACATTTACTGTCCGTTTCACTGACGTCAGCGTAGACGCATAGCAAGTCAGCAGGACCGTTGGTGTGTTTCTTCAGTGCGCATGGCAACACCGGAGATGCCTAACGCTCTCTGAGCTCCGTCCGTGATAGTCGCAGGTGATGTTAATAGTGGGACAGGTAAGATAAGTGGTGTTTGAAACCCGTCCTCTATGACGTGTTTCCGAATACCCCTATCGCTTCCACTGCATGTAACCAGTGAAAATATAGCTTTAAGATCCGCATTTTCAACCAGAGGGCGCCGCGACTGGATCGGGAGTTAGCACACCATACATTGTTATCGCAAAAATCACGAAACTAATTTCATTTGCCTAATTGAAGCCTAATGCTTTCTTATTTATAACGTGTGCATTTTGAACCCATTGCAGTGTCGCTTATGGTTAAGCAGGCAGAAAAGTATACTTTCACTTGCCTTTGCTCAACATTTTTTAAGTATGAACGGAAATTAATACAAAAGGAAAACTCTGCAGTAGAGTCAGCATGAGCCTCTAGATTTATTAATATCGTGGCTGGTATTTCCCGAGCACAAGCCTAAATAGTTATGAACAATTTTTTTCTGTTCATGTCAATGTGCCCATTCTTGCTGGTATGGCTGTATATAGGTCTTTGTGTGCAGATGTCTTGGTGTGCAGACTAGACAGAACAAATCGGAAGGCACTTTTGCAAAGCATTCAATGCTGGAGAATGTTTGCATAATTACGTGTCACTCCCATTCTGTGTCAGGTTTTGAGTGCGAGATTGATTTGCTTAAAAATGCTTTGGGTATGAGTATGAGTATGAGTATGAGTATGGTATTCTTAGTTCTGCTGAATAAACTTGCCCGTTTTTGGACACTGCCTGTCGTCTGCGCTACTTCCTTGCTTCTGTTTCGGTCGCCTTTGCGTTTACACGACAAAACGTACCCATTATTCTTCGGGGACAGTGAGACCTACACCAAAGAGGTTTCGTTTTTGTTTTGAAGCCAGTAAATAGAATTACGACTGGCGATCCTATATTTCTGTAGACCGAGAAAGGTAACTAAAACGACAGTAGTCGCAGCTTGCGAAAACCATCGGAGACTAACACAAATGGTACATTGCAGCTTAGGCATAAGGTACGATGAAATTAGATTTGTTCCCTTACCTTTTACTGCCTAAATACCCTACAGAATCGGAGGGAAGTCGGCGGGCTTCGAAATCAGTTCTAGAGCAACACATTAGAAGGAAACGGGCACCCTTGAGGGACGGAATCACCGTTGTATCTTCGAATGATATGTCGTACATAACCTTGTCGGGAGAAAAGGAAACAGTAAATCAAAGGTAAGGAATGTTGTTTCTGTCACTGAAGGACGGTGAACAACGCCAGCTACGTGTGTGCATCAGAAGGTCCCTTTGCTTCCCGTCGGTTGCTCAGCTTGCGTTTGCTGTACCACACTTAGAGAAGTTTCATTCGGAGGAAATTGTTTTTGGATGATCGCGTCATCTCTATTTGTGGCGCTAGCGCGACGATCCATCTAGGGCTGAAGTAAGTGAGAGACAAAGCGTGAAAACATACCCCTTTACAAGAACCTGGCTCCAATTCAACAAATGAAGATGATATAAACATGGGTTTGGAGTAAAATTTTTCTGGATATAGCGGGGGAGAAAACGCGCAGCGTTTTATCCTACTTTCCTGGTGCTCACAATAATCCTAGCGGCACAGAATTCTCATTTTCATTCCTTTGTGTTCACAGGGCTCCAACCCGAGAAAACCCATTCTTTGCTCAACTAACGGGAGTAGGTGCACAGATCGTAATCTCTATGGATGCGGGCAAAGTGACAATCTTTCACGTTTTTCCAAGTTAAATTTGGTTGCTTGCCTAAACGCCAAATATGTAACATTGTTTGGTGATTCATTGTGTTGCTTCGTAATGTTAAATTGCAGCGTGAGCTCAGTAGTTAGGAAACCCACTTCAGGGGTGTTTTCCACCATCGGCGACGGGACAACCACCTCCCAAAACGTTGTGCCAACTTTGTAAATAACAACTAAAGGGAAAATCAGCTAGCGGCCACAGGTGGCATACCTAAGCTGCTGCATGCATTAAGTTTCCACTTATAAGAGGTGGAAAAAAATATTGCTTATCTTTACTGATTTCATTTGGCAGAAATGAAAGCCAATTCCTAGAATGATAAGCATGGGGTGGGATAGACTAAAAGCATGCTAATTAGACAAGCGAAATCATTTTATGCAAGTGCAGCGTTATTTGGTATGTGTATTTGCATTAATTTAGTATGGAAGGCAGATGTTCAGAAAAAAATCTAGGTGTCTTGTACTGAGCTGTATCCTCTGAACTTCGCGCCTCAGCATGCACACTGATGAAGATAATTCCACCAATTATGATATTTCATTACATTGGAAGAGGATAGCTGATAAATGCCCGCATTTCAAATCTGTTTATTTTCGAATGCAGTGTATTGCTATGCACAAAAAAAGCAATTAACATGCCAGAATCAGCTGCTGTCTAAGTTTGATGTCTCAGAAACCTAGAAAACAAATGGAAATAGTCTTTACCACCATTAGGCCTGTGGTTCCTGTTAGACACGTCTGTTTGACATTTCGTAATTGTACAATGCAGCACAATTTAGGGATTTCTCTTTATTATGCTTCTACCAAGATTGGACCAACATCTATAAGTGAGAGCAGCTTTCTCCAGCATGGCGCATTATTTCTTTTTGTCTACAGTCTCCGCTATGGGTGCAGACGATAGTTACGCGTCGGGAGGCATGCAAATACTGGCGGCAACAAAATATATGCACTCTTACCGTCACAACTCATGCGTCCATGAGGTTCTCCAAGAAACGGCCCCAACAATCAGCAAAACCCGAGCGACATTGCCTCGATCTACATGGGCCTTCACGAGGACAACGCGGCGCCCTTGCTCCTTGCAAGAGCGGGGTTTAGATAGGCTGATAGAGAGGAGGGCAAAAAACATCGCGACTGAGGAGACGCGGAGAGGGAGTTGACCCTCTTCAGTCTGCGTTTCTAGTTTCCTTTACTTTCCTCCTTGCCCGCATGCCTCCGTCCCGTGAGGCGTACGACAGGAGCACAGTTATCGTTGCACAGTCTAATCAGCATCGTGTAGTGAAAAGATAGCTGCAAAATGGCGCCCCGTTGCTTTATCTAGCGTATGTGTAGAGCACATGAGAGAGAGACAACGAGACGTTATTCAGCACCAGAGCTGAAACTCAACTTTTTATTTTTTTTCGTTCCCAGCCAACCAAGCTCACGTGACGCTCGTGGCATCGCCTGACCTCTTCTTCGTTCTAGGGGCGACCGCGTCGATGTCACAGGGGCTACATAGCTCCACCGCTAGAGAGCAGCATGATGCGCGAATGATATCACTTAGTCCATAAAACTCGGCGGACTGAAGTAGCGTGCCCGTCGCCCGGATAGTAAACGTCCGAGGCTGAATTGAAGGATGCGACTGTGGGAGCCTCGCAGTGGGCTGGCTTCAGCCGATCAACTGCGATAGTGTCAGGTTTGCTATGAATGTCCACGATGTATGTGGACTCTCATCTCTCCAGTACGGGAAAGGGTCTGAGGTAATGTGGGTGGAGAGCAGGCCGAACGGGTCCGTACTGTACGAAGACGTGGGTTGCGTTGGCAAAGCCAGTTGAAACGTAAGGTGCGTGTGCTGGAACTGCTCGTGGCGGACATGGTTTTGAATCGCGGAAGAGGACGTGAAGAAGGTGCACATATTCGTGAGTAGACAGAGCAGCCGAAGGAGGTTGTGGTGAAAAGAAGTCGTTGGGCAGACGGAGCGTAGTACCAGAGAAAAGCTCCGCGCTCGAGCACCAGATGTCCGACTTCAAGGCGCACCGGATATCTAGAAGAACCAGTGGCAGATGTGGAAGCCATTGCGATGGCGTGCCATGTGCAATCAGGGCTGACTTGAGATGTCGATGAAAGCATCCAACGGGGGCGTTGGTTTGGGGATGGTAGGCAACCATGCGCAGACAAACTGTGCCAAGCAAGGGCAGGAGCTCATGAAAGAGAGCGGAATTGAATTGATGTCCCCTGCTAGTAAAGCTTTTGCTAGGGCATCCGAAGCGGGCAACCCATGTTGTTACAAAAGCTGCCGCCACCATAGTAACCGAGCTGTCTTGAAGTGGCGTTGCTTTTGGCAAACAGGTAAACCTTTCGATACAGGTGAGCTGGTAGCGATATCCCTGACAAGGTTGTAGTGGTCCAACAAGGTCAATCTGAACAACGTTGAAACGACAATTAGGTAGGAGAAACTGGCGTGCTGGGGAAACAGGATACCCATGAACTTTTGCACGTTGGCAGGGTGAGCATGCACGAACCCAATCACCTGCATTGGCGTTAATCCGGAACAATACGTAGCGTAATGACATAAGGCGTTGTGTGGCACCAACACTGGGGTGAGCGAACTGGTAGAGTGTGTCGAAAACCTGCTCGCGTAACATGCAGGGGACAAATGGCCTCGGTGTGCCTGTAGAATGGTCGCAGGCGGGTGTGACACCACCAAGCAGGATTTTGCCCAACCGCACTGCTGTATTCGGCGAGCGCAGTTGAAGGAGCTTGGGATCATTAACTTGATGTGAGGCGAGAGTCTGCAGAAGGAGTGGCGCAAGACGTGCAGCTGGTGTCACGGCGTTCAGGCGGCCCAGGGTGTCAGCAGGTACATTCTGATCGCCGCTGACATGTCGGATGTGTTGGAGAATTCTGATTGGTGACCGGCGAACGTCTGGATCGACACGAAACTTGTGCCCGGTAATAACGCGCCACACAAAGAGGAAGTGGAGTCAAGTTGAACTTCGACCACGAACGCCAGGAAGCCTCGACCAACGCCGTAGCCGTTGAGCCCCATTCAACTGGTGCGTTCCTCTCGAACGTAATCCCCCTTCCAGAATTCTGGGAGCGGAACCCGACGGCTCATCCAAGAAGAGGACGGTTTAAATGCTCGCGAATAACGTTACAGACCCGGAGTACCTCCTTGTGGTCGACGTGCTTCCAGTGGCCGTCATCAACGACATTGCCGGTCTTCTTTCATTTGCGCACGCCCTCCCAGCGTTGCCTTATGATACAATCAACCCTGCTATACTGGATCGTAGAGCTACGCCGGAACGCTCAAGAATGAAACGGCTACTTTCATTCGAACAGCTGGGCAATCAAAACGAAAGCTAATTACTGCACCGAGTTATTCTTCTAATTAGGAGAATAACTCCAAATATGAAATGATGCTTCACTATTATTCGTTTGCGTGAGATACAGAGTTATAATGGTGTTTTGTCCAAGCCATAGGTTACAAACATTAGTTCGGTAATTGACAAGCACGCGTCGAAATCTGCAGGTAAAAGAGTCCTTTGCCCAGTGTTACGGCTCCAGGTGGCGTTAGAGCAATTAATCCACCAAGCTCATCGAGAATACGTCCAGCAATAGGAATGAAGAAAAAAGTTTTATTTGACATTAGTTATACGCTCCAGTTACGGAAGCGTACTACGTGCAGGAGCATGTTAAACGTCTGGGTTCACATGAGGACACGTGGGTCCCACTCTACAAAATGTATCCGCTTTTAATACCGTCGTCTTCCCTAGGCGATTCGACTCGGGAATCTGATGAGAGTATTGTGGCCAATCACAAACATAATCTTCTGATATGGCATCGTTCCGCAGCTCTCCCACCTCCCATGCAATCCTACCTCCGATGATATGGAATGTGTGACAGGAAAGCAACCTGGAAATCCGAGGTTGGAGCCGTTCTTTGGTAGCACTTGACGTTGGCCTTTTTTATCATTAGTTCAGACTATCAGGTAGTGGTAGGGGGGCTTTCTGTGGGCCCATAAGTAGTCGGTGTCAACCTTAAGTTGACTTCTGAGAAGGCCTTGATGGATGGGTGGGGTTGCCTCGTGGCAAACGTCTAATTAATGCCCTCGCCGCTGTTGAGACGTAACACCAATCAGTGACGTAAATCAATGTGTTCCCTGTGTGATAGGCTTCCTTTAAAAATTTCCTTTATCGTGGGATCAGCTTTACATAGGACAAACAGGTAGGTACGCCGTCACTACCTACTTAGGGCAGGTATTGACGGCGGATCCGGATCATAAGACGGAAATAATCAGAAGAATAAGAATGGGCTGGGGTGCGTTTGGCAGGCATTCCCAAATCATGAACAGCAGGTTGCCATTATCCCTCAAGAGAAAAGTATATAATAGCTGTGTCTTACCAGTACTCACCTACGGGGCAGAAACCTGGAGGCTTACGAAAAGGGTTCTACTCAAATTGAGGACGACACAACGAGCTATGGAAAGAAGAATGATAGGTGTAACGTTAAGGGATAAGAAAAGAGCAGATTGGGTGAGGGAACAAACGCGAGTTAATGGCATCTTAGTTGAAATCAAGAAAAAGAAATGGGCATGGGCAGGACATGTAATGAGGAGGGAAGATAACCGATGGTCATTAAGGGTTACGGACTGGATCCCAAGGGAAGGGAAGCGTAGCAGGGGGCGGCAGAAAGTTAGGTGGGCTGATGAGATTAAGAAGTTTGCAGGCACGGCATGGCCACAATTAGTGCATGACCGGGGTTGTTGGAGAAGCATGGGAGAGGCCTTTGCCCTGCAGTGGGCGCAACCAGGCTGATGATGATGATGATGATGAAGGTAACATTTCACATGCTTAGCAAGCACTTGTCCTTTGCTGTGGCTTCGAATATAAACAAATACGGCTGCAGAGCAGAATTGAGCAGCTATTCGATTTTGTATAAAAGCAAGGACCAGGCAATTCCTTAACATGGACGGTTTTCATTACGGAACACGGAAGACGCACGCGTCATCAAGGAATCACGAAGCACATATGACGCGGAATGTTATTAAATATATAAGTCGTTTCAGAATGCTCTTACCGTTGGAGAATGTGTCACGCCTGCTGGTATTATTGCGATATCAACTACATTGAAACACCAGGCGCATGTCTGCCATCGGCGTAGCGACCGCCTTGAGGTTCCCTATAAAATATAGCCCACATGCGATAAGATCGTTCTCGGGCGCCGAATGCTATGCGTGCGAGCGAAAGCATGCGAGGATGAGTCGGCGAGCGCGGCTCAATGTCGCGTATGCAACGGCGGAAAGCGGGAAAGTTGTGCGCCGCCTTCCATCACGCCCAAGGCTTCGGGGGGAGGGTAGAGAGACGGGGGGGGGGGGGCGCGTTCTATTTTCGGCGGCCCGAGCGCCTGCAGGCGGCCGCGCGAGCCCGGCCGGGCCATGGATCTTGAGACTATCTGCGACAGGCACGCAGTCAGCGCTGCGCTGTGTATTGAAGCAGTAGTTCGCGTTGATGCGAACGGCTGCATGGAGATCAGTTTGCCCACTGCTGCCGCCGCGTTTCCTCACTGGGGCGTTTTGACAGCGAGTTTTCGCGGTCAGCGCCTGAGATGTGTTCATTTTGGCTTTGGCGCGCGTGAGCCCGTGCTTGTTAATTTAGTTATTCTCGAGGTAACTTTCTGTCGCTATGGAGGGAAAGGTACTAGGGAAAGCGCGCAGAAGTGCGAGCGCTTTCGAAGAGAGTTCCGCGTTTTAATTCACGTTAGTTTAGGCTGGGGAAGAGAAAGCATGAATACCTCATTAGCAACAGTTGAATAAGACAGAACGCACCACTGAGTGTAATGGTTTACTTATTTTGTGGATTTTCCCATTCGCGTCTGGGGAAATGCGATAGTGTGGCAAGTGCAAGATGCGTCGATTCAGCGTCTGTTGCGAACAACCAAAACCACTAAAACAGGCTGCCGGACTACTTGGCACGGTAACATGAGTGTAACAGCCACACGCACGCAGCTTTCCATTGATAGCCAGAGAAAGTTGTCCACGAGTATAATATGCCTAGGTTCTCAAGGTGATACGGACGATAAAGTTGCTATCCTTACTTCGTGTAGCTGGCCACTAATTTACTATCGCAATCGATGGTTCGCATTTGGGGCGAAACCGCGAATTTTTGTATCATTCTAGAATGCTGCATAGTGACTGTGCTGCGTGTTTTGTGCGGTCTTTGCTCTGTTTCCTTTACGTTATTTCATGTGTGTATATATTCTGGAAGGATCGCAATAAAAATGCACTGTGAGACGGGACTCATGTCGTGCACTTCCTCTTCGTCCCTTGTGCTTGCAGAAAATTTTCGTAACCATGAATCCAACATTCCAACTAGCCCAATTAGCAGTCGTGATTCTACGAACTTGAGACAATACATATGTTAAAATATGGGGTTTTACGTGCCAAAACCACTTTCTGATAATGAGGCACGCCGTAGGTAGTGGACGACTCCGGAAATTTCGACAACCTGGGGTTCTTTACCGTGCTCCTAGATCTAAGTACACGGGCGTGTAGTAACCAATGAATGTGCTGTGTAGTAACCTACACGGCACATTCATTGAAGCAAAAAGAACTTTACTTCACGTTTAAATGCGGCACGCTGATAGCACTCGTATTTAATCAACAGGCAATGCAACGGCTGTTTAAATTCACTTGTCTAATTGACTGCGTTTTATTTTTCTTGAGTTCATGGAAATCAGTGAATGGGGCTGACGTAATTCAGCAATCCTTCATTTCCGTGGCCCGTTAAGGTGAGCGTGCAACCACGCTGTTAGTCGCACACGCACTGACAGCAAGTTCCATAATTTTCAGGTGTAGCGCCGCTGACGATTTCAGTGCAGAGGAAGGCCAATCCCTTCCCAAAGCTTCATCACATCTGTGTTGGCGCATTTTTCGACGATTCGTTTATTCATCCTCTCTATCTGCTCTTCGGAGAAGTGGTTCCTCCAGTCGCCGACGATGCCTTTCCGAAGAAATCGCACTTGCCCTTTACTGGCCGTCCTCTTGCTCAGGGGCTCCCTGAACACTTCCAGGGACTTCAGCGCCCGCTCGGGTGGCAATTCAAGAAGGCGATGGAGAATACTACCGCCACTATCTACGTTCACTTGCATGTTTTTGAACTCAGAGCCGTCCAGTAGCTTCTTCATGAGCTCGTCATTGTTACGCAGCATGTTGCCGTAGTCAGTGCCCAGGAAGTCGGCTATCTTGAGGATCTGCGTCCTGGCAGAGAGAGACAATAGAACGTGAAACAGGAATCGCGATCTGTGCAATTTGCGCTCCCGATGTGCATTAAACATCAGAGTTTCACTTGTAGAAGGAAATCTAACAAATTGGGAGTTGCAAATGCACTAAAGATAAATGAAGCTAATTGGTGCGGCAACGTTACGCTACATCTTAAAATAACCGTCAGCTTTCCAGTGCGTTCAGGAAGTGATTCGGATAACTACTCAGAGGGGTTTTAACTGCAGCAACATAGCTAGAGAGATTCAGCTTATTGCCCGTGCTAAGAAAAACACCCTAATATTCAGAAAATAATTCAAAGATTTACTACTCTCCTGGGAACAGTATGTAGATATGGGGCATTCTAAATTATGTAAAGATTTAGTGCTACTTTTGATGCTGCTAAGCCGTTTTTAGACCACTGTGAACACTCCCTACTTAATTGGCATGTTCTCTAAAATGAGGTAGGCTATGAAAGGTGGTGCCAGGTGCTTCAAATGGTTGCAGTATCATAGAATAAATAAATAAATAAATAAATAAATAATGCTTGTAACATGGTATATAGCTTAGCAGAATCAAAATTACAATGGAAAGCGCCAGCGCCTAAATGTCACTAGAGCGGAGCTTCACTAGGGGATACGCAGAAGGGCACATCGTTCAAGATTAAGGGATGAACACCACGAAGACACACCTCAATACCTGAACAGGCACATTTGTAGATGTCGTGGTGTGTATCACTAATATTTCATGTCTGAATGAGTTGCTTAGAAGCAACGCCGCGAGAAATTATTCATAACTCCCCCCTCCGAAACTTAAGGCACGTACAGTTAGAGATGGTGGTGAACAGTGGAGGATCAGCGAAAGCTGATCGCCAGAGCCGTTAATGCTGCCACCGCCGCTGGCGTCTTGGACTGAAAGGCTCCACCCATAACGCGGATCCACCCCTCTCCGTGCCGCATCAAAATAATGTTTGACGTGGGTTATGTGGGACGTTAACTTTATCTATATGCATGCGCACACAAAACGATCAAAGCCAAAGTCTGCACCAGACAATATAGCGATACTATTGATACTAATATAACAAGAATAGTATAGTTAGTGTATAATTTTGCTTCACTTTCACTGCCGAGTTATCTGCGCTTTCTGCGGTGCATTTTGTGTGCGCTGGTCTCTGGTGGCGTTCTTGTATGGATAAAGAGTGTCTTGATAGCTGTATGTTTGTACTTCATAACCTATAATTTGTATGACGATGTCTGAATATGGCATGAGTTTTATCTTTTCGTATGCATGGATTTCAGTGAGTGCTGACTATAACTCATATATATTATATAATTTGCTGACTGCTACGGGAAGTTGCCAGTGCGGGGGCCTGCGTCCTTGTCCAGCTGCAATGCGACAGCCTTTTCTGTAGGCCTCCGGCATTGTGTATTTCGGATGCAAATGGAGCTATTATTATTATTATTATTATTATTATTATTATTATTATTATTATTATTATTATTATTATTATTATTATTATTATTATTATTATTATTATTATTATTATTATTATTATTATTATTATTATTGTAGACTACCACAGCAAATGAAGTATTAAAATTGTTATCACAGATTGGAGCTTCCGAAAGTAACGTGCAAGATTATTTTCTGAGTGCGCTTCTGCTCCACGTACTCCTACACAGGTTCTTCCAGAGAGGGCAGTAGTAGTAGAATCTTTCAGCCTTACTTTGTGTAAAGAGAGCAGCTGCAGTAGGGCTGAGTTTATTGCAGCTGGCTAGAGTGGCTGCAGTGATGATAATTTGTAAGCTGAGTGGTATTCGCCTAGATGTTTATCTTCCTTTCCAACTCAGGAATACGTGACTTTGATGCGTAGAAAATTTCCATCGAAAGTTCCAGTTCTTCCATTTTAATAGCCCACGTCAAAATGGACAATTTCAGTAATCCCCACGATACCTGTTTCTGTGCCACTCCCAGTGAATCAGAAGGTACTGACGTCAGGTGAGATTTAACAGTCTTAAATAGATTACATCACTCTGATTTCCCATTGTAGTCATTTTCTAACTCATAAAACCTCTTCGTGGTGCGAATCACGAATTTGTTATCACAAAAGACTAATCCTTCAATCTAACTCGAGCAAACGTTTTCCTTTACTGTCCCTTTGAAGAATTGGAGTTATGTCTAGGTACATAGCGGTGCTTTCGCGAGGCTCCCCAGTGAAGTGTGCGTTTGACAAAAGCCTAAAATGGCAGTCTGAACATTTACTTATACAAGCGTGCCTCTCAAAACATTTATACACATATCCTTGGAGCCTGGAATGAGCGCTTCCACATATGTAGGTATATGTACAATTTTTTGAAATTTGACAAACCTGCAATTGCAATTTCTTAAACGGCTTTTCAGTCCCTATGGTTTTACAAGCCAACTAAGAAAGTGCTTTTTGGGGCCTACTTGAATATTGATGACTTCTTGTCCAGAGATAGCGAAGCTACCAGTTTTTCTTATAGATGAAAGCTTCTGCAACTTCCTCGTTTCCATATGAAATGAAGACCGTCAATACTGCGCCCACCTATTAACTCAATGAGAAAGAGAATAATAGATTTGAATAACGGCTTCATGCAATTCTTGGAAAATTAGGAAGGAAGGTAAGGATAAGTCTCACCCACTCTATGGAAGTTTCACATGTGAAGCTTCATAGTTAACTGTGCTCACTGGGTCTTTATGCCATAACCGAACTCATTACGTCAACGACATCGCCTTCTTAGTGTGGTACTCTTCGCAATATGCCCTTCGTCCTTTACATTTCCACACGAGATTATGAACACTGAGAGTAGCCTCCACTGCACGTTCACTTGCGCGAGTGGTTGTAGACAGTCAAGGTAACTTCGCAATCCATGCTGCGACTAGCCGATGATCATAGCCCATTCTACTTATATACCCATAACCTCTCAGAATTCTCAAAAATCTATCCGCATAACAGCATATTACGCCGTTTCGCATTCCCATATATGACCGTGGCAAAGTGTGATCGCATAAATGTGAAAAGCTTTGGCTTTCTTCCTATTTCATCGGCATCTCGAAACCACTTGAAAACGTCGCACAAACAATGCAACAACAAAACTGAAGGTTATAAAGTACAACGACGCTGTTCCTGTTTTAACAAAATGACATTGCAAGTTTGTTTCTATAGATCCCTATTTACGTTTCTTTTAAAGAAAACTTGGCCTTTTTATGTGAGAAGTGTAAGGCATTGCAAGATGACTAATATAAACAGGCAGACAGACATGAAAAGTGCTCTTTAGAGGGAAGACCATGACACTTCCTTTTGTATCAAGGAGCAGCCATTATTTAATCTCAAACAGGCAGAAAACAGCTCACGAGCCTTTTGTGGAAGTCGTATTTACTGAAGCTACAAGGACGCCTCCAAATGATGGACCTAGCTCTTTCAGTTAAAGAAAAAATGATTTTTCAAGGCCTACTCGAGAACAATGTGCATTCTGCTGTATTTGCATTGCTATGCTGTCTCGCACTTTTGAGGCGATGCCCAACCAACCAACAATGGGGCCTGCACTGCTGCATTTCTTCAAAAGTTCCTAGAGCTGTTTTTGTTGGTTTTTGCTGTTTTTTTTTGTCCAATAGGTTCGATCTTGTCGACGAAGGCAGCATGCGAAATAATGAGCTAATATACGAAAATTTAAGAAGAGAGCATGTAAAAATGAAACTAGAAATTCGGATATTTATTATGTAAAGAATTCCCTAGAAAAGAATCAGATCAAAACTTGAATGCTAGTCAGGATATGTGGAGGGAGTTTGATTATATTCTGGTATTGGCTTCAGGACAGCAATGGCACTTAGATCTGTTAAATCTCGCGCTCTAAGCGGTCAAGAACAGCACACAGCGACTACCGCATTCGCAGTATTTCATTATAAACAACATCTTTCCATGATCACGAAACAAAGTACAAATACAGAAAACAATTACAACGTCAACTGTGTTTTCACTACTACATAAGTGGCCTTGGACCAAGTGGCGGTGTAAGTGTTGTACTACCGCCAGTACTGCTATCTATCCGCGTCACGTAAATGGGCCGCCGGGCAGACGTGCCTAAGATAAGCGCAAGAGACAACGCTCCTGTCGCACTCTACGCACTTAACGCACCGTTGTGTCGGAACCGCACCGAACCCAGTTTTCATGTTTGCCGCCTTCGTCCTCTGACGTCCTCGTTTTCTCGCGTCTATACTAGTCTCTGCTCCATTTTCTCATGTCACTATGCTTTAGCCGTCAGCTCTAAATCTGCACTCCACAATAAGCAGAGGCAGGAAACTTAATGAGCCTAGCGAACCCAATAGAACGTAGAATGCACGCTTGGTGTATGCCAATGTCACGAAATTTAAGAAAATATGTAATTTTGGCATACAGAATTCTCTCCACGTAGGACACCTCATGAAGTTTTAGTATAGCTAGAATTTATTAGAATGAATGAGCACGGAACGGCACGCACGACACCATGCAAACATATCGTTAACTCAAGATGAACATACAGGCCTTCAGCCAGAAATTTATCAGCTTGGGTCGGAATACAACTCAATTCCCGTGATCTATTGTGGTGCTGTAACTTTGCACCATGGCTGACACTGGTAGCTTAATGCCTTCGAAGTGCGTTTATTGTGTGTTTACAGGATAGAGAGAAAAATCAAGAGTGGGTATTTTTTGTTGTGATGCGACTACACTCCCGCATACTATAAGGGTCGATCTATGATAGCTTCATGGCTCCTGTTGGACACCAGTGCTGAATTTCAATACCATGACCATAACACTCGAAGACACAAAATTAGCAAGGCGGGATCATTTACAAAACTGCTTCGCGGGTGCAGGAAAGTGAAGGAAACACCTAACCACACAAGGGAGTATGTTGCCTAAAGTGAATTCATGCTATAATTTATGATACTGTGAGCAAAACTTACGTAGCGTCCATTTTCAGTTCTTCATACGTCAGGAAGAGAACGTTGGGGTCATTTCTGTGTTCATACCAGGAGAGCAGGTGGTCGAAGTAATCACCGAAGGACACTGTGCCACGCACGAAGTTTTCAAAGTAGTCGTCAAACGTCATGTCCGCGACATCGTATGATGGCTTCTCCTTGGTGTGGTAATAGAAGGAAACGCACACATCGAAAGGGTTCCTAACAATGGTAATATACTTGGCCTGCTCCGAGTAAGGAACCTTGCCGAATGGCATATGCGTCTTGATGGCTCCAGGCCTTGGCATCTTCTGCGCTGCTTCGGCTCCTAACATTTCCAGGAATGGAGAGGCAAGCATGAACTCCAGGGGGTCCTCAGGGAAAGTGCCACGATTAAATATGCCGCAGACAATGTACTGAACCCAGGTCGTTCCACATTTTGGGTACGTCGCGATGAACACGTCGCCTGGTTCCGGCTTGTAGTTGAGCGCTGACCGCACTAGATCATCATTGAAAAAGGTATTACAGCAGTAGCCGTCGACATGCTTGTACGGAACTCGTTTCATGGCACTTGCGCTTCAAGCCCGCTGAGCAACTTGAACTTCCCGTGGTGCTGAAAAGAATAAAACCATAACCATTTCTTTCCTTCTACCACTCACTCTACCTTCTTGTGTTTGAACGAGGAGGTCGGCAAACAGCACATCAGTGGATACCGAGGAAGACCTTTAGTCATCAAGCGTGAAGAGAAAGGATGGACTTACGCAGAACTCTTTGGAATTAATGCGCTCCAGGGAATTTTATCTCTTTCGACGCTCTTAATTGCGTATATTTTTATTAGCGGGTTTTCTCAACACGCGAGGGCTTGATGCGAGCGTTTACTGTTTTGCAACAAGAATTCGCATACTAAATTGACTTCTACCTGCCCATAACTGCCTGCATGACTTCATTCTCTGGTTTTGTAGCTCGGATGCACCAAAATTTCAATCCATTTTTTTTTGTCTGGCTGTATCATGTAGAGAAGATGGATCGCACGTTTCACTTTGAAGTTATTAATGCTATTTTATGCGCAGCGAAATAAAGTATAATCAGGCAGATGTCTTGCGTCCAACGTATCCGCTATATCGTCCCAACAGGTCGCCGGAGTCAGTGATATAGGAGCCTATTGCGAATACCTGGTATGTACTTTCTTTTTAATATGATTTGACTCATTTATAGCGATGATCTTTGCGCATTTGGAATTCCGTATGTAGGCTGCTCTCACAGTGTTCCTGTTGTTGCTGTCGCAGGTCGACATTGAAATGCATGCTCTAAAGACGTTAAGAAATTCGCTGGTATATAGTCGGATTACTCATTACGGGAGCAATTAGCCATCGCTGACTGGGGCTTTGTTTTCTGCGGCGTAAATCTACTTAGTTAATCACGATGATTATAGACGGTCTTCTCGAATTGTAGCCGGTCCTGTTCAAAACTCGGCGTGGTTCTGTCTTCAACGAAAAGAAAAGGACTCAGGCGTTTGCAATCACGATGAAGGTACACTCGTTCATGGGGCCCATTTTTACGAACCAACAAGTTTTTCAGAATTCTCTGCGGCTTCGACGGTACAGTACATTCCAGTTCCAACTTAATTTCCGTACAGAAGGGTTGCTATTAGCTGCCACTAACACAACTTGAGTAGCCTTACATTGCTACAACATCTCTCACCTTGTGGGACGTTTACAGTAATAAATGTTGCTGATAAAGCATAGCAAACTTTTTTAGCTATCTATTCGCCAACAATCGTATCATCCGGCAAGAACTGCGGCGTGGTGTATGTAATGCGAGGCTTGCGTTTCCTGTAATTTGTGTGCTGAATGAGGCTGCATATTCAGAACTAGTCTGCAAACTACCGTCACACCGGCCCCTAGCAAAGCTATAGAAAGTTTATGCTTAATACCAAGTGCGAAAGTAGCCTATAAGCATGCAAGATATTAGTTTGGTTGTGAAATAGCTATCGTTTGGCGACTCGTAGTGGAGTCTTAGTGGCTATGACATTCCGCTGCTAATCACGAGATCGCCGTATCGAATTCCGCCTACGGTGGCTGTATTTCGAAGGGCGGGGAAATACAAGAACACCTGTGTGCTGTGCATAAGTGCCCGTTAATTAAAGCACCCCAGCTAGTCAAAATTATCCGCAGTCCACCAATATGGCGTGCCTCATGATCAAATCGTCGTTTGCGCGCATAATATCCCAGAACTTAATTTTTAATCACATGACGGAAGAGCCATCGCCTGTAACGTGCTCAAAAACATGATGACGAAGTCTTAGCTTCACTCGTACACTGGCTAAGCCTTCATATTCCTTTTTCATTTTGTTTGGCAGTCCTTCCCGCACGTACGCGCCACGTATCAAGGAATCCCTTTTAAGGTCGGCTGCGTATGCAGGCCTCCATCTCAGCCCCTCATCTGAAGGGCACGTTTTGTGGTCGATCCACGAGGCGCATCCGTCCTTAACGAGCATGAGCTGCTGCTGACAATAGATGGCGTCCAAATCTATGCGCATATGACGGGCTCCATTGAGCAAGAATTCATGATCTCGAAGGCAATGCTCTTACTTGCTTCATGCACTGGTAGTGATTGCGGGAGCCGCAATTACGTCACGCAGGCTCACTTTAGGACACCATCTGATGAAATGAAAAGCATTCCCTCTAATCATTGAAGAAAAAAATTGCCCACCTCGATCTACCCTGTGAGAGATTTTTTCTAAAGGAAAGGAACGAAAACGTTGGCTTTCAAAGCTTTCAGTCCCATTTTCAATCCTGCAACAAAAGCAACACTCTACAGTCCCGAAACCGCGAATCTCCAGGTTAGCACGCTCTGCTATATTAGTTCCCTAGGAAACAAAAACAAAATGTTACTGTTGTCTTCCACTTACTCCGAGGCGCTTCGTAAACAGCGCAGGCGTTGTTTTCTGGACCTCCACCCGAAGAAACTACGTGTTTATGCCAGCGCTTGCCCAGCCACTTCCGCGTCAAACAATCGTGACGTAAGGGCGACCGCACAAGAAAGAGTGCAAAAGGCAAAATGGTGCCGCCGATATCCACTCTCTCTTGTTTGCCTTGAGAGCTGGATTGCCTTCCCTCTTGACGCCAGTCATGTTCCGCCGCAAGAGACGGGGGCGAGGGGGGGGGGGGGTAGTGCAGTCGCCCAGATTCTAGTTGAAACACCGGCGCTGTTATCTTTACCACCGTACGACGCGGCCGAGGACGGCAAGGAATGAGTGCGTGGCCGGTTGTGACCTCTGCGTTGCTCTATGTTTTTACACTCCGTGGAAGCCCGACGTGCTGGCCAAACCCTTAATTCACACATCTGCGACAGAGATAGGACGGACCTTGCAGAGTTTATTAGCACTTTTACTTTGTAGAAGGCTACGTCCTCTATAAGTGATCTGATCAGAGTGAGTGGATTCAACTTTTTAAATTCGCTAGGAAAGACGAGATATCTTGATTTAGTGATAAATAACATTTCAAAACAGATTTCACACTTTGTTGGAGAAAGAATGTCGTTTATTTGCTGGTAAAAAAAAGAAAGGCCAAGCGTCCATTCTTGAATACTGCATCCACATGTCGACACTGACGACATAGGCTACTATAACAGATTGAGCGGTATTATCGTACATTTTCTTCTCAAACGTATGGGAACAACTTGCAGAAGGCGAAGTCAGAGGTGTAGGCTGTTTTCTGGAAATGATATAATTCTTTATAGAGACATACATGATCGCCGAGCAGGCGTCGCTGAAATGTATCACGCCAAAATCTGCTTTTGCCGAAGTTTCGGAATTACATAACCGTTATTTTAAAACGTCCTTCTTTTTGTCGTCGTCCGCTTACGTAATCGTTCCTCATGATCATACTAATCAACTGAATGTTATGAAAGCAAAATCTACCTTTGTAGGTCACGTGAGCAATTTTTTTTCCAAATGCGGTTAAAATGTAACAAAATCATAGGCAGTATAGTAGCAGGCGCAGATTTGACGTGTTTACTACTCCTTTCTTTTCGAAAGAGAATCTTTTTTTTTTTACGAATCCCCTTTGAAGTTTTTTTCGCGAACCCCGCTGCTGCTAGCTGTTCCTGCTGCTGACTACACTGCCGCCGCCTTGGGAAACTGCTCACACATATAACATACATAGACATTATATAGCCGTCATATAACGAGTGCTCTTATGCGTTTCCCCAACCGTCCTACCCCAACCGTTTCACTGGTGTCGGAATTAATTGTCATTATCATCATGTGTCTCGGGAGACGTCCGGCGCCCACTTGCCGTGGTCGTACGCATCCCGCTGAATGGGACTCGGAGTTTAGTCAATCGGCGCTCTCTGTAAAAAAAAAGAAAAAAAACCGTAGTTATCAATTTGAATTTGAGTGCATGACGTATGAACAGGGCCTAATTTGGCACATATTCTGTGAATTTCGGCTTCATGGTAATGCTAAATTTTCACGTTAGGCCATTTTCATGCATAAATAAGATCCTAGACTATGACTACGTTTCATTTTTCCAGAGAGATCCAATTTTGTAACTCGAACTAACTCCATTTGTTACGCAGTGCCAGGCGTTTGGTCCCCAAGGGTGGGCGCGAGGCGTCTTGGGCACCTCATATCCCATATTATTGAACATGCTATAGAATTACGCAGCGGGACCAAAGACAGTGCCTACACATCCATATTACAAGAAATGCATGACCGCAAGCCTATAACTAAATAGTACAGCCAACATTTTTGGCGCAATTTGGCGCGTCTAATCAAACGGTTTCTCTAAAAGCGGGTCTAACCTAAACCAAGGGTCATAGCACAAAAGGTCTATGTCGAAGTCACTTAAAGCCGCAGGAGCGTTCTGTGAAGGTCCATGCATGTCTTGGCGAATGGCCATGTATATATCGATGCTGCAAAGCCCTGAGCAGAAGCAGAAGATGAACTGTTGCATAGCATTTATTAAAATGCTGTACGATAATTTCTTCTCGAAGCAATATATGAAACGAAACATGTTTTTTTTTGTAAATTGCATCACGGCCAACACTTAACACCAACAGATAAGTAGAACAATGTTCGTTACGGCAATAACACTACGCCCTCTCTAGTTAAACTCTCCGGCACAATATGGCCACCAACCCAAAGTTATTTTTTGCAACGTTTCTTTTTACATCTGTATTTTCTTGGTAATTTTTCTTTCATTGATGTCTTTCTTTCTCATTACGCCTGCGCACATTCCTCGCCCCTTACAAAGGGTACGGCACAACATCACTTCAGCTCAAGTTTATGCACCTGGTTACAAGGGCTGTCTATATATAGACTAGATTTATATAGCCTCGTAGCGCGAGTGTCGGCAGCGCCACTACGTTGGATGCCAAGTGGTGCTATCTGGTAAGAGCTGTGGGGAGTTAAGAAACGGGAGAAAATGATTGCCCTTGCAGTGGGTGTTCGCATGTTCTCGTGTTTTATTGCGAGAGCAAGGGACACTCCAGGCGCATTTCCGCCGTCGGCGCCACCGTGATGTTTCGCATGAAGTGTGTAAGGGCGATAACACCATCGCCGCGCACCGTACGCTGCATCTTCTACTGAAAGCACGCGAGGGGAGCCGACAATCGCGTTTCAATCAGGCGCGCGCGAAGGAGGAAAGCAGAGACCAAACGCGTCGTCTTCCGTCGCGCGAAAGGCCATGGGGGGATGGTGGGAGGCAGGGGAACGGCGTTGTGCTCCAGCAGCAACTGCTTATTTTGCAACCGGGTCCAAGGGAACTGACGGTTGTGGCTCAGGGAGAAAAGCGGGGAGGCCGCGCAGGAAGGAGGGAGGGGGCGGCTTCGACTCCGCCAACAAGTGAATACTTGAAACGGCCGCGCGCTGTCACGCGTGCCGTATCTTGAAGAACTTCTGCGGACGGCTCACACTTTCGTGCGCGCAGGGTTCTCATCGCTTAGTTTGCGTTGAAGTGACAGACAGCACGAAGGTCACTTCGCTCGCTGCAGCTGCCGCGCTTGCTCACACCAGTGCTTTGGCAGCGAGAGTCCGCGCTCATTGGCTGTGAATTGTTCATGTTTGATTGTGTGCGCTGACACCATGGTTGTTAATTGAGTTAGTCAGCGAACGTTTCCAATGTTATACGGCCGATAAAATTATTATGCTTACTCCGTGTGGCTAGCTACTAATTTCTTGTCGCAATCGATGCTTCGCCCTTCCGGCGAAACTGAGACATCTTTTAGACGTGTTTTTGCCGCATCTGCTGAAGTGCTTACTTGAGACATGCTCTTATACCATTTCGCGAGCGGGATGTGCAGGTGATATTTGTCCGAGCGACGCTGGGTCATCGTTAGCTGCCCCAACAACCTACGAATGACGAAGCTGCTCGTGCAAGAGCCCTGCCATCGATGTTCACGGAGACACAAGTTAGTGTAAAGTGCATTCGCAGTGCGCACAGGGTTTCTGCGGTGCCTGACAAAGGACGCTATGGGATAGCGACCTTAAATACAAATGAATTCGAGCTGAGCAAGTTCGCTCGGGTGGGTATTCGTTTCGTTGACGTGAACTAAGCGATAGTGTTCATCTTGCCTTCGCGCACTTAGGGCCTGCGATAAAAGCAGGCTTAACAGGAGCAGCTGTCAAGCCTGTTAAGGAGCATTAACCGATCTGAGAACAAATTCTTACTTGCAATAGGTGGATCACTGCGTTTCGCTCGTGAGGATTCTTTCACAACACGTCTGTCACTTGCCTTTTTCGATAATCGACCTGCAGCTTTAGTCATTCGCGAAAGACCTGCTCGTTCCATTGAAAACTTCCTAGCTTCGTACCGGGGCCGCTTGGGGCTCTAGTTGGCACGTGTCCAGAAAACCTGGATATGTACAGGCGCCGACAAAAGTGGTATACTCCACGCAGCGGGAGCCGGTGCAGCGGCACACTGCATCGCGACGCCATCTACAGGCAGCTTCTGGTATCGAGACAGCCAATGGGTGCCATTTATTATCCGCAAGCACGTCGCTTGACTCGTATGAATGTTTCTGCTTCAGCTAGCCAAAATGCCGAGCGACGCCGCTACAGTAGCAATCTGTGTGGACTATACCACTCTTGTTGGCGCCTGTACATACCAAATAAAGTATGAAAGGGTTTCTCTCACAAATAGTGACACACAGCGGGTCGCAAATATGGTTGATAAGCTGATTACAGACCAATGTATGGTCCAAAACTTGAGTTTCGTACTTGCTTTGACAAGGTGAACGTGCGTTCTTGAGATACACCTCAAAAGAGAAAAAAATAACAGCTTTCGTAAAGAAGGAAAGTAAATATACAGTAGCAATAACGTGACCCACGACGTCCGCTAAGACGATGGCGGCGAGGTCTTCGAGTTTTGTCACCAAGACATGTGCTGCTGCTCACAGTCGACATATTTGTAATTACCACTTTTGAGAAAGTACATAAATTCAGGAAAATTGAAAAGCATGGACTAATATTTGGTTTTGTATAGTTTTTGCAGTTATTTATGCAAAGTCAACAATATTGTTGAGCTGCCGGTAAATGGGCTTATGACAAATGTGATCGCTTGTATATTAAATCACTTAAAATAATATTATTGGGTGCCATGTGCCAAAGCCACGATGTAATTTAGAGGCAAGTCGTAATGGTGACTCCGGAATAGTTCTAACCACCTCAGGCTTTTAAACGTGTGCCTAAATCTAGTGCACCAAGCTTTGCGCATTCCAAGCCCGTCGGATTGCAGCAACAGCGCCCGGGATTGAGCCCGTGATCTGAAGCACACCAATGACACGCCATAGCGACAGAGCAATGGCAGAGGCATTGCTGTATAAAAAATTGAAAACAAATAATAACACAACAGTAATAAGATTGTACAAATATTATTATACAAAATAACTGCAAATGACTTAGTATCTACATTCTTGCACAACACAAATACCGTAGCATATATTCATCAAAACAACCTTTCTGCATTTGTTTATTCTAAGCAAATGATTGAACCTGATAGAATATGTCACGTTGTAATAAAATGTACACTTTAATTTATTTCCTCTTTTCTGCTTTAAAGACGCACATGCTGCTGGCACTCTCGGTGGTATTTTGGTCTTTCACCTCTGTCATAGAATGGCATACTTCGTAGAAACAGCGGTGATACCGCGCTGACGGGAGAGTACGGATTTAGAAGCGCAGTTGCGGCCTTCTGCAGAACTCTTGCGTCACGACCATCCATAAAGTTCAAGCGGAAGTGTGGGGACATCAGGCATCATAACACATGTCGGTGTGTAGACACGCGTACTGTATTTCAGGATATGCTTTCGAAAGAATAAAAATACCGTCAAAACTGACCCGGCAGAAAGCAAATGTTCTTAAACAAATGCCTCGCAGCTGTAAAATCCCGCAAGGTGAGAGGAAGGGAAGTCATAAAAGTTTTTATAGACGCATTTTGCTTATGATCTTATGCTCCCATAGAGGCTCCTTCTAAATTTTGATATATCGCGTTAGGCTCACTTCCCGTATCTAATAGGTTGATTCTGGTTCTGATCATTCGACTTCTGTCCTCACGCACCTGACACACGACGCATAATGCAATGCGTAGACGTTTCATTGTCTCTACATGCATTTGTTTGCGTCGTTTGAAGGCTGCGTGTATATCTGTACGTTAAAGTAGTTTTTTTTTCGGCATACCACTTAATCGATGCACCATTCCTTATTATGTCAATATATAGCTCTGATGTTCCTTGTCGTCTTGTGGAGAGAGCATTCCCCCTGTCAAGCTACTAAATGTTGCGGCATTTAATAAATGCTGCTTCTCTTTGATGCAAAGGAACCGAGTATAGTAAAATCGTAGGAGAGCTTGGAGCATCGACACTAGCTATTGCGGAGCTGTCCTCATTAACATCTGCTGCTAGAAGAAATGTGCGAATTCAGACCTGATAACAAACGATAGGCAACGCTCTTGCGTTTACGCTTTCTTTGCGTTCCACAAATTTGTTCTTGATGGTCGCTGATCACACGCACGAAGCATACAGGAGTGGAACGTGCACATGTGGTTTCCTATAGCCAGGCTCCAAGCTTTAGGTTAGGCTTCAAGCGCTGGAAGCTGCCACAACATCCTATATTATACGTAAACACACAAAACCAAAGCATTCCCGTGTAATTGCTGCGTATTTAAGGTCATCAAATGTGTTTTCATTCGCAGCAATGCAAAAATTTGGTAACAACGCTCTGCATTTACATACGGCAAGCATAAAAACGCTACTGCGCCACGTTTCCTATAGCCAAGTAAAACGTAATTTCATTAATTCACTGAACCTATAGATTCGAAAGCCTTAAACGCCTCATCAGACGGTGGCCTTGAAAACGCGGCGTACGGCACAGAAAGCCATGTGAGATCGCCTCACGCAGAGACGCGCTCGTGCCAGTGCTCGCGCGTTCTTCGTCGCCTTCTTGCACCGCTGGTTCCGATAGCGCTCACCATGGCAAGAAAAGGGCAAAGCGAAATAGGACAGACTTAGTTCAGGCACTCGAACCCTCGACCTTTGTGAGTGAAGCCACATCGTGTTCCCTAAAAGTCAAAGTGCGATAAGATCCTATCGCGCCCCGCACACTTTGTGCTTTAGGTGCGAGTGAATGTGTGAGAGGTTCGTAGAAGGTGGCTTCATGAGTGCCGCCTTCCTCCACCAGCAAAGGGTTAGTGAGGGAGGGAAGCTCGCTCCCAGTAGCGTATGTACAATTGCTAGAAGGTACAGCGGGGCGTGGCACTTGCGTAGACGCCGGACGTTTGTGCGTATGCGCGAGTAAGAACGTGTGCGAGAGAGGAAACGTGGAGACTTTTGCCCATTGAATATATAGTTCTGCGTAGGCACTACGGAGGAGTATCTTAGCGCGTGTTGTATGAGTTTGTCCCTAGGTGTGCCGGCAGAAGTCGCGGGGCGCGTCCCATGTGGGCGGCTGGACATAATTGTATTTATTCAAGCGTGTTTTTTGCTCATTTTAACAAAGTGTCATTATTTCGCATTATTGGTGGCGCCTCCATCCTGCGCCACCTGCTTTGTTATAACCTCAGGTGCTCTCCTGTGGCTTCCGTTTGCCGGTTACATGGGCCCTCCTCGAGCAGTGCTTGTAAAAAATGCAATTTATCGTCGCGACGAAAAACGTGACCCGCAACTTACACAACACCATTCAGAACCTTGCCCCTTCAGACACAGCGATCGCCAAATTGGGCGTTCGTGCCCATACCGCGCGGGCAGCCAGCGGCGGAGCGTAAACAAAATCGACCGCACCCTCCAATGCCGGCATACAACATAAACACATACAACACGCGCTAAGAAACCCTCCTCCGTAGTGCCTATAGACAGAGTCACGTATTCAAAGAGCAAAGGCCCCCAGATTTTCTCTCTCGCACCCGCTCTTACTCGCGCCTGCGCAGAAACGTCGAGCGCCGTGAGAAACGTCTCGCCCCACTGTATCTATTAGCAATTGGGAAAATCTCTCCCGGTAACGCAATCAAGTGCGCGTGCGGGGCGGAAAGAGTGAGTGGAGGGGGGGGAGGGGGGATGTGTTGACGCTTCGCTATTTCTGGCGCGCGTCTCGGCTGTGGCTGTGCATGGCTAAGCGCAGCATAGCGCATACGCTACCGCGCACCCTTCTTTAGAGGTAGCCTGCCACGTGTTCAAAGAGTGGGAGTTCCGAGTCTGCGCGACGTCATGGTAGCTGTCTTCCCGTGAGTCTAGTATTGGAGGTTGCGCCATCTCGAGTTTCAATGAAGCGTTAGAACGAGAGGCAGACGAAGCATTCTCTCCCCGCTGCCGCTGATTTTCGTAGCGTCGTCGCAGTGCAAGCGACGCTACCTGCCGCGTTGGCGGAGTGCACGCGAAAGCATGGCTGACTTGCCGTAATTGGCACCACTGATGTGAAGTGAAGATATTGCCGACGTGGTATGAAACCGTATAATTCATTGCCGACTCGCAAATTCGTCAAAATAAATCATTTTCTCATATGTGCTCTTCTCCATTGCGTGATAATTCGGAAAATTTTGTGCCCTATTTGTTTTAAGAAAAATCGATACTTATTGGCATAAAAGGTCAAATTTCAATAGAACGAAGCAAACTGCCGTATCTTACCTACTTCGTTATATCGACTTTTAACTGTATTTTTTCAAGTCAACGTTACAGTGCCGGCCACGGAGTCAATAGCGGTGTCGCTTTTTCATGGGCAGTACTATGCCCTGCCGCTGTATACCGCACGTGCATAATAAAAGCATATAACCACGAAAACCTGCGATAGGACAATCCAGTCAAGTGAAAATACTTTCGTCGTGCACCAAGCATGTAACAAACGCTGGTTATATATGAACTCGTGGCACTATGCACCATTCACCTTAATTTAGACCCCTAAAACTTGTTTTCTCCCGACGAATAGGTCATGGTAAAATACGGAATTTTCTCATTTTTTCACAGAAACGTTCAGCAGTAGCACGAGGACTAAATTATACTGGAGTCTAGATTCCGCAGGTGCTATTTGCTTTTTGAAGTGCTTGTGAAAATTAAGTCGTCTTTAGAGGGTTATATTAAGCGGCGGTAAATTGAAGTAAAGCTAATTCAGACTTCAGGCTATTTCCCGCTCACGAAAAGACATGGACCAATAGTTACTCCCTTTTCACTATTACAAACTCTACTCAATTTTAAGTTTACAGGTGTTTCTTGTTCGGGAACCGATAGGGGAATCTGCTTGGCGAAACTGACACCAGTGTGCCTATTAGACCATTATGGCAAGGCGAAGCTTCATTCGTTGGTGGCATGTGACGCAATGAAGATATTAGCGTTCACCGAAGGAGATCAGAAAATCAAGTGAATTCATATGAGGCTAGGATATACTGTTTTCTTTATGAGGCGGGTGTAAGAGCCGGTCCTATGTGGACCGACGAAGTGAATGGTTCTGAGTTCGTAATATTAAACACCAGTGTAGTACGAGACATCGTGATGCAGACGGGGGGGGGGGGGGGGTGCAGCTATATTTTCCTCTTCCAGGCAGCCTAAGCGGTATCCTAGTGCCTCGAGAAGCTGCGCGCATCCCGACTAGCACTGTAAAGAACTGCTTCGTGGTTTCATTTCGGGGTTGCAGTGAGCGAATGAGTTTCGGCAACCTCGAGCGTTCCCCGCCATCACGGAATAACGAGAGTTCGTTGCTTAGATTGCGGAAAGTGTCCGCCATATTGTCAATAAAGGCCGCAGCTGGTAAATATCAAACATTATATCGCTTGTAATGGCTTGAATTCTTTGCGTTTAGCTGATTAATGTACCATATGAGACGCGCAGCCGTGTTGACCGCCATGAAGAAGGCTTTGTCTCTGCGACTGTTTCGGAGAGCACTGAAAGTATAGCAGCAATTTTCTTTTCGTACAAAACACCCGCATGCCTCTTCCTTTTACGCGATATTTCGGTGCCCACATTTTAATAAAAGAACTCACTAGAGGAATAAAATTTTTGAGAAACGTTTTGCGGGCAGTATCCTATTCTAACATACTAATTCAATGCCAAGTTGACACGAAACACCAGCGTTGCTGTTCTGTTTAATACAAAATGTATGCCATATAACTAAATACTAAATGCATGTTATGTTTTGAGCGAAGCGTGATGCAAAATTTCCTATGCACAGTTTGAACACATTCTTTCTGCAAAAAAAATTTATAGACACACACGGCGCGCCTCCGCATCGAAACGCGTCGCCGTCGACAGTGATCGTGAGGTTGGTTCTGGCCATTTTTTTTTTTTACATAAAGTTTGTGGAGAAATATGGCGCACCTCTTCATTTCAAAAGCAGTAGACCCCTGCAAAGCTAACATAGCTAACCGGCAAATTTTCACGATTCACGCAGTTTCGAAAAAGATACTGCCATTCAAGCGTCAGAGCAGCAAGCTGTCAAGCTATACTCGAGGGCATACGGCTGGCGTGCCCTGTACTCCCATCATGCACGAAGGGAACGAGCACCCGCGGCAGCCGAGCGCTCTGGAGCGAGCGGTGTCCTGGGCGTGGCATCACTCACGAGTGGGCGACACTGCAATATCGCGCCGCTAATATTGATTCCGGCTATTTGATCTGCTGCATGTTCTTTTTCCCAGTACTATGCATACTCATATCTGTTCAAAGTGTTGTACTTATGCCTAGTGATTTCTTTTTCTAAACAAATCATGTGTCCGTGTACACACCATGCGTTGTCTCTTAACTTGTAGCTCATCGTAGATGAAAGAGCTAAGTTGTCGTTGCATTTTCTTACTGTGTTTATTAGTTTCCCTCTTTTCTTACAGCTAACATTGCGTTAATTAGGTTTTATAAACGACGGTTGCGGCTTTGTTCGCCTACGCTGTAACGCGATGGTCTTCGTGTAATGTTTACTAGAATGCTACCGTGCGTACTTTTTTTGTTATTTTTAGTTCTCTTTCCATTGTACTTTTCTTACCGCCTGTTGATCACGCAGAACCTTACGTTACGCGATTAACGCTTTTGTTACGCTGATGCTTTCTTTAGCGTTGTTGATGAATCATTGTTATTCGCTGCTGATGCCACAGTTTCCCGCTTAGGCAATACTTTGGCGAAGGCTTGTAAGGTATTCAAGAATGAGTGTATCTTCTTAGAATAAAGTAAGTAAGCATACCGTAAGAAGACACGCGGATGAGAGACTAGCATGCTAATGTCCTGTGTAATTAACGATTTAATGATAGTGTTCATATTTATAGCAATGCCTGCTTGAACGGCAACAATAATATTTCTAATAATCGAATAAATGTTTACCCAATGTATCATTTCACGCTTCGCGCGCAATTTTTCGCTCCACCGAGCCTTGAACTGCAGCTTACAGCAAGCAATGGGGCGGAAACGCACACAACAGATCATGCAGGTTTTTTTTTTTAATCCGCAATGAAACAATACCTAAAGCTTGCTGCTCCTCAGCTAAAATACCCCTTGTCTGCTTGCACTTTCATTGGCACTTCCCCTCGCATATTTCCCTTCGTACAGCTACACTCAGTATAGCAAGGTACGTTTAGCATTCGATAAGAAAAGCCAACACTAGATGCGCAGTTGCATAGGTCGATGAAAGGGACTAATTGCCCGCATTTCGTATACTTTGTACCCGTCTCGCGGCGAACTCTTGCAGAGACATACCACTTCTACATACCCACGTGTATGTAATTGGGGCGTGTGTACACGAAAAAAAAAATTGCACTCTTGAGATTACATAGCCGCCGGCAAGCGCTTTCATCCTCGTACACCTTCAGCCGTCATTTCTCAATAAGAAAGAGATGATACAGCAGTGCCTAATTCTGTTTTTCTCGCCTCCCCAAAGCCGCAGCAGTAGTGCTGAATCGCGGAAGCCTCCTCAACGCATGAGAAGCCCTCGCGCGCTAGCGCCGCGTAGCATTGAAGCAGCCGGCCTCGCCCACCACTGAAATTACGCTCCCACCGCGCGACAGGGACGACCGGAGCAAAACGTGCCAGCTCGCGCATATCTCGGAAGCCGCGGCTTGCACCGATATGCTTCACGTGGTCACAGTGGTGGCGCTAAGCAGTGGGATGCCATGGGGCTCCCGTGTTCCAGCTAGCAGTGACCCCGCCTGTACGTTATTGGCGTCGCGCATGCGATGTGATTGCACAACGGTACGGCGGCAACGTACACAGCGGATCGAACAAGCTATAACACTCGAGAGACTTGGAAACGCGCTTTCTTTTTTTTTCTTTTTTGTCCTAAGCGACAACTTTCAACATTCGCTAGCCGGTGAAACGGTGGTCTGCGGATAAAGATGAACAAGTGCACGTGTCACTGTGCAGATATCTGGGCGTTTCAGTTTTGCTCGCGAAAAAAAACTGACGAAAACACTCGGGGCTCAGCGCGCACGGGCGAAGTCGAAAAAAGCTTCGGCTGGACTTGCGACGCGGGAGCGCGAAGCGTCTGAGCGTCCCCCACCCCGACGGTCCGGAGCGCTCGACGGTGCTCCTAATTGGCCGGTGCTCCGTCGGACGAGGTGGTGGCGTGACCTCGTAACCGTAGCGAAACCGGCTCCCAGGAAAAAAGTGCCATGGCTCAGCGTTTTTTTGGTGCGGACGCCCAACTCTCCAGCGGAGGTGCGACGCATGCTCTGAAAATCGGCCTGGCTGTGAGCCTGCCGCCACCGCATAGATCTTCGCCTGCTGAGGTCCGGCAGTGAGGATTCAGCGAGCCGGATAGGGCTCGCGAGCCGTAGTTGGTAGACCCATGCTATAGGTCGAAATAATAGCGGCACGTCTTGAAACATCTCCATGCCCGAAAGGAAGGTTAGTGTGCTTCAGTTTGCCTCATTTTGCCACGTGATACTTCCAATCATATACCAAAGAGCTTCTAGCCGGAAAGCTTTCATAGCTTTTGTTTAATGGGGAGGAAGAAAGACTACGAAGGACAGTGGCAAAATATGTTTTTGTCGGTTTATTTTGAACAGTGCCTACGCAGCAGTGATGATCGCATCATTTTGTTCCTTCAGTAATGGCAAGATAACGTATCAGAGCGGTGCATCTTCTCCTTCGCATCTAAGTACGCACTTCACAAGGTCATGCACTCTTTTATCGGTGTCTGTCATGGCTGACGTACGAAAAAATAATTGACTGTCACTTTAGCATACGCCAAAGAAGGTGTAAGGCGAAAGCCTGCGCTCTCAAGAGATGGTCATTAAATTGCGTGACATTTTCATTTGAATGCCTTGTTAGATCTGATTACTTGTTTCATGTCACTAACGATCGTCAATTCAAGTGCTATAATTGACGTACCTTACTTAAATGTGCTTTAATTAACTTCGTCCTAATTAACACCTTAGGTCGTGGATTCGAGTGTCTGAATTTACGTCCTTATGTCGTCCACATGTAAATGCTGAACCTTATTGCCGAATTTTACTTTTGCTCCGATTTGAAAATACTTTTTCTAAAGAAACAGAAAGATCGCATTTATGAACATTAAGCATATTCAATCGCCTGAAATACGCGGAAAACACGGGAACGTGTTGTCTTTGTGTGTTTAGGCATAATTTGGAACTCTGTGGCAGCTTTACTTGCTTGAAGCCTGACTTAAAGCTCGGAGCTTGCCTGTAGGAAAAATGCACATCTCAGCGCAATATCATTCGCACGTGGGTCTTACGTGAAGAACAAAACTGTGGAAAGCAAAGAACGCTTAAATGAAAGAGAGGTCCCTATCTTCCGTTATCGGATCTGAATTGCCACATCTTATCCAGCAGCTGATGTCAATGAGGACAGCTCCTCAATATCTAGTGTTCGATGCTCCAAGCTCTCCTGTGATTTTACTATATTTGGTTCCTTTGTATCAAAGACAAGCTGGATTTGCTAAATGTTATTACATTTAGTAGCTTGACAGGGAGAATGGTCTGTTCACACGACGACAACGACCATGAGGCCTATATTGTCATAATGAAGAATGGTGCATTGATTAAGGGGTATAGAAAAAGTAACTACTCTAACGTACAGGTACTTACGCAGCTTTCAAATGAGACGAAGAAATGCAAATAAAGACAATGAAGCGCCTACATTTTACATTATGCGTCGTGAGTCATGGGTGTGAGGTCGGAAGTTGAATGATCAGAACCGGAATGAAGCTGTGAGCGAAGGTCCAAGGTGATTTATTATATTTTAGAAAGAGCCTCTACGGCAGCCCACCTTATAACTACGTCATTCATCAGCAAGATTATAAGCAACTCATAAGCAATATGCATCTTCAAAAATTGTGCTGTGGCATCTCTTCCTGTCACCCTGCGGGATTTTACAGCTACGATCGCATTTGTTTAAAAGCATTACGCTTCTGATGGCCCTGTTTGGAGGGTACTTTCATTCTGTCGAAAGCATATCATGAAAGACAGTACGTGTGTGTGCAGATCGACCCATGCCACGGTGTCTCGTGTCGACAAACTTCCTCTTGAACTTTCTCGATGGTCATGCTGCTAGAGTTCGGCAGAAAGCCGCGCTTGCGTTTCTAGATCGGCGCTCCTGCGTCAGCACGGTACCACCCCGGTTTCTGTGAACCATGCCAAGCTATGATAGATGTGAAAGAAGAAAATTCCAGCGAAAGTGCCACTCGCATGTGCGTGTTTATAGCAGAAACGATGAAGAATTTAAAGTATATATTTCTTCACAAAGTCATATATTCTATCAGATTCCGTCATTTGCTTAAAAGTAAACAAACACAGAGAAACTGTTCTGTTAAATTTATGGCATGGTATTTGTGTCGCTCAGAAATGTAGGTATTATTCAATTTCCTGGTATTTTATATGTTAACGTTATCAATATAATATCATCGTTGTTATTGTAGTTGTGCTAACATTCACAGTGAAGACAACGTTCCCTGTACGTTGGTATTGTGTACAGTTGACTGGCTAGGTTTTACCGTCAAGAAAGTGAACCGAATATCCAGGGTACTCACACGAGAACTAAAAATATGCGTGGGAGGTAATAAAGTCAGCTATAAAGGATAATAGTTCAGTTTCACCATATGGCCAGACAAGAAAGGTGTCGTCTATAAACCGCCTATATATATACATGAGCTAGAGTGAGTGTGCGCGAGCTATACTAGTAGTCGCCGCCCTATGAGGGCGCATGCCCTTCGCGGATAGGAAACTTCGGGCCCTGCTTTTGATGAAAGAAATGCCAAGGTACAACGTTTTGTGTCAGCACCCATTAAAGAGAAACCTTGACAGAATATCGCGCATCAATTTGACCACAAACCGTATGCATGCATTCTTTAAGTTTACTGAAGGAGAAGACCATGGCAAAATGTTCTAATACAAATATAATGGACGGCGGATAACATCACAGAGTACATGTATTCACGAAGTTTCAATGCACAGTATCGACTTTTTTGCGAAACCTCTCAAGGAGTGCCCTCTAAAATTTGGGAAAGAAGGCTAGGCAACTGGGCTTTTCAGTGAAAAATGAAATGCATGGCATAAACGGATGAAGGTATTTGTATGCTTATTTTTAACACAATGCAATACGCAGCGAGGGGGCAATGACATTGCCTCCGGACATCAAACAGTTGCAAAGGGTAACAAATGCGATATGACCGCGATCTCGGTTGCACTTGCGGTTGTAGGCTGTAAACAGATATGGTTTATTGATGCCTTCTATTCTATGCATTTTCTATGTACTGCCCCCCTTACTCAATGCCTCACTTTGAGGCATGTATATTATCTTTAAATAAATAAATAAATACAGTAAACGCAAAGCCGGCCGTTATTGTGCCAGTAAGTGAGCTCCATACTTCTGTGGAAATGTCACCATAGCAGTGGTAACATGAAAACGAGTTACCACAGGGATTTTGTCCGAAACCAGTCCGACCAATTTAGATTTTCCAGGCGCAACAAACCATATTTCACATCCGCTAGCCGACATTGCTACTGCAGACGCATTTCAATCACAATTTTGGGTTGCAACCTGGCTCGCCATAGAGGGAAATTGAACAGTCCAGTATCTGGAAGACATGGCCCCCTGGAGAGCATATTCACGGTTAACTAAACGCTGTTCTGGAAGCACGAAAATCTCATTCGTTATTTAACGACACCTAAAGTTCAGCATTCTTGCTCTGGTGCTGGAAACATGAAACTCATCGATCAGTTACCCTACCTACGGGTTCACGTTTATGCTTCAAATTTAAATAAGCCGTAAAAATGCAGGCAACTTATTTTTTCTGCAAATCAGTTTAAACTGAAAGGATCAGTGTAAGATTTTCTTAGAGCTATGACCGCGATCTGTTTAGACAGATCTGAAAGAGGCCTAAGCATGGTCCAGGTCTACTGCGCCCAAGAAAAAGCTGATTGTTTCTGATATTCGTTGATATTGCCTGATTACTGCACGCACAGCAAATACGCCACAAGCTATCCGAAACACCTGAAAGACCGACAGACCACAATGACCAACGCATTTCTGTGCGGTGCAAGATGCTATTAGTTTTCAAGATGCTATTAGTTTTCACACCTTGTGCTTACAGATGCTCTACGGAAACGACACAGCTACAATTGTGGGATCATAAAAGAAGGAAAGCTGCAGGAAATTGCGCGACACATATCAGCTGTGCGCTGATTTCTAATCAAGCGCCATCGCCTGCATATCGGTAGGAATACGTGATACATAGCCAAGATATCTTAATTTGAATTTTACCACTTCAACCTACACAATTTACGGGTACAACTACAATTTTACAAGTACAACTTATTTATTTGCGAGGAATGCTGAGGCAGCTTCCATATAATGGTGGCTGCGCAGGTGGCAGTTTCTGAGGTTTATAAGTATTATGAATTGACAGCCGTAAGTGCTGCAGATGCCGAACTTGGTCTTGCTTTGTTGAATTTTTGACGTGTGCAATAGAAGCCTAGTCAGGTTTTGCCTCTGTAAGTACGTTAAATATTACACAAACAGGCGTGCACAGAGCTGTATTAAAGTTACATAATTTGCCCTGTAAAGCAGCAGAAGATGTATTTATTGTCCGAAAAATCAACTATACATTCATGACTGACCTATCTTGAACAGTACAGGTTGCAGGAAAATGAATTCATGGTGCTGACAGTGTTTCATGCGAAGAAAGCAGAAAGTTCGTCAATAACCGACGTTGGAATCCCTGGCTCAATGTAAACATCAGCGTTTCCTTCACGTTCGCGAAATATTGAAATACGGTATGTAGATTCTTGAAAATTATTAAGATTATAACGCAGCGAATATGCATTTTTAGTTGCTAAAATGTGTGTACGTTCTCAAAAAAATATGCACTGTGCATCTGTTGCCTCTCTGTGCTTCTCGACACATCTGTCTCTGAACTCTAATTGCTGATATGTGTGCTTGTCGCGGAGAATAAGATGGCACCGATCTTCACCGTATGATTCGGAAGAAACGAGGTGGTGGACGTGCGACAGTATGCGACACACAGTTCAAGGTAGGTTTAGGCCTTCCCAAAGTCGCATAACGTCCGTGCCTTTGGTCTTCGCCTCAATCCAGCACTTCATAGTGTCCAGGAGCTCGGGCGTCGTGAAGTGGTTCTTCCAGTCGCCGATCTTTCCTTTGCGGACACGTCCAGAACCCTCGTGCGACTCTCTTTTGGTTAGGCCTTTCTTCCTGTAGATCTCCATGGACTCTAACCGCTTGCCCTCGGGTAGCTCTAGCAAGGCGCTGACAAAGCCGTCGCAGCGGCAATCGAACACTTCTCGCATGTTTCCCAGACTGCAAGAGTCCAGAATCCTCTGGAAGAGCTTGGGGTCACTGCGCAGCGGGTCTCCATACTCCTGCTTGCCGAGAAAGTCAGCGATCTTCAAGACCCACGTCGCTGTGTCTTTCTTGAGGTCTTCGTACGTGATAAATAAGGTGTTGGGATCGCGTCGGTGCTCGTACCAGGAGAGCAGGTGGTCGAAGTAGTCTCCGTAGGGTACGCGTCCGGCAGTGAATGACCTTACGAACGTTTCGAACGAAACGTCAGTGCAGGTTTTGGGCGTGTGTCCCAGCAGGTAATGGTAGTACGAGACTGCGCAGTCGTATGGATTTCTGGCCACATAGATGTACCTGTGGAGAATAAAATATGATAAAACTTAAAGGGAGTTCTTTGTAGCAGAGTGAGTATGTAAAGACTACAATTTCACTTTCAAGGCAACACGGGAGAAGATATAAAGAGGAGGAGGCATAGAGGTTAATCATTAAAGAACCTGCTCTGCTACATTAGACATAAAATTATGGGGAGGAAATTGAAAGATGAGAAATGTAGAAAGATACGGGCAGACGGGTTGTTTGAAGAGTGCAAAAAAAGACCATCTCGTGCCCAAAGGAGAGAGCAAATGTGTGTCTATGTTAAAGAAACAAACACAACAACGCTTTCAAAGCCTTGTGCACTGATGAACGACCAGGTTGTTATTCGGATAAGTTGCGTGTAGACATAACACTCGAATCTGCTGATTAACTATGCCAAATTCAAAATTAGGGCATGGAATAAATTAAGAAAATACGTACAGTACCCTTCGTGCATCGCACCTGAATAACGACGGAGCCCCTACCTCCCTGCTACCCACTCACATGACAGATATAGAAGGAAATATTTCATAGCATCTACACAGAAAACTGGGTACAATTTGTTACGGGCTGAAGAACGTATCTCAATCACGTATGTAAGAAACTTTTTTTTTAATTGAGCAAGCGGTAAACACGAGTTTGCTCTTTTTTCTTTACTAGGAACCTAAATTGTAGAGTGTAACACCAACCGGAATAACCGTTAGTAATGAAATGAAAGAAGCGATCTACAAAATGTAGGCGCGCCTCTATTTATTTAGCCTTTTTTGTGTCTTATTCTAACATTGAGGCGGTTTCGACCCTCTATGAAGAAGGAAGGTGAGTGAGAGGGGGGATAGCCATAAAAATCATTTCATTTTGCCGAGCTAAGGAGATGTGAAAGCATTCCGCATTTTAAATATTCAAACCTATCTATGTACACACTCACATTCAAGCAATAAGTTGTACTGTTATCAAACACTTGTGTGACGGTGGGGTACGATGGTGGCTACACTGGACCCCACTTCAGCGTCTGACTGACCATGGCATTCTGGACAAACTCGCCGATTTGATTTCTGACCGAAATGGCTCATTGAGGCGGGGATAGAATACAGAAACGCTCATCTGGCAAGAAAGATCATGCTATTCGCGTGAATGCGAAGCCCACCGCTATGGTTTCTCCTTGGCGCATCATGCCTGAGTTACTTATCGGCAAAGAAAAAAAGACACCCAATAAGCAGCTACAAGCTAACTGGCTACATGACGTCTCCCATAACCTGTGTGCTGCATCGGGGAAGGTAAACCAGATGAACCATTTGACCACATCCTGGACGTCCTTTACTCGAATATATGATATGTCTGCTGGAGAGGGTACATGGTAACGTTCCCAGCGCATTCGAAACGCGCATCCAAATATATTGGGTTTAGAAAGTGTTCACATAAGGACGGTTTCCTATACAGGAGGTTCTACATACTCAATATTTCCTACACTGCAGGCTACCTCGGCCGTGTGCGGCACTGGCCAACGCTCTCCTACAAAACCACTGTATCTTATAAATGTAGCGACAAGTGTCCCTCAGCATCTCGTGGTTTGTGCCCAGAGAAGCATATTTGAATTGGGTGTGCCTGATCCAGCACGTTACTTCTACTCTCCGCCTGACATTAGGCGGAAAGGCCGGTAGTACGGCGTTTCTTACAAAGCTGTTCTCTCTTAGCCTATCCTGTTTTATCTTGTCTCTACAAGCGAGATCAGATCGCCATGGCCAGATCTACCCTTTACGATCCTGAAGCCTGTCTATCACCGTTTGCTAACTAGTTGCGAACGGAGAACAATTGCGTACGTGGCGCGCGTGGTCAGCTATGTGCTTCTGGCACACATCAGGGGACGTCCTAGTCGCGTAGATCAGCGATAACATTTACGATAAGTCGCCTTTCGCTTCTGTTCGAAGGGCTTTTTTTTCCCCTGGCCATTGTGCACCCACACAAGTGCTCAAGCTTTTGAATAAGATGGTGCCGCGGTAGTCTGATTGGTAAAGCGCGGCATGCGCATTGAGGAAGATGGAGGCTTGGCTCCCGTTTTCAGCGTGATATATTTTCGCCTCATCTATATATATTCACTGCATTAGTTAAACTTTTCAGATGAGCACATACCAACTCATTTCTCGTAGAGTTTCTCTTTCTTCTTTGTCTATTTGTTCATATGGTCCTGTCTGACAGAAACTCTGCTGTTAGGCTTTGTTTAGTCTTGTCCCTTATTCAGGCAGTGATAATAGACTTCCTTGGGAATAGCGCGGTGATGAAAAAAAAAGGAAAGTATACGCAGTTTTGTAAGAATCAGCCCTTATGCTTAATAACAGCAGCTTTGGCCACTAGCCGAGTGAAACTCCTCAGAAATTGTAACTTTTGTATATGTAATTGCCCGTTTTGTTAACGGGTGCGTTTCTACGAATAACTGAAAAGAGTTAGGTCCATCGACACGAATGTGAAAGCGAGCTTGTATTTGTGCAATTCAAGCACTCACTTTTTGCTATGAGAGCCTACGATAAATTACCAAATGAGAGCATGACAAGTGTTAAAACTAACGGCTGCCCGGTGAACAGATGCTTACTACCCCTATAGCATCCATTTCCTTCAGATATATCTCATGCCACCGTATCTCGCTGGAACTAGAAGACATCGGCCTTGCTTTTCATGGCAAAAGATCGAAATGGTAACTTTTTAGCTACCACCATCCGTATATTGTTTTTTTTTTTTGTCGTGTGTAGAACTACAAATTCCTCCTTTTGTTATCACGAAGTTGAGACTAAATTGTCAACGCCGAGCCACGATAGCGTGCAGCTACGAAGGAAGGCCCCTTGAACGTCTTTTTCGGAATACTACGTAGTTCAACAATCTTTGCTTGTGCAGCAAGTTTTTGTACGTTTTCCCTTAGCGAGTTTTCTACAATTGCCAGGATATGTTTCATAGAAATTAGGGTACGTTTATTTACAGCACTCTGCTTTAATCTACTTTCTCCTAAATCTTTCCTTTTCACAATAAACTCGCACATTGCAACTTCAGAAGAAATAACTTTAGGAACCAAGGCAAGCTGAACCGAACATTTCACAGTATTACTACACACATGTAATAAAAGCCCATATATAGGGTTTTTATGGGAATAAACTGCAGCCAAATATATGGTGACCTGTGAAAACGAACCTCCACTTTAGCGGTCACGTTCTTATAATATCTAACAAGCCACAAATGTAAGAGGAAAATAAAATTCAATTGGCTGTTGATAATCATGCGATTCGATTGGCTGCCATGTAATGTAGGTCGTAGTAGAAGCTTTACAAAATGACGACTTTCAGACCTCATAAGAATCAAATATACGCCCTCGAAAATTGGGCTGCCAAGATAGGTTCCGTTAATTTTTTTGCAGCGTAGTTGCTAAAATGGCACGGATTACCTGGCCTTATCTGAGTGGCAGTGCATGTTGAATGGCAGGTGCGTCATCAAGGCTCCGGGTCTGGGCATCTTTCTCGGAGCGTCCGCACCCATGAAGTCCAAGTACGGCGCCTGGAGCAGGAAGTCTGTCACGTTGTTCGGGGCGTTCCCGCGGGTGAAGATGTTGCACACGATGTACTGGGTCCAGGTCGTGCCGCATTTTGGATAGCTGGCAATGAACACGTCATCGTCTTGTGGTTGGTAGTTCATCGCCGCCCGCACGTTCTCCTCACGAAGGAAATCGTTGACCAGTAGGCCGTCGACTTCGATGAGCGACTCATCGTTCATGTTGTCCTGCCGAAAAGAAAAATAATTAGGATGAACACGGGATCAGAGGAGAACGCTGTCTTCTGCTTGTCACTAGATGTATTAGACGTCAATTATCAAAAGCGCTTGCTGATTCGTAGCAAGGCCACAAGCGGTGCTCGTTTGCGGTGCTTCACAAAAAGGCCCGGCGCTTGTAGCAGTGAGAGACGGGTACACACATCGCCAGCAGATAGTTAAAAGACACAGACAAAGCTAAACACTGAGAAATAATACGTCTCGCTTATGTGCACCTAGCTTCGATATCCCCTACACAATACGAATTATTTTGTTTAAGGACCAAATGGCATAGATCAATCAAACTGATCAGCCACTGTTAGTGACAGTATTTCAGGGCACCCACTATGCTTGACGGATTCTCCAAAGTCTGTTATGGAGTCTGGATTTACAGCGAAGCTATATACCTCTACCGTCCAAGGAAATTTTAGTGTCGTTGTGGTAAGCAAGAAACTCCCCATACGTGGGCCGATCCTGGAGATAGTGCAATACCGGGCTGACCCGCGGTGGAGGTGCAGTTAGGCCAATAAGGGACCCTCATACACAGCTTCGCTGGTCATCTTTCTTCACAGAGTGGAAGGGCACTGAGTTATCTTTTTGAATATTTTTACCACTTGAAATTATAGTCCATTTATCAATCAATCAGTCAGGATCTCAATCACTAATCAGTAACTTAATCGATCAATAAATCGAGAAATAGACGGTAGGTAGTAGTAGCGCGAGAAGCACATCCAAGCAAATAACATAAAGTGATAAGGACGTTTTCTTTTCACCACTCGAAACAAGAAGATGTCAGAAACTTGCCTTTGTTCCGTACCCGAAATCTTAAGTCGAATACAGTATATTTCCCGGAGTATTCTGCAAAATACCGATAGGTGTACCTTGACGCAGCACCTTATCGAGTCAGGCGAGCTCATCTATTGGAAGAAGAATATGGCGTCGAATAGAGAAATGCGACGTATGTGCTCGCCGCTCATTTTTTAGGCGGATGTCCTTTCGAACGGCGATCCTTCAGTGCAAATCATTTTTTTTTTGTATTTTGTTTATTGAGCTATCCGGCAGTGAACGGAAGTACAGCGCTCGGGACTAAAGCAGAACGACTGACGCTGCTCTATCCTGTCGTTAAGAGTCCCTTGCCGCTTGCCATGGGCAACATTCACAGCTGTTAATGGCGCATGCACGGAGGATTGTTGAAGCAGTATAGTCGCTTGTCACGCGGAGCAAATAATAATGTTTCCTATTTCTTTCCTAATGCTTGATAGGACCATGATTTGCGCTAGTCTAGCTCCAATCTTAGAACGAAATCACTGCCTAGGGGCGGCACCTGAAGAGAATATGATGAACGTGCGAGACTGCCAGATTGCAAGAGCACTTTCTGCACTCCATGACACGGAACGTGTGCCTACCACGTGCAGCACAGTGGTAGCAAATCGTAACCGTACAAACGAAATCGAAAACGAACGCAGAGCACCAAATTGAAACTGCCATATCGATACGCATAGCACTTGAACGCTTCAACACACCCGGGTGGCTTATTTAACTTGTGCCTTAATATTAAAAAGTACGAAGCACGCAGCATGGGTAAGACCAAGCTAATGTTGCGTTCCGTCGCTTGGAGCTTGTCAGACAATATTTGATTTTCCGCATCATTGCATATTTTGTTAGTTAATAATCAAATGGCTTCTGGAATATTGTAATCAAAGCTAAATTTTCAATCAGGAAACTGTAGGTCGTCAACGAATATTCCCGATATATTTTTCTATTGTGTGGTTCGGGCTTAGATACACGGTCTTTTTTCTTTCTTTCTTTCTTTTTAGGCCCACGAAAGCCCACTTTTTAAGCCCACGAAAGCACGCGAAAAATATCGCGCGGGAAGTCGCGGGGTAATTTTTCGTTCGTTTGCGGGCTTACTGTAACCCTTGCAAAAACAGTTTTATATAGCGCGTCTACGCGACCGCAAACAACGTTAACTTGGTTCTCTACAGCTAGGTGGCACTCACATATCTTTTTTAATTGTCCCAAGTCACGTGGGACGCCCTGTATGTGTTACCGTTTGACTGCAGGTGTAAACAGAGACACTCTGCAGCACCAGACTTCCTATGCCTCATAAGCAGGTGGCTTGCGACAACTCAAGGTTGCTTATATTTTTATTTTTTGCTAAATAAGTGATATGCTACGGACTAAAGTGCATCGTGCCAAATACTCCAGATATCCAATTCGACTATATTTGAGATGGAAAATCACTGGAGAAGTTGTCGTGCCTAACTGGCATACCGTTGTTTCGAGAACTTCTGCTGTTCGCGATTACAAAGCACGCGAAAATTCGCACGCGGCCTCCTTTAGGCCTAAAGTGCTGTAGCGTACGCATGCCTTGATTCCCTGCAAATTCTGCAGTTGTAAAATAGTCTTTTTTTCGTCGTTTGCTAGCAGTCGAAACGAACGCAATAAATTGCTCCTTACACGTACGGAGCGCACATAATAAACCAGACAGAGGACCTCGCAGACGGGGTGAATACACTAGTCTCAGTGGAATCTGCATCATGCCCTCACTAATAGAAACCATGCCGCTTGTTGTATTGCTGAGTGAACAGAATGGCAACTGCTGTCTTAGGCACAAATATTTTTTGGTTTATTCTGCGGCGTTCTGTCGGTTCTCTTTTTTTTTTTAACCCCCGGGAACCTGATACAACTTTGGTAGGAAAGTTAGACTATAAGCCCCATCTTCCACCCTCTGCTACAAATATCATTTTCTGCTGGTTGCTTGATGCTTATGAATTGTAGTACAATAGATCAAATTCCCAGCGCAAAGCTACCTCTGGCTAAAAAATTCTGTAAAGGTCGACCAGCCGTGAGCTCACTGTCACTGCAGAAATATGCAAACAGATGCGTTAGAAGAACTGCGGATATGAAATGGAAGTCTAAGGTTCATTTATGGAAATATTTCATCCGGGAGGCCAGGGATTGCTACTCGCTTAAGGCAATACCGGTTGTATCTTTTTTTTTCATTTCCTTGTGCAAAGGGAAGTTTTACCTTATATTTGAGCTCATTGTCCTCCCACAACATTTACAAGTGTTCTAGGTATATATCGCTGGAGGAAAACTGACATAAGGTATCTAAATTTAGTTTCGTGCGTAGTAAATCCTTCTGTCGCAACGAAACAAAAATATGCATAGGAAATTACAACGTACAAAGCTACTTAGACGGATAAAATGTCGAAACATTTACGTTTTCCGCGCTGAAATTAGCGCAATGGCATCAAACCAACTCAAGCAGGCTTAGATATACCGTTGCTATTCTAGTGCAGCAAGTACTACATTTTGCTCAAAAAGAAAATCAACGGGTTTACATCGTTAGAAGCTCTGCTTCCATGGTTAACTTCAAAGTTTTTTACGTCTCCTTCAAATTACAAGAGCGAAACTTTTTAACACAATGATGTGGCGCCGAAAACCTTCTATTTCGGCCGTGGTGAGGACAGCGTAAATTACGATTTATTGCGCAAGTAACATGTGCCTCGTCACGCAAGAGCCTGGGCTTAAACACTCTCGACTGCGCTACAGGCGCGTTTAGATGTAAAATAGAGTCGTTGCATTGCGGTCTATTAAGTAGATGTAAAAGTTCTTCCGAACTGGACATTAACAATAACAACAAAACATTACGAGGTGTAGTGCTTTGTGCGTGCCTGCGTACCTGGAGGGGGGCAAATGCTTAGGAATGTTTTATTTTCCACATTGCCAGTCTTGTTTCAAAGCCATAGCGGGCGGGAATTTGATTGTGTGATGTACGAGGGCGAATGAGAAAGTATTTGCCCCCTATGATTTTTTTTAGCCAATTTAAGGCTGGCAATGCGAAGTCAACATAGCAATTCCCAGTGGTAGACCTTTCTTAGACCGGTTGGGCCTTATCTGCCGGTAGATCCGCGGCACGGAGCTGCTGTCAGTTGCTTAAAATGGCGGTTAGGCTTCACGACAATGCGAGGTCACATGGGGCAATCATAACCACCGAGAGGCTACGGTAATTCGACTGGGAGTGTCTGTAACGCCCGAAATACAATGCAGACCTCGCCCCTAGTGATTTCCACGTTTTCGGTCCGCTGAAGGAATTCCTGGCAGGACAGCGATTCCCGTGCAATGATGAAGCCAGGACAGCAGTCCGATTGTTAGATTCATTCCACAGTCAGCCGGACGAATTATACCACAGGGGCGTCTCAAATGTAGTGCTGCGATGGGACAAACGTCAGAACCGGTGTGGGGACTATGTAGAAAAACAGTGCAAGGTACGTAGAATAGTGCGTGTATTTGTAATTACCTCTATGTACTTTACTCTGGCTATTAAAAATAGAGCAAAAGATTTTCTTATCCCCTCTCGTATGATTTATATTGTAACGAAGGGAGCATGTACATGCCCAACAATATTTCATTGTGAAGGTAAAACAAGATGGTTGAATGTACATATATGAAACAATAATTGTGTCCGTGCGCTACAAAAAAAAATATCAAGCAGCTATTCAGTACACTTTCGATTTGAACAATGTTTGTAAAATAAATACAAATAAATGTATTTAGCTGTATTTAAGAGTGGAAATTCGGATGAATATGTATGAAGAACTAAGTTGTCGAATTATTTATTACATGCCTTAATAGTTTAAGAAAGTCACGTTGATATACCGCATTACTTACTGATGTATCTAAATGGTTACTGATGCGGACAGCAGGGGTAAAGAAAGTAAAACTGAAAGAATAACTCGTTTGGATTACATTGATGTATATGTGCGCCATGCGTGATTTAGACAACGAAACCAACGCTGGTGAATATATTTTATTCGGTCGTGTAATAATTCGCGTAGAAATTTTGGCCGAACTCGTTTTACTCGAAGCACCAACGCTGCAAGTCCTGACTGTGCTAGAATGAATAGGTGAATCATAGCACCTATATTCTTTCTGAATGAAGCTAACTGCCTTCCTCTGAACGTTTGCTTTTTTAGTCACGTCAACCATACGACACAGGAACACAAAAGCCGGTCTCGAAGATGTAGTGTAGCGAAAAGTTCTAAGGTAATGGATGCCAAACGCCGACACCTTTTAAGAAAGAACGTTAGAGGTACCCCATATTAGCATTGCTAATATGGTGTGCCACTGAAGGTGATACGTTATTGCTAAACCAAAATATTTGTGCTGTTGAACTCTAGCTATGGTGATTGCAGTTAAGGCGCAGGAAAAATACTAAGGACGCTTTCTCCTTAGTAGTGTCCTTAGTCCAGGGAAGACAGTTTGTCAAACAAACTGTCTTCCTTGTTGATGCGAAAGCATCACACAGCGCATTGAGCGAAAAAGCCGGTGCGTGTAGCAGCGAAACGGCCCCTAACTTTCCCGTTGACTGAGACGCCGCGTCCTCTGACTGCCTCGATTAGAGAACAGGCGAAACGGAACACCTGCTGGCGTGCCAGGAGTTGCGCCAGGGGAGAGGGTATCACGACAGGGCCACGTCCCTCTCGTTTTCCAAAGCCTGTGCTATACACGCGGTTTGTTGTCCGCACAAGCTCTCACCTGCCTTCTAACTTCGCCTCGGTAATCGCTACAAAGAAATGAGAGTATAAAAAAAAAATAACGAACAAGTTCGAAAGGAAAAACGCTGGTGGTAGTGAGTTACGAACCTACGAGCCCACGCCCGATGTCGAGTGTATTGCACATTGGGCTCAATCAGCGGCTCCCAAGCCTCTCAACGCGCCCACTTGGCCGCGAGGAATTTGCGACTCGTAGTACAGCTCCGCGGCGTTCAATTCGGCATTATTTATTTTGCTTTCACAACTCATTAGAGATGCTTAGGTGCCCTGGTATTTTTTTTTAAATTTAGCCAATTAACACGTCATTCAGCCATTTGTGAGAGTGATTTATTGAGCGCGACGTGGTCCTGGTACATACTTTCTTTATTATTATGTATTCAACCGGAAAATTATTTAATTTTACAATTGATGTTAATACGAACTGGACAATACGAAAGCCAAGTCGCTCCGTCAGTATGTGATTTCATCCAATTGACTTCGCCTAAAAAATGATATAACTTGTTATATCGCAAAGCTACCTCTTTTTTCTGGGTTTTCATTGACGTCACTAATTGGATTCAGGAAATTTTTATTTCGTCGCTCACCACGTATTATTAGGTATTGCAACTCTTCTTTTTATAGATTTTCTTCATTTTAGTCCTCCTCAATACTTATATATGTTTATTTATTCCCTGTTTCTATATTCTCAGAGGTCCCCTTTTGTGTTTCCTTTTAGAATTTGGTGTGAGGCACAGTGTCCCCTCATTACTTATATAAAATGCTTCTCGAAGTTCCTGAAATGAAAAATCCGAGCACACCCAAGCGCTCCTGATGAGTTCCGAAGCGAAAGCATAAGTGTCCAATTGAACGCCGCTGAACGTTGAATTGGTCACTGATGCCAATTGGACAATTGGCCAGGCCAGCGCATTGAGGCGCTTCGCCAATGCCTGCTAGATAGCGCAAGGGGGGGCATGTCTATCCGTGGCGTCATGCTACTTGCCTGCCTGCCATAATATCTAATGGCGATGATCCCGGGTGGGCAGCGGGGATTTTGACGTCACCGCTTTCGTCACGTCGGGCTTCGCAAAGTAATTTTCGTACGAAGGAACCTGTTGTTATAGAGCACAGTGCGCAGGCCTGCTATCTAGGAGGCGCTTCTTTAGCCCAATGGGGTAAGACACTCGGCCCCTAGACGTGAGATCATAGGCTGGAAACTAACTACTACCAACGTTCTTCCTTTCGAATGTATTCTGTGTTTTACGCATTAATTTGTTTATAACGATTACCAAAGTGAACTCAGAACGCAGACGAAAGCTTGCGTGAAGAGGAACGCCCGGATAACACGGGCTTCTGACAGCGAGGCTGACGTGGCGTCAGCCCGATGCCCTTTGCCCTCACGGGACACCGGGCGCGCCAGCGGGGTGGCAGGTGCTCTGTTCCACCCGCTATACTCCGTCGAGGTGCGCGCGTGACGTAACGTCGCAGCCAATGGGAATTTAGGTGCCTTTTTGCCGCTACACAAGCTGACTTTTGCAGCGGAGCTGTATGTGTCTAAGTTCTACAAAAACATTGCTTGCGCATATCTAGCTGCGTAGATAGAGAATTTCTTCCCGTACGTGGGCCGATCCCGAAGATTATGCAATACCGGGGCGATGCGTCGCGGAGGTGAAGAAGGCCTTACACACTCGGCCAACTTAACAAATAAGTTTAATATCTTAGGCCCAAATACAACACGTAAAAGATATTAAGCTGAAGAGAACAGCGACTGCACATTAGCCCATGTCGACCATGTTCGCACCGCCCTCTCTTTGTCGGCGTCCCAAGCGTTTGCGTATCTCCTTGCCTTTCCTTCAGTGCTCCCGTGGTGGCAGTCCCGTAAGCGCGCTAGCTGGCTGGACCGCGAGGCAGGAAGAAATGTGAATCGTCCATGTGGCCCCGATCCCGCAAACTTGGAACGTTCCCCCGGAGCAACGCCTAGGTTTCAGAGGGAGTCTGTGGGGAACCAGTTTTGTGTGGTCTGTGTTGTGTGTGACCGCTTGTGGTTTTAGAGTGACCTCACAACTATTACTGCTCTGCGGGAATTCGACGAACGCACGATCGCCTTGGCTACGGTGACGCAGTCTGTGCCGTGGCAGTGTAGTGATTTGCGTGTCTGTTCTACGTGCCGGGATTCGTTCGTAAAAGGTGAATGCCGCGTTTTGTAACAATACATGGGTATATGTGTACTCCCAGTGCCTCATCATATTCAGAGGCTCAACAGTGTGGAGGACCGACAAGTCGCGCCTAGTCTTCCGTTTACGTGCGTAAGGCGTTTGATGCACGGCAATGGGTAGTTCTCCATGAAGGCGCCCTCATACGCAGCCTCGCTGGTCATCTACCTTCACAGACTGGAATGGCACTGAATATTTTTTTTTCGCTCAACTAGCCATTCCTTGCTTTTCCATGAATACAATTGTCTAGCCGGAAATTCTGGTATACGTGCATTACATAAATGCTAAAACCAGGCGGAGTACCAATTAAGAACTCTTTTCGAATTTTACTCCTATAGCGAGGCTTAGACTCCCCTTGCTCACTAGTTAGCGACATGCGATGACAAAGAGCACAGTGGTTCTCGATGCATGGGAGATAGAGTGGACTGTACGTGTTTTATGTCGGATTTGTGCTTGAGCTTGACACAAGCACGAACAATCAGCGTTCACATATCATATCAGCTGGGGTGTTTTCGCGGTGTTCGTGACGTCGCGTGACAGAATGGCGCAGTGGGTGGTGGCTTCAAAACTTGTTGACCAATCGTGGAGGGCTGATCGCAGAATTGGAATAGAAAAGCTTGGAATAGCTTTACGGTATAGCGTCCCTTGTTGGTGTTAACGTGTGCTTGATTCATAGCACATACTGATGAAGCGTCTTGGTTAGCGTCTGTTTTACCCTCGCTTTCTGTTTCTTTTCTATCTTCTCCTAGCTGCCATATGAAATCAAATCTTTCTCGTCATATGTCCCTAACTTCCTATTGCTTTCTCATCGACTAAATTGGGCTGATACCAAATATAGCGCAATGGTAAGCTGGGCCATCAGTGAAGACCCCAAAGTGGTGCCTCGGTGGGACAATTTCTCTCACAGTGAACAATATGTGTACTAACAAGGTTTGTACAACATGTTGCCTGGTGACGCCGTAGGCAGTGCAGTCCCTCGTAATCCTGACCGCACTAGTATCAGATGGAGGAAGGTAGCTTATCTGCGTCTCCCTCAATGTTTAACGTCGGCGTCCCTCCGAGTAGACCTAGTGGAATATCTCTCACAAAGGTGTCGCTCCGAGAGCTCTATAGCGCACTGAAAAGTTATAGGCCGTACAGCTGTGTTTCGTGTGCGAATGTATATACGACTCTGCTCGCAATTCTTCGTCAGTCACTTGGCAAACGTCCCATTAGCATCCAATTCATCGCTGCATACACATCGCATATCTACACACATGCACGGTTTCTCTTCTCCTGTGACCAATTGTTCCGCTCCTAGCAACTGCTAAAGCTAACGCTCGGCACAAGGTGCACCTGCATGCATGAGACCTTTCTCAATTGCTGTCGCTTGTGCTACTTGTCGCTTTTGTACGTTGTCGCCAAAACTTGCGTAATCACATTGCATGAGCGCCGCGAATGGTGCTGTTCATTCCAGAAGGCACGTGAGCATCAGCGATTACGCTAGAATTTGTGACAACTCATGTTTTAATACCCAAAGCTTTTGACCCGCTGTTCATGTTTTCCGCGATAGACGCATGTACTCATAACTCTCGTTGTGCCTGAGATGATAAGTTTGTACAATGAGTAATTATTTTCGTGACTGTCAGTTGTGCCACGATGGCCTCCAGCTGGCCATCAGCAGCAGGAGTATTATCAATAGCCCAGCGGTGATTTCAAACGGTGCGCCACAAGTAAACTGTTTCGTCATTTCGTGCACTACTACATGCTACAGGTGCTGGTCACACCGCTCTCTAATTGCTATTTATTATTGAATTGAATATGAAAAACATCAACAAAGGCAATGCTACAGGTAACTAAGAAAAAATTCGCATTTCCGCCGAGTAGGCGAAGCACCCATTGGGACAGCAAATTAGTAGATAGCTCTACGAATTAAGGATAGCAGTTTTCTCGGCCGTGTAAAGTTGTCAACATTCGCTTACTAAATAAATTAGGAATGATAGAATGTGTCAGCGTGACTCAACGAGGACGTAGAAGGAAATAGACACAGAGAGACAGCGCTGTGTTTGTGTGTCGGCTTCTTTGTACGTCTTTGTTCAGTCGCACTAACACATCTTATCATGGACTCAAAACAACTAGCCCTTGAACGTGTCTCAACGAAATTAATCAGCACGGTGCCATTCGCACACAGGTAAACATGAACGCATCTCGCTTTATGACAGTGGAAACTGTCTGTGAAAACGCTGGAGTTGGGAATGGTGGCAGCTACTACAAGCCAATTGATCTCCGTGCATCTGTCGCTTCAAGGCGTACGAAACGTGAAAACCACAGTGCATACGAAGCTACTGGTGCTACGCGCACTCTACAAGCATCGCAGATCGCTTTGAAAATGAGGCCCGCGTGGACGCGCAGTTTAGGCAAGCCGCAGACTGGTTTCAAGACACACGAGCGCCGGCAATGTGTCCCTACAGCGTCCGTCCAAGGTGTCTACTAGAATGTCCGCGATTCGTGGCCATCGCCGTGAAAGATGCCGCGGTTGCTTCCACCAGCCTGCACTCTGTACGGAGTCCCAGGCGAGGAGCCGTGAATGCCGTGGCGGTCATGTGGATCTTAGCCAACGTACACTGTATTGTCGTAACCTTATGCAGTGATTGAATGCCGAGTCTCATTTGATCATGATTTCCGTGTTATGTTTCTCGGATGTGGCGACCTGGTCAGCTGCATTGGGCAGCAGTCTCTTGAGGTAACCATCTGCTCCTGCAGTTCACACAGCGACGATAACTCTCAATTTACACACACCGTGATTGCTGCTCCCCATTCAACCCCTCCTGCTGCAGCCTTGGGCAAATAATGTCTGTGGCCTCTATCCACCATGGTGTGGCGTGAATGGATACCAGCATACGTGATTACATGGTCCGAAGTGTATGACGTTGATAGCCACATGGGTGGAAAAGCCTGCAAAAGGGGCTGACAAATGGTGATGCTCACTAAACCGGCCATGCCCATATTGAGAATGTGGGGCACCAAGTGTGAGTTACACATTAGCGGCAAGCTAAAGAACCAAAAGAAACGTGCGAGTTGGAAAGTAGGTAGCGCTAAAATGGCGGGTTGTTCATATCACTGTACTGTCTATGACAGCAGATGCCTGCGTCACCCGACGGATTCGCAATGCAAGTTATGGCGACTGTCTATGCAAACAGGTGGGGCACGGTCCAATTTCGTTGCGCAGGTGATTGTCACTCGTTACCAGACCGCCATGTGCGACGACGAAAGTGAGCCTTTTAGTGCATATCGACATGCAAATTTTATTTCTGCCCTTGTACGAGAACGTTCACTGCTTTTCTTCTGCCAATACAGTCGCACGTCCTGTTCACTCACTTGTGGCTTCTCTGTATGGGCGTCAGTAGAGGCTCTTTGGTCTCCTGGTGATTAGAACGCACCATCTATGGGGCAGTTGGCAGCCAAGTCAATGAATCATGCCGCATTTCCAGCAGGGGGAGCACGGTGCGTACGAGCGCATGCTACCGGCGAAAAGCGGCCATTTCGGAATTCGCTCTAAACAACTGCGCTTCAGCTTCCTGGTTGAGCAGCGCCATCTGGCCTCCGCCCCGGTCAGTTCCATGGGCTGCCACTGTTTATTTTCGTACTACTGCGGAAGGTACAGTTTCCCTTCTCTAGTGTTGGTTCATTATTCTATAGAATATTGACCGATTTTCATAAAATTACCTCGCTACTAAAGAACACTGTTGTTGAAAGAATCATAAAAAGTAGCACTTTCTCCCGAAACCCGAACCATAGGTTGCGATAGCGAATTAGTACACAGCTATATGAAGTAAGGATATCAATTTTATTGGCCGTATAGAGATGCAAAAGTGTCTTCAAATCAACAAGAATGGTGTCACGTGGGCACAAGTAAACATAAACATATCTCACTCGATTACTGCGCGCATTCGATTTCAAAACGCTGCAGGCATAATTTTGCAGGCTTTCCTGTAGCGCAATTGCACAATGACGTAGTGGAGAAATTAAACAGAAACAGCTGCTTGGTTCCCTTTATGTGACTTGCGAAATGCCAATAATTATAGTGCCACTGGTTATTGGGGTATACGCTTTCTCGATCTACAATTTGTGTTGTCCGACGATTACATCAGCTCGTGTTACCAACCTAGAGTTAATAGGCCTCTTTTATTTTAGAGTTTTGCTAATTCCAAGCTTATTAAAAGGGGCATAGCGAAAATGTGTTTGAACAATGCATTAAAAAAGTCGCGCCCTCGTTTCATTTCTTCCAGTTTTCAACAACAGGTACTGTGGCTTAGTGAGGCTCGTTTTCCGAACAATTCGATTGTGTTATTTGCTTAAGCACTGCTCAGAGCAATGCAGTTAGGAGACACTGGTTTCTCGGCGTCCTCTAGCGCAACATTTGGTAAAGAAAAATTTCGCCGCAGCTCCTTAGGTCCGCCGCTTATCGCATAACCTGAAAAGGATAGGACTACGTGGAAAGGTTGACAGTATTCGCAGCTCCAAACAAGCTTATCAGGTTGTGCGTAAAAGCAAGGCCATATGTATAGTAAAACAAAGGACGTTTGCAAAAAGCAGCAAAGAAAAGGGTACGCTAACTGTAGGAACCGTGTTATTTACCGAATTTCATTGCTCTGAGGAAAGAGTTATATCGGACAAACCGGCAGATGTATTAATGATAGGCTTAGGGAGCACTGCAATAAAGTTAACAAGCCTTCGCCTGATGACTTCCTCTCAATTCATCGCCATAAGTGGAGATGCGTTCCGCGATTTGAAGATACAGTTATCGGTTGAAGCAAATGCGAATTAATTTGTCACATCATTGAAAGTGCTCGCATTGAAGAGTTGGAAATGCTTGTGTTAGCCAATCTTCATGTGACTATTAAAGAAGGAGTTGGTATTCCTGCACATGCGTTAACCATAATAGTTTTTGCCTAGTCTGTGTGTGAGCTGTACTATCATTTACTCTGTTACCTTCTCAGTAGGCACATGATTATATAAGGAAGCCAGAGAAAAAAGTTAGGGTAAACAGTGGCGCCCGTCCCGGGAATAAATTGTTGTCGGAACTTTAGCACCTGTGTGTGGCCTGGCGTATGTTCCACGTCCTTGTGCGATTTGCTCTGCAGGCAAAAGCTGCAAAATGGTAGCCCAACAAACCCAAATATTTACGCTGAAGCGAGAAAGCGCGACAGCAGCTGCGAGCGAAACGGCCTTGGCGGGGCCTCTCGCTTCAAAGCCAACTAAGCGGTGTGAACACAGCGCGTAGGAATCTATTATTCCTCGATGCACTCTGTCCAACCCATCGCGGATCGCATTTTGCATATGCCGCACACGGCAGCGCCATAAGCAGCCGCCGCCGGAGTAGAAGCCCCCCTCATCTACCTCCTATCCTCCCGGTGCCACGCGCGCGATGCATGACGGGGCACGCTTCCTCCTCTCTTTTCTCCCTTGCGCGGGCGACATCGCAGTCTTTCTAATGCATGACAGATTGTGTTTAAGATTGCCCGCGCCATAAGCAGCCGCTGCCGGAGTAGAACGCCCCCCTATACCTCCCTTTCCCAAAGTGCCTCGAGCGCAACGGGAAACAGAGCACTTCTTTCCCGCTTTCCTCCCTTGCACGCACGAATGTGAGCGACGATCGTAGGCGCACATTCGCACGCTTTCACTTGCACTGGAGTATAAGGCGTACCGCGGCGATATTATCACCCTTTGGACTTTATACGAAATACCACGGCGCTGGCGACAGCCGACAGCGATGGTAGAAATGGGCCTTGAGTGTCCATATAATTGCTATCGCAATACAATAGTGGAAACAGGGAATCTGAGGAAACAGTACGTGCTCCTCAAATGTATAATTGCGCTTGCGCTCCATCTGTGGGTCCAGTAGGCACCCCGGAGAATTGCACCCTTAATGGGCTGTTTCTTTCCTATAGCACCCTTTATGGGCGTTATAGGAAAGGGTGTTTGAGAGAATTCATGTACCGATATGAATGGGTTATTTCTTTTTTGAAATTCCGGCCCCTGAAATCAATCATATTGTTACGCGCTATTTCCGCGCACTGAAGCGCGCATACTGCCGAAAATGGAAAAATGCGCCAGAAAGACGGTGAATACGATGATCAGAGTAGCGCTCGTGTTGTTGTTCTTCCATCTAGCCTGCAGCTGTCTTTTTCTGTATATATTCTGTAAATACAATTTTCTATCCCTTTTGGCTACTATCATCCCCGTGGCTTTTGGCAGGAGGTGCGGGGTACCCACAAGGTACAACAGAACTCCGCAGCGGCCGACCTTTGGCTTTCTCCACGATGGCGGAAAAGGGGTCACCGCCCACCGACGTGACTGTAACGAGAGAAATTGCGTCAAACTATTGCCTTTGCTTCGCATTGTCGACAAATTCGGCTTCACCCTGCCACCTGCTGACCGCCTGGTTAGCTCCGATGGTAGAGCGGCTACCCCGGAGTAGCGGTCATCCTGGGTTCGAGTCCCAGACCAGGACGAATTTTTCTTCAATTGTGAGGCTTTTCTTTTGAGGAACCCGTATGGGTTTCTTTTGTAGCAGCTGCAACGAACGGGTGGATGTGTGATATTCCATTTCTTAATTACTTCTCTCCACCTTGCGGGTTTCCGCAAAACTATTGCGTCAAACTCTTGCCTTTGCTTCGAGTTGTTGACAAATTCGACTTCGCTCTATCATCTGCTAGCCGCTTGGTAAGCTCAAATGGTAGAGCGGCTTCCCCTGAGCGGCGGTGGTCCCGGGTTCTGGTACCGGAGCAGGACGAATTTTTCTTCAACTGCGAGGCTTTTCTTTCGAGGAACGTGTGGATGTGCGATTATCCCTTATATATATATAAATATATATATATATATATATATATATATATATATATATATATATATATATATGCGATTTCACACAGGCTTGTAGGAGAAATGACAGAAAGCGCTATTGCACACTGAACGACCTTATCACATCGCAATACATAAATTAACCGACGATTACGATGCTCCATAATGCGAAATTTGACCAAACTCTACACGTGTTTTCGCGATATATTGACTGGCGCGGACAATTTGTCTCGTGCGGCACTTTGAAAATGGAGCGAAGTGTGGCGTGACTACCTAACCAGGAGATAGTGAGAAGCTGCACGCGGGTGACGTGTGGGCACAAATCATAATAAGCTGCCGCAGTCAGATCCCCTTCATGCGGCACTTTGCTTCCCTTTGTGGTATCGGGGGCGTCATTGGTGTACAGACGACGTGCGCTACTCTGGAGCCATCTCGTAGGCTTCGTCACCGGATAACCCGTCTTGCGCGGCACTGCGCTTCTTCGAACGCTTTCGCCAGGCCCTCCCCCTCTGCTTTCCGCTGCACCCTCCTCCTCCACTTTCCTCCTTGCGCTGTCGTCGCCATCGCTGTATTTCATGCCCCACTGCCCCCTGTGCAGCGCGGTTGAGGTGTCCTCTGCTGAGAGATAGTTACTGCGCTGCACTTTACCCCAACCTTTCCTTCACATCATGAAGAATCTCCTTGTCTTCTCACCTACTGGGCTTCGCGTTCGCTCTTTCATCCTTCGCTGCGCTGGCTCACTCGGATACGCTGAGAACGCCGACGCTCACCGCATGAACGGGCGCATAAGAGGCGCTCTCTAAAAAACGAGAAGAACACTACGACATTAAAGAAAACATTCAGAAAATATTCACGATGACTCACTCTAGGCGGGTAGTCAAATGAAGAAGTGACCTAGCGACACTACCGACCACTCCCCGACCGCTTCTTGCCGCCCAACTCTGCAATTCGGTTGCTTGAGAGCTCCCGCCAGTTCTTTCGGCGCTTTCCCTCGCCGTCCTGGCGTTCCTTTGCCGCAGCCAGGGAGCACGAGTGCGTTCGCGTCTTGGTCTCCTTGTTGGGTCAAAGACAACGCCGTAAGCGTTCAACGGAACGCTCGCCTGCGTCTGCAGTGTAGACGTGTTGGGCGAGATTGCACTATGTATTTTCGTCTACATCATCCATCATGGTCTGACCCCCGCCAGGGAGACCACGAACGTGCGACAAACGCGCGATGTAGCGAACAAATGAACGTCAGCCTACCTACCTTCGTCTTACCTACGGTTCCTCTCCGATACTCACTTGACCGTAAGCACGTGCTCTTTGCGTCGCCTTCTAACGACGAACAAGTGGAACTGGGCTTTACCCCTCCTTAATTTCGCCCCTCCATGTCACTCGGTTATTCGATCACGATGGTCCCCCTTCAGCCATTCTTCACAACTCGGTTTCTTCAGAACATGCACCCATTCCATCGGCACGTTTCATCGCCCCTCAACGCGTTTCGCCTTCCCTCCCCTAAGTCTGACCACCGTCACACCACCGATCTACCACGAAAACAGCCGAAAGAGCCAAAGAAAATTATTCTCCTTAAAAAGACTAACCTCTCAAAAACTATGCGAACAGACGAACAGCAACAATCTCGCTTAACACAGATACATTAGGACAAATCACTCATAGTGACAGTGTGGACCAAAATCATGTGACATATCAAACACACAGAAAACCCAAATAAAGAACTGTCGTACAAATTCATGTGTTGATAACGTGCAACAAACTACTGCCTTCAAGAAATGTTTATTTGCTAGTAAAGCTCACTTTTGCATTACTCTTGCCTGCACTGACGTGAGTGACGAGTGAAGCTGCAGAATGACACTAATAGCGTATCCAGTTTTCTTTTATAGCTGCTGTCAGGAAACTTCCGACGAAATACGGTGCTATTTTATTCTATATAGGCTCAACATTTGCACATATCATGGGGGCACAACCCAAATGAACTTTGCAGGTTCCAGGCTCGAAGTTGCACCTTTACCTGCAGAGCTTCTATCTTATACCAGGAGGACCAACCAATTGGCGTCCATTGCATATGATTTAAAGAGATTTCTTTCGCATAAACGGAAGTTACAAATCTGTTTGATCCTTTGAACCTTGTTCCTAAGTTGGATACTGTCTTCCACTATTTCTTTCGCGTTCATCACTTTCATGTGCAGCAGCATTCTTGTTCTTGTAATATTTTATCACTTGGAGAGCCCTTTCTAGTGAAATGAAAACAAAAGAAAAAAATGAAGTCACCATGTAATTGTTACGGGCTTTCTATATATATGCGTGTGTGTGTGTCAATGAGAGGAAGCCGAGTGGGAGGCGGAACAGAGGGCTCGGTTCTTGTTAGTCCCGATCATATGAAGCCAAGGAGCGCATAGGGGAACCTATTTGTTTTTTAAATTGAACGGCAGATAAGCTAAAGCGAGACGTAAGTGAAAGATGAAAACAACTTGCCTACAGTGGGAGCCGGTGGGAGGCGGTGGGACCCGCGATTGGCAGTGCAACGCACACGTAATGCGGAGATTGTGGATTCAGCTCCCACCGGCGGCAAGTTGATGTCTGTACAACTTTAATTTCCCATGCGCGTATCATTTCTACACTTCAAATTACACTACAAGTGAGTTCCCCTATGTTCTCCTTGGCCTCATTATCTCATTGATGCGCATGGTTGTGACTATGCACATGCATACAGAGAAGTGAAATGAAGTAAAAGGATGACCTCCTTCCCCCCCCCAACACACACACCCATAATATTCTTCAAAACTCTTTGTTATCTGCTCTGCTAGCTAAACTCAACCTTTAATTTCCGATTTAAAGTCGGATGGTTTATCATTTTCTGCCAATTTCCTTGACCATACATTTCGCGAAAATTATGAGAAATTGGGAGAATATCAATTTTTTTAAAGTCAGCACAGGCGTAAAGGAAATTACGGCTCCATAGCTCAAAACCCATCCAACAGCTAGAAATTCTGCTGAATATGCATTAAGAATAGCTTTGTGGAAGATACGCTAGAAACGTGCTTTCGCATATACAAAACCAATAATCGGCTAGACATAGAAAAAAGTTCGCCTTTATCAAAAAAATGCCAGAGTCCCTGATTGCATGTCCCAAAATGTATACATATATATCCCTAAATACCAGAAATGCATGTCCACGGCATACAGTGTACAGAATGCAGGGGTTCCTATATCTGCTCTAGCGAACAGCGAGAGCAAGTCAGCCTATTTCCTGCACTGGGTCAAACAGTATATACATCTCACCTATTGTTCTGCTAGAGGCGAGATCCCACAGAAAGTGGTCGGTTTGCAGAACTGCCGAATGCGTCTCGGTGAAGTTCCTCGTCGAAGGGTTCAGCTTGGCAGAAGCAGCGTTAAATGCAAGAAGCTGTGACGTCGGGTTGTAATAGCCACTGTGCCTCATCGAGCCGCCAATGGGCGCCATCAGATGTGTCACCTGCCATGCCTCGTTGCCTGTCAGTGGGCACAGGTGCAATGTGCAGTTTGCGCTGCGCTACGGGCAGGAACGCATGATCCAGCACTGTCGTCCAAGTGCACTTTGTCAATCGAGGTAGATAGCAACAGCATTTTGAGTTGACAGCGCAGGAAGCACGCCAGCTTGCAATGCAGGAATGTAGTTGAACAAGAAAAAGGATAAAAAAGTCGCTTCGTAATGCGACGTGTGTGATAGCCCCGCCAACTGCGTTCTTTGTAGGATCAATTTTTTTTTTGAGCTCACGCACTGTAGTGGACCTCTGGAAATAAGCTGGAGCTCGGATGTAATCTGATGGCAAGATATGCTGCATCATTCTTGAAAGCCGCGTCGGAGAAATACGTTTAGTCAAAAAGCATTGTAATGTGGATAACAGATTTTGTTGACGACACCACAAAGCTTCACTTAGGAAATGACCCACGGCCATAAAGCTAGCTTAATTCTTCGAGAATTATGAACATTGCCCTTCCGATTTTATTTTCTTACTATGACCCTACGGAAACGATCTTTTAATAATTACAAAATCGTTTTCGCTTTGCGATACAATAATATATTTATGCATTGAAGTGGTTGCATTATGCCGTACCCCACCATAACAGCCTACGAGAGATTGCTGAGTAGTGATCCGCTATACTGCATACCGTGTTCTGTTTTATTCCTGATCAATTTATCAAAATGACCGGTAACAAGTAGCGCATTTACACCATTCCAGATCAATTACTTGGATAAGAAGTCGACTTAGTTGCCTGAGTTAGCGTATTGGTCAGTTTAGTAACTAAGAAGCAATTTATCACTGATTAGCTTGTTAACATTATGGCGCATTTGCAACTACAGAATCTAAGCTGGTCGCTAAAGAAGACACACATCTCTTGCAGGAAATTCGATACTAGCATAGGCTCAAGCAAGCCAATGCACTGAACGTCCGTCTGGATGCTTTGGCGTCCCATTATGGTCGCTTCGAAAATCCCTTCAAATGCGCACTGATTTATTTATAACTAACTTGAATATACGAAGGGATATCACAGCACATTTTTGGGTTCTATATATTCCAGATATTTAATCAGGCCATCGGTTTTCATATTCCATAGCAGCACACGACCCTTACGACATGCCGTAATTAAGGGCTTCATATTCATTTTAACCCCCTGCCCCCGAACCTAGGCAGAAAAGTGCTTTTACGTTCTGCTCCAATCAAAAAGCGACCACCGCAAGACCGGTGACCTCGTGCTCTAGAGCAGAATCGCTAAATATGCGAGCATGATGAGTCATGTACAACTCAGACGGCACCTGCATGTAATTTACTAATTGCATCGCCAGCTTTACTTAAAGGGTCCCTGAGCCACTTTTATCGAAGTGAAGAAAGTAATTTGAAGTTAAAACAGGTTATTTTAGAACTTCCTTGCCGCAAGAAGTGCTTCAATGCGTTCAGCAGAAACGGAGTCATTGGCCATGAAACATCCCTCTCGCGGTGCTTCCACATGCCGCACAGGAGTGCGTGACTTGGCTTGGAGGTTCACAGAAGCATATGCTATCCACTGAGAATGTTTTTTTCACCAAGCCCCAGGAGCGTTTAAGGATTCCTTTACAAGCGGCGAGAGTATCAATGCTACGAGGTGGAATTTTGTCAGATGGAGAGTGGCTCTGACAGCACATCATGTATAGCAACAAATTCATGTCTATATATGTATGGCTGGTGTGACTGTCCAGCTTGTCCCGTGTGCTTTGGCAGAATATACCCACTAATAGTAAACGTCTAGAACGAGTGTATAGTAAGTGCTCCATAAGGTACCCAAAGACAGCTAAGAAATACAAGGAAATACATTTTTACTGGAAACTCTAAAAACATTAAAGCGTCAGCATTCTTAGGGTATTCACGCACTTTTGGGGGGACGTATGTATGTCTCTAAGTGTTTTTCCAACTTGCTGACTGACTGGGTATTGCATGGTCGAATGGGTATTGCATTCACCTGCTGTGCTGAGAGAACAGGGTTCGAAATTAACCGTCGGACCAAAAATTACTCCTCCGTATGTGGTCACGTGTGCATGTGTACCCTTCTTCTTCAACGATCCTCTTTCGCGCCGACATGAGTCATCGTACGCGCGGGACCGGCTAGGCGCTGCTGTTGAGCAAAACTCCTTAACTCCCACTTTGAGCGCTGGGTAAGCGCCACTCGCTTTGCTCTGTTTTTCAATCAACCTCTCTGATGAGCCATAATCGTCAACTGTGCATTTGGCAGTTGGTGTGTGTCACTCTTAGGTGAAGGCATTTCGCGCCGTCTTGGGTAGCTGAGGTATGCGCAAGTAGTAATGTGCCGCGCTATAGAATGACAAGGAATAATATTTTTCTACGATGCTAGGCGAAATGGAACCCACATCACAAGGGCTCCTCAAGGACAGAAGCCCGACGCTTTAGCAAGCTTCACTACAGATGCACTAAGCATGTGCCTTGTTTCAATGAACGGCTTTCGCAATACTTCTTTATCAAGCTGTTGCGTGCATAGTAGTAGTAAGTCAGCTAGCTAGCTGCGCCAGTCGGTACATCTGCATTATTACTACTTACAGCCCGCACTAAAACACGGACACTCGCGTGTTTCGTCTCTCTTCTTCGTCCGTGTTTTTTAGTGCGTGTGTAACTGGATATCTGCTGCCCTTCAATGAACCAATCGCCAACTTGGGTCCCGGAGTACGTGCCACTGGGTATGCGGCAAACAGAGGAACAATTCCCAGATTTCAAATGCACCGGCGCGCTGCTGTTCTCGTCTAAAAGACCACGTGCCGGCATCTCGGCTACACCACTAGATGAGGCAGCGCGTGCTGAAAAGAAGCTCGAGATAGGAGTGTGGTTGCCGCAGGACTCCTTTGTCGGCGTTCGCGCGCAGAGACGTGCGATGCTAGATCAGAGGCTATGCGCAGGCTTCGCGGCGGCATCGCTAGATGGCGCAAAGCGTTCTTAGGGACGCACGACAAAGGAGTGCCGCTACAGTGCACGCCTCATACATAATTCGTTTCGATGGTGGCAATACATTCTATAGCTGTGGTGATTCTATGCTGAATCCATTACCGTCGACTGCAATTGTGTTCTGCCGATTTCATTTTGAAAGGGGGTAGGAGTGGCTGCAGACCTGATACTGGTTCTTTATATATAGGGTTGCTAGATGAAACGATGCAACGCAGATTGAGCGCTGGAATACAAACGCAAGGGGCTAGCGCTACCATATACACACTCACAACTAACTACAAGTTCTGATACTTTATCAACGGAAACCAAGAAGAGATATCTTGTGGAGCGCGATGTTCAAGCAGCCGCTCTTTCCGGCACAAGAACGCTCCAGCGTTCTAGACGCATGTTATGCTGCATATCCAAGGCAGACTTCGTCGAAGGCAAGAGGCAAATAATAAAGTAATTTTGGTTGTTTTATTAGCCTTTTAGAAACCTGGAAGGCCAACATGGTGCACTGCCGTGTGAAATGTATTCAGATAAAAGAGGTCTACACGATTATGACAGAATTCAAATGGCCCACGGACAAGTAATCTTTCTACGTAGCTACACCGGTCATCCCGAAGTTCATGCACTGCAGGCCACAATTGTTTTACAGTGAAACGACCGCACAGAAAGTGCAACACACCCCAAAACAATATTGCAATGACCGAGAGGTATGAAGAAGTATAACTATGCATGTCAGGGCAAAGAAAATCCAACAAAATGTCATATGCTGAATTTTATTGGTTGTTGAAATACAACGTAATAAAAATTATTATTACTGGTGGTGGACCAGAGTATCGTCAATTTTATGCAAGACACATGGCTGTTACTTAATGTACTACAATTAAGCTTCTCCCGTGGCCGCGACAAATTTTTTCTGCAGCTGATGTTATTTTCTCGCTGACAAACACTTTGTTCTCCATGCTGAATGCTTTTTGAAACAATAACCTCTCAGCTTAGCCTAATATAATAACAACCTTTGCTCTGCTTTCAAGAAGGACAAGTGGACGCTCAGGGAATGCAAAGAATGATCTTCGGTACGTTGCGCAGGATCGTCACAAGGGAAGGGCTATGTAATAAAGAAAGAAATACCAGCTGCGAGGAGAGACTGTTCTTTAATATTTTACGCCCAGTGCAGGTCCACTTAATTGTTTTTTGTCGTCATACATGCCAACTCGGCTACTGCACTAATGCAGCCCAGCCACGTACACTGAACCCTGCTTGTTTTGACAGAAACGCCCATTGCATAAATGTCAGTAGCCTAAACTCACAGCGGTCATTCGAGTATTGCTAGTATGTTGGGGCAGCCCGCTACAAGAAACTCAGCATATGTATGCGGCATACATGTAAACCTCATTTCATAACAAGGAATGTTGAATAATATCGTGAGAATTTAGTACAGGTGATGTCCCCATCGTAGTCATCCCCTTTCGCATTCACCTATAGCCTGAATTTCTACCCAAATGTAACGATGTGTAATCGTGCTCACCATTAATATAGGTGCAAAATAACATTGAAATGTATCCACGTTCGCGTCATTCCTCGCTCATAGTTGAAAAATATGTCCGAAAGTTAAATGACAGCCTTGTATTACTTGAACAGGTCGACAGAATCGAGTGTGTGCGTCAAATGTTTCGCGGGCTCGGGAATTGCGGTATTCCGCTGCTAAACAGCGTATAGCGACACATTGTCGATGGTCGCGTTTTTGTCGAACTACGATGTCGCTGTGAGTACTCAGACAAGATAGCAGCGAAACTTGAAGACCACCTTGCAACAAGGTATTTGAAGGAAAATACTGGGGGAGGTCAGTATGAATCACATAGCAAATCAATCGCTGAAAAAGAACGAAAAAAAAAAGCGGAACCATATTTGAGCGTTTCTGAAAACTATGGAGTGAGAGTCTGGCAGAAGAATTTTCGACATAGGGCAAAACCAGATGGCACACGTACACACACACCAAAAATATCACTGAAGATGACCGGGAGGGTGTCTTCGTTCTTAGCTGGACTAAAGATACTATGTTCAAAATAATATTTGTTTTGCCTTTTACTTACAAAATAAGTGTGCTGCCGTGGCTCGGTTGTCGCCCTGTGAGTTTCAATCGCGCACTGACAAAATTATTGGTTGCTGCACCAATTTAAAACACTCTTATTGCACGTGTTTTGTTAACAAAGTAAAAAAAAAGAAAACATTGGAAACAGTCCCTATAAATTTACACCAGACGTCGGCCGCAATAGTGTATCTAGTGTTTATAGGATATGGAATGAGTACAAAAAAAAAGGACATGTGGTGGCGAAGGACACGCTCACCAATGCCATGATTCCAGATGTTGCGCTGTCCTGATTAGAAAGCGCCAGTGCGCGATACCACCAAAAACCGTGCCTAGCAGGCGTACGGTTGACGCATATGGATTTCATATTTTACATTGCCCATGTGCTACATTGCTCCGTGTGTTTTTATTTTGCAGCTCTTCCCGTTGTGAAGCGCGCACGAGGCATCAGGGATGTGCAGTGTTAATATAAACTCACAAGCCCAGCATTCTGACGACAGTGCACAGTACACGCGGATACACACACATAAAGCTTGTAAAGGCAAAGCGCGAAACTACCACATGAACAGTCATTACTCAAAGCATGCGCATGAACTGCCATACTTAAATATGAGTTAACCGTTGTTTTAGACAGCCTTGGCTCTCACAGTTGAGCGGGGTGTTGATGCAATTGATAGTCAAGAAGAATGTTTTATCATTTTTTAAGGAGCTCGTCTTGCCTTTCAAGCCCTTTCTGAGATGTTTTTCGTAAAACAGTACTGCGACGCTTCAGATCGCGTGCATAAGTTTTTTTTAATGTGAATGCCTTAAATAGGCCACATGTTTTCAACCTCGCCTACATAATACCAATGGCCTGCCTGTAATTTAAAGTTATCACAGTTTCTCCGTATGGGCGAAGCAGTTAATACAACAGCAACCTTTGAGAATATTACACGAAGTCCAAGACTAGTAGCTGTAGTGGCAATCTGAATGAAAGTAAACGTGCGCTGACTAAGAAAAAGGCGTTCTTCTCCTGGGGGTCCTCTGTCTGAATCCCGCTATCGGACAATTGCGTTTATGCTTATTAATTAAATGCAATAACTTTCTGAGCAACTTCACCACCATTCTCCCTGATCGAGCATGATTCGAACCTATTTCCTTTGATGATCGCGGAAGTATACAATTCACAGCTGGGCCTGTGAAATGGCATCATTTCCATGTTAGAGCACTGTTATTGTTTCGCAATAATAATATTTAAGTCTCAAAATATTTAAGATGAAAGGCTTGCGGCTAACGGTGTTTTGTTTCATGGCATTTGTTTGGAGACGGCCATTCTGAAAATTATCAGGAATAATTTTCTCAAGAACGTTAGACATTGTATGAGCCATTCTAGCGATAATACGATGTGGCAATATTACCGGCATGTACAACATGTCATCCATAATGACATGGCATATAGCATAAATATACCTAAACCGCAACGACACGTCATGTCGATGCCGCCAGCATTTCGAACGGCAAATATTTTCTTCGAGTGTCCGTATAATTGTTAACTTAATGCAAAAAACACAAGCAATGTCTCTCGTCTAGTTCACCGATGTTACTAGGGTAACCCACTGGGAACCTCACATAAAGTATTAAAGCAAAAAAAAAACGAGCACTCGGGAATTGATGCGCCGCTTCTAGGAACCCTAACGTGTCACCAAAGCACGTACTTTGCCCCCTATTTTGACAATATATATATATTTGGTGTAACCTAGACTTATCTCACGACAATGCCAAGCGTAGATGAAAACGACTCAAGGACACTTTCTAACAATGAAGAATACCCGCCGTGGTTGCTCAGTGGCTATGGTGTTGGGCTGCTGAGCACGAGGTCGCGGGATCCCGGCCACGGCGGCCGCATTTAGATGGGGGCGAAATGCCAAAACACCCATGTACTTAGATTTAGGTGCACGTTAAAGAACCCCAGGTGGTCGAAATTTCCGGAGTCGTCCACTACGGCGTGCCTCATAATCAGACAGTGGTTATAATCATAATCATAATAAGAAAATGAAGCATAAATTTCGCAAGCTCTTTATTTGATCCACATGCATTGAACTTCGCATAAGGATTCGCAGTGAAGTTCCCTTTGTTTCCGCGACATTTAATCTCAGTGGCCCTTGTCGTTGAGCCACGGCAGTGACCTAAATTCTGTGCCGCTTGTAGGAAACACACAAGATTTCAGAGAGCTTCTATTTGCAATTTATTGCAAAGGACACAATTAGGCGAAACACTTCACATTTTGTCAATGTTTTACCCATCGCCTAATCATTATGTTCGGTGAACATAAACCGGTAGCCTCGCTCATGTCGCCGGTCATGCCAAGAGAAGCTCGTATAACGTATAGAAAAGCACAAAAATCAAATGTTCAATAAATGTTTGTAACGTTCCTAATTGAGCCAGAAACGTTTAAATATTACGACACGTTGCCCCGGTTTCATGTACATATGAAGTTCGTGTAATGCAGAATTTCCCGGTACATTGGGAAAGGCAGGAGATTACAGCGGCGTCAAACCTTCTAACACTTGCTTCTCAAACCTTGGCAAACGGTGTATTAAATTCACGGGATTTATATTTGCACACAGATTTGCAATAGTTATCAGAACCATATTTTTTTGTTTCCTCTTGTGGGTCTCTGTGGGTATGCCAGGGACGCGCGTGCAATGTTGGGCCACTCGAAGGAATACACTCCTAGTGGTCCGGAGCTCTTGCAAACGTATTTTATCACAAAGGCAGCAGTCACACACACTGATTAAACTTTAACTCCATATTTCTGAAGCTATTTCCTTCGTTTTTTTTCTAAATGTAAACGAGCTATATTGCTTAGTTCACAGAGGACCCTGGAATAACCAAGCGCGAAGACCTTATGAACCAGGAAAATGAAAAAAAAATCAGTAATTATCTACAAGGCTTCACATTAAGGCAGGAACGTCATAGTTTCGGAATAGAATAAACTTGATATTACCCCACGTTCGTTGAATTTGAAGTTAGCACCTTCAATGGTGAATTAAGGGCGCCACCAAATATTGCACAAAAAGGCAGTATGACACGCATATACCTTGAAAGAATTGATTAGGATTTTTTTTCGGAAAGGCAGTATTTGATACACGCGCATTTACTATATACTATAGCATATATAGTTATACCTATATATAGCTATATTTAGCTATAGCAACTATATACCTTGTATAAGGCGTAGAATCGGGATGAGGACCAGTATTCATCATTTATTTTCAAATCACATAATTAAGGTAGATACTTGTAACGCTTGGTATACGTCTCATTTAGAGTGGCCCACATTTTCTGTAAATAAATATTTGTCTTTTACGGTGCTCTCCCTAATATTAAATTATGGGGTTTTACGTGCCAAAACCACTTTCAGAGTATGAGGCATGCCGTAGTGGAGGACTCCGGAAATTTCGGCCACCTGGGGTTCTTTAACGTGCACCTAAATCTAAGTACACGGGTGTTGTCGCATTTCGCCCTCATCGAAATGCGGCTGCCGTGGCCGGGATTCGATCCCGCGACCTCGTGCTCAGCAGCCCAACGCCATAGCCACTGAGCAACCACGGCGGGTGCTCTCCCGAATGTTGGGAAACATGCTAAGCATTTCTTATAACACCTTTAAATGGCCAAAGAGATAGTTGAGTATTTTTAAGCGTCTAATTAACACACACACACTTGAAAATTTACCTACCTACTTACCTTAGCCATTCCCATACTTCCCTAACTTATTAAATTTTCAAATGCTCTAGCTTTCGAGAAAATTGCGAAAACGAGCACATCACGTTTGTGATGGCTTTCAGTCCCATTAACAGCATCGATGTTAATGGACTGGAACTGGACTGTGAATGTTAACGTTAAAATATGGTGTGCGGCCGGTGTCGCTGATATCGGCGTCTCAGGGTATTCCACTCTGATAGGTCAGGATCAACTCTTAGAGCCGGCGCCGTGAGAACATACCATGATCTGATTCGATGCCAAAGTGTCAGATTTCGACATAGAGATATCTAAAGAAGAGCACAAAACATTTGCTATTAGGACACATCTTGCCTTGTCTTACATCATAGGATACATTTTTGATGGAACAGCGTGCATTATACCTGAAATAGAGGGTTACTTGTTCAATTATACATATAAAATTTTGCGAGCGTGACTTAAATGTTTTTCAGAGGGAAACAATCGGTACTCGACGATCGTTGTAGAAAATTATTTCGTTTTCATAGGCATGTGTAACTGCGTTCTCCTCAGTAACATGTAAACATGAATAAACATTTGAAAATTAAATTTTAATTAGAAGCTATTCATCGAATACCATTACATGACACCTCATCGACATGTGAAGCTCGCATCACATATTGCGAGAACTCACTTGCTCAAGCTAACCCCATAATTCCTGCTTAAGATCTTTATGGTTTTAAGACTTTGCAGGGCACTACCGTCAATGGCTCCTATACAATCTCGTATACTTTATTATGCCTCAAGCACGGTTGCTACCTATCGGAAGGACGCGGGACCCATGGAACAGTAGTGAGCGAAATCCGTGTCGTAACATATGAAAGCAGACAAAAAAGAAGGCACACTATTATGGGACATTAAACATTGGTTTCTACATCTGATATACTGGGAGCCAGTAATCTGCAGATGACGGGCATGTTTTATATATATATATATATATATATATATATATATATATATATATATATATATATATATATATATATATATATATATGGTTTCGGAGCTTGAAAATATATATATATATATATATATATATATATATATATATATATATATATATATATATATATATATATATATATATATATATATATATATATTTTCAAGCTCCGAAACCACAGAGGACACGTGGCCCACATCAGACCCAATGAGCCAAGCAGTCATGTGTCCCGCCAAGAAATTAGACGACTGCCACTGGAATGGCCTCTTCTGCTGCCAAAAACCTGACAGAAGAAGAAGAACTGTGAAAATATTTTTATTGACATCGTAGTTTTTACTTCGCGGAAATGAAAATATTGCACAAGTACTTGAATTCGAAACAAGCGCACAGCGAAAATAAGGACACCACGGGGTCCTTTCACCACAGTCTTGGCGGTAGTGTAGCAGAACGGCCTTGCGGAACCCCACCTGAGCCTTTCTTGATCTGGGTTTCAACAGTTCCACTGGTGTGTCGATACCTCCTCGCGCCATCCTCAGGTAGCTAGAAACAGATAGCCTAATGGGGCACTGTACAAAAGTCTATAGCTTACTTACACAGCGAGGGTGCTTGACGTACTAGGCACATGAGTTTTGACGTACTATGCATATGAGTGAGCCCAGATGCCAACAATACTTAAGTACGATAGTACTCTACGTGGCTGGATCGGATGTGCGACTCAAAGCGTTAGCATGTCCCATCTTTGTTTCGCTTTTGCAAAGCAGGGGGAAAACACCAGCACCGTTTCGAGAGCGTACGCTTCTTCAGTTGCTGCTTGTCTCTTTCAAGAAAACTGACTAAATCTAATTAAAGAAGCTATTGTTCCTCTTCCAAGGCTCAAGCGGTGGGGCGTACAGCGACACGGTTGTACCACTACATCAACATAGGGCTTGAGCGATGATGATTTACTGGCCTCCCCTTTGAAACGGTGTGGGGACAAATAGTCACCTAGCAGCTAATCAGGTATGCTATATATGGTTTTCATTCTACCATTTTGTGTATATCGTTAATATTTTGCCTATTTCTCGAAACTTCTGATCTACCTTGTATTCCTGTAACGAATTCGGTAATGTCGATATCTTCCCTCCTATAATTACCCAACAATAGTCTAAGCGTCCTTAAGTTACCTCGACAGCTGGCAGGGAAATGCTTCCATCCACTTTAAATTTTAGCGCTGTCGATGATGCACGTTACCTTCGGATCTCCCTACCTTCGCATTCCATTAGCTCACGTCCGCGCTGATGTTCATCCCCTGCCACCTAGGGACATACCACTTGGCACTATATTCAGTGCTGGTTTACCGTATATCCGGCATCGGATAATCGTGAAAGGCAGCATGTTCGTATAGAGATCCACAAATATATCCGCCGTGATGAATACCGATCGTGGGCACCATCCAACCCACAGGAGCAGCTGCCACGCAAGCATCAAGGGATAGGTAAAGATGCTTCGCTTTAATAACAAGGGATATAGGCTTAAGACACATTCTTTATTGCTCGGACGGCCATGGTATCGTCTTTAAGACGGCACTAAGATTCAGTATACCAATGTGCCACTGTGCAGCTGATTCAAGTTGATTCCATTGAGACAGCCACTGAACTCTGTAAAATAATTAGTGAAGAAGCAGGGTATGCAGCAGAAAGCATATCCGTAAAAAAGAAAAAAAACAATCATTGTCAAATATATACACTATATGTGTGCTTGTATGGCAGTCTTGCTAACGTTTGACATATACGAATAGGTTCAGGTTGGTCACCTCACAAATATTTCCAGACGACGTATGGCCGAACAGCTTTGATAGATCAAAAACAGTTTTGAAATCACTATCCCTTTAAATTGAATTCGGTCCGTACGGTTATGTTTTCTATATACAGACGACGTAATTGAAAAATCTCAAGCAGACAGGACGTTAATCATGCTTTCCAAGTGTGCTGCACAGCTGCTGTAATTTTTTTTCAGTCATCTACCTCTACTATTGTCAAAGCTTTTCATGCAAGCGAGAGCACTGCTTTTAGAACTTGCTGATGTCATGCCCGCAGGAAGCAGGCATCACCAACAATCAGACATCCAGTACCCCGCATAACAGCATATGCACGCTGTCGGCCACATAATTTGGATGAGAAACTGTTGTGCCAGTGTTTTTTTTTACCGTTATGAAAGAAATGAATTAAACGCCGGCTACGTTTTACTGCTGGCAAACATCCCGTTTGCGCAAAAAGTCACGATGGCTGACGCTCCCTTCCCGATGATATCATGAGTTGTAGTGATGGTGATGACCCTAAAATGGTACTAGTTCTTTCCGAAAGTGAAAACTACATTGTGCAAGGGACGCCTCAGTGCATGGCTTAGAAAGAAAAGTAAGCCATGTAGTGAATGATTCGTTATAAATTATGGACACTTGTGGTTAATTACCATGCACAGAAAAGACGGTTAAGTAGGGTTTTTCGCATTCCGTCTCTATTGACATGAGGTCACTTCACCCAAAAATTGAATCTGCGACCTTTCCTCAACAGCATAAGACCATAAGAACTGTACCACCATGGTGCGTATATAATGTTGTCGAATAAGTTTTTTTCATTGGGAAATGAAATTCGCGTACACCATCTCAGTCTTTCTGAATTCCTTCTGCTATAACTGAAAACAATGTTTTTTTGAAACACGATGTGCACTATCTTCACTTGGATATATATTTTGAACCGGATGGACCCAAAGAACGTATTGTGAGAAGCGTGACTCAGGCATAATCGAATTGATTTTTAACCCAAGCCTATTTATTTATCTAGAAAGAAGTAGCGGAAGTAAAAAGCTAATGAAATAGCGTGACAAGCGTTCCGAATTCCTAAAAGCTGGCAACCGCAATTCAGGCAACAAAACACCCAACCTAGCAGAGCAAGTACTCCTAATGCAGAAAGACTAAAAATAAAACATGCACTAGGCACCACTATACATTCATATGCATTAACGTGTGTGGTAGTAGCAAAAGCACAGTATCTAATAATACGAGCAGCTTCCATAAAGAAAAAAAAACACATGTGCGCATCAGCATTTGCACAACAGCAGAGAAAGCCGTCATCTACCCAACGATTGCACACTATAACAACGAGCATATGTCCTGGGTAGCAGGAACCAAGGTAACACAGAAGCACAGAGACAGAAAAGAAACTTAAAACAATATATCAACAAAAATGTTTCCTCTTATAAAAGTAATTTGGAAATGACATGGAATATTGCTTTGTCTTTCTTGTTTATAAGTAGAAGCAAACCTGCAATCCAAAGATTGGGATGTTCGGTATGCTGCGACCAACCACTTTTCTTCATGCCGCATCTCGCGCACGGCAACAGTTTCGCGTAACTGCTACAAGATATAGTTACGATATCGCTACGTCAATGTTATACTTTATGCGAGACAGGACACTCTACTAGGAGACGGCAGTTTACAACAAGAACACACCGGTAAAATGTTAGATTGTGCAAGCGTGTTCTCAGATGATTGTCACAAACATGCGCAAGCTATGCATTAAATATTTTTTTTCCGAAGCAAATGCGATTCTATTATATTTATTGCGCTTTTGCCAAGGTGGTGTTACAATACGATACGTGATGAAATAAAACATGACACTGGCCACAAAATATTTAGCAAGGTTAAGAGCCTTGCTCCAAAATTTGTGAAGAGATTGTGAACAAGGCTCCCGCGTGGAAGCGAAAATGTTAACCTTTTTGTATCTTCTGTGGTCAGCCTCTCACTTTATTTCATCGTATTCCATCCCGACGCTACAGTATTCCGTCACACAGCTAATTTCACTCATGCAGGTCTGAAGTTATAATGCCTTGTAAAGCAATATTTTAATTTCCATGGAAACAGGATCGAGTGCCAGCAGCAGGGCCGTTTTAATTAAAACAGTTCAAATGTAGGACGTTATGTCAAGCTTCCATTTGGACGTAGCTTACTGCGTGTGGAGCATGTTTCCCAAGCTGAGCGAGGCTGATAACAGCTGCGCTTTTGCCCTCGTCTGGCAACAACAAGCACGACTCACTTTTTCTCTTGATTACTAAAGAAAATCGCAGAGTGTCGAAGAGCTCTTGAGCGTAGCCGGTGCGTTGAAAGAAGATACAGCACCGAATGGTTTTATTAACAACTGAATATGGAAATGCTTTGCGAGTAAGTGAGTCTCTGGAACCCGCTGTCCAGTATACGGTGAATCTTGACAGGCCTTGGCTCACGTCACAAACACGCCTTTATACAATGTTGCTGTCACACAAAGCACTGCATGGAGGCTTAATCCTCTATGAAAGAGCTATAAGCTGCTATGGCTATGTGGAAGTATTCTTCTCCAGCAAGGCCCGAACTGGTGAACCTTTTTAATAGTGATGCTACGATGACATGTTCTCTATTGAATGGAAACGTAACTGCCTGATCCAAATACTAAAACCAGAAATGCCGCTGGTGGACCTGGCAGTTATATCGTCCGTTAGCATCCACTGCCTCCATGAAAACCTCCTCGGACGAATTACCCTTGCGCATCTGGTAAGCTGCTTTATAAAATACAAAATTTACCTGAAGACGAAGAAGTGCGGAACGGTAGACCTTGTTCTGTGGTTCTAAAAGTTGTGCGACTTCTGCATATCAGGAACTTTCCCGAAGACGTCGTCCTCCGGAATGGAGAACGGAGGACCTCCGCGCCCTCATGGCAAGGCGAGTCCCGCGGTAGTAGCCCTGTCCGTGGGAAACCGCGACATCACCGTCTGTAGGCTTCCCGATTCATCTGACAGCTCAACAGCGGCAGAGATGGAATCGGACAGTGATTACACGCTAGTCCAATCGCGCCACTTGAAGCGCAAGCTTCGCCGTACGTCAGCAGGCAGTGATTCTACACATAAAAGCAGATGTGACGAACGGGTCTTCTCCGTGGGCTACACCCCAACTACGGAAGGTACGAATATGAATTCGCTGAACAGACAATCGCTGACCAAATACGTCGATCGAATAGCCTCAGGACATGTGAGAGAGATCCGCATTAATGCTCGAAAGAACATTCTGACGGTGGACGTAAATTCTCAGGCAGTATTGGAGGCGTTGAAAGGCATTCAAGTGGTTCGCAACATCCCAATTCGCTCATTCCTAGCGTACGGCAAAGATACCTGCACTGGTGTGATATCAGATGTGGACATTGACATAAAGGATGAAGACCTGCGATTTCTTTTATCGTCGGCAGTGCGAGTCCTCGACATCCACCGATTCGGCCGCTCCCGGTGCATCAAGTTGGTGTTCGAGTCAGACTCTTTGCCAGCATCGGTCAAAGTAGGTTATGTGAGGCACTCAGTGCGTCCATATGTACCACGACCGTTACAGTGTCACAAGTGTTTCAAACTGGCCCACGTGAGTGCTGTTTGTAAGAATCCTATGTCGTGCCGAAGATGTGGTGGGGCTCATCAGGCAGACTACTGTCAGACTGACGCCATGATATGTGCAAATTGCTCCGGAGCCCATGAAGCGACATCCAAGGACTGCCCCAAAATGGCAGAGGAGAGGCAAATTCTGAGAAAAAGGGTGAGAGAGAACTCCACGCACAAGGAGGCTGCCGATTCCGTCCGCAAGAAAAGGCGCCGGTTGCGGCAAAGGCGTCACCGCTCCCAGAGCAAACCCCGGGGGGAAGAGGCACTCCCTTTGAGTACTTGGATGGAAAACGTGCCACAGAGAGAGCAAGGCCGGCACACACAAGATGCGCCTCCCCCAGTACCTCCGCGCCCCTCAAGGAGTGAGGCGTCATCCTACGTGCGTCCAACCTCTTCGGCTATTGAGTGGCCTTCGCTACCACTAAGGGCTTCCGGAGGAGATACTCCTTCGGCGCTCCCCAAGTGCCGGGAGGGTAATGAACGGCTTGGAAATGAAAAGGTGATAGGCATGCTTAAACAGCTAGTAAACACTATGCGTATATTGCTCTCCGGATTGGCAACGCCAACTGCACTATCCGTCGTGAAGGCGTTAGATGCTATGGAGCCGCTATTAGCGGCTCTAAAATAAGGGTGTTAATCATGGCTCTCACGATAAAACACTGGACATTGGAACAGAAGATGCATCATTCTGTTATAATACAATGGAATGCTCGAGGTCTATGCGGCCGCATGTCTGACTTTAGGCAACGAGTCTTCAAATACCGCTTCCCAGTGATCGTGATATGCGAGCCAAATCTCACGTTGGAATTTCGCCTTTCCGGATGCGTTAAGCTCTGGTCACGTGAAGATGGACCCAAGAGCAAAGTGTTAATGTGTATACGCAGTGACATGACGTTTGTGCGGAACACGATCACTCCACATGACAGCAATGAATATGTGTGCGTGACACTAGAACATAAACTACATGTGTTTTCGATGATCGGCGCCTACATACCTCCTAGACAAAGACTTGAACTCTCTTATCTATCCACTGTGTTACAAAGTTCCCCAGGCCCTCATGTTGTTATTGGAGACTTCAACGCTCATCATCCTTACTGGGGAAGTGCCGCAATGAACTGTCGGGGTAGGAACTTGATGGACTTCATAGACACTACAGGTGTGGCTGTGATCAATGATGGATCTCCAACTTACATGCGTGGCACTACCTACGTAAGTTGCTTAGACTTCACTATTGTATCTCAGAGCCTCCTGCCCTTAGTCAACTGGTGCGTGGACATAGAAACGCATGGGAGTGATCATATACCAACATATGTGCAGATGAAGTGGTTTGTGCAGTCAACTACATCTGCTGTACGCTGCACTGATTGGTCCAAATTCTCTACATCTGTCGAAGAGTACTGCGGAGACATCACTTCACCATCTGATATAGAAGACATTATTGTATCATCAGTGCAGAAGACGACTAAGTTCATCAGTGCACCTACATCCAGAACGGCGATTGATATTGAATATGAACGGCTCCGAGCGATCCGTCGTAGAGCGGAAAGGATGGTTAGGCGAACTCAATCGTCATTAGACCTTGTCTTATGTCGACGAGCTCAACGAAAAATACGGCGTCACCTTCAAAAAATGGGAAAACAACGGTGGAGGACCTTCTGTTCGTCTCTGGATCCTCGAAAGCCACTTTCTAGGATCTGGCAGATAGTACGAAGCCTTCGTGCCCCTCCTCAGCAAAAACATCCTTTCCGTGCTCTAGCACTTCACCAATCTCTGACGGAAGTGCAGGTTGCCGAAGACTTCTGTAAGAGAGTCACCCGTACCGGTGTTTCAGCATGTCCAGCATTGGATCGACCCATGCTACCTCCTAAAGATGATCGTCTTGACCTTCCTTTCACGATGCCGGAATGGGAAGCTGCACTTGCTGCGTCGAGACGATCTTCTGCCCCTGGACCTGACGGTATTTCATATACTGCTCTGTGCCACCTTGGGATGAAAGGTCGGAAAGTTCTACTGTCATACTATAACGCCACGTGGTCATCCAGTACAGTCCCGAAGCAGTGGAAAACCAGCCGTTTGGTGGCCCTCCTAAAGCCAGGGAAATCGCATTACGAAATGTCATCTTACCGGCCAGTAGCTTTAGCTTTCTCTGTCGGCAAGGTGATAGAACGGATGGTGCTCACTAGATTAGAATGGTTCATGGAAAAGAATGAGCTTTATCCTGAAATGATGACCGGATTTAGACGTGGCCGGTCTGCAATAGATGGGGTCATTGATCTCGTGTCCATGATCGAACACAAAAAAAGCGGCACCGACTTGTAGGAGCAGTTTTCTTAGACATAAAAGGAGCTTATGAAAATGTACTGCACGAAGCCATTCGTGATGCCCTCAGTAATTTAGGCATCGGCGGCCGTCTCTACATGTGGATTGAAAATTACCTGGATGGTCGTACAGTCTTCATGTCCATGAATGATGGTGAAACGGCAAGACACGCTGTGGTCCGTGGAGTGCCTCAAGGAGGAGTCCTCGGCCCGACTCTTTTCAATGTTGCCCTTATTGGCCCTGCCGAAATAATTCCTGACACAGTACGCATCAGTACCTACGCAGACGACATATGTATATGGGCATCCGCAGTCACGCGACCGCAAATTCGTATCAGATTGCAGCGACCTGTTTCTTTAACATCTCAGTACCTGCAGTGCCAAGGACTGGAACTGGCTCCAGACAAGTGCGCTGCGATAGCGTTCACATGGAAGCTTATGTGTTGGAATCCGATTATGATCAATGGAAATGCCATCCCATATGTCACCCACCACAAATACCTCAGCGTTGCCATTGACCGCGGTGTTTCATGGTCGAAACATGTGGCAATGTTAAAGAAAAAATTAACTGGGCTTGCTCAAGTTTTTCGCTTTCTGGCCGGTATGAAGTGGGGTCCATCTGAGCATTCGCTACTCCGGCTGTACCAGGCTCTCCACGTCGGATACATTCGGTACAGCATGCCAGTTTTATCAAGTATGAGCCCGTCATGTTTGCGTACGCTGGAAAGTGTCCAGGCACAGATGCTGAAAACATGTCTCGGTGTTCCACGATGCACTTCAACCCACGGAACGATTGAGGAGGCTCGCGTCACCCCTTTACCTGTCTATCTACGACGCGAACCTCTTCGAGTATACCTGCGACTGCTTTGCCGTCATGGACGCCATACCTTGTCGACATTACCCGATATACGGCCGGACTCCACTTTTTCAAGAGCCGTTAAATGCCAAGAATCTGCCATTCCAGCAAACTTTGCCCCGGCTAACCTTCCACATATGCCCCCATGGGTAATGCCCAAAATACCGGTACGCCTATCTATTCCCGGAATTTCTAAAAAATCGCGAATACCTACCATCGGCCTCAGACATTTAACACTTGAATATATATCGAAAGAATATGACTCCTCGGTGAGCGTGTACACAGACGGATCGGTCTCGTCGTATGCGTCTGGTGCGGCTTTCGTCGTGCCTGCGCATCAAGTCATTCGATGGTTTCGTCTGCATAACAAGACGACTACAACATCTACGGAACTAGTGGCAATCAGAGAGGCTGTTCAATATATTTCGCGACAGCCTCCTCAAATATGGACAGTTTTCAGTGACGCAAAATCTTCAACTACTTAGAGTGGTGTTGAAAGAAAGCGCTTACAGAGTGTTGGCTCTTCAGACTGCCGAGCTCTACACTTTAGCACAAGAAAACGGCCACCACATCACATTTCAGTGGATTCCCAGTCACTGTGGTATACAGGGCAACGAACTGGCTGACGCCGAAGCGAAGAAAGAACTCGAAGAACGAGAGTCACTGCTTTCAATTCCTTTTAGAGCGCAGATCTTTGGCGTCCGTTCCTGGGTTTCGCGTCGTCGTCGTCGTCGGCGTTGTCGTCGGCGTTGTCATCGGCCTCGTAACCAGCGCGCCGACGAATCTGCTCCGCCGCCGCGCATGCGCGCTGTCGGCTCTCCGGGCGAGGGAGGATGATGGAAGGGAGGAGGAGAGACTGTGGAGGAGGGCTGGCTACACAAATGGCTCTTTGGCGTCCGTTCCTGGGTTTCGCGTCGTCGTCGGCGTTGTCGTCGGCCTCGTAACCAGCTCCGCCCCCCTTTCATCCCCCCAGCGCTAGCAGCGACCGACTGATACCGCTTTCGTGAGTCCGCTACCGCACTCACGAAAGACGTCGTGCACTTCCTGCAACTCGCATTAACCGTCCATCGATCCACACCGATGTTAGTAGTGGGGGACTTTAATGTTGACATAAAGACAAACAGCAATTTCCTAACACTTATGCGGGAGAACATCCCGTTCCTCTCGCTCGTAACGCGTCCCACGGCTGTAACAACCTCGCGAGGCACTTGTATAGATCTCGTCTTTGAGAATCAAGCATTGGTGTACCAAGTCGAACATATATCAGTCTATTTCTCCGACCACAGAGCTTCCTTCATGACTGTCAAGAACTGTTAGTGGAGTCTTTGTTAAAGGAATACGTGTGAAAAATAAAAAAAAATTCTGTGATAGCGCATACATGTGTTGCTCGATTTCTTTGCCTCAATCTATCGAAAAGGTGAAACAGCTTATTTGCTGCGCTCAAATTTCGCATTAGGAAGTAACGTAATCGTCGCTAATTTTTTTCAAGAGCGGACGCCAACTGTCTCCTCTCCAGTGTCATCCGAAAATTGACAGCAAAGCACTGGGAGAATCCGGATAATCGCCACAGACGACTCCAGAGATTGGACCCTACCATGAATTTTAGGCTGCCACCGAAAATTCAACGAAACTGTGCCAGTCTTCTGCACAGACTAAAGCTGGGGGTAGCGTTTACGCGCGGATACGTGCACCTCATGCGACGCACCTAGTCTCCACACTGTGAGGTGTGCAATGTGACTGAAACTATAGGTCATGTGCTTTGTGACTGCCCTAAGTACGTGGAAGAGCGTGAAAGGTTGGACAACGACCTTACGCGTCTCGACAGCGCACCACTATCGGAGGACATTATTTTAGGCCCTTGGCCAGATGCTCAATCGAGTTTCAAGGCCATCCAGGCATTACTGAACTTTTTAAAAATTGCAGGCCTGGATTGCAGACTTTGAGCATGCCAAATTGCTTGCCATATGTACTACATCTTCCTTCTATCGTCATCGTCACCCATCATGCACCTCTTTCTTCCCTCTTTCTTTCCCTCTTCCCCTTCCCCCAATGCCGAGTAGCTGGCTAGAGGAATATACCTCAGGCGAACCTCTCACACATTTCGTATCATTAAACTTCTCTCTCTCTCTTACCCTGACTTTATGGAGGGGTTTGTCGTAGACACAAGCGCGCAAGGAAATGGGCTGTTCGTGGTTCTCGGTGCACGAGAACACAGCCAACCCTACCTGTGTTGTACACTGTAGAAAACCAAAAGGGTGAGGCGGCGTGAACTCTACCATGAGTTGAGCGATAGCGTCCGAGTTTGGTGCGCATTAGGTGGCAAAATCGGATGTACAGGCCTCTACGTGAGCACGCGAAATAAAATTTTAACTGCGCATCACGGCGATGTTCAGCTGGTTGCTCGATGTGGGCACCATCTCTTCCGCCGTACCTTTCGCAATGCAAGACATTGAAAAAGCAGTGGGAGCACCGCGAAGTGGTTAAAAGGTGATCTTTGATTTGCCAATAACACCGCTTATGCTAAACGCATTGACGTATTTTATGCTGCCAAGTACTTCTGAAATGGCGTACGGATTTAACGGAAAATGCACTTCTCGACTTCGACTAGACTTCTCGATCCCTGGTTCATGCAAAATAGAAAATTGGTAGAAATAGAAATTGGTGATTCGGCATGCTTTCTTTTTTGTAAAACCCTCGAAGTACGTAGTAGTACATTGTTGAGAGAAGGGCAAAATACAATACAGGGATTAAGAATACAGATTACGAATCAGAATCCGCAGAAGGAGAACACAACGAAGGCATAAACAAATTATAATTAAAAAAAGAGGCAAGATCAGTTACACAATACGGAGTAAATCAATATAGAAAAGTACGCTATAACAATGACGCAATGTTCTCGTTTCAAGAATTACGATGTTTTTTCTTTCACGCTATTTCATTTCATGACATTCTTGGAACAAGCAGGGTCGCTGATTCTCACTAAGGACGCAGATGGGTTATTCCAGTGGATCAAAGGAATGATGGTGAGTACATGATGGTGTAATGATGTGGTACGTTAACTATGTTCATGATCACAACGACCAAAATGATAAGCTACTGGGCGGATTCAAAACGAGTGGTGAGATATGTCCTGGTAGTATATTTAACGAGAAAGACAAATGTGTGATATAATTTCTTCCTGCGGAGAGAGAGTAATACAAAGAGGAGAGTGGTTTTGATCAATGTAACAATATCAGTACGATGGTAGTTATCAAGATTTAAAATAACGCAGCGACCTTTGCACTGCTTCGAGTTAATCTATTATATGATCTAATGTTCATCCCATACAGGTGAAGCACATTTTAAGTGAGGATTGATGTATGGTGTGCACAACAGTAATTGTATTGGAACTGGCGCGATTAAGTGAATTCTTTAAGTGACCTAAGGATCCGTTTGCTTTGCATACTAGGTACAGCACACGCTGTTGCCAAGAAAAATTGTTTGGTTATAAGAATATCAAGGTAGCTGTAGGACATCACGGATTGAAGAAGGCAGTCACTGAGGGTGTAGAAAGGACAAACTTTGTTAGAACGAGAAATGCGCGTAGAACTACATTTGCAGCCATTCTGATCACAGCACACGCTGTGCGATCGATGCAACGGCCAGACCGACCACGCATCGAGGACAGATGCATAGCATGCACACATTCGTCAAGCGCGCACGCAGGTGTGCGGAAGTGCAGCACATGTCTTCATTTCTGTAGGCCCTCCGCCCGCCTCAAGTGCGTTATTGAAATATTCGAATTTTTCAATATAACTGCGTCACAAAACTTCTAAAGTACGACTTACACACAACCTACCGACATGATGGCATCGGATTGTAATTCGCATATACGAGAAAGCAATTTTGTAACCCTGAAACTGAAACAGGAAACCTTTTTCCAGCTGTCGCGGTGGACCGTATTTCCTATTTTGTGGATGAATCTTGCAGCACGTGCTGTGCGACAACTGCAATGGGTAGAGCGCCCACATTGTATCCGCACATTCATCACGCGTGCGCGCAAAGTGTGCGGAAGTGCACCATACATACACCATACATAGTGCAAGTGCGTTGATTAAATAACTGAATTTCGTAAACACTGTCACAAAATGCGTAAGGTACGAGAGAGAGAGAGAGACAGCAAGGACAAGAAAGGCAGGGAGGTCTACTAGACGTTCATTCGCGTTTGGGGACCCTAACGAAAGAGAGTCGCGCGACACAGATGCGTGGCTGCCGAGATTTCTGAAGAGTGCAGTGAGCATCTCCTTCGTTGCAAGACTGCCTAGGAGAGACAGTGGGAGTCACTGTTTTGGGTGTGAAATATAATATGTTTAAGACCAACATTAGGTGAATATTAAACATAAACACAGATACCATAGTGATATATGATCCACCATGTACGTTGACCTCGTTTTCTTTTGCGTCAATATTGCCTGGCACATTCATTTTCTTTTTTTTACGCAGGTTGTGGTGTCAGATTAGTAATTTCACATAAACCGTGGCATCCCTCGCGTTCAGATAAGAATTGATAATCCGGGCGGTCGTCGTAATGCGCAGTAGCATAACAAATAAGAAAGAGGTTGCCCAACCTATCATTCTTTTCGCATTATCGTGACGTAGAAAACGCCGACTGGCACAGTAGCAACGATGGCACCACCTTGTTACGCTTTGTAAAAAAACACAGCTCACAACAGTCTTATATCATAACTCTATAATAATTGCTTAACGCTGTATGTAGCCTGCTTGGACTACTGGTCTGCCCTTAGTCACTTTGCTTCTAGGCTGTTTTGCTCATTATCAAAATTAGGAATCTGATGGCCAAGAATATATCCCCTTTATTCAGATGCCTGGAGTCCCACATGAGAATGTGTTAAGCATTCTGTTTTCAGCGGTTTTGAAGACTACTTGCACTACTTTCTGCGAGACCGCAGTCGAAGGCGAAAAATTATCCTCGACTACAGTTGAATGTGACTAGATGACGTCGTAACTTACTATGCAGTATAAACTTAAGAAGCAATCGCAATATACGGTCACTTGTGGCAGTTAGTAAAAAAATTGCAAATGACCTAACAAACTTAAGAGACAGTTGGTTTAAGATGTCCACGTATATGGATACGATGCCATGTGCATCTAACCGAGACACATTGGCAGACATCTGGGCCTGTTATCGCACACACTAAAGATCTTACGCTTAAACTGTTTGTAAGAGCAGATTACGAGTGATGGCGCTGGCAGGCTTGTTATTAGCAAAGATTGCCTGGCAATAGAAATGAGCACCAACAAAGAAAAGGTATTGAGACTTTGTGCCCTTAAATTTTATGCACCCCATAAGTGTAATAATTACTTGCGAAACTCCTGTCATCGTGCTGTTTTCAAGTATGACGTTTCTACAGTTGTTGGTGGAACCGCCGTTATTAAAAGGGTGTGGTTAGCTCTTTCCTTTTTCCGTCATAAAAAGTAATTAAATCTTTACTGTTTATGTCTGTTTATGTCTAAACATAAATTTATATAATTTCGCCACGACAGCGTTGATTTACAAGTTTACGTGTCGAGTTTCACACCGATACGGCGAGGTAAATAGCCATGGGGAAGAAAGCCTCAGTTCTGATAATTTAAAATGTTAACACTTGCCTAATGTTTCACGGATATTCAAGTTGTGTTCCCTAAAAATAATGAGTTTGATGAAAAAGAAAATAATATTATGCTTTAGGACCAGAAAAAATTATTGAACGCAATTATACAAAGAATTTCTGGTGGGAAATGGCGCAATCGTATTGAAAGCACCCGCCGTAGTTGCTCAGAGGCTATGGTGTTTGGCTGCTGAGCACGAGGTCGCGGGATCGAATCCCGACCACGGCGGCCGCATTTCGACGGGGGCGAAATGCGAAAACACCCGTGTACTTAGATTTAGGTGCACGTTAAAGAACCCCAGGTAGTCCAAATTCCCAGAGTCCTCCACTACAGCGTGCCTCATAATCAGAAAGTGCTTTTGGCACGTATAACCCCCTAATGTCTTATCGTATTGAAAGTGTGTGAAATTCAGCAGCTTCTTGAGGAACTTGGTTCTTGCATAAACTATTCCACAGAAGAGTTTCGGTACCGTCATGTGGGCCTTTAGGTTCTGTCGTTTTCTATCTGTAACATTTAAATTAAAGATACAAAATTCAACTCGTATTCGTGAAAATTCCTGCAGTGATGTGTTCGCTGCTTTCTGACGATGTCGATTTAACATCACTGCGCGCAAGACGTTCTGAAAAACTGTTCGCGTAATAGAGCGAAATAGCGGAATGCATAAATCAAGAATAACTTTGTCCATAAGAATTAGAATACCCACTCTGACTTATTTGAATTGATTCGAGAGAAGTGTGCGAGGACTGCAAGCACTCTCCTCTGAGCCCGAACAACAAGGACATTTGAATGCCCTCGGATTTTGATGAGTGACAAAATTGTCACTAGGCACCCGGATGTTACACCAAACTCATTATAAATTGATAGCACATACGGGACAAACGTTCTTCACTCCCTCTGAATTCGGCATTCCTGTCGCTCACTATATATGTAAATTACGGTCCGCTGTTACGAGACGCGGGGGGTGGGGGAGCGGGGCATGGAACTGCTGACCAGAGAAGCATTCCAGCTGTTACGTCGAGATGACGACGGGTCAGTGTGCGCCCTGCGAACGGTGCGAGGCAAACAACGAAGCCTCGTTCGATGTGCCTGCAACTGCTCCATTCTCTGTAAGGGGTAACGACCCCAGAGGTCTGGCTCCACTGATTGCTACAGAGAGCCGACGTCTGACAACTGCAGGAATTGCATCAATCCGTGCCTCCTGATTGCCTCGTCACTGCGTCGTAGACGGGTTCGAAGGTCTGACATCACTGGTATTGTGCGGCATCGGGAGTTTGACGCTGCGAACAGTTAGGCCATTTCGATCGGCGGAGACAAGGTTATCGAATATCCTCTTGCAGTCATTTAGTGAAAACGATTGCTTAAAAGCGGATATCTTGGGGGCTCTCTGTGGTGTGTGCTCAGACACACCACTCTTGAATGGCTCTTGAAAAGGCTCTTGAATGTAGTGTACTTCCTTGCAGTCATGTAGACTGCTGAGACATTGTGTGCTCCCACAACCATGGAGCCAGTTGTATGTATGCAAAATAAACCCGTTCATTTCCTTCAGCCTGCCGATTTCATCTCAACGCCAAAAAGAAACTCTTGGGGACAGAGTTGGGCAGTGCCGCGAGTCTGCTAATAAGCTCAGCACAATGCCACCGCATAGCGTAGGCCAACTACCATGTTTTCGGCGCACCTGGACTTAGGTGAGCCAACGTCAGTGTGACGGACGACACAGACCAGGATGTCAACATGGCGTACCAGAATGAAGTTTCAAGTTGTCAGTTGGCGTGCTGTTGCTGATTAGTTTCTTGTGCCGTCATCTAGCACTGTTATTGCGCAGTAAAAGAAACCAAGTGAAGATAAACACGCTATGTGGATTAAAGTTTTCCTGAACAATTACCTTAGAAAGAAGATATTTGGTGGTTATGAGGCCTCGCACAGACAATTTATTGGGGTAGATAATATACCGATGCTCGACACACGTTTGTGCCGCCACTATCGACGCTATTGTGCTCATTTGCTATGGAGTGTGCATTGCGGCCTATTCCTAGAGGGTTAGAAGGCCTTAAATATGCGCAGCATGTTTGCCTGCAAACGCGATGAAGCCAAGTGGACGCAGCTTCACGCTCCACTCAATCTCCGGGCCAGTGTTGTGGCCTCCGCCGCTGGCAAGAGCATTGCGAACACAAACAGTTGCGTTCCTGCTGAGCAGCTGTGTGCATGCCGCACCATGGTGAACGTGAAGCTGAATACAGTGTGCTGTTTTTAGGTGTTAAGGAATTTTTTTCTTATTTAAAAAAGCTATGTGTGCAGCGAACGTGGCGTTTTGCCAATGAGTTCCTTGGTGAAGCGGATACACCTTGCCGGCAGTCGTGTGAGCTTCGGAAGACCAGTTAAGAAAAATTTTGGAACTTTTTGATTGGTGCCTCAAGGGAAGATGTTTAAATGGCGAAGTTGAAGGCAGTCACATTTTCGGTCACCCTAACTTCAAAAAAAAAATCTTTAAGAACGCACCTAATTTAAAATATCTATGAAATTTCAATGACAAATCCAGGCAAAATTGAAACTGAGTGCCGTTGAACCAGAGCGACAAGCGCGAGGGAATTGGACACCGAACGTTTCTGCCAGTCGCGGGAGCGACTAATACAGCAGGGTTTGCTTGGCAAACGTGTGGCTATGTGTCGCGTCAGGATTTGCCCCGGCAAGCTATCATACAAAATTCCTCATGGGACGTTGGCGTCTGACGCGCAGCGGGACGCGCTCAGTCTTGATATTGCCTCAATTTGATCATGAATATCTCTAAATAGCTACAATTTTCGAGATTACGAAAGTATCAGTGTTCACGAAAATATTGCTGCCTACGAGCACTAATAAAATTTTTTTTTATTGGATATTCATTAATTAGTCTTCTGAAGCTCCAGCTATCAGCGCCAAATCATGACCGCCTCACCTATGAGAAACCGTCTGCAAAAGTTCCACGTTTGCGGCGTTCATTACATTTTATATAAAAAAATGTCGGTCTAAAGACACCCTGTATACGCAATCGCTTCTTTGGACGCTGACCATCACCAGCAGTTTTCTTTCGGCATCAGCTCTTGCACCACCGAGATGGGACGCCTGCAACGGTACTGGCATGCGCCTCATAACGTCATCGTTCTGAGCAGCCTTTAGCGCAGAGCGAGAGACCTTGCTATCGCTTCCAAGGCGAAACTGTCATTTCTTTTCAAGAAAATAAAATATTCTACAGGCTTTCGCGCCACTTCTAGGTTTTCACTGGTGAAGGAATACTGACATGCGCCATATGAAGTTGACTATGTTTCGCGCCCACGGTGTCATTAGGCGCCATTTTGCCCTGGCACCAATATAGTTTGCTGATGCCACTAAGGAGAAAAAAATTTGCAAGCTGAAGATTGCAGGTTTTTACCGTGTGCCCTTCTCTTGAGTATGCGAAAACCTTTATTGTGCACGAACGCCTTGTTAGCATTGCACCTTCAATGAGAGAAGCAGAAGTTGAAAACTTTGTAGTAATTTAAACCACCCGGTGCTCTCCAACATATCTAATGCGAGAGTTTTGACAGCGATAAGCTTTGAAGTATATCTTCATACAGATTTCGTGACACCTGTTGTAGCTGTCACCATGTTCCCGTCCCACAAATTTCTCCAAGTAAACACAAAAAATAGCTGCATTCGACAAAATCAAATTCCATGTTACCCCTTATCGATCGGGATGTTTTAAATGTGTTAATCCAACACCTCTCGTACAGCTGTAAGGGTTCTAAGATATTAACAGAGTGCAGTAAGTTGCGATCTCTACAGCAAGTCTGAAGCCTTTCAACCAAACACCCCTATACAACCCTATAAATATGCTAACATATTTAGTGTGCTAAGTGCCGTTAATACAGTAAGTCGCAAACCTCTTCTTCCTATGTTGAAAAAAATTTCTGACCAACTTTTGCTAGTAGGTCGTGGTTCAGATAGTTGTTCCAGTTCACCATGTGCAAATCTGACCAAAGATAGCTTAAAGGGGAAAACATGCGGTTATTCTGTATAATGTAATTTCATGGGTATCTACAGCTAAGCTGCTGTGCACAAATAAAAAAAAATAGCATACGTGCTCTTTAATAGCAATGGCGACCTAAAGTGCATCTGCGAGTTTGTTTCGCTGCGTGCTGCGTGAGGCCAGTTTTACGCGGCTTCTATTTTTGCAACGTAGAGCTTTTACGACTTCAGCTATCGAGGCCAGCTGTAGGAAGGACGCATTGCCGCGTTCGGCAGCCTCAACAAGATGGCTCTACTTTATAGAAAGTATAGAAAAAGGACTGTGCGAGTGATTTGAGAAAAAAAAAACACAATTGAAACTTTGATGATGAAGACAAAAGCGATAGGACGCGCTTCAATTGGTGGTAGCTAAGTCCCATATACGAAGTGTGCCACCAGATGTTATATAAAAAAAGATTGCTGTTAGTATACTTGAATCAATAAGACATAAGGTTTTGTCCGCCAAAACTACAACACGATTATGAGGCTCGCCATAGTGGAGGCTCTTGATTACTTTTTGACCGCCTGAGGTTCGTCAAGGTGTACGTAGTGCACGGTAATGTAGCTGCTTGGCCATCCACCTCCATTGGAATGCAGCTGCCGCACCTGGCATTTAACCCGCGAACTCCGAGCTCTTCAGGGTAATGCCAGAGCAATTCTTGGAACCGGTAGATCGCACTAAACATCTTGTACCAATGGCAAACGAGTCTTCGTCAGGCATTGGCCAATATAGTAGAATATTTTAGGCATGAATCTCAGCTATAGCCAACTCAAGTTATCAGGCTAGTGACGCCGGAAGTACACCATCAGAAAAAGAAGGTGCGCTGATTGTGAGCCAAGCCACCGAGAAAACAGCTCAAGAGAGGTTTCATGTATACGTGTTCGGCACTAAAAGTTTTATTGGTAAAAAGTTTATGCTTGCGGTTAGTACAATCACGCGATTAATAACGATTATTTGAGCTTTTTTTAATAAGCGAACCTTCGTTATGCTACTGCACAGCCTCATTTCATCATTTACTTTAACTTAGTTGCTTCTTTTATTTTGTTAAGTTTCTTTAACTGTGCGGCGTTGTGCTTCAATTTTCTTTTTTCTTTTTCTCTTTATTTTTTGTACACGTACATTGTGGATACTGCGGAGGAGTAAATTTTATTTATAGTGTAGGTTTTCTTTGACTGACTAGCGGCTTATGAGCTTATGTATTCTTTTATAACTAGTTGTAATCCTGCCCCGGTGGTTGTCCTTCAAATTTCATGTGTGCACAGCGTGCATGATTTAGACATGTTAACTTTTTTAGCTGATCTTTGCTTACAAATATTTATGAGGAAGCTTTCTTTTGTTTCTTCGTTGATGATTCTTCTTGTTTTCTGCTGTTTGCTCAATGAGCATGATTGTAGAGTGTTACGCATTTAGTTACGATTATTTACTTGCAATTGTTATGCATAACAAACTGCTTACTAGTCAACTTATTGCTTATAATTGGCTTTATTAGTACCCCACCAGATGGTGCTTATTTTATGTTGATTTTGTGTTCATGTTTTCAAAATGTCAGTTCTTGTTCTCCAACCACGATTCATTTTGTAACAGTGTGTATTGTCCATCTGTTATGCTCTCAGATGATAGTCCCAGTATGGCAAATATTTAAAGAAATAAATCTGCATAGTTATTGTTATGATAAGTCGGAAAGGCCCATTTCCACAACGTTTCATAGGCTAAATCCCCATGGGTGGTAAAAAAGAAGTTAAAGGAGAGGTTAAAAAATATGATTATGGCGACCACGTATGTTTGCAAAAGGAAATGTACGTTGAAAAAAATTGTACCTAAATCCTTCAAGGGCATACACACAGGGTGAGGCTTCATTACTCATCTTTCCCCCACGTAGCTATATGGGGGAGGGGTTTTTATTATACCGTGAAAGTACTGTCACCTCGTGCATCAATAGTAGAAGATTAGGAAAATGGCGAGCATTGTAAATTGGCATATGAGGCTTGGACATTACAGTAACATATCTCCGACAACCAACGCACCCCAATCGAACTATAATTTCACAATATTTGTCATTAAGCCCTGCTGGGTGAACTTTTTTGCCCGCACTGACAAATCCAGTTCATAATTAATATCATCTATAGCCCTCAAGTGGTTCCAAATAAAAATATAAATTTGTCTTCCCGAAGTTTCGGAGCCAACTCGGCTCTTTCAGGGGAAAGTGCCAACGGGGATGTCGAGGAGCAACCTTTAAGTCTTGATGGTCGAGGTGGGGATGGGGGAGGGGTGAAGCACCAGGTATTCAATTCTTCTCGTCTACTCAAGGATGCTAGGCTGGGCGTGGTGCGAGATGGTTTTGTGCTTATACCTTGACTAGAAGCTGACGGCAAGTTTCCTTCGGAACGGTTTAAGCTGTAGTTTTTGTTGGTTGATGTTGGTTGTTGGGATTTCAGTGTATTCGAAGGCAATCTTATTGGACTTGGCTTCTAAGTGTGTGGCTGGAGGTGGGGTGGGGAGGGGGGGGGGTGGGCTCGTTCGCTGTCTGGAGAGTGTTCTGACAGCTTTCTTGTGTTGCTGAGGTTGGGGAAGAGGGTTGGAGAAGGGTTTGTTCGATTCTAATTGTTTACATAAGGGTGTTAGGCTGGGCGCGTTCCGAGATGGTTGCTTTCTTTTTTTTTTTGAATCGGCTTAAATGGTCAATATAAACTAACGGCAGTTTTCCTTTGGAACACTTTTAGGTTGTTTCTGGTGCTTTGTATGTACCATGACTACAACAAGAGTCGTTTTTGTTGGTCGGTCTCGATTGTTAGAATTTCGGTTTCTCCGAAGGCAATTTTATGGTCCGCATCTTCTAAGTGTTCGTCTAGGGCGTTTCGCTATCTGGAGGACGTTCTGACATCGTTCTTGTGTTGCTTTATTGTTTCGTTCAAATTTTTCCTTACGACAATGTATGCTGCGTGGCAGTCAGAACATTTGATTTTGTAGATGACCCCTTGAGCTCTCTTTTCCTGGAGGGTCCTTGGGTTTCGGTAAGAGATGGTTTATTTTGTCGGTTGGTTTGCGCGTAACCTTTATGCCTTCTGTCTTCAAAATTCTGCTGATGGCTTCACTGGAACCGTTGACGTAGGGGCGATATATTCGTTTCCGAGAAGGTGGGGATGTTGAGGGCTGTTTTCGTAGTTTGTTTCCTGTTTGCTGCAGGATTGCTTTTCGTATGAAATGATTGGGGTAGGCGTTCTTGAAGTCATGGTACATACAAAACACCAGAAATACCTTAAGCCATTCCAAAAGTAAGATGCTGGTTGTTTATATTCACGAATTAAACACAGCCAAATACAGAAGAAATTAACCATCTCAGACCGCGTTCAGCCTACCACCTTTACGTAGCCTAGAAGACTCCAACACCCCCTCTTTCAGCGGCCCAGCGGTGGCGTATCGTGGCATTGCGCTGCCGAGGAGTGATTTGCCCTGCCGGCGCCGCTGCTGCTGCCGCTGCTTCCGATATCTCGGTGGATGCGCATGTATATGCATACAGGGTGTGCCACATAACTCAAGCGGCGTCTGTTATTTACATGATTTCATTTTATTTAAAATTTGGTAGGCGCACAGGGAATATGTCTAGGGTTGGTCATTCCTCTAGGGTTGGTCAACCTATTTTGCGAAACAAGAAGTACACATTTCTAAATTGTAGCATCGGAATGCGTCATACTTCTTTGTGCGTGTACCTTTCATGATCATTTTTTCCCTGAACAAGCATCGCACATCGTATTTCTCCTCTTGACATCGTTGAGTGGGCATCTCAGAACGCGTTTTTTCTTTATTTTCCGGTTTGCATTTTCGCCTAGCTTGTGAGTATTGTATTGCATAAAGGTAGGAGTTGCGCGTGGTTTTCTATCTCAACAAAATTTGCAGAAAGCATTGTCCTGTTTATTAAAACAAGGAATTAGTCGCAACAATTGAATGAGGATCTTAAACGAGAAAGTGCGAGATGAGAGTTCGAGATTATTATTCAGAAGACAAATGTAATGCTTGATTGCAGTGATTTAATTGCAAGGGAACAAGTATTCATTATCGCCAGACAGCCTCTAGCGTCCGCGCGATAGAATGTTTATCTAGGTTTGAGGACAGGCAACATAATCACGCAAGGAATATTTGCGGAAGAATAAAAATGGCCAAACTGACCAAGTCCAGAATGGGAGCTTACCACTGTTGTTAAAAGTAAAAGTGTCCAATCATTGCATTCTACTGGCATATGGGGCAGAACCTTGAAGGTTAACAAAGAAGCTCGAGAAGAACGGTAAAGACTGCGCAAAGAGCGACAAAAAGAAAGATGTTATGCCTAACGTTCACAGAAAGGAAGACAGTGGCATGAATGGAGAGGAAATGGGGATAGCCGATATTCTAGTTCAACTTAAAGTGGCCCTCAACTACCGCTTGGGTTTGGTGAAATAACAGAGTCCGCGGGCAGCACACGGTACTGTAAATTGCTCAGCCATGTTTTGCTGTCGAGCGTGGTGCGTGGAGCTCTGAAGTGGAACGCGAAGTCACTTTTCTCTCAAACGCTTTTTTTCAGCAGAAGTCTGCTTCTCATTCTCTTCTGGACCCTTTATTTTGTATTAAAAGGAATTCACATACACGGCTGCCATTGGTAGCTGCGGTCTTCTAGGCAGCGTACATACCGCGGCCGACGAGGGATGCTGCCACCAGTCCACCGGCTAAGCGCACTGCAACTCTATGAGCAGAACTTTGTCTGACTTACGTTTATCTCGTCGTAGGCACCATAATCGGAAGTCGTGGCGTCTACGTTAACATCTCAAATGAAATATGAACTTCAAAGATTTTGGGCACGCCCCACTCCGCCGTAGCATTCGCAGTGCAAGACATTGAAGAAGGAACAGCAGCACAGCGGAGGTCGTGTTTTGATTGGCAATAGCTCCGCTTCTGCCGAACGCATTGAAGCCTATTTTGCGCCAAAGTATTTCTGAAATAGCCTATATGCACTTCTAATGCCTTTCTCCACTTCGATAAAAAGTGGGTCAGGGCCCCTTAAAGACAAAAAATGGAGTTGGCCGGCAAAGTACGGAGTAGGACAAATAACGGATGGACCATTAGGGTTACAGAGTAGGTGCCAAGAGAAGAAAAGGGTAGCTGAGGATGGCAGAAAATTATATGAGGTGACGAAACTAGAAAATTTGGAGGCGCGACTTGGAATCGGCTAGCGCTAGACTGAGGTAATTGAAGATCGCATGAAGCGGCCTTCGTCCTGCACTGGGCATATAAATAGGCGGCTGCTGCTGCTTCGGATGATGGTGATGATGATGATGATGATGATGAATGTTGTGACCGTCACGAATTTTAACCATGAACAATGCATGATGTTGCACACTCTATAGGATGAAATAAACTGCCTCTTTCTGTTCACAATGTCCTTACTAACAAAGTACTTAGTACACGCTACTTGACAAAAGTTTGAAAATGTGCAGTGAAAATCCACAACTTTTTCGCACACAATACACATTTGTAGCTCATTCTCCGGCAGCTAGTAGTTTGCCATTGAATAAGTTTTTGGTCGCCAAAGATGAATACGTTGGGCATGTGTACGTTGCCTTACCTTCATTTTTCCATTGCTGATGTTCCGTTCATTAGGTGATTTTTTTTTCAATGATTTCCTTGTGTTTCCATATCTGTCTCTTTGTTGAGTTTATTGGGATTGAGTATTTATGCACGAATAAACTACCTTTTCAAGTGAATAGTTTGTTTTCTAGTAAGGCAGTTCAGATAAAGAAAAGTATACGTCTAATATCATTGCCGTAGCATCACACGTGCGGATATGGGGATGTATCCTCGGACGATCACTTTCGGCGATACTATCGCCTGTGTATGACGCAGTGCCGAACCAACCAATCAGCTCAACCGGTTTTGCTCAACCAGCCAATAAGTGCAGGCCGAATGTCACATCGCCGAAAGTTATTGCCATAGAATACATCCCACAGATTTGCCCATCGGCAAAGTGGGCGACGGGACATCCTTTCTGCTGGGGTAGATGTGAGTGACGTTCCTATGGCCTCGCGCTGTTGAGCTAGGAGTAGTGGGTTGGAAGTCGTCCACAGCAGCCGCATTTAGATGGAGGCGAAATGCAAAAACGCTCGAGTATGTAGATGTAGGTAAACGTAAAACAGACGAGGTTGTGAAAATTATTCCATAGCCTCCCAGCAAGACCTGCGTGATAGTCATGTTGTGATTGAACTTTGAACTTTGAACTTTTATTCGTATCTATACAACGTACAGATAGCAGGGGCACAGACAAAAAGCCATAAAATCGGCTTGACTAGGTCTGTGTCCCTTATTGGTTTCTTTGGCATCACGTAGCAATGCGTGCACAAGTACAAGATGAACAGATGTATTGGAAGAACAAAAAAATATAAACAATATGTGGATAAATGGGACTATCTATACAAAGTTACTTCGCACTGCGGCGAAAAAATTGAGATGAATGCAGAAATAGTATTGTCATACAAGTTACGAACAACATGAACAGGAAAACAACAAAATGCAGACATCATGAATCCCTTTTCATTTTCGGAGGCGTAAAACCCTAGAACTTAAAAAGTTTAATCTTTGAAATCATTACGCTCATGAAACCTGGAGCTCCCCACCATGATACTTCCATCTGGCCGAGTTTCGAACGCGTATTCGGTATATAACAGAAAAGAACATTGGAACACATGAGGTCTCTCTCGTTCCGTTCAATCAATTCATATATAGGGGTAGGGATGTCGCGAGCCAGGTATTATATCTTGCTGAAAACCGGGAGACATACCCAGTGTAGTTAATGCAACAAGATGAAAATTGCGCGTTCAAGTCAATGTAATAATTCTCGAAAATGTGACAGCAGGTGTACACCAATAACGAAACGTAGTAAGTAACCAAGAAATCAGAGTCCCAATGGCACCTTCAGTGAAAGAAAGTGATTTAATGAAGTGGATAAATGGTTCCCTTTCAGACGTAAGCTTAGTTTCGCCGACGAATATGACGTTCCTATCTATCTACGTAATTTTCAACTTGAAATAATTGTGCACAGTGTTTGGTGCACCTTATAGCTAGTTCATTGGAATTTGCAGTGCTACCCTAACATGTCACGACAGGCTTGTAACACACATGTTTCAATATATCCTACCTCAAGGTCCCGCATTACGCGCTCTTTACTGCGGGGGTTTCGCATTTTCCGTTATTTCGGCAGCAAGATGTTTATTCAAAATACGAAAGGCATCTCAATCATTCGCGTTCTCCCCAGCACTTTTTTTCAACGTGCACCCGTCCCAGTCAAGGTTTCGGCCCTCAGTTCAAACGATTCCATGATTTGAAATTTCCGACGACGTAATTTTTTTCGTGCTAAAGCTAGCCTAGATTCACTCAAGGCAGCTCGCTGTTGCTCCAGATGCTGAGCACGTCACTTCCAGCCGTCTTCTGGGCAATCCACTCCTTCATTCTTTGCACTTGTTCCGGCTTGAAGAGCTCCTTCCACCTGCCGCAGATTGGCTTCCGCGTAAAGTCGGAGCCCTCGGTAATCTCCAGCGCCTCCGCAAATATGCTCTTGTAGAACTCTGCGGGGGTTATGGGTTCTCTCCCGACAGCCATAGCTAGTTCATCAGCCAGTATTGATCGCATTCCCTGGTTGCACGTCGTGGTCATGCTGTTGGCACTGGCGATTTTCAACACATTCGAGAGAAGAGCGGGATCGTCACGAAGTTCCCTGGCGAAGAGCTGGTCGATGAAATCGGCGATGCGGATGGTCCAAGCCCCTGGGTCACTCTTGACATCCTCGTAGGTGATGAAGAGCACGTTCTGGTCGTGTCTTCGCTCGTACCTTCATGGGAAGGGTGAGAAGCCAGTACGAGAAAACTGTGAGAATACCTTACCAGTAAATTAATGTTTCTTAAGTAAATTTTTATACACTCACAATTCAGCAAATATCCCAGCTCTGAACTGATTTGCTGGTAAACAAGTTACTTCCACCATTGTCGCCAACATTCTGCAACTACGCAGCATTCATGAGACTCAGCGATAACAAGAATAACCACATTACAGTCACGGTAAAAGCACCACGGCCACAATGAAAGCCATAACGATACGCGGACACGAGGAGAAAGTATGTCAATGACGGCAGTGAGATAAAGGCAAGATTTCATTGAATGACATTCTAAACAGCGAAAAGCCTACTTTCCAAATGGAATACTAAGATGAATGCCACGCTTAAAGGCCCCCTGTGAACCACGGCCACATAAGGAATATCAGCTAGGCTGAGTGAGTGGATTGCTTGTGGTGGCCTCCGAAATACCTGCATAGAAGGCACTGCATCTGAGATTCCGTGTCTTCCGCACCATACACACAAACAAAAGAAGTCCTTAGCGCACATTTTACGTCTGTTGAGACTGCTTAGCACACCCGGTTCCCAAAAGTGTGATTCTCTGGGAGTTTGGGTTCTACTGTCAGTGTTGGTGGTGATCAAATACGTATATTAATTTACAATATCCTACTGGTCATGTTGACCTGTAGTACTATCTGTAAAATTTTCCCAACTCCATAGCCCGATAATCCGACGATGGCAACACGAATGTCTGTGGCATGATGACGCGTGAGAAGCAGGAGAATTGTGACGAAGCGATAACAATTCGGGGACACTTAGAACAGCGAACACCTATAGCATTGCACGCGTAAAGAGGAAACCACATGCACGCAGTTTTTAAGCGACAACAAAGAGCGACGTGAGAGGCCAATCCCGTCGCTGTTATGTCGTGGTGTGGGGCAATCACATGAACGCAACGTAGGGAAAACGAGTAGCGAAAAAAATCTACTGCCACGCGATTAAGCACAGTCGTACGCAAGTGAAAATACGCAAACGTAGCGCGCGGCGAGCGTTTTAACCAAAGCGTACAGTACCCGCCGTGGTTGTTCAGTGGCTATGGTGTTGGGCTGCTGAGCACGAGGTGGCCGGATCGAATCCAAGCCACGACGGCCGCATTTCGATGGGGGCGAAATGCGAAAACACCCATGTACTTAGGTTTAGGTGCACGTTAAAGAATTCCAGGTGGTCGAAATTTCCGGAGTCCTCCACTACAGCGTGCTTTATAATCAGAAAGTGGTTTTGGCATGAAAAGCCCCATAAAGTCCTCCACTACAGCGTACTTTATAATCAGAAAGTGGTTTTGGCACGTAAAGCCCCATAATGTAATTAATTAATTAATTTAAAGCGTACAGTATCTGGTTTGAATACGCCGTTTCTGGGGGCATTGAATGCTGTGGCGCCACCAGCTGAGTACCAGTCGGAGAACTTTCGGGGCTTCCGGTGGCATCGTAAGCCTAATAGCGAAAGCAAACATCTCATCTAAATATAACGACAAACCATCCCATGAGTTTTCTACTGAGCATGACATGACACTAGGGCGAAGAGAAATGTCAGCGTTTATTTTTTGCAGTAACTACGGAGAACAAGTAGCTCGAGCGAATTGAAATCTATGTATACTTTGCTTCGGACATTAAACTGCTTAATTGAGAATTAAAAAAGAAGACGTTGGCACTGACTCTAGCACTCGCTAAAGAGGATGAAGGCGATAGCCTGCGCTCTCGCGAGACGTTTATTAGATTACTTGACATCCTCATTTGAATGCGTTGTTACTTCCTGTTGTTTCCTTCAACCAAAGGTCAAAGGTCGTGAGTTCTAGTGCCTTAATTATGTCCCAATTATCTGCAACCTGAATACCTTCGCCTTAATTAACACCAAAGGTCATGGCTTCAACTTCCCCCAGTGGTCGTGAGTTCGACCATCAGTGATGGCGCTATCAATTGTGCAATTCAATTTTGGTACCACCAAAGTTCGAAAGTCCTACCAGCAATGGTGGCACCATTAATTTTGGTGCCATTGAATTTGGACTCCGACCAACGTTTGTGGGTTCGAGTGCCTTAATTAACTTCGCCTAATCAATAGTTCAGTTCGTGGTTCGACTCTCCGCTAAATTCGTTAGCTCGAGTACCTTATAAACTATCTTAATTAGCTGCGCCTTAATTCTCCCTAACACCAATAATCGTGGATTCGACCATCAATGGTGGCAATATATATTTTGGTGCCATTGAATTTCGATCCCATCTAAATCGAGGGTTGGAGTCCCTCCAAATGTCCTGGATTCTAGTGTCTTAATACCATTGGCCTAATTAACACCAAATGTCCTGGGTTCGACTCCCAGCAAAGGTCGTAGGTTCGAGTGGCTTATAAGGTGTATCTCAATTAACTGTTCGTTAATATGCGTAAATACCAAGGATCGTGGATTCGACTCCCACCAATGGTCCTGGGTTGGACCATCAGTGGTTGCAGGATTGATTTTGGTGCCACTGAATATTCATGCCATAACGCCGGACGGTGATTATTTTTCATAACGCCCGATAATGGCCTTTTCGACCCATGGAGGCAGTTAAGGCTTTCGCTTTAAAAACACTAATTATATTTTAAACTATATACTTCGCCGTATATATCACGAAAGCATAAGGCAAGCACAGAAAGCCGCAAAAAAGAAATGAGCAGAAAGAAAGCCCATGCAAATAAGCAACATAGCGGTTTCCTTGGAGCAATCACGTAGCAAAAGGAATACATAACAATCGCGAAAAAGGACCTTACACTCCACTTTTCAAATTCAAAGTAAACAAATACCCAAATCGCAGAATATGTACGATCTTTAGGCACAAGTACATAAAATACAGTAATTAGTTAATTTTGGAAAATTACTGCAATATCAGCGACAGGCAATAGCCAACGAGGAGAGCAGAATTAAACATTATAATTTGTGCCCGTATAATTTATAATTTATAATTATATATTATAATTTTTGCCAGTATAGTTTATAATGCCCGCCTAGAAGGCTGTGACTGAGGTGAAAGGGGGTGACAGGTGGTTCTTATTGTTGGTATCTTTTAATAAAGGACTTTGAAAACAAATTACAGCTATGAAAGGGAAAACGTACTGTGCGCCAGTACTGAATACGAGATTATGTACAAGTTGGCTCGGAAAAGAAACATCATTCTAGAGATGATTATCGTAATAAATTATGTCCGAAAGGGAATGGGCACACAATTTTTTTGTTTAGAGAAGAGGAATAGGTCACAACAAAAAAAAAGGACTTAAAGAATACTAATGTCACAACGTAAACGTGTGGTCTTCTTCTAAGCATACTCAATATTGCCAAGAAATTCATGTTGTTGCAATTTACCAGTCGTAGCCGGAGCGTTCGCAGAGTACATTCACTCGTAATAAGTTCTGAGGAGGACACCAGTTTCAAAATACGCATCTCCATAGTGTGCGACTGAATTATTTGACGTTGATTTTTTTTGCTGCGTGCAACGTATAAGAAAATCATTTGGTTTGAAAAAGGTAATTGGACAAAGACTGAAGTTCACGGCAGCTTTGGCAGTACCTCTCTTAAAGGTGAGGATAAACTGAAGATTGTTCTAAGAGCATGCGGCTCGAGAACTTATGGGTTCCTATTCGCAGCTTGTAATAGGCCGCCCAAATAATTCGGTAAAAAGTTCATTACCGAAATTTCCCTTTTCATTTAGATATACACTACGATTTCTTATGCAGTACTTGTTAGACTCTTCGAGCAATCAAGCTCAGTGATTTGAATAGTGCAGCCTGCCACAGGCACTGCTTAAAAATTAGGTTCACTGTGAAAAAGCGCCTCGAGCTTCCTCGATTTCTTAAATAACTTTTTTTTATTAGTGTTTCACTATGGCTAATAAATCTTGCTCAGCTGTACCCTTTCGTGGTATACTATCATGAAGGACTGTCTGATGAATGTGTAGAGCTTGTTCTGTGCATTCTATATCCTCAATGAACTGCCTCTTGACTGGAATTTCCCTGAGCGGGGCTCTGCACGAACATATATGTACATGTACACAATCTGAATAGGGAATAAATAGCGCTTGCGTCGTGTTAAAATGTACTGCGCTAAATAAGGCGACAACTCCAGCTTTTTTTCGTAGAGCGCTATACAATGCCAATCTATTACCAGGAGAGGATGTGGTCGAAGTAGTCGCCGTAAATGACCTTTCCCTCGATAAAGGCATCGAAGAATGCGTCGAAGTTGGCTGCCTCGGGACGGGCCAGGGGCATGTTCTTCATGTGCATGTAGTAGGCGGCGCAGCAGTCAAAAGGATTTCTAGCCATGTAGATGTACCTGTAAGGGTGCGCAGTGGTCGAAACGCAAGAACGGACATCGCAGAAGCGCGTCCCATTACTCAGTTCACGTGATTTACAAAGATCTGTGGACTCACGGCTTGGCTGACTAAATCACCCAGTCGCAGCAGCAAAGACGTCGCAAGAGAAAAAAAAAAGCAAGATGACGAACACATGGAAACAAAGTTTCAGCAGTGCGTTTAGACATGCATGTACGATCAACCAGGCAGGTAATGAATAACGCAGTAATCTGGAAGCCACATTATTACGTTTCCGCCCCCTTTCTACTGGTAAACATGAGCTAAGAACCGCGCAAAGCTAGCTCATAACTTGAAGGTCGGACTTAGCGCGTTTTGTTTTCCCACGTAGTCAGTAGTTCACGAGGCGCGTGAAGCATGAGATTTATGTACATGTAGGATGTGCACAGTCATAGCAGAGTCATAGACATGGTATAGTCATAGGTAATTGCTGATGTACTTGCTGATGACTTCCCAATCCACGTTTATCTCGCTAAAGCTCGTGAACTGCCCACATAGAACCAAACAATCGTATTGTCATAAGCTCTCATGTCGTAAGCTGGATACGGTTTTGCTTCTATACGATCGTCCTCAACGTGGTCGTCATCATGCTGCTGTAATCACAAACACCTACGCTCATGGCCCCACACACACAACTATACAATTTACAGACACGTTGGTTCGTCTGCTAATGGTTTGCGGAATCCCAAGCAATACTAGATAGCCAGGTACCCGCGAAATGCTTGGCATAACATTGATTCTCATAGTGCACGGGATAATTATGTTTTTTTCCTTTTTAGTTTATTGGTCCTTACGTACATGCATCTTTGCAACACTTGCTGCCACAAGGCGTATTTCATTTAGAGAGCACTTTTCTGCTATATATCCGTTCGTTTGCATAGCCAATGAAAGAACGACACGTGTAATATTATCAGGGGTCCTATGGCTGCAGCATGTGACTGAATTCTAATGATAATTAATACTCTATTGGAAGTTCACTTCGTAAATATTAATTCAGCGCTTATTATACAACCTGCATTGACAGAGTTTGAAGATTTTCCATTGATTATCATCAGATATTCCACCTGAAAACATGAGCGAAGTACGGCGTGTTAACTGCATAATGTCAGCCATACGTGGTTAGCTAATGCTACGCGCATATATTATTTCTCTCGACTACTGATATAAATATTTAAGGTCCACGCTTCCGATATAGGAATGAAAAGACAGCTAGCTATGCCGCGTGTTTACTTTCATTGATGTGTGTTCACACAATCTCCTCCATGGTGATTCAATGGCTACAGTATTTATGTGCTTAGCACCGGGTCTCCGATTCTACTGCCAGTCGCTATGGCTGCGTATTGCAGTCGTGCAAAAATTATTGTTCGCTGAGACCTGGACCTTTCGCAAAGTAACCCTAGCTGCCGAAAATTAATTCGGAACCCTAAATGCGGAGCCTTAAATACGGCATCGCGTCGTAGTCGAATTGTAATTCGGATTGTAATTGTAATTCTTCATGATAGAAGCACGAAAGGCACACGATGGGACTAATAAATCAGCTAGTCAACGTCATCTCTCTCTCTCTCTTTCTGCCTATATGTAAGATCTCTTTGCGTGTGATAAGCTCTTTACTACTATGCCTAATGTCGTCTGTGCTTCGAAACGAATGAACTCACTTGGCCTGCGGGCTGTACGGCTGTTTGTCGAAAGGCAGGTGAGTCTTGATGGTGCCTGGCCTGCGCATTTCCAGCACCGACTTGATGCCCATCCACTCCAGATACGGAGAGCGGGACACGAACTCCGCAAAGTCATTGCTCGGTTGGCCGCGGTTCAAGATACCGAACACCAAGAAGTTCAGAAGCGCCGAGCCACACTTGGGGTAGCTGACGGTGAAGACATCGCTGGGTCGAGGCTGGTAAGTGAGCGCCGACAGCAGGGTCTCCTCCACGAGGAAGTTGCGGGCATTCAATGCATCCACCTGGAAGTAGTTTAGGGAAAAGAAAGAAAGGTTTATTTGTTTGCTCTGTAGAAACTTGCTGATATATAAGGCAAATCAATTTGCCCCAATTGCGTATTCGGACGCTTTTTTTAACAACTGTAAATTAAGTGAACCGACAGGTTTACTTTAGAAGCCCGAGAGACAGCCCGGTAAAAACAAGGACACCTGTACTACCTTTTCTCATCCGGTGTTATTTTCACAATGTGCATCTTCAATAAGCCACTTTTTCATTTGTTCTCATAATAGGTCAATATTGTGAGCATCAACCATCGTTGCTGTAATCAGTAAAGCGTCAGTTTCTAAACCCTTCCAGCCCCATTTTGTTTTAGTCCGCACCCACCATGGTTGCTTAGTGGCTATGGTGTTGGGCTGCTAAGCGCGAGGTTGCGGGATCGAATCCCAGCCATGGCGGCCGCATTTCAATAGGGGCGAAAACACGCATGTTCTTATATTTTTGTGCACGTTAAAAAACCCGAGGTGGTCCAAATTTCCCACTACGGCGTGCTTCATAATAAGAAAATCGTTTTGGCACGTAAAACCCCTAACTAAACTTTAGTCCGGATTTTTCAACTGAGCGGACACATTTGTGCACACGATTGGAAAAAAACGCCAGCAAAAATAAGAGCACATATACGTGAACCTTTGACAACATATCGAAATATAATTGCCAACAAAGTAACGTTTTGAAGTCAGCGTATGTTTCTACCGGACGTTATGATTCCCAGTAATGTTGGGGCGACGTATGGCTACTAATTCGCTGAGCGTAGCCGAGCAAACTCGTGGAGCGATGAGCGGCAACGCGCTTGCTACCCACCGTTGTGTGACGTAAGCAGAATGTCACCCTGGCGAGCGCGGCTACGCGCCATCTTCCACCTCCTTGTTTCAGTTTCCCATGCTCTGATGGTCGACTCCTGGGCCGCAGTGCCGCTGGTAATCCATTTTTTTTCAGATCCAGATTTTACAGATAGTCGGTACGTAGAGGCCGGTTCAATTTACCAACTGTGATGAAACTACCGGAATTAGAAGTTTAGAAGATATTTAGTCGATTTTTGTTATTTTGCGACTGAACACTTCGTATCACCCGTCGCCACATGGTAGCCACAGCTCAAAGCATGTTTCCGAAGGAACTATCCGTTTGTGTGAAAAGGGCCACTTCTATATATCACTAAAGCCTTCGCAGAAGAAGCCAGCATATGTACAAGCAGGAACATTGAAATAGGTTTGGTATAACTATGGGAACCCTACTGAAAAATAAAAACCGTATTTCCCAAGTCTCCTATATCTAATAACATCATATGTCCTACGGAAAAAAATTGTTTTTATATGGGAACCCATATCTTTGACATTGGCTTTTCGGATATGGGAGTTATAGGACATATGCATTTTTCAATAGAAAATGTTGCAAATACGCCTTTCAGACCACACTATTAAAAAATTTTGCTGAAGAGCCGTTAGTCATTTGTCACTCATTTTTATTAATAATAGGTTTGCTATTCATGGTGGATATTCAAACACACGGAGAAGTGCATATGAACATCGAATCCCACGCAGTGTGGGCTTCGATGTGATGCGAAGCATCTTGCTATTACAGGGCTCACGGAATGAAACGCGGCAGGAAGCATTTAGTAGAGCCTTGCATATGAGCAAACTTCTGGATAGAACCATATGTCATGTCGCTATAGGAACCTGGTCACGAAAGATGACGCGGAGACAGATCTAAGTGTGCGTGCCAAAATTACATCGATGTGACACGAACTGCAGCCGATGGAAGCGAAAGCGTGCGCAATAGTTAGCGAAAAATTGAGGCTTTTGATTCCGTGGGCACAGTACACAGCTACCCAGCATTGTTTGGACACACACACAGTGTGTGTGTGTGTGTGCGTGTGTGTGTGTGTGTGTACGTGCGTGTGTGCGTGTGTGCGTGTGCGTGTGCGTGTGCGTGTGCGTGTGCGTGTGCGTTTGCGTGTGTGTGTGTGTGTGTGTGTGTGTGTGTGTGTGTGTGTGTGTGTGTGTGTGTGTGTGTGTGCGTGTGCGTGTGTGTGTGTGTTTGTGACGATAACAGCGCTATGACGTTGTATGGCAGCAATGGCATATCTACATCGGTAGTTCGACGAACGCTTACGACATGACGATTGTTGGGTTATGCACGGGTAGTGGACGAGCATAATCGAAACACGAATTGTGAACTCATCAGCCATTACACGTTCTATAATCGCACGTATACGAACGACTATATGTTATGTGTTTTATGCTAAAATTACAATGACATTTGAACTCTGGCTAAGGAATGTTAGAACATGACTACCGTGGGAGCTTATGAAGTCGGTACAACGTCACACAGTTTCTACGTAGCGTGAGCAGCTACGGTGCACGGTGCTGGTAAAAGAGGGCCGGCCTCCGAGATAGTGCTGTCTAACCCGGGACAGCAATACGCACGCTGCCACAAGAAAACAGGAAGAGAAAGCGGCAGGTGAAACGTGTGCCGACTGTTTCAAAGAGTTGGATTTCAAACGATAGAAGTATGGGCTAACATATTTCAGAGAGTAACGAAAGATGTAGTTTTCCCATACCAAACCCATACAGGTAAGAATAATAATGACAATTATACACATAACGCTATCAATCCTTGAAGCTTTGACGCAATTCAGTGTCGTCATGGCGCAAGTTGACCATGAGAAGGCATTCAACCACGTGCCGTCCAATTTACTTCTGTCGTTACAGGATTACCTGAATGCAGGCAAGGTAATTAGCGAAGGTATGAGGATAGCTTACGCTGGATTCGCCGTGCGAGCTCACCAGTTAGATTCTTAAATTTCAATTTGTGCCGTAAAATAATTGATCAAGAAGTTATTTGGGAATATTTCTTCATTAGTTGGATATGCCTTTCGATTTTTTGTGAAACTAACTCCAGCCTCTCTCGATATTCCATCTTAGGAGCAGAAATATATTATCGGTAACACACGATGTTTAGAAATTTCGAAAAATTAAACAAATGATCAATCCCCATATTGAGCCTTTTGTCTGTGCCTAATTAGATGAATAATGCATTACGCGGTATTCACATATATAAAGCCGACTTCAATCTTCTTGCTAACAAAGATGACATTGCAGTTTTATATATTGATTATGAAAGTAATATTGCATAGTACCAATGCTGTAGAACGCTTTTGCTAAGGAAGCTACAATGCAGTAAACTGAGACAAGTGCCTTGAGGTTCTGCAGGAGAAATGGGTCGTCACAACTAGGGTATTTATGAACAATAAATGAAAAGCAACGCCAATAAAATACTTTGGTGTGCCCCTGGAGTGTTACTGCAGCAAGGAGCCTTATTCAAAAAGAAACAGTTGTTACGTGAGAAGTCAAGAAAATAGAATTGTTGGGAAAAGTCAGTTTTCGCAGGGCGACTACTTGCAACTTATATAACGTAAGCAAGCTATGAGGGGGGCGGGGGGGGGGGGGTCGTATGTAACACGTTTGCATTGAAGCAGGTTCAAAGTACGAGGAATGCACAGAATATTCGCGGTCTTCAGTTTTGCTCCGCATGGAGAAAAACAAGCCGTGCAAGTCTTTCAAGAGACTCTGTGATGGTGGGCTTGGTTTAGCGAGTCTGTTTTTAGGACAGCTCTTTAGTTTTTTTGCTTTTCTCCGAGGTGTAAATGACACATTTCCCAGAACTACAGATTCGACTGAGGTTTGGTAGAGCGCTACGGGAATTTGTTGTGTCTTCGGCGTGTGGTCAAGGGCCATTAGTCACATCGAAAGGAAATGGTTTCAACTTTCTGTTTCTTTTCGGCGCGTTTTTAAAATTATTTTTTGCAATATTTGAATGAGGTGTCACGGGAGAAACTGTACAAAGGACTCATATATGTGTTATTTCTTACGCCATTGTACGGCAAAATATAAGTTGCAGGCCGAGGAAATATTTTAATACGCGGTAGACGAATGCTCGTAGTGCTAAATGTTAGAACCTGTTTTTTTTTTCACCTGCACACAGCAAACTTACTCGTTAAGTATGGTTACACGATATAGGTATATTTGTTCTTTGACGTACTCATTATTGATTATGCACGAAACCGGACACAGTTGAAGACATTAAGTCCGCATGGAACCTGTTATTTCACCGTTAAAAAGAGGAATGACGTGTCATAGGGTCTTGTTACTCTCCTGGGCCTACACAGCATATGGAAACGTCGTACAACTGTGCACAATACAGATATTAATGTTAGACCTGTTGGCGAATAATTTTGCAAATCTGTGTCCACTATTGTTGAAGTGCCGAAGGTGCAGAAGTGCGTACCTGAGTGGGTTCCCATATTGAAACGTTTGTTACACGTGCCGAAATACTGATAACATGTCGGCAAACAGGAGCTTACGGCTTACGGCTTACGGCAGGAGCTGACGCAATGGGATCCTGTGCTCTTGTTTTCAGTTTGTGAGCGCTGGCACATACGAGATAATAAGAAAGCTGCAGTTTCGCTCGAAATGCCACGGACAGATTACAAAGCAAATGAACAGATATCTATACGAAACGTCATAGTATTTTCCTCGGCCGGATAAACTTGTAAATATTCGCTTATTAATTAACTAACAAGGATAGCTTAGAAAAAACAAAGAGGCAGCGACAGTGCCGGCTGCGTGTGACAGTTTCTTTTTACGTCCTGGTCCAGTCGCGCTTACTCATTCTATAATGAATTCGAACCAACTAGCCCGCCAACGCGTTTTAACTGAATTAACAAGCACGGTGTCACGCGCGCACAGGTACGCATGAACACGCATCGCTCGAGGAGCGCGTAAACTCGCTGTCAAAATGCCGGAGTGGGGAATCGCGGCAGAAGCAAGCGAATTGACCTTCGTGCATTCTCTCGCTTCTACGCGAACGAAGCGTCAAAAGCACAGCGCATACGAAGCTACCGGCACACGCGCACTCGGAAAACATCGCAGATACCTTTGAGGATGAGGCCCGCGCGGGCGACCACTTTGGCCACGTCGCAGATGGCTTTCAAGGTGAGAGGCCCGCATGGCCGCGCCATAAGCTGCAGCCGCACGAAAAGAACGCCCCCCCCCCCCCCCTCCCTAGGCTCGCCCCCGTGCCTCGGTGCGACAGGAAAGGGCGCGCTTCCTTCCTCGGCTGTACGCCAAGGGCCGCGCCACGTCGCCTGCCTGCTAGAGGTGCGGGGATGCAGAGACTGTGGAGCACCTTCTCTGTGCTTGCCCATCCTTGGCGCAGGAACGCTCCACAGTGATCAACACCTACAGACGCCACGGCCTTCCAGCGGCCACAGAGACTGACCTGCTGTTCCCCAGTGTGTCCACAGCTCCCTGCGCTGCGAAGCCTGCTGGAGTTTATAAGTTCCGCGGGAATAGACACCCTATAAGCGCCCGCTACAACGCTGGCAACTTTACTGAGGACTGCCACCTGTCGCGCATAGTGGAGTCTATTAGGCCACATCCTCCCTCTTTCTCTATCATCTTTCACTACCCATTCCCTCTCCCCTGATGACGCTTCGCCGTGCTCCCTGACGGGTTGCAGAACCAAGCGTCCTTCCTTTCCTGAGATCACTATCTCTCCTTCCTCGCTCGCAAACACGAGATTGAGCCGCGTTGGCCGGCTCACCCTCGCACGCTTTCACTCGCACATAAATAATATAATATTTGGGGTTTTACGTGCCAAAACCACTTTCTGATTATGAGGCACGCCGTAGTGGAGGACTCCGGAAATTTTGACCACCTGGGGTTCTTTAACGTGCACCTAAATCTAAGTACACGGGTGTTTTCGCATTTCGCCCCCATCGAAATGCGGCCGCCGTGGCCGGGATTCGATCCCGCGACCTCGTGCTCAGCAGCCCAACACCACAGCCACTGAGCAACCACGGCGGGTGCTCGCACATAAAGCATACGGCGCGCGGCGACGGTTCTACCGCGCTTGGACTTCATACGGCGCCTCACGGCGCCGGCGACGCGAACGGCAGAAATGCGCCCACACTGTCCATATAGTTACCATGGCAATGAAAAAAGCGACCGTGTCCTAGTAATAAGATCACTGGGTTGCTGTGCTCCACGGGAGAGGTTCGATTCCAACATCGGTCACAGGTTATTTCTTCTTTATTAAAGCGAAAGAGGAAGCTACCCACCTACCTACTTCGAAGTATCAAAAATGAGGCAAGAAATGCGTCGAAATTAAAGCGAGGCGAGATAGGAGCCTACCTATGTACCGCAATGCACCAAGAATGAGGCAACGGAGGCTTCGCATTGAAGATTTCACGCCACACTTCATTTTAAGACATTGTGTGAATGCATGCGTCTGCACGTGTGTGCGTGTGCGCCACAATACAAAATGACTGAGACAGAACAAGCGCTTTTTCCTGGTTTGTTGTTGCCATTCGTGTTTTGTGGCGTAGCAGCTATAACTGCCCAGCAAGAAGCTTTTCTCAACAAAAGAGCTTGTCTCTCTCTGTCAAAGCAGCTACTTCTGCCTGACCACCGTGTTATGCTGACACTAATTGGTAGCCTTATACCTAAGGCCACTTCTAAATTGTATGTTTGATGCCAGCGCTGCAATTTACTCGCGCTGTACGTAGGTACAATTTCCCGCTGTTCCTCCGGCATCAGTAATAGGCTAGCCCATTTTCTTATGGTACTTGTTCTGCTACAATCACCGATCACATGCCCCCCACCCCCAAATCACAGGTCTTCATGCTGCAGCTGAGGCAGGATTGTGGCGCACTGACATTCGATGACTATGCATTGACGAAACTTTGTTAGAAACAGCTTCGAAAAGAGCACTGTGCTAAATGCCACTTCTCCAATAGCCGCGATCGCAGGACACGCAGGTAATCTCCGCCACTCCTCCTCTGAACTTTACACCTTACCACTTGTCTTCCTTACCTGTTCCGTCACTTTCACTGCGCTAGCTGCTTCGCCGAGTACATACATCCATACATCTCGAAGATAGCATTGGTCCGTATAATGTGGTTGGAATAAAAGCCTTGCGAAAATGCGTATCGTGCAGTAATATTGAGATCGACCTACCCACAGGTTTTGTTACACCGCCAGTGAGATCAGCCCTCGTTACAAACCACATCGAACTCTTTCAAGCACAATCGGGCACTGTTGTCACGAGCAGCCTGCCAACGCCTTTACGCTTTATTCTATCAAGGCAATCTGACACCAGGTCGACGTACAAAATTTCGGCTCCGTCGAGTGATGTATACAATAAGAAGTTTTTACCACAATGTATCAAGAAAACAAAGTTATGTATGGACTAACCTCGGACGGCGGTCCAGGGTCGGAAACTGAGCTGTCTTCGTTCTGGTTCCGCTGGTCCGCTCCTACGGGCACCAGCTGGTCATTGGGTTCGGCTGAGATGGGGCCAGCGTAGCCAGGTCCAGCGATTGTAGCAGCTGTGATGTTGGCGTTGTAGCCTTCCGAATCACTACCCGGGTCCGAGCCCGGTGGGCTTTCATACTCTGGCTCACTGCTGTTCTCCATGCTCGAGATTTTGTCTTGCGAGAAAAAGCACACGGCTCAAGGCATGCTAAAATCTGTGCGCAGAAGCAACGAAAGGACAAGACTGCTGCGATCACCCAAGCTAAACGCGCAAGCGCAGGACACCAAACCCAAACAATGAACTCTTCATTTTTGCATAAACTTGAGGATATGTATTTGGCCACATTGCATCTGCAAAGACGCCTTGCTGAGCCTGCGAACACCGCCGATTCTCACCGATTAATTAGCAGTCGTTTCTTCTAACAGCTCAGAAAGATGCGCTGGTGCACATGTAAATAAGGGGGGAAAACCTTATTACATTAACTCATTCCGCTAGATGGCAGTGTCACTTCGTTTCTGTGCGAAACGCGACAATTTAACGGAGACCGCAATAAAGAAGACGAAAGCGCTAGCATGAACTTACAAATACCGTGATTTAACGTAATGTGAAATCTAGCGCTTACAGAAGCCCAAAGAAATCCATAAATCCAAAAGAACAAAGACAGATGTAAAAAAAAAACAAAACAAGAAAGCATATTGTAAAATCAGGCTGTATCATTGCACGCGCATGTACCCGCAGTGATCGATCGACGCGAGGTCGTGCGCATGCAGGGATGGATGGTGTTTCTGTACCTATAAATGTTACTTCAATAGAAACAACAGTAGTTTGAAGCCTGTGCTTGCCTTCGTGCCTTGTTTTCGTGCCTTGTGTTCGTCTCCATTAAATCTGCGCGCATCACAGAAAAAATGATGACACCTTAACAGCAGGAGTTTCAATTACTTTCTTTTTCTTTGGTTGTTCGACTTATGCGTTACCCTTGTGCTATGAAAATTTGGTTCTAGCAGAATTGAGTGTGATATGGGAATTAGAAGTTCTACTACGGATTTTCTTTTAACTGGAAGACCTCCTAACAGAGCACGTGGCTTTTAGACAGTACTGTGTAAGAATCCCTATTCTTCGAGCCTCACAAAGAGCAGTAGTATCCCAGACATTGGATGTCAATTCCTCAAAGAGGTCTGCTAAGCCAGCCGCACTCGAAAGCATTATTCACTGCTATTCAATGCATGCTCAGAAATAGTATTCAAGTTATCGAAATGCGAATTATGAAATTTGCGTGCTCATGTTTGAATCAGCTAGCGCAAGAGAAGGGTAATAGGAGATAACTACGAGCAGCCTTCGTCTTACAGGTTACATAAAGATAAACTACTACTGATAATGATTAGCGCAGTACGCTGGAAGATATTTATCCAGATCCGATACAAACTCATAGTCCCCCTCCCCCATTTGTTATATGATGGTACTAGGTATGGGGGTTTCGGGAATACGGGATTTTTTCAGTAGGGTGAATCCCTTATATTTAGCACACCCATGTTCGTTTTATCACCAAAACTCATAACAATTCAGCTCGCTTAATGCATGGGATCACCGAACGCTGATTATGTCATTGCCGTCAATGTGTACCGTTGTTGTCCAGCTAAAGTGGGAGCCTTAAGGATGTAGGCGGCAGGCAATACTCCATACCCCAGCCCTTACAGGCGGCAATCTCATATTTGCTCGAAACAATGAAATGCAGAAGGCCAATGCAGCGACGGACACTATGTGGCTACTCTGTCACTGCCTTCCGCTTGTTGGGCCAGCGGGAGCATTCAAAGCAATATTGGTCACACCTCCCAAAGTGAGTGCCTTCGATTGAGCTGGCTGCTAAGTTTGCAATGTGGTTGGCCTTCATGATATTATTGTCGAAATATTAATATTCTTCACATTGGACCTAAGGGCTGTTCCTGGGCACGAAACATTAATAATCGATTGATCAAACATCCTTATTAGTGGTGACACTCTCATTCTTATTAGTAATTGATAACACTACCAAATGCCCGCTGTTACATGAGCTTGCCGGTTTAACGTTAACGTCCTCATGCGCAGTTATGAAGCTTGTAGAAACTGCGATGACGTGGCATCCCTCAAGCATATCCATAGGGCGTATTTGACGCATTCTTCAACGTGAACGATTCCGGCTCAGGGCAACATGCATGTACTGTAGTGACTACCATTTTATTGTACTTTCTTCGTCTCGTATCTTTGAATAGAGCCTTTAGAGTTACCCTTGTGGTTTCATCTTGATATGTCTGTCGTTTCTGCCGGCTAGTCTATTGGAATGCGTTAACAGCACAAAATGTGAAATCAATCCATCCGTAGAATATTCTTTTTTAAGCTTTCCGGCATAAGTTACCAGAATACACATTTTACTCGATTAATGCAATGTTCCTCTCGTATTTCTCATAAAGCTTTGTTTTCTGCTCGCAATACTTGACTTCTTTTCTAATCTCATGTCGTTGCGTGTCGATACAAGCTTGTTCGCAGACGCCGCCAAATTATATGGGACTTGAGCTCGGTCAAGCTGTAACCTGCAGTTTTTAATCCGTAATTTTCTGCTTCTCTCTTTCAGAAATAAACACGTTGATTGGTGCGGTAATTCATTATCTCAGAACCAACATAAGCAAGATGGCGTCGCGGCTACGGTGTCCAATAACGCAATGCGAGACGCTTTCACTTACAAAGCGTGCTGCACCAGTTTCATATGGGGAATATGCATAGCGTGATGGCGAAATCATGCCAGCGTCCAGACTCACCGGTTCTAGCAGAGGTGCACGATGGGGTGCCGCGCGAAGAGCTTCAATGCGCGTGGCCGCTATAAACAGGAGCTCCAGGTAGAAAGCCCCCGACAACGGCTACGGGCAGCAGCTCCCGGCAGCACCCGGAGAACCATGGCGCGTGGATTTTCCTATGTCTTCTTTTTCATCGGCTTTGGGAGAGTGGCCACTCACTTGCTTGCTTGTTCCTAAAGTTAGTTTGTTTGGTCTAGGAACAATGCCTTTTACCCACTAGAGGTCATGAACCAAGGAGTCGGCAGAACAGAGAGGGCAAGAGAGCACGTGAGAGGAATGCGAGAATATGCGAAGAAAATATTACAGAAGAAAGGCAGATAGGTTAACACGAATAATCGTCCGGTTGGCTGCTCCTCACTGCCTGAGAGTGCAAAATGCCTAAATGCAATAAAAATAAAGAAAAGAAGATGTAAACACAAATCTTTCTGCACGAATAGAAAGTATTATACAGCAGCAGATGTCAACTGTCACAGAACGGAAGTAAGACAAGGGTAAATAATACTCAATACCAGAAAAGGGCAACCTTGTACACACTCGCTGACCATAGAACAAGAGGCATCGAAATTCCAGTATGAGTCGAACATGCTTTGGGTGAATCATAAGTGGAGTACCCTTGCGCAGCTTAGAGCAACTATGACATTGTGTGCGATGCTTGCGCGCAGTGCATGCGGCCCGTTGTGTGACATGCACAATGGGATTACAGCCGCTCAGGTTTCCATCACGTCTAACATCTACACTGTAGCCAATCATGGACGTTTAATTTCTCCCCGCCATTTATTGTAGAATGGTGTCAACCTGCATGAATTGTTTGCGTAAACAATTCCTTTCCGACAAATCCAATCAGGTAACAATAACATTCCAGATCTACAAGGCTCGCTATCATCATCATAAGGACGTAGCAGTAAAATTCAGATTCCACTGACACCTAATGACATGTATTTCTTTAATATTCGCTGTAGGGTATAATAAGAAGCACGGCTTTCAAGCAGTCCAGAAAGCCGCGATAAATTATTTCATGTGTGCTATCTAAGACGCACCGAGCCCTTCATCACATTCATGGATACAAGCAATGGCGCTTACCCACTGCAAGGAGTTCGCCGGGATGAGTACAGTCTTGAAATTAATGTTTAGTAAGATAGCTTCACACATTGGGGGAGTTCCTTCGAAGTTTGCACGCAAAATTGCAGTGCCCGTGTGAAGATCTGAAAAATGACTGAGATTTCAAGAAGCCAAGGTACGTAGGCCGTTTAGAAGCGGTGGCTAAGGGTTATGCCGTTTGGCTGAAAAATACCTGAAGCACGCCACATGGTCCCTTGCTTGTAGGTTAGCGTGAAAGGCAAGGGCAGGCCGAGTGCGAAAGAACATTTGCGCTATGCGACGCCCTAGTATCGGCGCAAACGAAATATGTTGTTGCATATCTTGATGCGCTCGGCACATATTCTGAAAGTCAATGCGCAGCAGCGTCTGGAACACTTCAGGGCAGCCCGGGACGTAGTTTAAGCGACCTTCCACCTTCAGCAGATGATAACTGTAGCGCAGCTACACATGATTGAAAGAAGAAAGAATCATGTAATGCGCAGTGCGAACGGCCAACCAAATTTGAATACCTATAAAACAGCTGTTCATAAAGATTTGTGACATGTGGCCTGTTGGCTTGCAACAAACAGTCAGTCAGCTTGATAAACTTCTTTAGAACTTTTTCAGAATATCAGAATATATTGTTAGCGTAAGGGTAACGGTACCGATCATGCAAGAATAATTTTACAGTCTAGGGACTGATAGTTCGAAAAATGTAGGGAGACCAATGATAAAAAATATAAGGATTAAAATTACATGGGTAAGAAAACCAGAAACCAGAAAACAAGTAGCACTTATGAATCATCATACCTTGTTGGTGAAGCATCGCACTGACACGCACACAGTGAAGACACCCAAGAAAAGACGACACTCGCTGATTTAATGTTTAAATAAGAGCCACCAGTGAAGACCACGTACTCTGCATTAAGCAAATAAATCTTCAAGAACTTTAAGGTGGGACCGGTACCACCCTAAGAATCAAGCTTGCTGAATTGTTGATGCTGAATAGGACAGAGTGATCGATCGTGCGAACGGCTTTAGTTAAATACAAAAAAAGAACTTGAAAAATTGAATGTTTGAATGTTTCATGAAGTGAGTTAAAGAAAGTAAAGCATGGTGGTGGAGCTTCTTTGGCGAATGCGAAACTGGCAAAGTTGTTGAATATTAAAATTCGTTGGGTAATTATCAGGCGTTTGATAAATGTTCACTTACCTTACTTAATGAAGAGAGAACTGATATAGGCCTATAATTTATAGTTGCTTCTTCTTTAACTTTTCCTAAAGATTTGTAAAGATTTGTATTTTCATTATAGACGAGCTCAGACGAGGCAAATTTAAATATTCATTTTACAGTTGCAACTGTTTTCAAGGTCATATTTTTTATGAATTCACTGTGATCGTAACGTTTCTTGGCCTCTTTTAGTTAACAGTTCAGTAGGTTGCACTAACGTTCATAGCGAAGTGGCAAGGGGCAATAAAGGGTTGCCTCTTCACTTTTTTGTAGAGATTATTCTTTTTCTGAGGCTGGTTAAAACAGCAGGAGATGTGCAAGGGTTCTTAAGCTTTTTGGCATTTCTTTTACGTACAGCCGTAGAAGGGCTAGAAGAAGTAGCTTAATAAAAAGAAGTTCAGAAAACATTCAGCGCCTGTTGTGGATCAGAGCTTTCATTAAAGACCAGTTGCATTGAGAAATAGCATGTGTAACTATTTTTTGATCAAAGTTTCGTATATGAAATGATGTGTTAATGCTACACTACTGAATAGCAATAATGATGTGCTACACTACTGTCAAACTTGATAATAATCGGTAATATCAACATCAAATACGCCAGACGCCTGAGGGTTAAAGTTAGAGAAAGCAAGATCTAGAAGAGTGTGAGCCCTATGCGTGCTACATCTACTGTGGGAGTCAATGATGCTCTCAAATTCCTACCCTGAAAGACAATGAATATACGCAGCGATGCTACTCGAATTATAATCTTATAAATTGTTGATATCTTCAGCTAAAAATTTTTTTTCTAAAGAAACTGTTCAGAACGGTGTGAAAGGCTGATATTAATTCAGGAAGTGGTGACGAAGGAGAGCGATAAATTCTAGCGAGAATTATATTCGTTCGATTATATGTGAAGCAAAGCTGTTCGATTTGCACCGAAATTGATTCGCAATATAAAATGACAATGGAAAGATCTAGTCTACGAGCGTGATTGATGTCAAGAGAATTAAAATTCGATGGCCCTCCATGAGCACCAGATGCACTGTGACAGCACAAATCAATGGAAACCCATAGAGACTAGCATCGTGATCAGAAAGCCAGGTTTCAGATGCAGATATGACTAAAAAAGAATGCTTCGTTGAGTGACAGAAATCAGTAATGATATCTATATTCGTTCGCAGGCTGCAGGCATTGAAGTGAATTACAGAGAGATGTCTGTCGCGTCGTAAAACAAAGAAATGAACTCGACAGCAGAGAAAGTCTTGATATGGTAGATTCGCAGAGAACAAGGAACCAGAAAAAAAATTAAAAAGGCTGTTGGATGAGCGACATGCAACTTAGTTGAAAACACGGAGGTCGATCTCGGACTTTATAAGAAGCACTCTACTGCTCGTAGTCTGACGAGTCAATCTAGCAGTTGTCCGTCCAGATAAACTGCCAGCTCCTATCTTAAGAGCTGCAGTGCTCCTGCAAACAAGCGCTTGTTCGCCACAGCAATTTGACCACTGTTCTAAGCGGGCCTTGCGGACCTTACGAACGAAGACGATCGTCTTCTCACGGCAACAAAAGTGAGCAATAATATTCTTTTTCTTGGCTTTTGTGGCTACTAGATCGACAACGTCCAAGTCAGAGCGACAAATAAGGCAGTCGATAGCATCGCCAATGGTCTTCAAAATTGCAACGCAATGTTCATTTTGCGTTACCTTTCATCTTTGCATTCATTATTCCGTTGAGAAAACTGTTTTAGGCTGGCGACCTTCTTTGCAACGCTTCATTTCTTGCGGTGAGTGCGTGGTTTATAGCATCAACTCACCCTGTTTCGCCCTCCTGTCATCAAAATACATTGTTCAGGTGCTCAAAACTTTCCGTCAACGCCGTGGATTGGTCAAAGCCAAGTTCTCGCAGCTTGTCAGGGCACTTAGATACAGGGCTATTGGCTACACACAAGCCTACCACTGAACAGACCTTCAAAAACATAAAGTCGCTCAGCATGCTCAGCATTGCGAGGCATTGCGGCACGCACAATAACGTAGTGGTGGCAGCAGCCACGGCTACGAAGTCAAAGAGTAAGAAAACAGGAAATAGAACGGCACAAACCTGCACAAAAACTGCGTAGCATTTGGAAGCACGCCGACCAGCCGCAAATATTACTTGACAAATGTAGGCGAGGAACTCGTGGCGTCCTTAAGTATGCTTGTACGAGTGGCACCAAGAGCAGACTGCTCGGCAACGCTAGGTCCCGTGAGAGCACGCTAAAAAAACTCTGTCATAGTTCAGGACAACATTCATTTGGGCTCGATGGTGCATACTTGAATTAGGAAGGAACAGCGCCAACTAAGACGATCACGAGAGGGAGAACGACACAGGACAAGCGCTTGTCCTGTGTCGTTCTCTCTCTCGTGATCGTCTTAGTTGGCGCTGTTCCTTCCTAATTCAAAACTGCGTCATAGCACGTCGATAAAGCCGAGGACACGTTGGAAACTGAAGATACTCGTCGCCTCCATCAGCGCCCTGCGCAGACGCGCTGTATCCCGCAAGACCACGCTGAATCGGCAGCAACAGGCCACGTCCCGGTTGCGATGAAATTTACAGAAAATCTGTTCGAAGAATGCGCAGTATTTAGAAGCACGTGTGGTTGAATATTTTATTGAATGGTTGAACAGCTGATTGACTGATTGATTCATTGATTCATTGATTGAATAATTGCTCAATTGATTGATTTATTGTATTCAACGTCTGTGAATCTGCAAAAGAAATAGATCATTTATCTGCTAGTAAATTGCGTGCATTACAGCGTACTGCTGCCGAAAGCGCATTGCTTTGTGTACGGCGCGCCGAGGCTAGGAGCACCGCTGCGATGAAGAATGCCTTCAGCGCGAATAAAACGAGGTAAGTGAAATTCTTTCATTGAGTGTCGTCTCGTTGTTGGTAACATGAGTGTATGACTGAAACAAAGCTCATGCTGAAATTGACGCCTTGTGGCATCAAATCATTTAACATATTCAGATAGTGTTGAAAGAGGGCAATGCCATAAGGTCGAAAACAAGAAAATGGCATATAGGTGCCGCAGTGCAATATTTTATATGTTCAAATAAATTTTTACCTCCTAGTTAAATCGCGAGTCCTCGATTCGTTCCCAAAATGATTCCACTTTTGCAACGGTGCTGCAGAATTTGGCAGCTGGTTCCAGAGTTTATACGATCTCTAGTTCACTAGTTTTGGTGGGGCCTGTGTTTAAATCTCACAAGAAAGAAACTCTTACACATGACGCAAGTTTCGTGAATGCGGTTTATCCTTATTAACGCCTGCGGAGATAAATAACAGTAATTAAGGTAATATGACACACTCACCGAATCGTAGCAATTGCTACTAAGGAAACCCACACGGATTCCTCGAATGAAAAGCCTCGTATTCGAAAAAAATTCGTCCTGGTCCGGGATTCGAGCCCGGTACGACCGCCTTTCCGGGACAGCCGTACTACCATCTGAGCTAACCAGGCGGCTAGCAGAGGGCAGGGTGAAGTTGAATTTGTCAACTCCAAGCAAAGGCAAGGGTTTGACGTAATGCTTCTGCGGAAACCCGCAAGGTAGAGAGAGGTTATTAAAGGAAAATGAGACATCCACCCAATTGTAGCAAGTTCTACAAAGGATAGCTATATATTGGACAGTGGAAAGACAGTATAGTTTTCCTTAACAAATTACTTCTCTTCACCTTGCGGGTTTCCGCAGAACCAATACGTCATGAGTAACCTTAGTGCTGGGGCTTTATTTTTGCTCTTTCAAGGTCAAGCCAACTGCGCCTTTGGAACTTGATAAGGTCTTTAATAAACGACGCATGATTGTAAATGTGGGTATCAAAATGCATAATATAACTGAACGCCGAAAACCAGGAAAGTAAAGCCTGAAATTTCTTTGCGAAAAAGATCAAAGGAAGTTCTATTCAAAATCTGCCACTCAGATACAAAACTGAGTGTCATGATAATTACCATTGCTCAATTAGATAAGCTAGTACGGTCCTGTGCGGAAGTGCGATGAGTACAAGGAGAGTGTCCATGAGAACAATTCGTCAATGTATCGTAGCCGCAAATAGCCGGTTGTGTCGGTACCACGATCTACATCGCTTTGCATCGCCTGCATCCCCAGCCTACTAATTCAATTAAACAAATTTTGACAGAGCCCACTTCACGATGATTGTTGACGGCAATGCGTTTATCATTGAATCAGTATAGCGACAACGTTTTGCCCTCGTCAAAATGTGTTATGAGGCGTGTTGTGCAGGAAAGCCCTGCTAGAGGAGGGTGCTCACATTAGTTCTGAGGAAATTTACGCTATAACATCTGAAAGATGCATGTAGATATCAGTCATCCACCTGAGATACAGAGGGGTCACCTTGAGAAGGCGTTAATTCCTAGTTGGATTCCCTCCAGAGGGCAATTTTTCATTCTTAATTGTAAAGATTTGTTTTTGAGAAACCCAAAGTGGTTCTAGTTTCGTCAGTACACACATCCCGACTTGTTTAATGTTGTCCAAAAATACAAAACAAACATGCGCTCAATATCAACAGTGTGTGCGTCTTTCGTTTACGTCCAGTATCTCAAGAGGTACATAAATACATATTTGTTTAGGGAAGGTCAATGTCTTTCCAAAGGCTCATGACCGTGCTGTTCTTGGTCTTGGCCGCAATTCGTTCCTTCATGCGCCTAATTTGATCCGGCGTGAAGTGGTTTTTCCAGTCACCAATGATTCCCTTCCTGACAAAGTCTCCAGTCATCGGCTTCTTCAAGTCTTCCACTGCTTCCGCGGATGCAGATTTAAACTTGCCCGTGTCTCCAATCAAATCAGCTGCCTTCGTAGTCCAATTCTTGAACTCCTTGTTGAAACCCTTCATGGTGTCCAAGCTGGTAGTGTTCAAGATCCTCTCGAAAACTTCCGGTTGCTCTCGCAGCTTCTTCCCGTAACCTTCTCCGAGAAAGTCGGCAATCTTGAGAATTCCTGCACGGGGATCCAGCTTGAGCTCCTCGTAAGTTATGACGAGGACGTTATCATCGTTCCTGTGGTCGTACCAGGATATCTGATGGTCGAAGTAGTCGCCGAAGTCAACTTTCCCTTCGAGGAACATGTCGAAAAACTTATCAAATGGTTCTTGGGCGAACTGATATGCAGGGAATGACTTTGTGTGGTGGTAGAATGAGACGCAGCAGTCGTAAGGGTTACGCGTCACGTAAATGTACTTGGCTTCCGGCGACATGGGCTGGAGGGAGTAAGGAAGGTGAGTCTTTATGGCTCCGGGACGCGGCATACTCTCCACAGCTCCGGTTCCCAGTAGCTCTAGGAAGGGTGCCCTTCTCATGAAGTCATCCATGTCCTGCAAGTTGAAAGAGCATTTCAGAAAAGTGGTGCCGCATCCCGCTAAAATCACGCATGGTAAGAAACAGTGCATCCACTGAATTTCAGGACGGCCTTCATGTTCGTTCGCTTTCATTCAATGAGCTTACATTAGTGTTCGCATCTTATTCAAAATAAGCGTGGGAAAAACATGCCTAGTAGAATTGGTCACGGTGCTTTCAGGAGAAGCAAGTGATAAGTTACAGTATTGCAAGCCCGCACTTACTGCCCAATGTAATGATAGCGGTGTTTATATTTGGTGAGACAAATAACTTGCAGGTGGGGCTTTTAGTAGCGCGAACAAATGGTGCACTAGAATAAATGTTTATCGCTTTTACACACAAGAAACTAAATATTTCCGACAGCGCGCATTTTGATAGAACTCTTTCCTCGGCCTATCCTTACTGCGCGAGTATCAACGCATGCCACTACACCTCAGCCATGATTTCCGTTCCCTGTGCTATAACTGTGCTAGTGCTTGGTGATACTACTATACTTACTTAGGTCGTCGTAATGAAGTGACCGGAAATAGACATATTGAATCTAGCTTATTAAATACCCGCTGCCATGGCTTAGTGGCTATGGTAGTGTGCTGTTAAGCACGAGGTCGCGGGATGAGAACCTGGCCGTCGAGGCCGCATTTCGATGGCGACGATGTGCCTGTGTCCCATGCATTGGGACACAGTCCTCCACTACGGCGTGCCTCATAATCGAATCGTGGTGTTGGCACATGAAGCCAACGAGTTCAATGCAACTTAGTTAACAAAATAAATTTTCTAGAAATAATGCGATGCTTCTTTTATGACAGAAAAAAAAATATATTGTAGATTATGTTGAATTTTATTTTACTTAACGTAGTGTCACTACCTGTAGCGTAAAAATTTGAAGCCTCTAGCACAACGAGACAACCGAAAGTATGGCAAGTCATATTCGCTTTCATTAGCACTGCCTCGTGATAGGGGCAGTGATAGTGGCAGGCAACGTCGCACGAAGGTGCAGGCTCTTAAGGTGATCAGGTGTCGCTGAACGAGAAAAGGCACACTCTGCTGCTGTCGTATTTACCCACCCAGCTTGGATGAACAGAATAACGTTATTGGTATTGCGAGACAGTGCAATTAGCTGATTGGCGCTGTAATTGCACATGGCTCGTCAGCTTCGTACAGTGATATCTTTTACCATTGACTAGCCTGCGCTCTGTATCCGTGCCTTTGTAACGTGCACACCTCCCTCACCAACTTTCTTCCCTGCCAGGTACAAGGGCTAAAAGTGTATACAGCATGCACACTGAGCAGCAAGAAAAAAAAAAACACTTGAGACTATTGATTTCTAAGCTAGTTTACAGCAGAAGCTGCATTTGATGATAGATTTACACGTGTGCGGCATTGAAATGCGTAATATTTATCGAAGGACCGTTATAGACAGCATGCACCGAAAGGCATTTAGGAGTAGCAAACAACATAACTTGCTGCAGTAACATGCAAACAAATCGTGCGGCATGCTGCTAATTGTACGCGCCAGGTGCGCTTCTCAAACCTGTATGTGAACATATACGTACATGTATTATAAATGCGTATAATGTGTGTATCAGTGTATGTATATGCATTTATCGCTTCCATGTATTTATTTCTTTATTTCTCTCTCTCTTCCCTTGATATTGTAACAGTTTGTATGGTGCCTGTCACGCTCTGCCAGCCAAGCCCAATGTGGCTTTGGCAGGCCTGATGAATGTATTTGGTTTTTATAGAAATAATAAAAGTTTATTATTAGTAGTAGTGGCGCACTGGTTATGGCATGACGCTGCTCAGCTGGGGAACGGTTGTTTTATCCCGACCGTGACGGCTGCGTTTCGCAAGGGCAATTTGCAACAACGATCGTATACTTAGATTTAGGTGCCCCTTAAAGATCCCCAGATGGCTAAATTAGCACGCAGTATTCCACTACACCATGTGCCTCATAATCAGATCGCCGGTTTTCCAAAACAAACCGCCGAACCCAAGTTCTTCCTTGAAGAATGCCATTACATGGCATGGACAGAAACCCGCGCTTAAAATGATAAGTAATAAGTAAGGCAGGCTAGGCTATTTAAAATAATTACAGTAATCTTGGCACCAGCACATATTTTTGCTAAATCCATGCGAGAATTTCTTTTGGAAAGTATGAAATATTCTTGAATATGGTTGATGTCAGCTTATTGTTTATTAGGGTGAAAAATAAATTCTGCCGTTTTGCGTGGCAAAACCACGATATGATTATAACGCATGCCACTATGGGGGACTCCGTATTAACTCGGACTACCTCGGGTCTTTAACGTGCACAAACTGCGAGGTACACGGGCGTTCTCGCATTTCACTCCGATTGCACATGTTGAGTCCGGGACTGGATCCCACGCATTCGGGCTGATGGGATAGCAAGTAACACACCACGGTATTCGCTTTGCTCGTAGAAGCGTAGTTTTCAAGTAATTACGTTTGTTCGACCAGTTTGTTCTGCTTTTCAAAGTAACATGTTCTGTTTGGTGTACTTCTGTTGCTTCAATACAAGTAATTGTTTATACTGAACCGATTCCGCAGAACCCGTCTTATAATAACTGTCTACGGTAATCGCTTACCGTTGAATCAATATAGCGACACAATGCATTGGCGCCGTTGAAACGGGTTATGTATAATGCAGTTATTGCAGCGGGGCCCGTCTTTTGTGCTTCCCTACGGATACTCCGCATCGTCGACCGTTGCTGACGCGAGGCCTGCGTGTCGCCATTGAAATGTATGGCGTGCTGGTCTGTGCGAAAGCTTAGAGACGAGTCATGCGGAAACCGGAAGATTCTTTCGCGCTTATTTCTGGACAACCTGCGCCATCTTGTGCCGCTGCCTGAAAGTCCACGCGTGGCGTTTCTAATCCAGCGTGCCACGAAACGTCGGGCAAAGTCCGATGCGTCATGTGAGGCGGCGTCACGCTTCTCTGGGAGACGTCGCGAGATGACGCGGCTTCAGCATGGGCTGCATGGTAACCGCGTGTTTCTCTTTATACGCTCTGCCAAGAGCGCATGAAGAAAAATAGGGGGGAGTGTCACGCGAAAATCCTGAAGCCTAGTCATAAAAATTTTAGAGGGATGGGTGATAGGAATAGGCCCTTACATGATAGGGAAGCGGTACGTTTAGTCGGCTCGCTTTGGTTGCATTTGCGGCGGGGGCTTTGGAATATGCGCACATGGTAGGAATGGCAAATGGACGCTAGATTGAGGGAAGGAATTAAAGTTTATGAACCAGTCGAGTATCTGTTATGCCAGTCAGGTAACGCACCGGACACCCACGCGGTTCCCCCCTTAGACAAGCGGTAGACAGGACGCCAAGGCTGTAAGCGGACGAAAGCGACGGCTAATTCACCAGCATTAGGCGCAGTAACCCGCGAGAGTCACCACAAGGACGACTGGTCGCGTTTCGGCGTGGTTTCAGGGAAACGAGGAAACCTTTCGCCCTGCAAAAGCGTGAAGACAACCAAGCAGCCCTTCCACCGGTGACTCGTCGCTGTTGGAGGCATCTTCGGGTAAACAATGATGTCTCCCCCCCCCCCCCTGCAAGCATGTGCAGGCGACCAAGCGAGCATCCGGGGTCTGCAGCGATGGCTTTCCCGTGTGAAAAATTTGTCTCACCTTGCGCCCAAGGATGGACTGGAGAGCCGGCGACCCCGAACATATTTAAAGTCATGCCGGTCCATCTTTAAGGCAGACGGTCCCAGTCAACGCAGTCGGTCTGCTCAACGTACTCCGCCTGTCAGCCGACCGGCGAGAACACAAGAGGCGGGTTTCAACAGCGTAACGACGTGCACAACGCTATCTCACAAAATAGTGCACGTAAATCCCAAGGAAAGTCGGCGTCTTCGGCGTTTATAGTGGAGGCCAATGATATTTATTTCTTTCCAGGGTGTCTACGAAGCTGACATTTTCATATTCCCCGAATTTTCGAGGTTTTCCCTCAGCGACACCGAACTTACTTTTATGTCAAGACAGGCTGACACCACGTGGCCCGATGCTGTCACTCTATAGTAAGGGTTTTAAGAAACAAAAAGCAACTTAATCCAATTTGAATAGTAAGGAGTAGTGTTTATGTTATTCTAAATAGAAAACTGAAGCTACGGGATAGTAAAATACACAGCCAGTAAAATATTTTTCGAAAATTAAAAATGACAAAGCCCACTGTAAATCGAGTCGAAGATTTTCGAATGCGAATAAAAAGATGCGTACAGAAGGAAATATTTTCGAAAATGAGCTATTTCTATCAAGATGCTCGGTATTAGGGCCAAACTCTGCCACAAGTGAGACTTCCTCAGCAGTTGGAAAGTCAACCTCCACTGTCCTCACATACTCTTAGCCCACACACGATGCCTACGTTTTGTATTTCACTGCTTTCAAGAATTTATTTTGGTTTAGCTGAGGGTTCCCTGCATCTTTGCGTCAGCCAACACTTTGCTTTTTGAGCTCAAGCTCCTTCAAAGAAGAGGCGTTGCAGTTCCTTTCCCAGCGATTCCTGAATGCGACGGTCATTTCTGTTCTTGTCCTTGTTCCGACGCGCGTTCGCCCCACGGACCACTTGAAGCATCATCTTGGTCAGTGGTACAGTCAATATCCGATTTTTCGTACTCCCTCGAAGCCACGAAAACGTCCGAAAAATCAAATCAGACAGTCCAAAAAAAAATGAATGCATGTGTTCTACTGCCCTTAAGGGCTCCAATCCTGACAGGCACGTCCGAAAAAGATCTGAAGGCCTGCCAGTGCCCTTATTGGGCATATCGGTGCTCGTACTGTGACAGGAGGCCATGGGCGCACGCGTGTATAATTATGGAGTACGTACTGTGTCCCGTGACAACTGCCCCTTCCTAATCTTGTGAAGCTTCACCACAATACTTTTCAACGCTTCGCCGCTCAACATTGCTGTGCTAAGAGAAAGCTGCCTTTCCAAAACAGGCATTTTTGCGACGCGTCATTATTACTAAACTTCGAAGCCAACTGCGAGGATTATTGAGGCGGAGTCGGTGCCATTACTGACAGCGGCGAATTCTTTCAATGGAAAACATGGCACCGAAAGGCAACAACCTTAATAGCGAAGGTCGAAGCAGCTAAGCCTAGCGTTGCCGCGGTGGTGGCTACGGCTTGGCAGCGGATCTGCGTGCGAGAGTGCTGGTTCGAGGTGGCAAGATAATCACAACGGCCGTGTTGGCTTTGATTAATGCCGTTTCGGACCTGCGGTTGCGGCAAAAAGTCCGCGAAATCGGACAGCGAAAGGTTCTTGCTTCTGAAATGGCAGACGTTCTTATGCATTCATATTATGGGGCAGGTTGTGGTGCCGCGATAGCGTGCGCATTATCGGACATTTCACAAAAATCGGGCGTCTGGAAAATCGGGTGTTCACTGCAATGGCAATTCCACGAGCTGACAACACGGCGTAAAACGTAATTCGTTACGATTCCCGTCTTTTACTCAAGCCAGCAGTAGGGCGACTTTCGGACACTTTCAACAAAATGATAGCTAATTATCCCTGATAAAAGCACAAATTCCCCGAGTTTTCTCCAAGTTTATCTAGACTACTGAAAATTCCTGAGAATTTCCGGTTTTTCCGGTTCGTAGAAACCCTGCTTTGACAACGAGAGACGCACAGTATAACCTTTTACTAAGTTAACAAGCGGCAAATAACTATCGCGCGAAACATCTAGTCTCATCCTATACAAGTGCAAAACAGCGAAACCAAAATTAGCAAGAAAATGCGCACCGGAGTTTACGGTACACAAACACTTATTTGACAGCACACTCGGGCATACTACGGATGGCTTTCGAGGTGAGAGCGCTAACTGCGATGGTAACGGCAGCTTTGAAAACTTTTCACGGGCCTGGCTCCCCAGTCTTTGTCCACGTTACAAGGCAACGTATTTGATGCGATGAACAACGCCGTCGGTAGCAGAAAGCCACTCGTTATACTTCCTATACGTGCCTCAGCCTGATAGTCTGAAGGCTTTCAACAAACTTTTGTATGAGAGCGGACTGCACAAGGGACTTTGAAGAATCTTGGAGCGTGCGAGAATTTCCCCGCCCTCTTCATCCTCATTATCAACGTCCATTCTTTCTGTCTACACCCTTTCCCCCGCTGCCGAGTAGCAGGCCAGAACATTGATTCTGGCCGACCTGTCAGCTTTTCGATCATAATAAGTAGCTCTCTCTCCATGCCTTTGATGGCAGGCGCCACTAAGCCTGTAATCATTACAAGGTATATCAAACAATCACCAATGGCTCGGCAACAGTGTGGGCCTGTTGCTACCCAAAAGGCACCGCGCACAAGGCCCCCTGAGAGCGACAGGGGTGGATTCAGAGGAGGTTGCATGGCTTGCCGAGGCTAGCGTAATCACGTGACGTTCCCTCTTAGTTCTTTTCTTGCTTTCATGCACGAGCGACTGCCGTCTCCATTCCGCTTGTGAATATTTCCGTTTTTAATCATTTATTGAGGTCCGGGCGGACTCTCAGACGGTGTATTGTGTGAGGGTAATTGGAAAGGAAAAACATACGGAAAGGTAGCGGAAGTGAATTTGTTACATAAAATTTAGCAGTATTATTAAATCAAACGTTATGTAAAAGCTAACGGTATAAATCACAACTCTTGCTCGTAGATCGTTATTCAGCAGAAAAGTGACTGTGGAATTGCATATGCAGGTCTTCCTACGCCGATACCACTCAAAGAATACATGAAAATTATGCAGATACTCCTTATTTCATTTCAAAAAGTCATTGGATCTACAATGTGCCAAAAGGATGAGGCAAAGTAATTAATTACGAAATTACCGTTGCCTTATGTACTCAAATATCGAGGCAATAATGCAGGTACCAGCAATTGAAATAATTACCTAATAATTTATAGATATATACTACTACGAAAGATAACCATACTTTTCTGAGGAGTAAGTATTGAGGTAGTTCGGTAACTAAAGTAATTTTGTGTTTATTTATTCATTAGTAACAGGCAGACATTGATATTGCGATGACAATCGCTGCGTATAATTAAAGGTGGTGTAATTAGGAGAAAAGAAAAACCTGCATTTTAAACTAATGTGTAATTGAAGGTGCACAAACTGCCACACCAAAAAGGTAGCAAACGACCAGAAACTTCAACGCACACGCGGCCCACACACAACCAGCACAACTGACAAGCAGGAATGAGCGACGAATGTTGCTGACGGCGCTGCTGTCGCATGGGCTCATGGCCAAGTGCCAGACCTTTGTATGCTAGGCGCTTCATGGCAATGCACGGCGCGCCCGTATCCTGAACACCTAGACCATACAAGTACGCTGTCATCATCATCATCATCAGCATCATCATCATCATCAGCCTGGTTACGCCCACTGCAGGGCAAAGGCCTCTCCCATACTTCTCCAACAACCCCGGGCATGTACTAATTGTGGCCATGCCGTGCCTGCAAACTTCTTAATCTCATTCGCCCACCTAACTTTCTGCTGCCCTCTGCTACGCTTCCCTTCCCTTGGAATCCATTCCGTAACCCTTAATGACCATCGGTTATCTTCCCTCCTCTTTACATGTCCTGCCCATGCCCATTTCTTTTTCTTGATTTCAACTAAGATGTCATTAACTCGCGTTTGTTCCCTCACCGAATCTGCCCTTTTCTTATCCCTTAACGTTACACCTATCATTCTTCTTTCCATAGCTCGTTGCGTCGTCCTCAATTTGAGGACAACCCTTTTCGTAAGCCTCCAGGTTTCTGCCCCGTAAGTGAGTACTGGTAAGACACAGCTATTATATACTTTTCCCTTGAGGGATAATGGCAACCTGCTGTTCATGATCTAAGAATGCCTGCCAAACGCACCCCAGCCCATTCTTATTCTTCTGATTATTTTCGCCTCATGATCCGGATCCGCCGTCACTACCTGCCCTAAGTAGATGTATTCCCTTACGACTTCCAGTGCCTCGCTGCCTAATGTAAATTGCTGTTCTCTTCCGAGATTGTTAAGCATTACTTTAGTTTTCTGCTGATAATTTTTAGACCCACTCTTCTGCTTTGCTTCTCCAGGTCAGTGAGCATGCATTGCAATTAGTCCCCTGAGTTACTAAGCAAGGCAATATCATCAGCGAATCGCAAGTTACGCTGTACGCTGTGTACGCTGTACTCTTCTATAACTCGGTGGCTTGAATGTGGCTCGAAGCACCGCGGCGATCAGCTGTTGCCATAGTGAATGTACGCAGGTGCGCGCAGTGCGGCGAGCCCCCCTTTCTTTTTTCCTTTCGTTCTTTTGCGAAGGTGCCTCCAACTTAGCGCACTCTCTTCAGTGCATCTGAAGGTTAAAAGTGGGTGCTCTTCAGCTGTGGGTTCACTGAAGGAAGAAGCTTGACTGGCGAACATGCTACCAGCCAGCCATACTAGCGCGCGATGTAGTACGTACACTGCTTCAGCGGCTGTGGTATGATATTGGACATTTTCTGTACCCACGCCGGCCACGTTAAGGAACGCGAAACGCCACCGGTCACGCCGGCTATGCCACGGCACTATGGACCTGAAAACCGTACACCTTTCGCCCGCGTAGCTCATCTGCACCCGCGTGGCGCTAGGCTAGAGATCTGCGCCGTTACTTGTTAGAAAGGGTACAGCTGAAGTAGAAAGAGACCGAATACCCAACCACCAGGACTGAGTCTTGTACCTGTGTGCCAGCGTTGTAATCCTTTCCAAGCACCTTTTTCAACACGGCCAACATGCAGCTGTATACCCTATAGCGGCAACCTGGGAAATGTAAAAGTCATTTGCTCGACAAACCTTGGGCGGAATGCCATCGTTATAGATGGCGTAAACGATGTGCTGCATCCACGTGGTGCCGCACTTTGGGTAGGAGACAATGAACATGTCGCCTGGCTTGGGCTTGTAGGCGAGAGCTTCCTTGATGATGGGCTCTTGGAATATGCAGCTAATGTAGAGCCCATCTTGAAAACGGTAGATGTCGGAAGCACTCATGGTGAAAAAGACACCTGTGATAATAAGAACGAGAAAAAAAAAAAGTCGCTGAGAGGCTTGGTTAGCATACCGGCCTTAGACCTGGTTAATCATCCTGCACGACACTTATATGTATATATGCATACACATACACATATACATACATACACATAAATATATATATATATCATTATGTAACTTGGTATGTACACGTGGCATCACTAACCAGACAATCAGCAACATGAATTTCGGAAGTTTCAGTGATTATCCTTGTTTTCTTTTTTTTTGCACTAGAATTGGTGAAGTTATAAATACTTCCTTAAGATCAAATTTAGGCGGTCATACATCATTCTAGCATCTATGATTCGGCGAGTAACAATTAGCTTCTTCGTTGGGAATGGTATTAAAAGCATATTGATATAACGGAGTCCTTATATAATAAGTTAAATCGAGAGACGTACAATTCAGGTGGCACGGGGTGGTGATGGTCAAGAAGGCACAACGCTCACGCTGCTGGTTTTAAGCAGCAGTGGGGACTGCAAGTGAAGCTTTACTGATCACCGCTTCTTGCAACCTCGTCGCTTTGGGTCAAGATTGAGGGTGAGAATGTTAAGCAAACGCGAGGAGGTGAATTACGCTCACGTCTGGCTTGCCATTTGTAAAGGCGGGAGAGACGTATACGGACAATAGGAAGGGATGGAGGTTGTCGTATAGTAAGAACAACTTCGCATATACGCGAAGCGCGCAACGCGACTGTCGTGAAGCGAGCGATTAAGAATAGAATATTTACGTGCGCATTATCAGAGGCACTCCGTTTTGAGGGTCCTACAAATGCGCAAACAGGTAACGTACGGCGTTATTTCTACATTGTTCCATGCAGCACAGCACCTCTCTTTCACGGGTACATATTAAAAGCAGCCCTTAATGACATCTTCATCTGTAGGAGTCCAGTTTCATCTACGGAACTTGGGAATGAGACTGACAAAAGTGTGCGTGTTAAGTTGTATTGAGCCATTGTGCCTGCATCGTTACGCAATACTTTTTCCCCCCACTTTTCTTGTCTAACGTTTATCATCACGTGGCTGTTTGTCTTTAGCCGGTACCGTGGCCCCGAGACGACTATCGTGAAACGGCAGCCTCGTCCCTGAGTTCTACTGCACAGCGGCGGAAGTAATGGTTCGTTGGCGAGTCAGAAACCGACGTATTGCGGGACAATTTCACGGCCGCTTGCGCACAGCGGGTGCAGCTAATAGCGCTCGAGGGAAGCCACTCGTTCAAAGGAGACTGCGTGCCACGAGGAGGGCTCGCGGAATACAATGGATGCGTGCGACTGCAGACAGGGAGGCATAACGACACAACGTCCATTTACGCTAGCGAAGGAAGGTCACGCATCCGCTATCAGTAGCGAAGGGACATGCAAGGACGTATTTTCTGCGCTTCACTGATGTGAAGCTTTTGGCGGCGGTGGGAAACCTTCGAGTATTCTCGTGGGGAATGCTACAAGCACGACAGCTGATAGACTGCTCCTGCGGACGATGCAACCGTGTTCATAACGAAATTCTAATATACCTCAAAATATAACGAAAGAAGTGTGTCAGGCGACAAATTCTTAGAAACCAGGATAAATATGACCGCGCGGCACACGGTAGTTCGCATCGCTGAGAATACGAATTTGGGGTTACCAAAAAAGGGAGTGGTAGGTCAAACGGCAGAAGACAAGAAAAAGGCAACGCATGCAGATAGCTCTAATTAGCGCGTTATCAGAGGTAACCTTAAGAAGGCCCCCGTTACGGCAGGGGCCCAAGATGGATGAACCACACGAGAAAAATGCGCGTCTAAGACGGAAGCTTGTTCCAACACTGGGCCCGACATCGACAACTAGTAGGGCCAAACAAAAGGACGGCGAATCACCAAGCCACGGTGGGAAGCACAACGTTAGCTTAGCATAGAAATTAGTGTTGCGTGAAAGATTCCCGGAGCCGGAACGCCCCGCATGACATAAGGAGTTCAACAGCTAAGTTCTCAGATTTGCGCTAGCGCACTGAGGACGACGCAACGAGCTATGGAAAGAAGATTGATAGGTGTAACGTTAAGGGATATGAAAAGAGCAGATTGGGTGAGGGAACAAACGCGAGTTAATGACATCTTAGTTGAAATCAAGAAAAAAATGGGCATGGGCAGGACATGTAATGACGAGGGAAGATAACCGATGGTCATTAAGGGCTACGGACTGGATTCCAAGGGAAGGGAAGCGTAGCAGGGGGCGGCAAATGTTAGGTTGGCGGATGAGATTAAGAAGTTTGCAGGGACGGCATGGCCACAATTAGTACATGACCGGGGTTGTTGGAGAAATATGGGAGAGGCCTTTGCCCTGCAGTGGGCGTAACCAGGCTGATGATGATGATGACTCAAACCCACGGTGTATCAGTGAAGCTGTGTATGCGGGCCCCTCAAAGCCGGACTGCACCTACACCGCGAGTCGGCCAAGCATTGCACTATCCTCGGGATAGACCAACTTATGGGGAGTGCTGAACGCCTGCGTCACTTCCGCCGTGGGTCGGCCCGGCATTGCACTATCTTGGAGATCGGCCCACGTTTTTTGTCTACACACGGACACGATCCGGGGGGGGGGGGAGGCTGAACTAACCCTTAACAGCTTCGCTGTAATTCTGTGAATTTGATTACGTAATTGTGTTGCTATTACAATGAACGAATTATTAATTAATTGTGGCGACGAACGCAGTAACTGTGCCCACAGCGCGTTCGCGTAGTAGCGCCGGGGGGCGACAACGAGCCAGCTGTGGAAGACGACGAATGCTGGAGCCAATCCTGATGATGATAGTTTGGTGTCAACGTACGGACGCGATCCTCGGGACGCATGCCATAACCGCTTCGCTGTAAAACACTCATTAAACGGCGAGGAGAGCGAAAATTTTGAAATGCAGGGAATGGTCAGTTGAAGCACACTTGCGTCCTCTAGTAGAAAATCAGGCTGATTAAGAATATGGTGTCATTTTCTGCTCGTTTGATTATACATGCATTGTCGAGAGGATAGTTGGACTACTCCCATTTTTGTACCATATACAACAAAACAATAAAGAAGCTTCATAAGCGAAATAAATGAAAATACGACATTTAGTATCGTTTGTTCTCAGTGCGGAGAGAGTGTTCTACAGATTCCAGAGCTACATCGCTTACGATTCTCCGCGACAAAAGGCGAAAACGGCTGTGCGGGACATAATCATGACGCATACTCATGTTATTTGTTCCATTGGCAGAAGCTCGCCACCTTCTCTTTTGCGTGCGGTAACGAAAGCTACCATATAACTCATTTTCCACAGTTCACCGATAGCTCATTCCAACTTTACCATTTCACCAGGGCACTCGGGCAAGATGCGATTCATTTGATGCATGCAGCACGGCGGACTTCCGCTGACCGAATGCATGAAACAAGGCTCCCGAACCACTCGTATAAAATAACCTGACCAAGCACCGAAAAACCTGGATCCAGGACTAAAACTTAGCACTCTTACTCCTAGTCACCCTAACTCACTGCGGCTAGTGGTTTCATAACATGGCTTGCATTTTAGAGCATTGACCGCACCTAGGCAAAATAGAAAATTAGCTGTGCCGAAAAAAAAAAATAACTTCGCCGTGGCAGCAGCCCAGATTGGGGTTTAAAGAAATTAAACACTGATGCAAGAATGTGTGGAGCTTGTGGGAATTAGTGTTGGCGTTGTGGTAGGCGGGTTTAGCTGGAAAAACCACCGCAAAAATGCACATAGGAGAAGCTGATTTTCAGCCCAGGGGCGGAACACCGTCACTATTCTGTAGAATCCTTTACTCTTTCGTGCTTTGTCAGTGAAGCGGTGCTAATTACATCATTACCAGCGTTAGGCAGTCGTGACCGATCGATAAGAAAGGAATGCAATTCTGAAAAGAATTCTTATGGTATATCGGTCAAAGGACTTTTTCCATATATTGTAATTTATTGCCTAGTATTGCCTCCTCCCGTCCTTTCTTGGTGTTTCGAGATATTTCCTTATATAACTAACTTCTCTGTTCTCAATTTATTGGGTCCAGCAGCTGCATAAGTTGTGTTGCACCTTACTGCGTCGCTTTTACTAAGCTCATTAGAGCAGGCTTCGTTACCTAACCAGCTGTTGCCGCCGACAACGACATATGCTGGGCTCACTTATGTCAAGTACTTTGCAAGGTCAATAATAAGCGCCAACATGACCTCGTGACTGTTAGTCAGCGAGAGAAGCAAAGCTTAACGAAACGGCCCAAACTTCTTCCGCTTCGTCGGTGACACGCAGCATTCGATTAGAGAACAATCGCGTGCGCTTAAAGAGTTGTAGGTACGTATATATATATATATATGTATATATATATATATATATATATATAAGCTTTATTGACGTGGGCACCACTCTTCCCTGTTTTCTCGCACGATGTGCCAGGGGAGTAGCTTTAAAAATTGTAACTCGTTGAGCCTTTGCCTGATTCGAACCATTTAGCTTCTCTTGTTTTGCTTACTCGTTCATGCTGCTACATTGCACGCCTGCTTTTTAAACTTGAGGAACCTTCCATTGTATTTGCACAATGGGAGTATGCGTAAATCATGCTTAACGAGGTTAGATACCAACAATCTTCTGCAGCATTGGGATGAAATCGGACTGCACCGTTAAGCCGTCAAAATAAACTGAACAAGTGGTATGGATTATGCGTAATGCAATGATTAATACAAATATCTGATGCAAGTCGAGGCTGTCGGAAGAATTGGTAAATACTTGCTCGCTTTGAATTAGCCTATGCAAAAAGTCTTTTATGCAGTTTCATGGCTAATTGTGATATAAAATGCGTAAAGGAGGAACAAGTAATGTTGCAGGCTTATTTGTCGCAAAAATGTCTATATTAAAATCACCAGCCAAAATAGTGCTGCTTCTGTCTGCGTACTTTTGGAGGAAGCTTGCCAAATCGTCTAAAGACGTACTTATGCAAGTGTTCGGTGGCCTGTAAACAGTGCATACTGTAAATGCCAGATCAGCCTTAGTCATTAGTAACTATTTCAGCATCTTGAAAAATCAAAGAACACTCACAATGCCAATCAGTTTTCTTGTAGACCACTACGCCACCACCCCTTTTATTATCCCTGCACAAAAAGGAAGACTGAAAACCATGGAGTGCAGAATGAGCGCATTCGTCTTTTGAAATATTGATTTCTGATAAAGTTAAAACATAATGATGGCAATGATTTAGCTAGGTGAATCATTAATATGTCCCAGTGCTTGCGCAGGCCTAACATTCACACGGATTATCTCCAGCAATAAGCTACTCGAAAGATCTGACGCCCACTCGTCTCTCCTTGATAGCCATGGTTCAGTTGAGCGTACTTGGTCAGCCATTTCAGATTATTTTATTTGTGCCTTAGTCATTGTCAATGCGTAACATTGACGTTCCTTCGCATTTCCTTACAAGTATTCTGCCACTGCGCACCCAGACGAAGCGATATTGCTTATCTTTCGCCAGATCTTTTGTCATCCATAGCAGTTTCTTCACTCGTGAAGTTAATACTCGTACAAGTACATCTTTTCACCATTCAGACTGTTCCGCTTTTCAACCCATCGCTCTTTTATTTCACTCCTTGAAATTCCCACCAGAATTGGTGGGACGGAATCAGCTTTGCCTTTGATTCTGTGCACGGCATCAATGTCGTCGTGACTGGGCCTAGGAAGTTCGAGTTTCGTTGCAATACATTCCAGCACATTTCGTAGGTCCTCGTTAACAGTCCCTTTGACACCATGGCTTTCTAAATTGCTTCTTCGTTAACACCGTTCTAGATAATCTACTGCGTGTTCCATATTCGACAGTCAGTCAGATTTGGCCGAAACCTCGGCTTAGAGTTCCGTTACTTTTTCGTTTGTTTCCTTAAGGTCCTTTCTGTGCTCCTCCAACTTTTGAAGAATTGGGTCATACTTAGATGAAAGCGGTCCCAATGCTGACTGAATGCCCTGAATTGACGTACTTTGCGCTAGCATTTCCTGTTTGGAAGCCTCGAGCTTGGCCAACTGCCCGTCTTGCCGCCTTTCTAACACATCTAGTCGACTCAGTGAGACATGTAGTTAGGCCAGTACATGTGTCAGTGACAGCTCGACCAATGCATCCGTTGCTCTAGCCTTCTGGGTAACGCCGTCACCAGTTAGTAATCGCGATGCACGATTTACGCAAGTGAGACACACCCACTATTGCCTTTCCTTAGTAGAGAAGTTTTTCAAGTTCGTTTTCGTAACCCCCGAACACTTCCCTGCGTGATACCGATTGTCGCAATCGGCACATGTGAGGCCCTGCAAAACATCAGCAATCGATTTCATGCACGCAAAGCAATCAAACTCAGCCATCATAGAACACTGGTGCAGTCCAGCGGAAAAGTATGCAACAATGAAACAAAAGTGATACCAAATTAGGCATTCTCACCTATAAAGCAAAGAAGTGGTCAGCCTCTTTGCAAGTACTCCGCCGGACTGAAACAGATCAGTAGGCAGCGCCTTATACCCTGCTGGTTCCGACATCTAGCGATAGCTAGACACCTTCCCCAGATAACGTGGCTCAAATCATAGCCATATCTTGCTACCGAAAACGCTTTGCCTGCGATGCCTTGTGACGTCACGTACTCAGTCTTTTCCTTTTCTGCCGGGAAAGCTTGGTTTGGACGTTCCTGGCTGCTTTCTTCAACTTCGGCGTTTACTAAATCGAAAAAGCGGTCAGTGTCTGCACTGCAAGTACTCCGCCGGACTGACGGATAGAAAAGGTACGTTCTTGTTGTTCGACCAAATTTAGCCGTGTCACTGCGAAAATCGGCGCCCGAGATTTTTATCATGGCAAGGTAAATCTCCAGACACGGACCAGGTAGTGACCGTGAGTGACGTATGGGTCAAGGTGTAGATGTAGTGTCCCGTGGCAGCCAACAAGTTCCTCTACAGGCACTGCGGCAAGTTGTCAACATTCTCCGTGAATAGCCTGCCTGATTCATGTCCGCTAACAAACGCGGCAGCTTTATTGTAACATCGCGTTCGCAGGTTTATGAAAAAAGATCGCCGCCCCATCCCGTCCGGGAAGATGGTCGAACAGCTGAGCCGTGTTAGTTACACCGACTTTTATTCCACGCAAGTCAAACTTTGCAAGCCGTCTATTTTGTCAATATTTTGTTTCACCATTCTTTCATCTCATTCTCGCGTTTGCGTGATTCGCGTGGGGAGCGTGCTTTAGGAGTGCTGATTTTTTTTTGGTTCTCCCAGTTTTTTTTTTTTCTTTTGTGCGTGAGCTTTGTGTATGTGTTTTGCCGTGCTTTCTTTCGCGTGCAAGCTGCTCCGCCCCGTGGTCTCCCCATGTTGCAGCAGGAATGGAATGCACAGAACTCAAAATCCAAAGCTCCTTATAATGGGTGTAAGGTACACCACTTAAGATGCGGGCGCTGCAATTGTTTTGACGATTTCTTGGATAGGGTTAACGACTGACATCTTCGTGTTTCTTAATGACGTTACACACACGTTCGGCTGCGACGGAGAGAACGACGTCAGCGACTGTTTGCCCACAGTTCACCGTTGTCGCTTGCGCTCGATGTCTCTAGTTTACCCGGTGGAGTGGTTAGCAGCATCTACCCGGCGTTGCCGCATGAAATTTTTCAAAATTAAATCTGTCGGTCACGTAAGACAATGAACGGCTCATACCCCCAAGGGCCCCTCACTAGGCTCCATGGAAAAGTTTGGTTATACGCTGGAAGTTGTTACGTGTCCTCTAGGGAGCGTTCTTCCGCAAAAATCTTTCCTGTTGGTTCATTAATAGTCGAGATAGACATAATTTAGTGCCGTGAATTAATGATTTCAGCAGACGGGCTCCACTGCATAGCGACGCTCCCTCTCCAGTCGCGCCGTCTCGCCTTCGCAAGCGAAATTCCTTCCCTGCATTCTCCCATGCCTGACCTCGAGGATCGTGTGACACATACATCATGGGCACCACCTTCACTTCTTTTTTCTCCTTGCCTTTTTTTTTCTTTCGCGGCGATCCGCATTTCCGCTGGCGGCTATGCGCGCGAGCTGTTATCGTTTCGAGCAGCGCACGATTTTGCGCACTGTGCACAAGTACACATGACTAGCGGTATAATTCAGTGCTACATGGATATTGAGGCAGAACAAGGGGATCGCAGAGCATGATCACGGCGCTCGAACACAGTAGAAAATGGCATAGTTAGAAAATGGCATAGCACGACCATGGTGACAAGCAGACGAAGTGTACGTATATCTCGCTTGCTTCGGTGCGAAGTAAAACAAAATATATGCAGACATTCCTTTGCATGTTTTATTACTTTTCTAAACTGAAATTTGTGAATTTGAGCAACAGATCACACATAAACCGATGGTGCCTTGACTAATTCTTGAAGTCACGTGTCACCACGAGTGACGTCACACTGCGGACTCGAGTACAAAGGCGCAGGGACGCGAGTACGTCATCCTCCGGCTTGGAGCGCGGCGGCCGCGAAGAGAAGAAAAAATGGCGTTCGGTTTGCAATTTCAGATCTTTCCGCTGCTCGTAGCGATGTAATCCTACTACGTAATCACATCCCAATGTAATCATAGCGATGTAATCCGATGTAATCCGCGCAATGTATGCACTGCGCTTGTCAGTTCAAAATGGCCAGACCTGGTGAGGCGCGCTTTAAGCAATGGCTCATAATCTCGTAAACAGGGCCTCCCCATTACGACGAGAGCAGTGAAATTCTACGCTGGAATGACGAGCGGAACCAAGCCAACTGTGGAATAAGGCGACGACGAACGCGGGAGCAATATCCTGAGCGCGTTCGCGTGATAGCGCCGAAGGGCACCAATGAGCGAGCTCTGGAAGAAGACGACGACACTCGAGCCACTGCTGATGATGATAGTTTTAGCGAAGACCGACAACGACGGCGCAGGATCCGCATAAACAGCTTCGCTTTAAAACACACCAAGCAGTCGCGTCGGTGATAAAAGTGTGCAGAGGTGTCTCGCTTCATAAGCTTAAGGCTAAAGCAATGAAGTTGTGTAGCACACTGCACCGTTACCGCTTAGCGAAATGTGTAGAAGGCGGTCTATCATACAGCAATACTTGACGCTTTGGAAACCCTTGGTCTTGGAGGACGGCTCTACGCATTGATTGCAGACTATCTTCAAGGACGTCAACTTTTCATGTGTACCCCGGATGGCCCCACGGCGCTTTATGCCGTCGAGAAGGGAGTGCCACAAGGAGCTGTGTTAAGCCCGGTATTATTTAATTTAGTCCTCATCCATCTGAAAAGAAACCTGCCCCCTGGCGTCAAAATCACACTGTATGCGGACGACATCTGCATTTGTAGTGCTGCGCGTTCCCGCAGTACCACCCAACAACGCCTCCAGAGAGCGCTAGCAAATATATCGGCCTACCTAAATCCAAGGGGTCTGAAATTGTCCCCCGACAAAAGCGTTGCCATGGCTTTCACGCGGAGGTGTATGGAAAAATACCCACTAGTGTTGGGTGGTCGCGCCCTTCCATACGTCAAGACGCAAAGGTTTCTTGGAGTGACGATCGACAGGAACCTCACATGGTCGCCCCAAGTGAAAAAACTGAGTGAGAAGATTTCCTCGGCGTCCCACGTATTCCGATTTCTAGGCGGATCACAGTGGGGCAGCACCTGTCGATCAATGGTGCTCCTCCATAAGGCCTACGTCGATGGAACACTCCGATATTACCTCCCGATCCTGCACAAAATATCTCCCACAAGCAAGAGAAAACTCGAGGCAGCACGAAACAACTGCCTTCGCGTATGTCTTGGCCTTCCGAAGGGGTCGTCCCGCTCAGGGACTGTAGCAGAAGCTGGATGCCTGCCTCTGGAAGTGCTATGTTCGCAGGAGACACTTCGGATACACCTCCGCCACGTCATTCATACAAAGACTCACTTTTTAAAGGATATTTCCAGAACCCGTGCTACATCTAGCTTTGAGCAGGCCGTCGGAAGCATATCTATTTCGATTCCTGCTCAGGCGTCACAAATTATGCCACGAAACGTTTCACCATGGACACTGTCCCCACTGGAAATCGTGCCATACATACCTGGAATCAGTGCGAAAAAGAAAATGCCTCAAGCAGCGACTTATCAGATAGCTTTAGAATATATGCACAAAGAATACGCAGCCGCAACGCACATTTTCACAGATGGCTCTACAACTCCACATCGTTCATCATGCGGACTTTTTGTTCCCTCTAAAGGACAACGATTCTCGTTTCGTCTTGAGCGAGCGACATCATCTACTTCAGCGGAGCTCTATGGCATTAAGGAGGCCCTTGTGTATATACTTCGACAGCAGCCGACAAAGACATGGGTGATATTCACAGACTCAAAAGCAGCCCTACAGAGTATATGGAACAGGCACAAGCGTTGCAATAATCAACCAGCAGCATTTGACATTGCTTATCTTCACCACAGGGCTAACATTGCTGGGCATTGCATAAAGTTCCAGTGGATACCTGGCCATGCCGGCATTTCGGGAAATGAAAGAGCGGACGAAGCTGCCAGAAATGGACTCCAATACCGCAAGTTCAGAAGAACATATTTTACAAAAGCCGACGCTTCAACCATGGCAAAAAAATATGCCTATCAAGAACAAAACCGCTTCTTGAATCTGCCGCTTCACCAAGATAACTTCCTACGTTACATTGACCCAGAAATGAGACCGAAGATTCCACGACCACTTCCTCGACACTTAGAGACATTGTACCATCGTCTTCGACTGAACGTGGCATATACGAACAATTATCTGTACCGCATAAGACTTACTACTAACCCATACTGTGATAACTGTCGCAACTTAGAGACAATTGAGCACATATTACTAGAATGCCCCGCGTACCGCGACGAGAGACAATTTTTTGAGCACGAAATGGACATGATTCGCCACGAACCGTTAACATTACCGAGCATCTTAGGTCCAATGCCCGGCCCTTCAAAACAGCGACGGGTTTTGGATTTATTGTTCAAATACCTGACAGAAATCGGTCAAATAGGAAAACTTTAAAAAGTGCATCATTCCCATACAAAAGCCTAAATTATCCCGCCATGTCACGTGTAAAAATTAGTATCAGGTCCACTCGGACATTTCATATTTATTTTTATCCTTTTTTTTTCTCCCACTCTTTTCTGGAATCTTTTAATCCCATTCCCCATCCCTATACAGAGTAGCATGCCAGCGGTTATATACGCGCCGGCAAAATTCTCTATTCTTCTAATAAAGAGCCCTCTCTCTCTGTAGAAGGCAGCAAGAACACTAGTCTGAGGGCAACGTTCAGTGCTGAAAGGCACAAGGTAGATTACTCTCTACTAGTTGTGATTTCCGAGAATGGGACTTCGCAAAAATCCCTTACGTGGTTTCTGCAGGACAAATCACGGCTCCTCCCAATTTATGACCAATACTTGGTGAAAAACTTGGAAGCTGTTGTGGAGTTTTTTTAAGCAGCCCTAGAATACGACCTAGAAAGCCTAGTTGAAGTCCTTTATTATTCGCTGCGGCGCGCTCAGCTGCTAAGATGAGACGAGGAATACATTGACAGCTTATGGGCAGTAGCATTTCAAAATAAAACAGGTTTGACTGCTGCTAGTTTTCTTGAGATGCTCACCCTTTACCTATATTCAATGCCCATCGAATGGGACAATAAAGCGTACATTCAAAAACAAGGTGTTCGCGTCGGATCCTGCCTGGCACTGGTACTAAGTTACTTGTTTTTAGATCAACTAGACAAATGCAGAGTGAATCGTCTCGGAGGCTTTATTGTATTAAATATTATTAGATAGGTAGATAATTTTATAACCAGTAATAACAATGTGCATGGCAGCAATGACCAGGCAGCCAAGATTTTAAAAATCTTCTGGAACTCATTAACCCCACTCGTTTTAATCCACGAATCATCGGTTAATAACACCTTGCAATTTGTTTATCTTCGATTAACTTTTTACGACAAACATGCAAGCTGGGCTAATAATGCCCGCGCTAGAAAGATCACTCTATAGCGTGCAATTTTTCACATTCGAAGTTGGCGAAGGGCGGTTAACTTCCGCTGTACGTATGCCATTTGGAAGTCTTGACATGCTGCTGAGACCAGCCTGCGAAGACCAGCAGCACGTCTGGTATTCGCAGAATACCCAACGAAGGTGCACGTCTAAGTAGCAGGCGACGTGCTGAGGAAAGTGTTGTACCAGGAGAGTGTCCTTGGCGACACGTTGGGAGCAGAAACAGAGACGCTGGGGGCAATTTCGTATATACGTAAGGTCTCGCATGGGCTGAAGAATGTAGCCAGTCATGTCAGCATGAAGCAGGCATTTTCAGCTCCTGAAAAGCTAAGCCACCAGTGTAAGCTCACTGACCCTTTCAACGAAAAGCCGAGAGGCTGCCAGAGGAAGCACCAGAACCCTTTCGTGCTCTGCGCAGAAGCAGTGGCGCACCGTATACCACTGACATGGGGCGGAAAACACAACGGCCTGACAGGCTGCTCTGTAAACGATCTCCTGAAACAGCAAACACAAAACGTTGCACGGTACAGGGATGGGCACTCATCCACACATCGCAATGCCCGTGGTCGCTCACCACTAGATTGAAATAGCCACATACTCAACTACGGCAAAGATAATTGTACACCGTACAAAAATAGAGGCGAAAGCCACGATTAGCGAAAGGGTGAAATGCGTCAGTACACCGTCCACAGTACTGTCAATTAATACAATATAGTTTTTTTAATTCCTCATCGCGATTGGAATGTTCACGGGACAATTTCGTGATCTATATATATGATGAAAACTTTCAATAAATATCAGTTGCTAGAGCGCTCCCGTTTGTTTTTCTGCATGCCTCATTATGTTGATGCCTTAGCGCTACTCTTTTCATTAGAGAAAAGGTAGCCATAAAAAAAGATTTAATGGGCTTAACATACAAGCAGCGGATCGAACTAAAGAAGATTGTGTGGTTGTTCGTGACTGATTCCTTGGATGCTGAAAGTATTGACACGTGTACTTGTCTATCTTTATAAGGGTGACTGGGTTTCACTTACTAAGAAATGTTATCTCTCAGCGCAAGACGCTCCCGCATGTATCAGAAGTTTCTCGAATGTTATCGAGGGTTTTATTTACTGTCGTCACTGAATCTTGTGTAATCTGATTTCTTGTATGCGCGACGCAAATTGCATAGGAGTTTCTGTAAGACATGCGGGTACCAGAGAATTTTTCTGGAACTTTCAATGACTCGTGTATAAAAGCCGACGTGCTAGCCCCGTATATAAGATTTTGGATGATCGCCAACTGTGTTCACTGCTGTCATTGTTCTTTAAGTGTAGCCTGTTTTCTAGAGCACAGTTTCGCCCACTGAAGCCTTATTTTCATCACTCCCAGTTTTTCTGCTTTCTTCACCGTCACTACTACGTTGCAGTATTCTAGACACATGCACGAAGTGCCTCTGCGAGGAAAGCAATAGTGTTATTGTTGGCGGCTATGGAATAAAGTGAGTAAGCGATAACGTGATTCATATTTAAAAGAATTTGCAAAGATGTTGTAGCTTCTTCCATGACACCCTATCATCCCAAGTTCTGACCAAACGTTGCCAAATTGTTTTCAGCCACCGTACTTAACGCGTTTTGCTTCCTCGTCCGCATGAATAAACTCGCTCTTGCTCGCGCTGCGCGACGCAGCGTGTGCTGCACTCTACCATAAGCACAACAAAGCACTGATACGTAACCAGCTCGTCCTTGGCATTGCTAGAAAGTACCATCTTTGAGTTCAGCTCGGCCTTTGTCGTTTTTACTAAAAATCCGTGAATGAACTCTCTTCATCCAGAGTATGGAAGGGGATAGGAATCCTTAAGCAAAAGCAGTATTTCCAGAGCCCTATTTAAACTGGAAGTTAAACTTTGAGCGTGAGTGTGGTATCATGCTTACAAGGTGGCATCATTTGACGGAAACTAGTCAACCTTGAACAAAACCGATGCGAAAGACATGATCATGACTTTGGTCGTATGAAATAACAATGACGTTTTTAAGGGTTACTACGAAGTTAAGTTCCAACCATTACAACGTAACTGGAAAGCGGAACTAGTTCATCAACATTGTTTTAGGAATTATGTAACATAAATTCCCCTTCAAGATGGTTAAAACATGCAATGTACTCAGAAACTATACGCCTAATGACAACATCAATGCTTGTTTTCTTAATAAATCATATTGTGGGTTTTCACGTCCAGAAGGTAACCCTAGCTTTGTGGGATGACGAAGACTGAGGCTAGAAACTAGTTTGGATCGCCTTTGGTCATTAAACGTGCAAAAAATGCTCGGTTCATGATGATGCGTTCTTGGTGTATGCGGTCATTCTTCTTTCTTGAGGTTCTGTTTTAGCGGCATTCTTAACCTTCTGTTGCACGCCGCCGTGATTTTCGACCAGCCACAGCAAGCTATGTAAGGGGAACCGGACCAATCACAGACACAGGCTGTGAATCGTCCGCCCTCTTCATCCGGTTATCCATTTTCACTGCGTTGGCTCTGCCCCATCGAAATCGTCTCTACTTGAGCGTGCTCCTCGCCTCTTGTCAGCCAATTAGATAAGAAAAACCACTCAACGCAGGAAAAGCTATTCGCTTTCAAAGGAAAGTCGCCTCCTATAAACGAGGAGTGCGTTGGATTGGACTGTTAGACAACGCTGTGGGTCACTGCCCTATGCTTGTGACGGCGGTTACATAAATTAGACGTTAGGAGATTGGAATAGTTTTACGCTATAGGGACCCTAGACACCCTATTTCTCTATGACTTCAATGATATAGATCACAATGCCTCGTTCGGGCGTTTCATTTTTGTTTGCCGTACATTGCGTGCTGTACTCCGACGCATCGTGTCTCTATACTAGTTGGCCCGTACGCTTGACAGTGCAGCCTTAATTGGGCTGTGAACAATGCTTTGATGCTTCGGCCAGCAGGATCATTCTACAGAATGAAGTTAATGCTATTCGAGGCCGATGATTCGCTGATTTTGCTGATTCTGGGAGCGTTCTCAATGTTTGTCGAGATTATTTCCGCAACATTGCCTCAGGTACGATTTGAAATAGCGACATAACGTTATGTTACGTGATCCACAGCTGAACTTCAGGCGAAGAGTTGGTGTTCTGAAGAAAGTAAAGATAATTGTGATTAAGCTGCCACCACTTACGCAAACTTAGTCTACTTTCCTTGCAGCCTCAAATTTGTGAGTGACAAGTGGCTCGTTCGGATCTGTTCGCTTTCAATCGAACATGAAAGCAAGAGCGTCGTTAAACAGAAATATGTTTGTTTTCTCTGCTCACACATTGAAGCTGCGATGGCGATAAGCGGTAATCGAAGCTACTCCACTTTTGAAATCTTAAGGCTATGGTCGTTAATTAAAATGTCAGTGCACACGTATTATGTTGAGCTTCCGAAGGCGAAGGTCCTTTACTATAAGTAACTGTGTGCTCGCTGGCTTTATGCCCGTGAGTGGAATAGTGGCTTTATGACCTAGAAGAGAAGATGAAAATAGTGTGACAGCCCTCTTGTCCCGCGTGATATTAGAGAATACTAAAGTCGTAGTATCAGACAGTGCACCAGCCTTTGTGAGCCAGCATCAGCAAGTGGTCGAAAAAACGAGGAGCTGTATCGCAATGCGGCGCGCCCTATCATCCTGCAGTAAATGACACGGCTGAAAGAATCACACGCGACTTGAAACGGTTTATTTTCATATATCCAAGTTTCAAACGCGGATAGAAGTGCTGCTTGGAGGCCGCTGTAGCTCATCACAATACGTCGCACACTGCGATCTTCGACTGCAGCCCATGTTTCGCAACATTCGGGAAGGCACAGGTACCCCTTGCTGATCAACAGCTTTGTACTGCTGGCCGCCTACAATTGTGCCAGAAGCGGAAAACTGCGGAAACATACCAGCGATACTGCGAAGATATGAAGAGACATTTCGACCGCCGCTGCTACACGCGGATACCGCGTATACGCTGAACAATTTAGTACTCTCTAGAAAAGGTCTTCCGCGTACGCAGCAGGTGTAGGTGGGACCGTATCGCGTCGTGTAAACTGCAGTGCCAAAACGTGTCCTCAAGAGAGTGGGCTACGTCAAAAATGATGGCATGCTCGAGTTTGCAACCATTGGGAGCGCCTTTGTATATCATCTCATTAGAGATGAGTTTTCAAAGAGGGGGAGTGCACATTGCCGTTATGAAGTCGTTAGAGAGGGTCTTAACGAAGATGGCGAAGGGTCAGGAGGCTAGGAATAAAGAAGACGGCTGACAACATAGCCTAGCCCTACTGTGCATTATTACAATACTGTCATTCAGTAGACAGGAGTTAGTCGACTGAATTAAAGCAGAAGTTAAAGCAGGAATCTTATCAACCTTTACAATAAAATTCTGTACTTCCTTTTGCGACTGCAGAACCATAAAAGTTTCCGCCATCTCGGCATTTGTAATTGACAACGATACTAGATTCAAAGATCATTGAGTTAATGCAATTCATAAGGCGTGAGGGTACGTCACACGCACGCACGCGCACGCACACTCACGCACACACACACACACGCACACACACACACGCACGCACACGCACACGTACACGAACACACACACACACGCACGCGCACGCACGCACACACACACGCACGCACGCATGCACACACCCACAAATGCGCACACGCACACACACGCACACGTTCATCACAACTTTCACTATAAAATGCTAGGAGAAAGTAACTATGAGCATATTTTTAGTTCAGCGCAATCTATGTGATATGAGACAGAATACATGATTTGCTCACGCAATACGCCCTTGGTAGACAAAAGGAAAACTTCACAGGGCTGCTCTCTATGATAGAAGAAAAGAAAATGACCCTTCGTTACATGTCTCACAAAGGCCAGTATATTTCCCTTCATATTCCGTGCGCCCGACGCGTTATTAGAAATAAATCAGCCATTTGTCAGAACTAGATCCCCTGCGTAACTGCTACAAAGGTTGAGATGCGAGCCGAATATCAGGCATTACAACGCAGTATGGCTCATTCGTGGTCGTGATCTTTTATATTTTCTCAGAGAATTGACTGACTAGATTGAAATGTTTCGTATATTTCTTGTTTATATGTAGTTAACCGATTGAGATCCGTCAAAGAAGCTTCATTCTGGGATGCCATGTCGAAAGGCCCAGAAAGCAAGGGTGCGGTTCGTGTATGCCACAGTTACTACCCACAACGCCAAGCATGCCATACTGGCGAAAACAGTAATGCCCCCTGCATGGAGCGCATAAATTGCACCGTTCACTCATGGGTAAATGAGCCCTGGTTTCACTCGGAGTGGCATGTGTGATTAAAATCTCTATTGCTTTATATAAATGTTACAAAAAGTTTGTACCTGTCTTGATAGCATAAGAACTCTCGCATGCCCGTATGCTTTACGATATACGAAGGTGGGCTAAACTGCATGAAGACGTAAACGCCTGCCAATCTTTTGATTGCACTCTCGGAATTTTACAGGGTGATTTATAATTTTAAATTCTAGCAATATAGCCAGTGTATCTGACGTAGTGCACAAGCTTCGAATGGGCTACATAACCCCAAAAGACGAGGTTTTCGAATGAGTAACTTAGGGGTGCGCCCCCCATTTCCGACAGTACTAAGTGTTTAGTGAATGTAATCGCATCAAAGCCTTAAACAGGGGAGGAAATGAAATAGTCCGAGCGACACTCTAATCTTTCAATGATCCATTTTTTTTAATTCGCATTGGTTATATATTTTTTAAGTTCCCCTCAAAAAAGAAGTCTCTGCTTCTCTCGAATGTTTTCCACAATTTTGTGAACAAAGTCTGCACGCATTATTACGCGGAAGTGTCACTGACTTCGTATATAATTTCTTTGCGAAGTGCTACTGCAATGGGATTTCTGCCTTGTCATTGTTTGCAATAGATAGACGTCAACACCCGCAAAATTCTAGAAAAAGAAAAGTTGTGAGTATCAGAGCGTCATAACAATTAGTCTTTTTTTTAGTGAAATACCAAATAAAGAGACACGTATTCACCCTGTCATGTTGACGGCTACTCTTTTTAATATGTAAGCAAAAATAATACATATATCAAAGAATAACGTCATATGTTCAGAAAAATCTTGATAGTGCAGTCCCATGCACGTGGGAACATCACGAGGAGAAAGTAGAGGACAAGTTGCATACAAGTTGCATAGCACTCAGCCCCTACATTTACGAGTATACAGGTTTCGAAACACTTATACCAGGCAGTGACGCAGAATTAAATAAGCAGGTGCCCGGATAACAAAGATACACGTATAGAATAGTGCACACCCAGAGATAAGACCATTAAAAGGGAGCTTCTTCTCGGAAGATGCGAAATTATAATAAGAAAAGCGTATTTTAATATAACGCTCGGCGAACAAGTTCAGGTTTCGGTATTTAGGAATTCGATGTGTGCCGATGTGTAAAACACTGCCTCATTTTGTTCCTGTGATCATTTCGGAAGCCGCCGCTATCACAGCCGATATAAACGTGCGCGGCGTCCTTGTCTCGTATCATCTTTTCCTCACTTTGTTTATCATACTTCCTTTCAGCCTCTTTATTTTCGTCACAACCATCAATATTGCTGCGCATCATCGGGAAAGTTTTCGCTGTGTTATGACGCTAGGATAATGTCGATGACGCTAGGTGCGGCTTTACGAGAGTAACATTTGAATCAATATGAAATATGAGTACCAAATTACCTTTTACACATGCAAACATAAATCATTTTGCCGGCTAAAAAAACGTTTCCCAGTATTTTTACAACTTAGCGAATGGATGTCAGTACTCCTTTAGAGGCAGTGCAAGCAATTGAACACAGCCAAGAAACAATGGGGAGAAACGAAACCTACCTTAAACAGCCCGCAACAACGCTCACGTACGAGTCGCTCAAGAAGGTCCTGCACCCGGCGGGAGCTGCGACAGACACTCTGAATGTCAGGCCTTCTGTCAAGCGGGAAAAGCGCCTACCGCGTTTTGACCCTGCATATTACGCGCACGTACATTTCCGCTTGTGGTTTACTCCCGCCAAACTCGGAGATTTATGCGAAGCCACTGGTATCGGCTTTCGCCTTCGGCGTCTGGTCACGTCATCACCCTCTCGCCCACAGGGAAAGAGGAGTTGAGCGTTCATTGAGCCAATGTATCACTGCGCCTTCACTGGTATCTGTGGCCTCGCTGATCGGCGGCACGCATTTGGCGGTGTGACGCGGCGGTCTGCCTCTTCACGCTATCATTTGGTCCCTATTGGGGTCAGTGCGAGCCCTTGCACGTGCCTTGATCCGCTCCTTGAAATGTGGAACTATTTTACAGCGCGCAGCTAAGTGAACATCCCCGCCTCTCTCCGTGTGTCTCGAATGCGCAGTCAAACATGGGTGAGGGCTGGGGGGAAGAGGAGAGCGTGAGGAGCAGTGCCGTAATCGCGCGGTGTCCTTGACTCTGCCGCACGTGCAGCAAAGTGGCACGGAGATCCAAGTGGGAAAGCGCCTGGCCGAGAAAGGAGAGAACGCGGGTCAACTTCTTTCATGGTTTTATTACCTTGCGACTGCTTCATGTGATAGAAAGAAGGCATAAATGACCGGGTCATTCCTGGGAGAGAAGCGAAAGGCTGTTGGCACTTAAAAAACTGCATATTTACTCCGGAGAGAGCAGCCGGCTTGGCATTCATTAAAACCAAAGCGGTTATGAAAAACATGACGAATGTCTTTCGCACAGTCGAGAGTGCGACGAAGATTATAAAAGAACGGAACACGTGAGTTAGAGCAAGTGCAGTTTGGAAACGTATGCATGAAGCGCTCTGCGACGAACGGCATGTCACCGTTTAGTACGCTGTAAAAGCAGGGCAGGGAAGCAGCACTCGACTGGAAATGTTAGTGCTTCAGTTGATAAAAAATGACATCTACCCGTGTTTGGACAATTGTATGCGCATTTGTTAAGCAGGTAAAATAGAATAAGATATAGCCGGAACCATAAAAAGGAAACCGGATGTTTCTTTGAAAGGACATTTCAAATTAAACCAGGGCTATTCTGTAAGAATCCACTTAGCGGACTTTCCATTTCGACCGCTGCTGATTGCTTAGGGCCGCTCGTCTCCTTCTCTTTCTTGCAGCTGCATCCAATCAGCAGCGGCCGAAATGGACATTCCACGAGGTGGACTCTTACAGAATACCCCCCCCCCTTTTCCCCTAACTGCAAATTCTATCTGGAGGACTCTCGTGCAGGACTCTGGGTAATTATTGGCAGCGATATATGCAAGTACTCATGATTATTTGTTTTGTTGCGATTTCCCCAGACACATGGTAATTCCATAATGTTCAAATTTCTTTTTCCGCATTTGCTTTCTTCTTGCGTGCTGAAATTTGCAGCTGAGTAGAATGGCGGCTTATCTTTCAGTTCTGCGAAAACTTCGTAAAGATTTGGTGGAGCCAATAGATGAAATCAACATTAGTGATAGAAGCCACCCTTTGGGCATTTACTTGGAAAAGCGATTACAAGATGCGGGTGCACGAAAGATTCAGAACTAAAGTGCGGTTTTGTAACAGGCACATCTATTTTTCCTTTAACGCGTTAAATACCGTTCTATCAAATACGGATTCATCACTATCAATGTCATTCAGCTCGCGCATTACCATTGGTCAATCGCGACTGGCCAAAGAAACCCAGCATCGACACGCTGTGAGGAGAATACAATATTTTCATATCGAAGCAGGGAACATGAAATCACAACATCGAAGAGAGCGTCGACACAACAGCTTAATGCGCTCGTCGATGATGCCAAGACACTGTATTGGCGATAAAAATTGCCATGCTTTTGCACGCACTATTACCTACATTTAATGGTGCCTTGCTTCTTTTATTTCCACAAGCAAATATACTCTCTCAGAATCGTATCTTCTATTTTTCACACATCATAAAAATAAATGCAAGCTGAGCTATGTCACGTACCAAAATAATGCTATCAAGAATGTATAATTTAGTGAGCAGAAGCCCCAGTGTGAGAGAAAATTATGTAAAAAAGGGAGGTGCTTTCAGCTGCTTCGGTTTCCAAGAATTCTCGATTATCAGAGCAAACATTATTTTAATGCCCATTAAGATGCTAGGCAATGCATTATCGCTCTCTTCATCTTCATCACCTTCACCTTCTCCTTTCAATGTCACTGGGCTTACTTTTTCGCCAAAAAGCATGCTCTGAGTGCGGCCTTTATAAGGGTTTGCACAGGAAACGTGTAGTTTTGGTTTAGCGCCTGCGCTTTGGAATTTCCCCCCTCGTCGAACTTCGAAGTTATGAAAATGTAGACAGTTCACTGCTACACGTGACGACAACAGCGTGTAACCACTGCGCGAAAGAAACAAAAATTTCTATCCAGCTGCGAGACTATAAGATCGAAATGGTGAATGCAGATATTAGTGGGCAATTAGACTGAGCACTTGTCATTTACTTGAGAGGTGAAGAGACAACTCTAAGAAGGCCTTAATTTTTTGTTCGATTCATGGACCCAGGCGACATTTTCTTCAATTGCGAATCATTGTTTCCGAGTAATTGAACATTGTTTTTTATCTACTAGTGCAAACTTACAATTCTATTTATTGTTTTCTAAAAAGTTGCACCAAAAACACGCACCCGGAAATAACCGTTTTGCATCGCTCGTGCACGTCGACTATATCAACAGCTATATTTGGTTACGGAAGATCAATGTTTTTCCAAAGGCTCATGACCGCACTGTTCTTGGTTTTCGCCGCAATCCTCTCCTTCATGCGCCTAATTTGGTCCGGCGTGAAGTGGTTCTTCCAGTCACCAATGAATCCCTTTCTCACGAAGTCTCCAGTCATCGGCTTCTTCAAGTCCGCAGCCGCCTCCGCGGAAACCGCTTGAAGCTTTTCTGTATCTCCAATGAAATCGAGTGCTCGCGCAGTCCATTTCTTGAACTCTTCGTTGAAATCCTTCATCGTCTTCAAGCTGCTAGTGCTGAAAATTCTCTCCAAGACTTCCGGTTGCGCTCGAAGCTTCCTCCCGTAACTTTCTCCGAGAAACTCGGCAATCTTGAGAATTCCTGCACGACGATCCGTCTGGAGCTCCTCGTAGGTTATGAAGAGGACGTTGGCATCGTTCCTGTGTTCGTACCAGGAGGTGAGATGGTCGAAGTAGTCGCCGAAGTCGACTTTGCCTTCGACGAACATGTCGAAAAACTTGTCAAATGGCTGTTGAGCGAATCGATACGCGGGGATTGACTTGGTGTGGTGGTAGAATGAGACGCAGCAGTCGTAAGGGTTTCGTGTCACGTAAATGTACTTGGCTTCCGGCAGCTGGGGCTGGAGGGAGTAGGGAAGGTGAGTTTTTATGGCTCCGGGACGCGGCATACTCTCCACAGCTCCGGATCCCAGCATGTCTAGGAAGGGGGCTCTTCTCAAGAAGTCATCCATGTCCTGCAAGTTGGAAAAGGTTTACAGAAAGGTGACGCTGTAGCCCGCCAAAGGACGGACACATTGTAAGAAGCAGTAACAGCTACTAACATTGATCGAAGCCGTCGTGCTCGATCGATTTTACTCGAACTAGCCCGAATGTATTGGTTATTGTTAGATTGAATTTGAAATCACACTAACCAAAACATGCCAGGCACTATTGTTGCAGCGTCATCTAGAATAAATTTTGCGGAAATATCTTATATATTCTCTAATAAAAGCCAAACAAACGATACTTTCAAGTATAGAGAGCAAGCGCTCTGGACCGTCGAAATGTACTGTGCAACAAGAGTGCCGTGGTATGTATAGCGCGATGAATACTTTGGCCATAGTCTTTAGGTGGCATGAAAATATTCAGTATATAGGAAAATAATTTTATACTGCCTTCAAAGGCAGAAAGTTACATGCAATAATACATGAAAGCAATAATACAATACATACATAAACATACATACAATAAATGCCAGCAATACATGCCAGCAATAATCTAACTGCGAATTGCTCATGATTTTAACCACAGCCGCACTTGTCAGAGTCGGTCACGCTGGCGGCGGACGCCCGTAGTCAGCCATGCGGGAAAAAAATACACCGACCATTAGTATACTCCTTAATGCGAAATTTGAGTGCAGCTCTCTGCGCGTTTTCATGTCCCGTTATATTGGCTAGCGCGGTCACTGTGTACCGTGCGGCACATTGCAAACGTATGCAAATGTGACGTTACCTACTGCCTCGCTAAGCGGGAGATCGCGAGAAGAAGCGCGTGGGTGACGCGTGGGCGCGATTCACGGAAAACACCGCAAACAGACCTACGCTCATGCAGCGCTTTTTTTTTTTCATATATGGCATCGGCCGACGCGATCGCCGCATCTCATGGCCAACAGACGACTGCGCACTACTCTGGCGCCATCTCGTAGCGGTCGTCACCACAGAGTCTGTCTTGCGTGGCACTACGCTTTTCTTACGCTTTCGCCAAACCCTGCTCTTACCCTTTTTCACCGCACTCTGTTCGCTATCGCCGTCTTTCATTTCCCGCTGCTCTCCGCGTTCGCTCTTTCACCGTTCGCTGTACTCACTCGCTCGGTTACGGCGAGGGACGGCGCCGACGCGAAACGCAGGAATAGGCGCTTAAGGCTTCTTTCACACAGCCGTCCAATACTTCGTTACGTCACCATCCCGTCAAAAAAAAAAACGTACAGGAGGCGCGACGAAGCAGTGTAGCAATAGGCGACGGCGGTAGTGACGTTGACAGCAGAACGGTTTTGCAGCGTTGACTGACCGGTCCCACGTTCGCCTACACTTAGAGGACATTTGCGCAGCCTATCCGCTAGCCGCTGCTGTTGCCAGCTTCAGCTGTGTAAAATGGCTGTATATAGCAATGGCTTCTTAATTTCTTTTGGGCCATTTGTAGGGACGCGGCTCCATCACTGTACTGGTGAAAGAAGTGCGGAGCCCCACTCTACGTCGCCGGAGACCTGTTCCTGCGTCGAAAACTCGCAAGCCCTCTCCATTGAAGAAAACTGGCGCCGTGATGGTGACGCGACGGAACTCTTCGCGTCTGCGTGAATGAGGCCTAAGAGCTGTGTTCTAAAAAATTCGTTCCGTAGAGTGCGGCGCATGTTCGTGCGTTTGGAATCGTAAATGACTGTTGTAATAGGTGGTGTCGAGATCCACGCCCCAGTGACGGATGTAATCTCGAAGGCTATATATGCTATTACTGAATGCACGTGCTGGAAGCAGGCGCCAAGTCTTAACTCGTCGTGGACACTATGTTTTAGATCGCCTATCAAGCAGCACTTCGTACATACGCTTGCTAAGATAAAGGGCGTAGGCATGCTATAGAGGCTGCATAGTTTGCATCATCTCTGTGAACCAGCTCTGGCGAGCAAAGAGCCGAAAGTGTCAGAATTATTCATCCAATTATTCTGCTTCCTTTATTTCGTAGAGCGCTGGAAGTGGGCTAGGAGGTCATTCTTTATTTGGCACCATTAGACGTAACAAAATTAGGTGCTTTGGCGCTTCGTGAGCTTGTGTATGTCAAAGTATGTATCAACCGTTTTAAGGCGCAAGCAGCCACCAACTCAAGCGCGTCAGTTCCAGACATCCTCCTATAGGTGCTACCTTAAGCAAGGCGTTCTTAGATCGATATAGATAACGTATTTTAAGAAGCTCGCCGACATCATAGAGTTTCGTACGATCACTAGAGGACGCTCTGGCGCTAGTGTCTACGGGAACTGCAGGTAGGGCAGTTCAGCCCACTGACCTCCACAATGGCTCAGCTAACATGAGCACAATGTGTAATACACGGATTTGCCGAACTTTTGTCCTTCTGGCTTTAGATGATTTCGTGATATTACAATGTGGCAATTTCGCGAAAGTACTGCTTATATATAATTAAATAAACAATAATAAAATCGTCCGATGGCATTATTCGAAAACAGGACCTGAAGCACAGAAACCTGAAATTGAAACCATTATGCCACGAAAGCACGGACAACTGGCACCACTGCAATTATCCGCGACTATGCTTGCTTAGTCCCTAGTCCTTGATCAGCCTTGACCCACATTACCTCCTGATTTAAAAAAAGTATACAGTGCTTTAGATTGTAGGCTAATTTAGGCCCAGATAAAAGGTAATAAACAATGACACAAGAATGCTTAGAACCCCAAGCACGAAGGTCAAATAAATTATTCTAATACCCATCATTCCCATGGTGGCTCAACAATCGCAGTGCCAGTATTCCCTCTAGTAATTGTAAGAAATCTGTTGCCGACATAACGCCCGCATCTCGTTGCCAAGGTGATATAAAGAGTATAGATCTGCAACGCCTTTCCCTTGAAGCGGGATAGCGGGCTAGAAATGGCTACTCATTCTGCTTGAAGGGGGCAGACTCAATGCCTCAAGCCAAGGCTCAAGCTGGTGACGTAGTTCCGTGTAACGGAAGCTACGCTATAGCTTGAGAAAAATTGCTTTGGCGGCAAGAGGTAAAGCCATTACTGCGCGAGAACGATTCAGCGCCTGTCGTCTAGTGGGATCGCGCTGACATCGTCAGACCCGGCTGCGATTACCTAAAATTGTGTGGAAGTGCCTCACCTCCCACGCACCTTCTGCCGAAATACCTTAGTGCGATCACATGCCTTCGAAGTGGGTCACCTTCTCATTTGCTGCTGAAAAATGGTGGAATTGGCTCATTGCCTAGCTTACAACTCACGAAAAGGGTCGAGCTTCCCTGCTGCTGCCGATGAAAGCACTAAATTTCGACGCCGTCCATGTGTTACGGAGGGTGGACCGGCGCCGGTGGACGAAATTTCCCGGTCGACCATTACGCGTCTGAATTCCGTTCAACGATGCCGCACACAGGGACAAAACAGAATGCAACACAATTCGTTGCATTGCGGCAATAAGTTCCTGCTTGATCGCGGATTTCGGTTCGCCGTGTAAACCCAGCTTTAAGGAAGCTTGAAGCCAGACGCCCTTATCAGGCGAGCCAGCCCTTGTGTCTCTTCTTGAAAAACACTATAGCTAAGGCTGACAGAGACAAGAACACCACGCAAACGTCCTGCGTGTCCATGTGACAAGAGGAAAACAGGCAGTAGCCACGCATCTTGCTATTATCCCTGTCTGCAGCGCTGCCATGGCTTTAAAGTATGTTTCCCAACATGCTCAAAACACTCCTGTGCTTCTTTTTACCCGTTTGAACCTCAGTGGCAAAATAATAAATTGAAGTGTCTCTTCTAGAACAAACCTTTAGTGGAAGGCCGTCGCTGAAGATGGCGTACACGATGTGCTGAATCCACGTGGTGCCACATTTTGGAAAAGAGACTATGAACACGTCGCCCGGCTTGGGTTTGTAGGCGAGAGCTTCTTCGACAAGAGACTCATGGAATATACAGCTAATGTGGAGGCCGTCCTGAATACGGTAGACGTCGGTAGCAGTCATGATGAAAGGGCACCTGCGACGAGAACCCAAGAAATGTTGCTGAGAACATTGGATAGGCAGCCCGGCTCACTCCCAGTTAAATACCCTGTTGTTCGTTTATCACTTAGGTTATCTCACTTTAAGTAGGCCGGCATGTCCTTTGCCTTCACTGAAAATGTTTCGAGCTCCGTAAGCCACAGAAAATTTTGCACGGATCGTTGTTTTTTTTTTCATTAATAAATGAGGTCAAATCATGAATAGTATTTTCGGAATAAGCTGGAACGAACCTTGTCACACTTACCTTTATGATTAGTGGAGTAACAATCAACCTGTTCGTTGGTAAGGATGCTAGAAAACACGTCCCATTTGACAAGGCCTTTTCGTATCCGAAGGGAATCAGGCGGCTTATGTGGTACGTGGTGGTGAGGGACGCGACAGCTAAAGGCTCGACGGTGCTTTCAAACTGTTGTAATTACTAGTGCATAATGGAGTGCGACACGACGAAATAATGGCGAGGAGTGGAATTACGCTCACGTCTGGTTTGCCGATTTTTGTATACGGGAGATGTAGGACAACAGTAAGGGATGGCGATTGCTGTAGGAAGAACCACTGCGTATGCATTCAAATCGCGCCGCGTGGCTATGACTGAGGTAAAATACGCAACCTTAAGTTTTAAGCTTCGCTTCAACAAACTACGTAAATAACGAGTGCTAAACCTTCGATATCTCTGATGATTACGTGCGTGAAATTTCTAATGCCTTCGCGCCACCGGTCGAATCTTGGGATGCTTCCGCACTACCCGCCGCTGAATAGCACTCTGCAAGGGCCAGTGGATCAAAGTTCCCGGTCAGTGTCACTTTTATTCACAAATGTCTGAAGCATACTTCCAAAATGCCAGAATCTTTGCTGTGCTATCGACACTTCTGCTGCCGACATAATTTGTCTTACTGAAACATGGTTATCTGCGAGGATTGATAGTAGCGACTTGTTCGATTTTTACAAAAACACTAACATTTACCGATGAAACAGGGTGCTAGGTGTGGCGGAGGCGGGCTTAAGTTATTGCAGCTTTTGATGCTGATTAGTACGTACCATCTTACTAATAAGTTCGTACTTTTTTTATTGAAGTAGAAGCGTTCTCTAAGAAATTGATATTGGTTTTTTTATCCTCCATCGTTCTGTTAACCCACCTTTGCTGACGACCTTCATGATGTCATCCATATGATTACAGTGCGATATCGGAATAACGTATTTCATTTACTTGATGTCTGATTTCCCTGATATATTGCGGTTTAATTTGCATTCCTATAGTCATCCTTTTTCTAGCGAAGGCGACCGATTTTTGAATTTGTGCGATGATTTCAGCTTGTCTCAGCTTATAATGCAGGCCACTGGAATTACGTCTACTGCTTTTAACATCCTCGATTTAGTAATCACTACTGTGCCTGCTCTTTTTCATCCCGTATCGTACCTACCGGGATTAAGCATTCACTTAGTGCTGCATTTTCTTTGACTTGCACCATGCCTCACAAGATTAACCACAAAAAATATGTGTGTGGCTATATCCGTGGCCATGGTTGCTCAGTAGCTATGATGTTGGGCTGCTGAGCACGAGGTCGCGGGATCAAATCCCGGCCACGGCGGCCGCATTTCGATGGGGACGAAAACACCCACGTACTTAGGTTTAGCTGCACGTTAAAGAACCCCAGGTAGTCGAAATTTCCGGAGTCTTCCACCACGGCGTGCCTCATAATCAGAAAGTGGCTTTGGCTAGTAAAACCTCACACATATAACAATTATTTCATTAAAAACGCTGATTATGATGCTGTTAACCATGAGCTCTCTTCGATCGCTCCGTGAATACTATTTGGAATTTATTGAAAGAGAAAGTGTCATCGATAAATACGTTCGACGCGCAGTATTTGCGTCAAGCTGGCAATCGCCATGGTTTAATCAATCGTTAAAAGGCTCCGTAATAACAAAACAAAACGTAGTTTTGGCTCTGCAAGCTAACCGGTACTCGAGAACGTTAGACTACTTATATGGCTGGGGCTACCGAATACAAAGGATGCTCTCAAGCACGCCAATGATTTATTTTTCAATACTATATTAACATCTCTCCTAATTACTAACCTTAGGCAATCTTGTAGCGTAGTGAGCAAAAGAGGCAAATCAGCTATCACCCTTAAAGACACAAACGACCAACCAATGCAACTTGATCAATGCGCTATTGTTCTGAACTCTGTATTTGTTGCTGCTTTTGCCAAAAATGTTTGTCCTGTAACTCCTACCGTTCCCGGTGCTTACTTTTTACCGATGGATTGTGTTATCTTTAATACTGCTGGATTAGAATGAACTATAGGTAAATTAAATGGTTCTTCATCATGTGGCGTTGATAATATAAATTCGAAGTTTTTAACCGTGACTAATGTGTTCCGTTCTATATTATTTTCTAATATATTCCAGCATTCTCTTCAGACATCCTGCATTGCGGAGGGCTAGAAGGTCGGGAAGGTGATTGAATCCCTTGCACAAGTCCAGGGATGGCCATTCGCCATATAATTATCGGCCCATTGCACATAGATGCATTCCATGTAAAATTATCCAACAGGTCATTCACTCTCACCTTACATCATTCCTACAGTCAAGCGCATTTTTTACAGATCATCAGCGTGGATTTCGCAAGTCATTTTCTTGTGAAACCCCACTTTTCTCGTTTACACATGATCTACACAACAGAGTTGACAGCGGTTCCATTTATGACTGTATATCCGTAGTATTTTTGAAAGTATTTGACAAGGTTTCTCATCAACACTTTTTCTAAAAGCTAAGTAAATTTAACCTTGATCCTAACGTTCTTCAACGGCTGCACTCTTATGTGACTGATAATTCACAAATTTTTACATTTAATAAGACTTCCTCTGTCACTTCTACAGTTGAATCAGGAGTAACATAATGCTGTGTGCTGGTGCCTATGCTTCCTCTTATGCATATTAACAGTTTACCTGATCGGTTATGCTCATCAGTTATTCCTTTTGCACAGGGCTGCGTCATATACCGCAAAATTAACAGTGACTCCGATATAGGTTTTCTTCAGTATGATATCAACTATGCTCTTGACTGGGTTAACACGTGGAACATGGAACTACACTTTAACAATATGAACAAACGTAAGTACATGCCTATTCCTTGCTGTAATACTACACTGCCTTCATATCATCTGAATACTAGTAACCTCGAGTCTGTGCCTTGTTACAAATATCGAGGCGTATTTATTTCTTCCAAATTTTCTTGGAAGATGCATGTACACCGTATAACGAAGAACGCTAATTGCATGCAGCGCTACATACGCCGCCATTGTCGCCTTCATTCTAGCTCTATAAAGGAACTTTTTATAAATTATTAGTTCGTACTAAACTTGAATATGCACCATCTCTCTGGGACCCCAGTGAAGAGAATTTCATCTATCAACTTGAAAGTGTCCCTAACTGGGCGGCTCGCTTCATTCTTGAGATTTATCACCGTAACTCCAGCGTCATTACTATGAAATCAAGCTTATCATTACCCTTGCTATCACGACGTAGGAAAATATTCCACCTATGCATGCATGCTCAATATTATGTATTATGACAACCTCCTTCTTAAAGATAAATTGATAACCCTGTTTTGCTACATTTCAACTCGCATCGACCATCGTCATAACGTTGGTATTTTTCGTTCCACATCAACGATTTTTTTCAATTCATTCATCCTCAGTTCGTCAGCAAGTTGGAATCACCTTCCCATATCTATCGTCGAAATATCTGACAGTCCTAAGTTCAGAGCTGCTTTAACTAAGCTGCTCTTGTCATAAACACAAGAAATCCTAGCACTCTCATCATTTTTAATTTTGCATAGCCCATTTATTTATACCACCAATCTTTGTTTTGTAGGCATACATTACTGTTTTGAATGTCATTTCTTTTGTTTTCTTTCCTTGTTGATAAGATCTCTTTATGCTTTGTATGATCAGCGGTTTTTTTTTTTCTCGATACATTGGAAGCGTCCGACTCTGGACCGTGAGGCAGAACGACACAACGTCCACGCACGATTTCGAAGCAAGCTTTCGGATCCGCAGTCAGTAGTGGAGGGACATGTAAGAGCACATTTTCTGCTATTCACTAATATGAAGCGTTGGTGGTAGATAAAAAGCCGTTCGAGAATTCCCGTATGCGCTGGTGAAAGCACGGAAGCTGAAGAACTGTTTCGATGGACAATGACAAGGCACAGCACGTCACTAACGAAGGTCTTACATCTCTCGAAATGCACTAGCTAAAGAAGATCTTCATTAACCGGTGGAGTTTGAAACTTGCACCAACAGGACCACATTGCTCACGTTGTTTCACATCGTTGAGAATACAAATGTGTAGTCAGCGAGAACTCAATGGTTGCGTAATCAGCAGAAGAAAAACGAATGCAAGGTTGCGAATCAACGTGTTGTCAGAAATGCCTTTAACCAGAGGACCCTGTTTGTGGCCGGAAACGAAGATTGATGAATTTTCCGAGACAAATGCGTTTCCCAGAAAGACGCTTGTTCCACCACTGAACGCATGATTTACCTCTAGAGGCACATAACAAAAGCACGGAAAATCACCAAAGCAGAACAGAAAGCTTAACGTTTGCTTACAATGGAAATTAGCGTTTCAGGGTAATAATCTTGGCGGCGGAGCACTCCGCGTCATAATTAGAATCAAGCTTATTGAGTGAGAATTATCATAACAACATATTAGTCGACTAGCGTCCCTGAACGTGCGGACCTACAGTGACGCTACTCTGAGGACAAAAACCATTGTTAGTCAAGGAAGGAGAATCAAATAGTAAACCGACAACAAGATAAAAATATTCTATCTGACATTCTGTGTTTGTCTCCGGGCCTTGTTTGTGCTTCCAACTGGAGATCAAACCTAACCACATCGCCAAAGCCACCAACTCCAGCAAGCACGTCATCCTCTAGTTTCAACTATGCGAATGGATACTTCGCAAAAACGTAAATGCGCATGTGCGAGCAAGTCTTTTTCCAACCAAATAATCTCGACCACGTGCTAGCAAGACGAACTATTTTTTTACATTCAACACTCGTCCCTGCCTTCCCTTTATTTCGTTTCTCGCTTTCTCTCTGTACACCGCAGAACTGACAATATGTTGGGACAATCCTACAGAAAATTTTTGAAAAGCCTTGGTGGTGCTCGTTCACCGTCATTGGAATGTGCAGGGGCGAAATCACTTAGAGCGAGAAAAGCAGTCAGTGAATAAGAGTTTTTGTTCGGGAAAATCTTTGCAGTACAGCCAAGTTACAGACTTCTACAAACTGTGCATTGTTTCTAATTTCTTCGGTGCCCGTACTTGTCACCCGCATTGCCTTCGCCGTTTGCCAAGGACGAAAACGTTTCTTATGCGGATAAAGCCACCGTTGTGTGCTATACTAGCGGACTATTTTCTGCGGCTACTAAGGGAAAGCTACGGAGGAAAATGACGCACAAATGAGATCGGTTCTGAAAGTAGTCCCACGTTTAAACCCGCGCTAGTTTAGGCTCTAGGAAAGAGAAAACATTGACACTTCATTAGGAACAGTTAAATAAAACAGAATGAACCACTTAGTGTAGAGGTTTACTTATTTGGCGGGTTTTCTCATCTATGTCTGGCGAAACGCAAAACCGTCCCACATAGAAGCTGCGTCGATTCAGCGTCTGTTCCGAGAAACCAAAAGCACTGTGAATCGCTGGTGGACTACTTGGCGTGGTAACACTTGTGCAGAAGCTCCACGTCCGCTAGTAAAGTGCGGTTCTTTTCTTGTATCTCCTCCTATTTCGCTCTAAGCAAGTTTGGCTCTATGCAAGCAAGTTGATAATGACAATTTTTAGACCTCATCGAAATACCTCGTTTAAATTCGGGTACGCACGCATTCGGGTACGCACGTACGCACAAGAAATGCATCGATGCCTGTGGGGATTTTCCACACATTTGTCGGACCAGCACAACTAATGCAACTCACCTGACTCAAACACGTTCAAACAAGAGAGAAGTGCGCAGGAAGCAGAGTAAACGTCGAAGTGATCAACATTTTCTGAGCATGGGATGTCACAGGTTTATGCACAGGATGTCCGGCGTTTAAAAATGTAACTTTCTAACCGCTTATTGGGTTGCCTTAGCCAACTGTTAGGCAGCATACTTTACCTTTTCCACATGCAGATGATATTCCGAAAAAGATGACTTGCTGCTCGCATACTCTCATATACCCACTAATGATAAGAGGGCCCCTGGTGGTTTCCTCACTCTTGGAGCTCCTGATGCCGTATACAATATGCAAGCCAGTTTTTTGTACATTCATAACCAACAACAAACTTCAAACAAGTGTTGTATAATTGTTCCATTAAGCACCACAAACAGGCCGCCATTGGAATCTGAACCTGGCAACGTTTAACGTTAGAACGTTATCTAGTGAGGCGAGTCTAGCAGTGTTATTGGAGGAATTAGAGGGTAGTAAATGGGATATAATAGGGCTCAGTGAGCTTAGGAGGAGAAAAGAAGCATATACAGTGCTAAAAAGCGGGCACGTACTGTGCTACTGGGGCTTAGCTGAGAGACGAGAACTAGGAGTCGGATTCTTGATTAATAAGGAAATAGCTGGTAACATACAGGAATTCTATAGCATTAACGAGAGGGTAGCAGGTCTTGTTGTGAAACTTAATAAGAGGTACAAATTGAAGGTGGTACAAGTCTATGCCTCTACATGCAGTCATGATGACCAGGAAGTCGAAAGCTTTTATGAAGACGTGGAATTGGCGATGGGTAAAGTCAAAACAAAATACACTATACTGATGGGCGACTTCAATGCCAGGGTAGGCAAGAAGCAGGCTGGAGACAAGTCAGTGGGGGAATATGGCATAGGCTCTAGGAATAGCAGAGGAGAGTTATTAGTAGAGTTTGCAGAACAGAATAATATGCGGATAATGAACACCTTTTTCCGCAAGCGGGTTAGTCGAAAGTGGACGTGGAGGAACCCGAATGGTGAGACTAGAAATGAAATCGACTTCATATTCTGCGCGAACCCTGGCATCATACAAGATGTAGACGTGCTCGGCAAGGTACGCTGCAGTGACCATAGGATGGTAAGAACTCGAATTAGCCTAGACTTGAGGAGGCAACGGAGGAAACTGGTACACAAGAAGCTAATCAATGAGTTAGCGGTAAGAGGAAAACTAGAGGAATTCCGCATCAAGCTACAGAGCAGGTATTCGGCTTTAACTCAGGAAGAGGACCTTAGTGTTGAAGCAATGAACGACAATCTCGTGGGCATCATTAAGGAGTGCGCAATAGAAGTCGGTGGTAAAGCCGTTAGACAGGAAACCAGTAAGCTATCGCAGGAGACAAAAGATCTGATCAAGAAACGCCAATGTATGAAAGTCTCTAACCCTACAGCTAGAATAGAACTGGCAGAACTTTCTAAGTTAATCAACAAGCGTAAGACAGCGGACATCAGGAACTATAATATGGATAGAATTGAACAGGCTCTCAGGAACGGAGGAAGCCTAAAAACAGTGAAGAAGAAACTAGGAATAGGCAAGAATCAGATGTGTGCGTTGAGAGACAAAGCCAGCAATATCGTTACTAATATGGATGAGATAGTTCAAGTGGCTGAGGAGTTCTACAGAGATTTATATAGTACCAGTGGCACCCACGACGATCGTGGAAGCGAAAATAGCCTAGAGGAATTCGAAATCCCGCAGGTAACGCCAGAAGAAGTAAAGAAAGCCTTAGGAGCTATGCAAAGGGGGAAGGCAGCTGGGGAGGATCAGGTAACAGCAGATTTGTTGAAGGATGGTGGTCAGATTGTTCTAGAGAAACTGGCCACCCTGTATACGCAATGCCTCATAACCTCGAGCGTACCGGAATCTTGGAAGAACGCTAACATAATCCTAATCCATAAGAAAGGGGACGCCAAAGACTTGAAAAATTATAGACCGATCGGCTTACTGTCCGTCGCCTACAAAGTATTTACTAAGGTAATCGCAAATAGAATCAGGAACACCTTAGACTTCTGTCAACCAAAGGACCAGGCAGGATTCCGTAAAGGCTACTCAACAATAGACCATATTCACACTATCAATCAGGTGATAGAAAAATGTGCAGAATATAACCAACCCTTATATATAGCTTTCATTGATTACGAGAAAGCGTTTGATTCAGTCGAAACCTCAGCAGTCATTTAGGCATTACGGAATCAGGGTGTAGATGAGCCATACGTAAAAATAATGAAAAATATCTATAGCGGCTCGACAGCCACCGTAGTCCTCCACAAAGAAAGCAACAAAATCCCAATAAAGAAAGGCGTCAGACAGGGAGATACGATCTCTCCAATGCTATTCACCGCATGTTTACAGGAGGTATTCAGAGACCTGGAGTGGGAAGAATGGGGGATAAAAGTTGATGGCGAATACCTTAGCAACTTGCGATCGCTGATGATATTGCCTTGCTTAGTAACTCAGGAGACCAATTCCAATGCATGCTCACAGACCTGGAGAGGCAAAGCAGAAGGGTGGGTCTGAAAATTAATCTGCAGAAAACTAAAATAATGTTTAACAGTCTCGGAAGAGAACAGCAGTTTACGATGGGTAGCGAGACACTGGAAGTGGTAAGGGAATACATCTACTTAGGGCAGGTAGTGACCACGGATCCGGATCATGAGACTGAAATAACCAGAAGAATAAGAATGGGCTCGGGTGCGTTTGGCAGGCATGCTCAAATCATGAACAGCAGGTTGCCACTATCCATCAAAAGGAAAGTGTATAACAGCTGTGTGCTACCAGTACTCACATATGGGGCAGAAACCTGGAGGCTTACGAAAAGGGTTCTGCTGAAATTGAGGACGACGCAACGAGCTATGGAAAGAAGAATGATCGGTCTAACGTTAAGGGATAAGAAAAGAGCAGATTGGGTGAGGCAACAAACGCGGGTAAATGACATCTTAGTTGTAATAAAGAAAAAGAAATGGACATGGGCCGGACATGTAATGAGGAGGGGAGATAACCGATGGTCATTAAGGGTTACGGACTGGATTCCAAGGGAAGGGAAGCGTAGCAGGGGGCGGCAGAAAGTTAGGTGGGCGGATGACATTAAGACGTTTGCTGGGACAACATGGCCACAATTAGTACATGACTGGGGTAGTTGGAGAAGTGTTGGAGAGGCCATTGCCCTGCAGTGGGCGTAACTAGGCTGATGATGATGATGATGATGATGATAATCAGTGGCATTAAACATGACCTCAATTTCATTGATATCTTTGCACGCTCACGCCTATGACTGAGCATTGCAGGCATGCCATACTTTGCTTCCGATGGCACAACGCAGCACAATGTTCAGGATGCCGAGCACCCGTGCCCTTTGACCAGGAATTTCTACGCCTAATGGAAATGGAATGAAATGCAAATGGAATAATCAGATCGTGGTCCTGGTGCGTGAAACCACATAATCTAATTCAATCTAGGAGATGGTCTCAGAAAACCTCCACATTATTGCGATCAGTGATGCCGGCCAGAACTGTCATTTGATAGGCGAGGAGACAGAGTTTGCATGCGTACGAAGTGTTCTCACCGGTGCCCTCCATTTGCAAAATGGACAAATTTAGGGGTAGTGCTATTTTGTTCTCCGTTCTTTTATAAAGGGGTCGCTATGCAGATATCGACACGTAGGGTACTTCATCGACTACACGCCTTATTCTTATACATCAAGAAAATGGGAAATGAAACAATATGTATAAACAAATGAACGGATAAATACTATCTTGCGTTGAAAGTGCGCTAGAAGGGGTCTTAAAACCCTAACCTGGGATACATACGTAGCACCGCTAGAAAGGGTAAAGATGACGGTGAGCGAAATAATGGTGACGTATGCCCAAGTTAGTGTAGTATTTTGTCATAGTTTTTACGGGCGGGTATTCGCCACTTGCTCAGTCACGAGAGGTAACGTTAGCAACTATATAACCAATTTTCACGGTTCACGAATAGCTTAGTCCTACTTGCTACCTTCCTCAGAGCACTGTAGGAAGGTAAGCCTCATTTAGCGCATCCAGCGCGGACTACTTCCGGTCTGCTAACGCATGAAGCAAGTCCCCCGGAACTACTTGTATTTAACGTGATTTTAAATTGGGCAACTTGGCACCAATCAATCTTTTGTAGCGCCCCTGTTCATCATGGACAGGATAAACAACGCTGGACATATCTTGTTTATAATATCCAGACTGTGCACTGTAAAACCTGTCTAAACTGTCGCACCATCATTCACAATTGCACCATAACTCTCTGCGAGAAGGTGCGTCATATTACTTTTGGCGTTGGGGGACGTCCAGTGCACCTACGGACGTTTGAAAACCGGTGCGCTGAAGCTTTGCATCTCGAGTTTCAACCAGCCAGACTAGGGTATAACGAAATAAAGCGCCAATACAATACCAAGGCGTTCTCCTTTTCTTCAAAGGGAGCCACTCATCGTGCAGTCGATACTGTGACAATAAGTCACGACCATAATCAGACATTCTTTTCATTAGTAGCTTTTTTCAATATTAGCAAATTTCATGTCATTATTAGCTTCAATTGTCTTTTCCCAATGAGGCTGTTATAAAGCACGCTAGAAGATATTACCTACCAAGGACCTAGCACAAGGTTGGGAAGAAATCAGGCCGCACATTAAAGAAACGAAATCTCTAGTCTCAGTGCGATACATCCGACGTAAATCAAAGCTATCCGAAACACTTTCAAATGCTTTCTAGCTTCGAATAAACTCATGCAAGAGTAGATTGTTATTGAACATCGCGGTCTGCTTTGATATGCGATCTAAATCTAAAGAGATGCTAATTTATCATACTTAGTATAGGCTCGAATGTTTATTTAAGGAAATATTTTTTTTTCTAAAACAAAATGTGTTGTGAAGGCCGACTTCATATCACTGGCTGATTTTTCTCGTAAATTGAGTAAATTGTGAGTTTTCACGTCCAGACGAGGTAATCCTAACTTTGGGAGGTGGTTAACTGCGAGTGAAGAAGCTAGACTTGGCAGCCTGGGTTTATTAAACGCGCGCCGATAGCTCTGTACAACATAATGCGCTCTTGACGTACGTATTCGTACGCGTCCTATTCGGACTACTACATTTCGTATTATGGCCGATGAACTATCCCGAAATGCTGCGTTGGCTGGTGAAATATTATGCTTGTGTTCTTTTGAAATAAATGCATGAATACAATTATACATACGGTACCCTGTGTATACTTTCGTGGAATTCCAATGGGCCTTAACCATGACCATCTAGGTAACAGAGGGAGCTTTACTAATGACGTACTCGAGATGTTATGCTTACGTAAAAGGCCAAACGGCATCGAGGTACTGTGCGTTCCTTTGTACTCTCATTACGTTGTTTTTCTTTCTTTCTTTTACTCTAACTGGAAATCTGATGTAGTTCGTCCCACAGTTTCGAAACAACGTCTCAACACTGGTGCAATTCTAGAAATCCATTTCAACTAGATACGTCATGAATACTCAGAAGCTACAATTCGGAAGTTGCAATGTGTGCCGTAAGTTAGTCAGGGAGTTAATGAGTACATTTTTGTTTTTTAGTTGAATATGTGCTTCGATTTGTCGTGCTAGTAAGGTTCGCCATTTGAAATAACACAGCTCATGGACCAAAAAAAATTATGCATCTTCCATCGATCTCTCTCTCCCGACATGGGAGCGCCCCGCATCAGTCCCAGACAGACTCCTCAGGACCTAAGTAAAGTCCTTCATAACATACCATACAGGCAATTTGTAAAAAAATCCTTTAAAATCTAAAGGGAATCACGCTGTATAGCAAGAGCATCTACAGCAGTGTCTTGTTAGACTTTGGCCCACAAGATATTGTCATTCAGTAGCCAGTAGTTAGTAAACTACAATAAAGCGCAAGCTAAAGCAGGAAAATGACCGAACTTTACCATGAAGTTCACAACTTGTCTTTGTGAGTGTTGAACCATGAAAGCTTCCGCAATCTTGCCCTGTGTAACCAGCAAACATACACTCTGCTGAGATATTCTTGAAGGCGTGAAATGCATGCAGGCGTGACCACACACAAACACACACATGCACACACACACACGCACGCACACACACACACGCGCACACACACACACACAAACACACAGACAAACACACACACACACACACAGCACCTCGCCTCATATTTGACAGATGGTGGGCACGGGCAACGTGCCTAATGGGCACTCTCAACACTTTTACAGCGATGTGTGTTTGTATGGGTTGGTCCCGGGCGATCGCAATAGTCGCTACTCTCGATATGCATTTTGGCAAACCAAGACAAACCCTGAGAGCACGAGCTTGACTAGCCTGTAGAGCACGAAGATTTGTCTGGCAAGTGTTGGTCAGTGCGGGCAAACTGTATCTCAAAAAGCCCAGAAAAAGAGCCATGTACAATTCCAATATTGCATGCACTGACATTCCCCGAGTCCTTCCGCCCAGAAACTTGATGAGCTTTAACTCCCCCTCCCCTCTTTCCCCAGCGTAGGGTAGCAAACCGGATCTTCCCCTCTGGTTAACCTCCCTGCATTTCGCCTTTCCTCTGTCTCTCTCTATCACTTTTTTGTTCAGTTCAACCATGTAGAATTCACTTTATTTGCTCACGCAGTGCGTTGTCAGTACAGAGGAGGAAAACTTCATAACGCCGCTCTCTATGAAAGAAGAAACAAACATGACCCCTCGTGACGTCTCCCCCGTAGACCAATATATTTTCCAGTAAATTCTACGTGCCAGAGGGGTGGTTAGAAGCAGACCCGCTGTTAGTCAAAACCAGGTAAGCTGTGTAGCCACTACAAAGCTTCAGATTCCAGCCAACTATCAGGCATTGCACAAGCGCCACAACTCATTCGCGGTCGGTCTGCTTAAGGTTTCCTTACTGAATTGCATGGATGTGCTGGAATATTTCATACCTTTAGCGTTTAGTTTCGTTTAGCGGGTTAAAATCTGACAATGACGCACGACTCTAAGTTCTGATATGTGAATGCATGGCCAGAAAGCAGCTGTTAGGTTCACGTATGTCACACCTGCTACAGGCAGCATGATGCATACCATGCTGGCGAAAACAGTAAAATAATGACTCCTGCTTGGAGCGCTTAAAATGTATGTTCAACAATGAACAAAGGAGCCCTGTTTTCAGTCTGACTGACATTTGTGATTTAAATCAGAAATAGCATGTGTAGTGGTTAGGAAGAACTTGTACGTACTTTAATGGGATACCGCATCTGGCAACTCCATCTGTTTCGCGATATACGCAGGTGGGCTAACAGGACTGCTGACGTGACCATCCTCAAAACTTTTGTTTGTCTGCTCTGAATTTTCCTGGGGATCCTTATTTGTAAATTTTAGCATTAATAAGGAGCGAATTCAACATTAGTGCACATGCTTCAATAGTTTCCATAATTTCAGATAAAATGTTTTCGAATCAGTAACTTGGCGGTGCGCACACTATTGCTGACAAGATTAGGGGTTTGTTGACTGTAATATGATCAAAGCCGTATGCACGGAAGGGAGCGGAAAGTCTGAACTACGCTGAAATTTTTCAGTGATTGGTTATATGTTGAAAAAATCACGCCCAATAGTGATATTTGGCTCTCCTGAGCGCTTTCCAGAAAAAAATTTCATAATCTTTGCTGGAATAAGGACTTGGGAGTATCCCGCACTTCGTTGACATTTTTTGTTTTGGAAGTAGTACGGCCATGACATCTCCGCCTTCTCTCTCTTTCGTTTTTTGCAACACATGAATATCTACACCAACTTTAGAACAATTACTTCAGAGCGTCTGAGCATGGCTATTATTTTTTTTTCCTTAAATAAAAATAAAATAAGAATTGTAGTCACCCTGTCACATATTGACGCCTACCATTTCGATATATTGTAGATTATTATTGAAGTATATGTATATTCTAAGGTAACAAAGAACAACGTCATTTGTTCGAAAAATGTAGAGCATGAGGTTCCATGCACGCACAAACATGTAACGATGAACATCGAGGACAGGATGCAGCACACTGAGTCCTACATTATAGGCGTACAGTGTTCGAAACAAACACACGAGGCACCGATGCTGTCTGAGATCAGCAGTTGCATAGATGAAGAAAAATCGGGTATGAAATAGTGTACGTACAGAGAAAAGACACTCAAAAGTAAGGTTCTTCACGCACAACGTCAAATTATATTTAAGAGAACATAGCAATTTGATATAACGCTTGCTTCTGCGAACATATTTATGTTTGGATAAACGGGAGGTAGACACGTCACAACGTCTGAAACGCTGCCACATTTGGTTCCTGCGATCACTACGACAGCCGGGCGCTTTAGCAGCCAATAGAAGCATGCCTTGAGTCCCTGTTTACAATCCTCTTTGTTTTAGTGAGCAGTATTATCCAACCCACGCCTATTTATGCACAACCTCGGCACATTTTGCATCGTGTGATGACGCGAGGATAATGTCTGTGACGCCAGGTGCGTCATTACGAGAGCAACATTAGCATCAATTGCAAATACCAGCGCGTAATATATACCTGGTAACTCCAATCATATTACGCGAAAAAAAGGCGTGACTATTTCTACAACAATGCAAATGCGTGTCAGCTCCCGTTTAAAGGCAGTGTAAGAAGTTAAACAAGGTGAGAATAAAAAAAACGACCTGGTTAACATTAACCGCTGCCACGGCCACGTACGTGGGGCTCAAAACATGAAGCGGAAACTGTTCCCGGCGTAATCTCGGAGCGGCGAGTGTCCCACGGTACCTCTGGGCATTCTGTCGGGCCGGACAATCGGCTACGATGCTTTCGCGCTGCATACTACGGGCTTGTCTCCGTTTCCACCTTATTCTCGAACGGACTACGAGATTCGCACGCCGTGACTCTCATCGGCTTGCGCACAGGGAATCTGGCCACGTGATCATGCGCTCACTGAGAGAGGATTTGAACTTTCATTTAGGTACTGTTTTGTTAGGGCCCCTTCCTTGGTGATTCTGACCTCGTGATCGGCGGCATTTTTTTTGGCGGCGTCACGCGGCGGCCTTGGTATCTCTGCCCACGGCGTGATGCGGCGGCCTTTGCATTTTACGTAATCATTTGGCCCTCATGAGATGCTAGTGCGAGCCCCTGCACAGGCCTACTTCAGCACCCTGAAATGCTGTACTATTTGACTGCGCGCAGCACGGAAAACGTCCGTAGGTCCGTACACGAGCATAGGTGAGAGGTAGTGGGAGAGGAGAGTGTGGGGAGCAGCTCCGTAACTGGGCGGTCTCCTTGACACTGTCGCACGTGCTACTATACCGAAATAGCATGGAGATCTGAGTGGCACCGGAACACGTTAGATGGAGAAAGGGCGTCGTCGACGAAATACATAGCTTGCTGGCTGCTAAACTTTGTTGGTAATTTTCTTTTCTTGTGGCTTCCTCTTGTATTATTTAGAAAACCTAAACGATCCTGTCATTCCGTGGAGAAGCCAAAGGGCCTTGGTGCCATAGAGACTGCATGTTTTCCCCTTGGAAAGCAGTCTACATGGCGTTTATGAAAGACACGCTCAGTCTTTTTCCCAGACTGAAAAGTGTGACGGCGATTATGAGAGAGCGGTGGCGATGACTGAGAGGGTACTTGGAGACGTATCGATGGCACACATCCGCATTATAAACAAGAAAGACGTCACAGTGTTGCATGCGGTTAGAGCAAGGTGATAAAGCAGGGCACAATGCGATATTTTAGTGGCTCACGTTCATTCAAAAAATGGCTTACACCAATGTTTGGGCAACTGCATGTGCATTTCTTAGGCAGCTACGATAGAATATGCGTTGTGGAATCAGAATGATGCATCCAGATCCCCACCTTACGATGCCTCTCTCAAGATACATTACGTTGAACCATAGTTGAAAACCGCATGTGGAAGCCCCTTGTGCAGACACCTGTGCAAATGCAAATGCACTAAGTAACTTTTTCAAGTATTTGCGTATATATTTGCATGTAGTTTTCGCACGCATGTGCAGACTGCAAAGCGTTCGAATATTTTTTATTCGTTAGCTTTGTTTTCGCGAGTTGAAATTTTCAGGTAAGTGGATCGGTGGTTTACCTTTCATCATCATCATCAGCCTGGTTACGCCCACTGCAGGGCAAAGGCCTCTCCCATACTTCTCCAACAACCCCGGTCATGTACTAATTGTGGCCATGCCGTCCCTGCAAACTTCTTAATCTCATCCGCCCACCTAACTTTGGGCGGATGAGATTAAGAAGTTTAGTCAACTACAATAAAGCGCAAGCTAAAGCAGGAAAATAACCGAACTTTACCATGGTTTACCTTTAGGTTCTGCAAAAAATGGGCAAAACATTTTGTGAAGTCACAATATATCACAACAAAATTAGCAATGAAACGCGCCGTCTGGGCATTTTTCTTAAAGAAGTTTACAAGATACACGTAGGCGAAAGGTTCAGGAAGAATGCCACGTTCCGGTACAATGATCATTGCGTACGTTACAAGAGTTCAGCGCCTTTTTAGCAATCACGAATTTATCATTATCAATGTCTTTCACCTTGGGCATCACCATAGGCCACTCAAGACGGACCAACAAAGCCCCGCGTCGAATGCAAAAGTCAGAATGCAAAAATTTCATATCGAAGCTGTGAAGAAAGAAAGGGCAAGCTGGAAGAGGACGTCGACAAAACGCTTCACTGCGTGTGTCAATGATGCCGACACAATGTGCTGGTAATAAATATTGTAATTGTTGTGTGGGCCCGGTTCACTACATTTAATTGTGCCCTGGTTATTTTCATTCCCCAAACAATATACCCTCTCAAAATCTTCAATTTTGTTTTTCAGACTTCTTTGAACAAGCACAATATGAGTTGTAATGCATGACATATTAATAGACCCCTGAGGGTTTCCTTACGAAAGAAGTACCACTGTCAGGTGAAAGCACCGGTCAGGCGGAAGTTATGTAAACCAAGGAAGCTTTATTCGTGTGCTTCTTGTTTGCAGAGTATTTTTTTTTTCTAACTATAAACATTGTTTTACAGTTTTTCATTATATTAGACAACTATTTATCGCAGTTTTTATCCTGATGAAGAACGTTATACGTTTTTGTATAAAAAATGAGTACCATGTTAGTGTTCAGTATAGAGATGCATTATATCCGGCAATCTCCATAGTTGTGGAAGTCTCCTGTAAAATTTCGACCACCTGTGGCTCTTCAACGTTACCTAAATCTAAGTACACGAGCATTATTGGTATCGGTCATCGCCGAAATGTCACCACAACGGGTGTGAAACCAACGTGAAGTCTTTCCGTGGCAGGGGCATCAAGTGACACTTTTGTTTCTTGCGCAGCACATCCGGTTCACCTCCAGAGACGACCGAAAACGAAACTCAAAATAAATGTGAAAAAAAGAAAAATAGTACAGTACAAAATTCATGGCTTTCATTATAGATAATGATACCAGAGCATCAGTTTAATTAGAAGTTGAGTTACTCAAGTGCTTACAATAATTAAAATTAATTATAAATCATGGATTACCGCATATCAAAGCACGGAATTGTAAACTTTAGAGACCCGCCACGTGAGCACGTCTTCGGCGAAATTCCTGAAAACCCGGAAGTACAAAGTGGAAGTGATGACGTCACTTATGACGGTGCACACAAAAAGGGGCAACACAGGGAAGGTGGAAGATATAATTTCAAGACGATGAGCAAAACGAGAACAAGGTGAACGCAGGAGCCTACGTTTCGACAAGTGGATTTGTCTTCATCAAGGCGACATATGCTTTCCTCAGCGCTGTATATATAGGTGGAGTTCTTGGAAAGCAGGAGCCAACGTTTCGACAAGTGGTCTTGTCTTCTTCAAGGCCATATATGCTTTCCTCGCCACAGTATGTACAGGTGGGGTTTTTCTAAGAACCCCACCTATACATACTGTGGCGAGGAAAGCATACGCGTTGGCTCCTGCTTTCACCTTGTTCTCATTTTGCTCATCGTCACACACAAAAAAGTGGGATGATATTTAACCGGCTAATTAATGGAAAACAGTTGCCAGTGAGTTCGGTTCTTTCGTTGCATTCGCTTAAAGCTAATCTAAAGTACACCAAAGCCGAGGTGCGAGTTCCACTAAGAGACACCTAGGTCGGAGATTAAGGCCGCTTACCATTTTTTCTTCGCAGCGGAACACGGTAGCAAGACAGGTAGGGAAGTGGGACATAAAATACGAGGCGTGCAGAGGTAATGAGCGTTTGACTTTAAACAGTGACAGTGATTGAGTGTTTGACAAAGAAACATGATGCTCATGGGAGACCAATGTCCTTCCACAGACTCATCAGAGTGCTCCCCTTGGTCTTCAAGGCTATCCTGCTTTTCATGCGCGTTATTTGGTCCGAAGTGAAGTGGTTTTTCCAGTCACCGATGATTCCCTTACGTACAAATTCTCCTGTCATTGGAGCCGTCAATACTTCCGCTGATTCGATGGCGGGCGGCTGGTATTTTCCGGCGGCTTCCAATATTTCCACCATCTTTGTCCCCCATTTCTTGAATTCTTCGTTGAACCCCTTCATGGTCTTCATGCTGGACGCATTCAACACCCCTTCCAAAGTTTGCGGTTGCTCCCGCAGTTTTCTGCCATACTTTTCTCCCAGGAAATCGGCTATCTTTAGAATTCCGGCGCGTGGTTCCTTCTTTAGTTCCTCGTATGTGATAAAGAGCACGTTGTTGTCGTTTCTGTGGTCGTACCATGAGATCTGGTGGTCAAAGTAGTCACCGAATTCCACTTTTCCTTCGACAAAAAGGTCGAAGAACTTGTCGAACGGCTGATCGGTGAACTGGTACACAGCGAATGACTTGCAGTGATAATAGTATGAAACACAGCAGTCGTAGGGGTTACGGCTGACGTATATGTATTTTGCTTGAGGAGAGTAGGGCTGATGAGAGAATGGAAGGTGTGTCTTTATGGCACCAGGACGTGGCATGGATTCTGCGGCTCCAGCTCCGATCATCTCCATAAATGGTGACCTCCGCATGAACTCATCCATGTCCTGCAACGAACAGAAACTTTACATGTGGATGGTGAATCTTACTGCAAGACATTACGCGTGCGTATTGACCACTGGTCATATTGATCATGTGGGTGCGATAATACAATGGATCAATAAGATAGTAATTTCATTACAGTGTGCAGGTGATTTAATTTGCAGAAGCTAAGAGGCACGTTGCAATCATTGTGGGTCATTCTTAAGTGTTCTGCTCAAACCTTATAACATAAAGGGAAACGTTAAGTATATTTGCACCAGTGACTCCGCTGTACTTTTCGAAGCAACTATATGAACTCCTTGCCTGTCGTGGTGGCACCTCACTACGGATCTTGTCCTACTTTTATTAATGTTACGTACAATAAATGGACTACATTGGTTGGCTAGCACTGTGGTTATTTTCATGCATGTACATTACTGGGAACCTTTCAACGCACCAAAGTGTACTTGTTGTCGGCGCATGGCTTAATGTACAGCAGTATAACAAGACGACCATAAAGTTAGACAAAATTTAAATGATTTGCATACATCTTGTTGAGAACGAGGGGAGAGGGGAGACATTCCTTAATGGATTCTAATGCCTTTTACCCGGTTACACGCCTAGCTTGCTACTGCAAACGACAAGATGGATGCATGAAATGACCCCCTGAAACATACAATTCGCACACATAACCTAGGCAAGTAGTGAGGAAAAGCACATGCGGTAACAAGCAGCAAGGGTCTATGGTTCAGGCCTGTGTCACGAAGAGCAACAAATAAAGCCCGATTTGCACTCAGAATACCAGCAGTGCTGCTCGAAAGTATGAGAATACGTATGTCACAGTTCGAAGGAGTTTCTATGTAAATTAAAAGCAGATATGTTTGAGCCGCAAAACTTGCGCAGACGTAAAACACACAATGTAAGTCATGGTGCACACTGCACACACTACACAATTAGCATGGCACCATCTCTAATGTATGGATGAACTAGGTAGTTCGGGCAATCTCCACCTAATTAAGCTGTGCAGGAATGTGCGATGACGACTTCAAAGGCCCTAAGACGGGTGAAAATTGCGTTTGAGGTCAATAATTCTAATAAGTCCCCACTGTCCAACGCTGCACGTCACACCATAGGGTCCGCTCGGAGCACTGGGAGATTGCACGCGCTGAGTCTGACAATTTTCCGTTAGAGCATGACACGGAAGCCATTTGCGATAAATTGGCGTGCGTCTTACAATAGCTAGGTCAGTCTGAACGTTGCACACTCTGTCGCCGTGAGCGCACAACAAGTGAAGCACGATGCCAAGTTGCAGGTGACAATTCAGTCTCTGTTGGCAGTTGATGTCTCGAACAAGCTGATATACTAGTTGTGGCTACTTCAAGGAGATGAGGGCTGCCAAAGAACCTATCAATATCACCCCTTAGTTTTTCAGTAAGTTATTTTTGTAGATATCTCCGCACATATCGCAGAAGAATCTGGTGGTCACTCAGAACTTGCTACAATTGTGGCGTCTACTTTCGTAGTATCTTAAGACATCATCAGGTGCAAGAGATCTCAACGCTGGCAAGCATCGTCATTGAGAGCTGGCAAAGTCCGTGTGATCGTCCTGAGAGAACTGTTCTATGGTGATAAAATGGTGCTGAAATGAGCAAACAGAGAAGACGAAGCAGCTGCTGCAATGAAGAGAGAAAGAGAGGTCATAAGAGAAAGGCAGAGAAGTTAACCAGGCTTGTGGCGGCTAGGTCATACCAACCTAGCCGCCATAAGTTAACCATGCTTGTCGCGGCTATAGCATAATTTGATACCCCTGTTCTGTAACAAATATGAGCGAGAAATGGCTCTCATTTGAAGAATCCCGAAAGAAAGGTGTCTGCTCTTTCTCAGCGTCCATTTAGGAGAGGGTTTACCAAGAAATTGCAGACGAATGCGTAATATTTTGATTTCTGAGGCTTCCAAGATTTTCATACTAGTATATGAGAAGCTCTCTAAGGCCGGCGTAGTACTAAATGCGGATTACCGAAGCTTAGCTGGTGAAAGAATTCGCGATTTCCACGCACTCTCATTTAAGGAGTATCTGCGCTGATTCCTGTCTGCGCACGACTTCTGATGTGGAAGACCTGACGGCACTTGTACCTTAAAGTGCTTGTCGTCCAATGATCACTAGCAGTTTCGCAAGTATTTTGTAAACGGAAGAGCACGTTCAGAAAGATTGCAATTTCGCCCTATTAACTTTCGGCCATATCGAATTGAAATGATCAATAACAGGAAATGAATCGCTTGAAAAACCGGCTCTTGAGATCCCAGTGTTTTTCCATTGATTTGGCCCATAATCTAACGAATTCCGCGAAAATTTGTAAAACGAACTTGTATCGAACGAGAAAATTGACCTCTAATGGGATTTGATTGCGTTGGTGCTCTAAACATGAGTGAATATAAACCCTTCATCTCAAATTAAAAGGAAAGGATGCTTCGTGGGCTGAGATGAAAACATGAGTGAACGTGTGGTAACGGTTTGGCCTGCACTATTCGGGGCATTTTCTTTGAGTGCAACATTTTTTTTAAAGGTGGCCTATGGCAGATAGCAGAATTCTAACGCTTGATCTAAGTTACTCGATGAGACGGCCATTTGTTCTACGCGAAATCAAAATGTTCCATTGAATAACTAACGTTATTACGCTAATTAAAATTTTAAATAAGGATTTTGCGCAGCATACTTCAATCTACGAATTATAGCTGCTGGGTTCGCACGGCGTATCTCCTTGGAACGAATTCTCTGGACAACACCAGTTCCGAGATATTAATTTTCAGTGCGTCCGTCGAAATTCACTGGTGTTCCAGGTACTTTAGTGCGTCAGTGCATAAAACAATGGTTTATTTAAAGAGTAACTGGAATGCCAATGCATTTCGGCGTGTGTATATATCTGCATTCGGAGAGTATGTATCTGCAGATACGGCATACGCAAATTTAGGATGATCTTGTGCCCATGAAGGCAAAACTTCCGGCTTCAGGCCAATCACTTCACCGGCTTTGGCTTCAACCGCTTGTAGGCCCACTTGCAACTTCTCTTGCAGGGATTCGATCTCTGAAGTTACCACCAAACGATGGCAGCCGGCTCTCAATACCTATAGCCGATCCAACTTCAACACATTATTTTATAAGCTTGGTGTAACTTTAATGCAACCACCTATTACTTGCAAACTTGGTGTTCTATATGTTTGTTGGTACAAAAACTTCTTGTAACACCAATATATTATTTCACATTGCTATCCTTAAAGGACCTGCTCTGCCTCGTACACTTGGTGTTCAGCTGAAGCCAAATAAGTTGTTTTTTCACTTGCTGCTAATTGAATGAAAATCCCAAATCATCTTACGCTTGATGCCGCGCCATCTACACGGAGCGTAGCAAGCCCACTGTAGGCACGCTCACTGCGCGCTATCACAAGCGACCGAGAGTGCTCACCTTAGGTGACGTGCCGTCGTTAAATATGGCGTACACGATGTGCTGCGTCCACGTTGTGCCGCACTTTGGGTAGGAAACGACGAACACGTCCCCTTCCCTCGGCTTATACGCGAGTGCTTCTTTTATGATGTGCTCCTGGAATCCCCAGGAGAGGTAGATGCCGCACACATCCCTGTAGACACCATTCGAGTCCATGACGAACCCTGCGTGCAGAGAAAGCGAATGGTGCATTAGAGTGAGCCAATAACGAGTTGAAAGGGCGTAGAGCCGCAGTTGAAACTCTACCGAAATATCATTGTTGAAGCAGTGTATGCTTCCCTCTTACCTCTGCCTCTTATGCACTGTTTTGTTTGAACAGGACGCTATTTTATACACACCCCCAAATGAATCCGCCGCTGTGATAGTGATATGAGCCATAATATTTATGCAGCAACTATATATGCATGTTGTAAAAAGTGCTACCAAAACGGAGACTTAGCGAGAAAAGAGGACGCAGCGCTACTGACAGTTATACTAAAATGCATCTTCGCTATGAATTTATCTCCTGTTACAACACTTACAGCTTTTCTATTTTGAAAAATTGGGTTCTCATGAAAGAAAACGCTAACTTTAATGATTGTATTCGTCACAATTGGACCACGCTAAAGAACTGGGATATTCTGAGTGACTACTTAGGAATAGACGGAAAACAACATGCACTGGATAGAATACTGCACCCCCCAGTCATGTCTTTTCTACCTCCCCTCACGCTATAATCATTGCTTTTAGTGATTACTACTCTTCTTTTGAATGCCACTCGCGAGTTGTGTGCGATGTGGCCCACATACCCCGTTCACAATTTTCCCGTGAAACATGCATCCGGAACATAACGGAGAAACAAGGTAAGTGAGAATACGATCTCTACGTAAACCCTACGAAGGACCAAGAAGTCAAATAGACCGACGCGGCAAAGTACAAGAAGAGAACAGACCACGCTGTCGGCGTGATCAATGACCAGGGAGAAGAGGTAGCAGCTGCCTGGTTGAACACTCCAGACATCGACTCCGCGGAGAAAACGGCGGTATCCCTGGCGGCCACAACGGGAAAGTGAGATGACGATCACATCGCCGTCATAACGGACTCACAAACAGCGTGCAAGAAATTACCAAAAATGGCCACATTTCTAACCTCGAGAAACTGGGCAATTTTCAACTAATGTACATTGTTTGGGACCCGGGACACGAGTCCCTGGCGCGTAATTTAGAGGCTCACGCCGCTGCCCGAGATAAAATTATCCGGGCTATCCCACCGGGTTCACGAGCCCGGGTAGACCTACACGATGGTGTCCCGAAAACATACAGCGACATCCTGAGCCGCTTCAGACTAGGTAGGAGGACCTACCCATCCCGCACCACAAGCTGACTAGACAAGAGCCGGTGAGCTTCCGCAAATTACAGGCCGGCACATTCCAGCACGGCACCCTACTGCATGCCATGTATCCTGCGAGCTACACTTAAAGTGCGCCTTCTGCTCGGCGTCCAATACCGCCTACCACATGGTAATGGAGTGTGGGCACAACCCATCGATACCACACATAACCACACCAACTGTCGAGCAGTGGGAGGCTTAGCTGACCCGAGCCCTGAAGCCCGATCCCTAAAGACCAGCATTGCCGGGTGAGCAGGGCCAAGCTATCGGCTCAGGCCCACGCCATCCTGGACTAGGGATGCTGCCCACCTCGGAGGACTCCAGTGTCAGGTCATTTTTTTGAATAACGTTTATTCCTTCTACTCAAGACATGCTAGTTGTTTGTGTTCAGCATTTGGTAATTCACACATCAATTATTGCATTGCTGTTTGGGGCTTCACCCATAAAAAAACGTTTGCTACCCATTTTCAATTTACAGAAAAGGGTTTCCAGTATATTAACACACTTTCGGCCAAATACAAAATCAGAACTACTTAAAATAACTACGTACAATGAAAGTGTGTGATCTAATCACATATAACGCTGCTTCCTTGATGTTTGAGCTTATACGGAAGAAAATCCAATAAACTACTTTTACCATGCGTCAATATATATTAAATAAAGAACGCACAAGAGCTCTAGGCACCGTTTCCTATATAACCAAAAAACGCTGTACTTACGTTCGATATAGCTTAAGTTTTTAGGAACTTCGTGTTGCAACAACGTGAAAGCTCAAACGTGATTGACATTAATTCAGAGATTCAGTTGCGACAACACTTCCACTATTCCCTCATTTTATAACACAACGGGAGGCGTGCTGAACTAAGACTCCGAATTAGCAGATCCTGTCTTAAAATTTGAAATTCGCACTGAAAGTGTGCCTTTTTTCTTCGCACAAACCCCTTATCTTATTTAGGCTCATTTGGCCAAGATTACACTACTAACTTGACTCTCAAAGAAGCAAATAATTTTGCAGATTTCTCGATACAGTAGGCGCCCAGTATATATTGTCACTTTCACACGTGGCGCTCACATATCGCCCGATATATGTAACAGCTTAAACACCAATGGCTGCAACCTCTTTTCCGATTTACAGTTCTGCAAAAGTGGGGAGCGTTCTTTCAGTAAAGACCTAAACAAAGTGCTTTTAAGCCGCAAGATCAGTTACGCAATTTCAGTGCCACATGGGCGCCCACTAAAAAAAAAGGGAAAAAACGAGAAGCCTCGCGAAGCTGCATAAGTGGAGATGTTTATCTTACGATCAGAGCTTATCAACTTGTCGCCCATTGAACGTCCCTTCGAATTTCTTGGCCTAGAATCTCGCAGCTTTTCTCACAATCGTGGCCGCCGCGACCAATTGTTGACAGCACTGGCGCGAGTGAATGCTTGTGACTATGGTCGCTAAATGTAACAGCGGGCAAGGACTGCTCAGAAATGTACAACGACTATCACGAGGAAAAAAAGACCCTCGAAAGACACAGCAAACAATATACTTGCCTCCAGTGGAGTTCACGCGTAGATTAAAGGGGTTGCAGAGTGGATGAAGCCCGCTACCACCGCTGCGGTCGGTGCAGAAAGCACTGGACGTCTCTGCTTTCCGTGAACTGGGAAGGTGCCAAGTATTCCTTTCCCTCTTCCTGTTAGGCAAGTCCGTATTTTTCCATCTCGCGTGTCGACTAAGGAATTGCGTTACAGCTGCTCGAGGCGGCCATAAAAATTAGCGAGTGCAAAACGCAACACACACCCGTGCGACCACCTCCTGTCTAATCCTACACTACCCGGTATTTTTCGCTCCAAGATCTGTTTTAGACTGACAGTGCCAGGACCAGATTTCTTTTAAATTTTGTCTCCGCAATCCCGTTTCCCGTAAAGGCTGACGATACAAGTTATAAATAGTACAATGTTTTACGAGAGTGTAAACAGCACAAAGACTGCAAACGACAAGGATAACAACTCAACGCGGTGGACCCGTGGGCATTGTGTTGCACTTCTGAGTTCGAGGTGAAATCTGAATCCAGGCCGCGGAAGCCGCATTCGCGAGGTGACGTTATGCATGAACGCTCCAGTACTGGGCCCATTGGGTGCACGCTACATAAAACCAAGTGGTCAAAATTATTCTGGAGACTCTAACCACGGCGCGCGTCGTGATCAGATCGGGGTTATGGCGGGCAAAAGTAACAAATTTTTTGAAGTTATTTTCAAAAAGGATAACAAGAGGATATGCTGTAGCGTCACCGTCGCATTAATGAGCTCTATGTTGGGCCCATACATAACGAGACCCGTACGTATAGACATCGTCGTTAATCTTATTTCGAATCTAAAGTACCACATCTGTGAGTGTGAATGTGCTTTGGGGCATGTTACTGTTTTTTTTTTTCCTCGTTGGAAGGTCCTCTGTGCGCTGCACATAAAATGCCATACTTCGAGTAAGGCAATTAAGCGGTTCTTAGCCAGCACGTCCTGCAGTTCTACCGGTTTCACGTACTTCGTGCCTTTAGGCGGAAGTCACACTGCGGGATGGATCAGCGATGCAATCAGAAGGCAAGCATGACGTGGCTCAGTGCTACCGAATCACACCATGTACAAGACAAGCCGTAGACGAGTTGCTTGCGGGGTGATTCGTTCCGTCTAAGCCGCGTCACAGTTGTCTTCGGATTAACGCTGAAATCCATCCCATCCTGTAAATTCAACTTAGCTTGTTGCCTTCCTCGCCGACAGGAGGAGGAGGAAATAGAGAAGGTGGGGATGGTAATGAGAAACGCGTTTGGTCGGCACACCCTATTCCGGGGTACCGGAAAGGGGGAATAGAAAGATTAGATAGAGAGAGGGAAAGGAAGGGGAGGAAAGCCGCGGTGAGATCGAGCACGCACGCGGAGGGCGTGAGTGAGTCAAAGCCATTCCCATAGGCCAGTCGCCCTCAAGAAAGACAAAAGTGCCTTCCCAGTTTTCTGGGCCGACGAGCGATGGGGACGGTCTTCAAGTAGCACCTGCACAGATAACGGCCGATCGTCCAGTCGACGTCATGTGATAGATAATGTTTGTCGTTCCGACTGAAATCGATTACAATGGCGCAATAAATGTTCGATGTTCTTTTCCATACCGCACACGTCGCATGCAGCACGGCCGGTCATTCCGGTCAAAGCAGGGTACGCCATAGTGAAAGCCACTCCCAACCACAGCTGGTATAGAAGCGATGCCTCACGTCGGTGAACCCCGGGTGGAGGTCGGAGTTGGAGCGAAGAGTTCAGTTCGTACAACCTGGTGCGATTTATGTTAGCAAAGCCACACAGCCACTCGAACGAAAAAGTACGAAGCTGAGACAAATCCATGTACTGGCTGGTAATACCAAAGCGACTTCAACAAAAATTACTGAAGAAAACTTTCAAGCTAGTATCAACAACAGCTGCAAACATGGCGGTTAAGTCACTATTGGATTGATAGTTAATATATTTCCTTTTCCTAAACATCCCACTTGTGGCTTCAAAAGACTGTGTGTCATGAAAAACTATTCATATACACGAGAAAAATGTCTTACAAATGACACAGTTTACTGCACATATGCGAGTTCACAGAGTCCAGTCGCCTTGTGCGTTTAGCAAAATAGGTTTGATTCAATATTTAGCAAGTTGCAGGCAGAAAGAGCCCAGAAAATAAAGCAGCAAAAGCCTCCGAAGCTAAAAGGAGAAATGTCAGAAGAACGCGTGTATTAGGAATAACTCCCGGGGTATGTGAATGATCGAAATAAGAAAGATCGCTGTGGTAATTTTTGTAGGAAATTCTACCTTTATTCCCATGCCCGTTGTACGACCATGATTGCAAGCCGCACAGACACTACTACGACGGCTTCCTTTGGTAATTTTAGGTGGAAGCTTCATGATTGTGGGATCTCTGTGAACCGCTCGGAAAGGCAGGTGCTGGCGCCTGCAAAAATATCGTGCCGACCTCAAATGCGTCGCTGTGACGGCCTCTTCTTGGACACTGTATGCGCTGCAAAAGAGATGACTGCTCGCTAATCGCCGTGGGATATACAGGGGCACTAATTATCCAATTAGACGGAATAAAAAAATAATTTCAGCGTCTCCAAGTGACGCCAAACAACAGTACCTTGGTTCTTTCCAGCTACTTGGCATAGTCGTATTTTTAAACTGCGGCTAAAGTTAGCTGGAACACCCTGTACATCTTATGAATGAAGCTATTGTGTCGCTACCTTCATAATCACAGTGTGCGCCATATGTTACAAACAGTGTGTACCGGCAGCATTTTCCTTTACATTTTTCGCACGTATTGCTGACATTGTCTTTATTAAACAAACTTCGTTTTGCAATTACTATGCCTCAGAAAACTCTCAATAATGATGCGTTCGATGTCTGTGCACGCCTTTTCTGGTTTGAGCCAGAAAAATTTGAGGCAGTGTACTGACGGCTTGATTTAAAATCAGGGATGCCAGTGCCTAAAATACACAAGCACTTCACATTGCCTCACAAATAGAAATGTTCCTATTACTGAGCGGCTCAAGCGATTTATATACGCGGCGTCGGATATAAATGAACGAGCACAATTTCGTTCGCATCTTCAAGCAGAATTTTCACATACGTAATGAATTCTTCGTGCACTAAGCCTTTGAAATAACGAGAAAGCAACTGCATCTACAGCTCCACAGTTTTCGCAAGCCCGCAAAGTACGACTGGTCGAGGGGTTAGAGCAGTTACGTTTTACGTACCGGCGAGGAGGACTTAGGTTACCCCTGCATATTCTGCGTCACAATTTTTTTTTCAGTTTATTGATTAGGGGAGGCAAAAAATATTAAACCACTGTATTTGCATAGGTAACTTTCTGAGCTTCATGTTTTATATGCAGCGGAGCCATGGCCAGAGTCGTTTTATATGGTGCGGAGTCGTGGTCATCTATTTCACTGTGTTCATTTTGCAGAATTCTATCATTTATTTTGAAATACACGTTTACCTCTATAAACCTTCTATGTAACTGTAAGCGAAAGTGTTTTTGTTCGTCATTGCATAAAAATGAATTGATGTTAGTTCAGCGATACATTAACAAATGCGCTTCCACTGTTCACATATATTCTCGGATACAGCAAAGGCAGAGGTGCGGAACTGAGGCTTTCCTTAACGCATGCTATTGCAGGTGTTCGTAAACGCACTGCCAGTGTGTCATTTTTCTGCAGAACAGGCCTGTGGACTTCAAAGTTATGTGTGGAACTAAAAATGTCCTCATTCATGCTCATTTCATCAAACTTATTTGCGTCTCAACCAAACAGTCTAATTAACGTGTTTCTTTTCCAAATAGGCGCATAATGAATGCTGATATCTGCGCAAGTCATTCTCAGATTTTCTCTGATGCATGTAAAAGGTTCAATTCCAATGACTGAAACCTCTTTTATTTTTCAGTTCCTGCACTACTGACGCGCCCTTTTCAAAAAATGATCGAAATAATGTTTTTTTTTTTTAAGCAGAAAATATTTTACGAATGGTCTGTGCCGAATGGGGCACCCTGGAATAAATGGACAAATATTCTATCGAAACCACACAAATGTACATGTTTGCATTAAAATCAGATTTGTTCCAGTGGTCAATGACTTATTGTCCCTTTGAATGTCTCGTCCCCAAATCCCACTTCTCTGACATAGGACTCCGCAACGACCAAGTGCTGAGGACACGTACATGAGTTAATTCCTGTGACTACAAGTGCTAAATTGCAATGTGGTAAATTAATTCTTAAAAATGTGTTAGCGCTACTACCAGGAAAAAAGGTACGCTCAAAAACAAAGAAACGAAGCAGAACACTTACCTTTAATGGTCGACTTCAGCTCCGTTTAAGCAGTGTCAAGGCTGAAGGAAGCCCGTCACCACCACGGAGGCCCGCTCAGAAAGCACTCGACGTCTGTGCTACCCGTCAGCTGGACGAATGCCAAGTATCCCTTTCCTTCCTTCCATTGTGCATATCCGTATCTTTATATCTCACGTGGCAACTGAGGGATTGCATTACAGCCGCTCGAACTGCGTCTACATTAACGCATGCTGAAGCACGACAATCACCCATTCAAGCCACTCGAAATGTATTGACTACAGAACGGCGTACCTTATACGCTAACTGGTATATTAACCCGTAAATATTCTGTATCGCGTACCCGGGGGAAAACGACTCTGTCCCGTCACGCATTGTAACTGGGAAATGAGTGCGTAATTCGTCAAGACAAGACATTTGATGGTTATTATAGTGTGACTGCCGCTGATTGGTAGCTTCAAAATCGATAAGAAAATCTTATCACACCAGTGCCTGAGCATTCTTTGGCGAGCACCCTGGAAGAGAAGCCTACACATGGCGGCGGACTTCACCCTAGAATTTGAATGAGGGAACGCGTGGACAGGAAGGGGCAGCATCTCCTAGGTGCCAACCGTAGCGTACCGTACCTTCGCTGTTTGCAAGCTTACCTATAGCTCGATGAGGCTGTGTGCGGAAGGTCGCCCATCCCATGTTGTTCAACGTGGCGTTGTTGAAAAAAAAACTATTTCCGTCATTTCAGATATCATCCAACTGCCAGAAGACTGCAGAACGAAGGCGTGTCTAGTTATCGTGCGAAAAACGGCCAATGCCGAATGCGTCCTACAATGAACGTTTTGCATTACGACACTACAGTCACAGTTTAGTGAGACTTCTTGTGCGATAGAGAATACATGGGATCGGAAGGGAACGGTAATTAGCACCATACCTGAGAGAGCGGAGCACATCCTGAAGGAAGCGCGTATCTCGCATTTTATTCGTTACTGGAGCGAGTGCGTGGTATCGCCATAATTTAGAAGGACGTTTCTGTATTCATGAGAAAATAAAATAGACCAGTCCGAATAGAATGTTTCTTTCTTGAGAACACGTTAAGAAATTGAGCAGAAAGCATCGATGATCATTGTCATTGTAACCTAATAACCCCAACAAACAAATAAACAAACGAGCGAGCAAGCATGCGAGTAATAGAACCACCCCCTCCCCCACCCACGCCCAAGGGGCAAAATTTAGCTCTAATTGTGCTATGTGTGGCGTGAAAACAGCACTATCTGTGCACAGAAGCTATGCATAATCTAGTAGCGACTTCTTTCAATACACAAGGGTATAAAATTGAAGCACGTTGGTCGTTCGGTAGCGGATATATATACACTATTACATGTTTTCTTTAGATGGGCTTTTAGCAACCGACCGCATATGCTGGCTGAACTTAAGGCTCACTCGCGTCAATGTCACCGAAGAATTATTCCAGCTGCTGCTCGGACTCGCCGACTTGATGGTTTGGCTACCACGAACGAGCACTGTGTAGGAGGTGAATGCGCAGTATAGGTGGAGGAAATGTGTAACTGAACGCCGAGATATTGTCGACTCTTGTATATATCCGGCCGTTCGTAATAACCATCACTAACGGTGCCAAGGCGAGGTTCGCTCTGAAGATAGTACATAACTGCACGCTTTCCTGCAAGCGTTGATGAGTTGGTGCACCTTGGAACGAAGCACCGAAAATTCGTTGCTTCGGCCGGGCGAGGCCTCTTGAACACGTGGTCTACAAAACGACGGGTGTGCCGATGCATCCCATCATACTAGGCGTATGCTTACATACACACACACATTATATATATATATATATATATATATATATATATATATATATATATATCATGTGGGCATGTACGTGCACAAGCAAGTGTCGAACCAATCATTCAAGGTTGGTGCCGTATAGTAGTGTTCTGAGGGTGGCCAACTACATCATTACACTGGGAGCGGCACTTTGGGCACGGCTTTCATTACGTGAGGTAGCTAACCTTTATTAGGAGCCGAGAACAGCGACATCCCAAAGATTAGGTAGACGACCGATTCAGATGTAGACTGAAAGAACACGCGCCGGTACTTCTGCCCAGCGTTCAACACTATTGTGTTTTACTCGGCGAGATAACTTTTCATCTGCTGGGCTTTCCTAAAAGAATGTAGTGGTTGTGATCAGCAGTTCTAGCAATCTTAGGTCCTCTGAAGTACAGAGACGATGCTTGGTCATTGGGTTGGCCATTGTTTCCGAAATAACGAACACAGTAACAATAGGAAAACGATGTTTACGAATTCATTTATTGATTATTATCGCCGAAAATATATCACTGCTTTAAGACATTTTATTGATATTGATAATGAGTCTATGCAATTTGCCAGAGAAAAAAGAAAGGAAAACATGGAAATCAGCAAGGAATGACATGAGTACTTTAGCCGTCCTAGGTTAATTTCAATTTATCCTCTTTCAATACAAGTCGGGCATCTTACAGACCATTATATTGTGAAATCGATCTTTGTTTTTCGAACACTATCAGGTACTCAGATATGGCATATTGAAGGCATTTTATATCTATGTAACATAAATGATTACTATTTGCGTGCATTCATTAACCTACAGTTAACTCACCAAAATACTCAATAAAAGCTTACTCTTTGTTATTGCAAATATGTAGCAGTGATGTCAGAGTCACTACATAAATATTGTTCAGAAGATGCGTGGTCCTCCAAAACACCAGTGTGACCTAGGATATTATGGAACCAGCATAAAAAAAAGAAAAAGATGGCGAGTGAATTTGAGACACTTTCAGTTTCATGGAAGTTCGACGTCCTCCCAGAGGCTCATAACGGTGCTTTCCTGGATTTTCAAAGCTATTCTTTCCTTCATTCGCTCTATCTGCTCTGCACTGAAGTGATTTTTCCAGTCGCCAACGATGGCCTTCCGCACAAAGTCTCCGGTCATCGGTTTCATTAAATCATCAGCAGCCTCATCGTTGAGAGGCTTGCACTTGCCCCCAAGGGCGGTCATCTCGGCCACCTCTTCGGTCCACCTTCTAAGCTGGACGTTCAAACCCATCATGGTTTTCACACTTATTGTGTCCAAGATCCTTTCTAACACCTCCGGCTGCTTGCGGAGTTTGTTGCCGTACTTGTCTCCCAGGAAGTCAGCGATCTTGATAACTGCAGCGCTAGGGTCCACTTTAAGTTTCTCGTAGGTTATGAAGAGGACGTTCTCGTCGTGCACATGATTGTACCAAGACAGTAACTGGTCAAAGTAGTCGCCGTAGTCTACTCTCCCTTGTAGAAATAGACTCAAAAACTCGTCGAATGATCCATCGGCAAAGCGGTACGCCGGAAACGCTCTGGTGTGGTGGTAGAAAGAAACGCAGCAGTCATATGGGTTTCGGGCCACGAATATGTACTTCGCTTGCGGTGAGTAAGGTACGCGATGAAACGGCAGGTGAGTCTTGATTGCACCAGGTCGTGGCATGTTCTCGACGGCTTTGAGTCCTTGAGCCTCTAGGAAGGGCGTGTTCTCCATTAAGTCTCGAAGATTCTGCGAATATTGCAAGTTGAATGTTATATACATGAAAAATGAAGCCTTCGTTTTGTTATGTCAGACTAGCGCCACAGAAATAGAGCCACCTGCCTGTATTAGCGCTAACTGTTGTCGGAAATGTTGAGTGTAGTGTAAGTTGAGTATCCGCACAAATGAAGCACTGGCCGCATAGGGGAAATCAACTTCAAGCCTGCTAAAAAAGTAGAAGCGAACATTTTGGAACATAGGAAATCGTGTATCTGCATAGCAAGTTAGCACTTAACTAAAGTGAGCAAATATTAGGTGCTGCTTGACCCAACATTTTCACTAAATCAGCGTTATTTTACGAATAAGTTAAAAACGCCCTCCAACGACACACTGGTAGACAACAAGTATCCTGCCACCTGTGACAGGGCGTGCAAAGCAAAAAAAAAACGCACAATAAAAACCTGACGAAATAACGCAATGTTGGAATCGAAGCCACGCGAACATCGTTTGCGTTAGACGTAGTAGTTCTGCAGAAACCCGCAAGGTGGAGGGAAATAATTAATAAAGAGAAAAACAGACATCCACCCGTTCGCAGCAAATCCTACAAAGGAAACCCGTGCGGGTTTCTCGAAAGAAAAGCCTCAGAGTTGAAGAAAAATTCGTCATGGACCGGAACGCTCTTTTTTTCCCTTTAATAATCGTTTACGTTAGGCGGGTAGCAGCAGAATGACATGATATAAGCAAAGCCTCATCGCCACAAGCGATGACGCTTTGCTCCCCAATGCTAGGCAGTGCTCAAAGTTGTATACATAGAAACAAAAATACACCCTGCGATGAAACAATGACAAAAGACAATCGCCGGAGAGGAGCGAAAAAAAGGATTCGCTTTATTCAAGAGAAAGTTCACGAAGACTGTATAGGCAGAAAAGCAAGAAAGTGGCACCGTGAGATCCTCGAGCGTATACTTTTTTCTATGTTATATTGCCTACACCTGTCATCAACGATCTTCCTACTACGAACCTACACCATCTTTGTCCTGGTGACGCAGACAGCTAACAGTTAGGGGTGATGAGGCTGTGTTAAGGTCTTCCACTAAACTGCATCTATCCACTAACTAGAACAAGCTTCACGGAATTTAGATTGTTTTCGATGTGAATTATATGTCATAGAAGATAGGTAGCTGAGCCTTCCGTAAAATACTATAGTCTTGAAAGGTCTACGCTAGAAGACACCAATAAAAGAGGAAGGAGTATGACATTTGTTGTGAGGGCATTTGTGCTGCCTATTCCGTTCTTCTTTCTTTTTTGACCACAAATGCCGTTGCTTGCGTAGCGCTGAAGCAGAGCAATCAGCCTAGTCGCATTCTTAAATATTTAGGAAGAAGAATAAAAGAAACCGACGGCCTCAACGTTTGTTAGCTGCAATCACAGGAAGCGCCGTATATTGATGCCGTAAGGCAGCGCACGAGACTTGACTGGCCAGCTGCGTGACCTTCCAAACTCACGTTGTACCTGACGCCCATAGTTGGAAGCCTCTTCCACATCCGCCGACATTGTCGCGAGTGCCGCTGGCTAACAAACTCAGTGCTATGTTCTGCGTGCATACAAAAGCACCGAAGAAAATCGACGCTAAGCCAGGTGTCACCGTAGCGCAGTGTGTAGCAACTAACGCGCGTCAAGGAAACTATGCTCGTTCCACTCCGACCCACGGCAAGTTGCCTTTTCGTTCACTTATATTTACCTTCTGCTTTTTAATTTTATATTAAAATATTGTAACAGTTGAAATTCCCGATGGAATTCTGAGCTCCCTTTTCTGTTGGCGTAGTGCGGTTGTCACTCTTGAATATTACAAGACGCTTCTGAGGAGATGAATCAGAGCGCGTCAACCAAAAGCGAATGTTTGTGCTCTCCTCGATGGCTACAGTGCAACCGCTCGTGCCTCGTGGCTTCCAGAAAGTGCTACACAATTCGTGTCGAGCATACAACCAGGGGCGATATAACATAAAGCTATTCCAAACTTTTCTATTCGAAATCTGCAATCAGCCCTCCTCGATTGGTCAAAATCTTTCTTAGACCACCCCACTTCTGTTTGTCACGCGACGTCACGAAAACCACGATATGATATGACTTCTACACTCTGATTATGCCTGATTGGACCGAACAAAAGGAAAATAGCTATTTCTGATTCGACAAAATTTCGTAATCAGTCCTCGGCTATTGGTCAAAATTTTTCGGGTTGCATTCGCTTCACCTGCCTGTTGCGCAACGCCACAAAACTGCAAAAACTCACAATGTCAATGACGTGTACGCATTAAAGATGTATTAATGTGCCGAACAAAACTGAATTTTCGTCCGAAAGGCATAAAACATGGCTGCTGCCGATCACTCAGGCCCTGGCTACGCGCACCTGCCGGAGAGCATGGGTTTATTTACGTGTAATAAAGGATTTGACTTGGCAGCGTAACGTTTTAGAGCACTTTCGGCTTGTTTACCACCTCGCTCTGCCAACTCTTCCTTGCTGAAGATCCATTTTAGCGGCATTCTTTAACTTCCGTTGTATGCCACCGCAATTTTCGACCAGCCACCACAAGCTAAGTAAGGGAAAGCGGACCAATCGCAGACGGCGACGCCAGCCTCTTCATCCGGTTATCAATTTTCAGTGCACTGGGTCGGCCCCACCGAATCCGTTTCCACTTGAGCGTGCTCCTCGCATCGTGTCAGCCAATTACATAAGACAAGCCACTCAGAGTAGGCAACGTTATTCGTTTTTCAAGCAACCAAAAGTGACCTCCTACGAACGAAGAGAGCATTTGATTGGTCTGTTCAGACAACCCTGCGGGTTAACGCCCTCTGGTTGCGTCAACGGTTACGCACATTTGACATCAGGAGGTTACTATAAAAACATATTGGAATAATTGTACGTTATATAGCCCCTGCAATGAGCCCTCCACAATTGGTCAAAAAGATTTTTGGACCACCCCTTCCCCGTTTCGCCTTTCTGTCACGCGTCGTCACAAATGCCGGGATAGCTCCCAGTCTAATATGACATATACACACTGATTATGCGTGATTCGACTGAACAAAAGAAAAATAATTATTTCCGATTCGACGCTTTCTCGCCATTCATCCTCTGCTACTGGTGAAAAGGTTTCGGGCTGCACCCAAATCACTTGTCTGAAACTCGACGTCACAAAACAGCGAAATCTCATTGCGCCAAAATAACGTGTACGTGTTATAGATGCATTAATATACCGAATTAAACTAGATTTCTTTCTGAATAGCCCGACACTGCCCCGTTCCGAAAGGAAGAGAAGATGGCTGCCGCCGATCGCTGAGGCACTGGCTACTCACTCATAACAAAACTTTTTGCATGGCCATATAAATTTATCGAGCAATTTGGACACGTTTACGACCTCGCGCGGCCAACTCTTCTTTGGTAAGGATCCGTTTTAGTGTCATTCTAAACGTTCCTTTGCATGCCACCACAATTCTCTACCAGCCACCGCTTGCTGAGTGAGGGAAAGCGGACCAATCGCAGACACCGGCACAACCCTCTTCGTCCGGTTATTTATAATCAGTGTACTGGCTCGGACCCATCGAAACCCTCTCCACCTGAACGTGCTCCTACTTTTTTGGCCGCCAGTTAGATAACAACCGCTCAATATAGGCAATGTTAGTCGTCTTGAACGCAAACAAACGTGACCTAACGACCAATACCGCAAACAATAGCCCAATCAAACAAAGAGAGCGTTTGATTGGGCTATTCAGGCAACGCTGCCGGTCACCGCCCTATGCTTGCGTTGGCGGTTACCTAAATTTGACGTCAGATGATTGGAATAAAAATATATTGCAACAGTTTCACGTCATAGCGCCCCAGATTACAAAACAATCGCGAACCATGACAATTGAAACAAGTGCGAACGAGGCCAAACCAAGCAAACCAAACGAGCGAAAGCGAGAGCTTATGCGAGATGCCGATAGTGCGAAACGAGTGGTCCAGCTCAGACCAGATACGAGTACGCATCGCGCGGTCGGGCGGGTCCGCATGACACCAGTTTCCCGCGCTCACTTCACTGAAGGCGCCGCTCTCATTGGTCTCTACCGTTCGCGACTCGCGTCCTTCATCCCCTGCTTCGCGTTCTCTCTTTCATCTTTCGCTGCGCTCGCTCGCTCGCTCGGTAACACCGCCGATTCGGACGTTCGGTGCACGAACGGGTGCCTAAGACCTGTGCTCTAAAACAGAACGCCATTGGACTGCTGAAAAATACAGCGCGGTGCAGATATATTGACCTTATAGGTTCAGGGAAAATCACAGTAATGTCAAAGATTTCGCTGTGAGACCAGATATTTTCGTTGCTAATGCTAGTGACCGCAACACAAGTGCCAACGCATCCTGGGTATGTCATGGCTCGCAATGCATTAGCACGCTCGATTGTCTGGCCACACATAATTTAATTCTAGGTTAATCGCAAACAAACCTTGGGTTTGGAGCCGTCGTGGTAAATCGCATAGACAATTTGCTGCATCCATGTACTCCCACACTTTGGAAATGACACGATAAAAACGTCATCAGGCTTGGGCTTGTATGCGAGTGCTTCTTTTATGACTGGTTCCTGGAATATGTAGCTCAGATGCAGTCCACAAACATCTCGGTAGGCGTGGTCACGAGCCATGGTAGAAAAATCCTGCGTTGAGAAATGTTGGCGCTGAAGCACAGAACGCTGCCGAGAAGATTCTGGAGAAATAGCGTCATTGTCTTTCTACTACACTACAACGCGTAAAAACATTAAAACTCAAAGCTAAAAAAGCAGAAAAGAGAGCAGTTTTCTGTTTTATTTAACTATCTTGCAAAATGTCGCTTTCGTAGCTTGATTCTTTTAACTGCTTGTGACGAATATATGTGGGCTCAATGACCTTTAGCCTTCTCACTTGAAAAGCGCCCATGGCATTCGCGCTTAGTGCTGGCCTGTCTGTTGTCTCACACTCGGTACGAGAAAGAACAATGTCTGTACAAACTGAATTAAACGTCTAATTAGAAGACAGGGCAGTGGCCCAGTGGAACTATTTGTAGTCTTCGTTAACATTGCTAAGAACAGCTGCTTCCCGTTTTCTTCTGCCGCAGTATCTGATATGTGCAGGAAATTCTTTTCAATACTTACCAGACTCGTATACTTTAAATGTTGTCTTTTGTTTGATATAATTCTAAGATAGGCGAATTGTCACTTATTCTCGCCTGCACTGTAGTACGAAGAAAAACGTAGCACCAGCGCTTATTTCACTTGCATGTGTCTCGCATCTTTGTGATCTTGAAATGTAGATGGTCCTGCACTGAGTCTGAAGACACTACTGAGACAGTTAAGGCACTTATTCTACTTTATTGTTAATTGCTCTGGCGTTCGATAGCGCCCTTGATTGAGTGGTGCTGTCCGCGCACTTGTATCCATTCAAGAATTCCTTCCCTCCTTTCCTTTTTTTCTTCCCTTAATGCAGGTAGCCAACCAGATGCCATTGTATTTATCATCCCTGCCTCCTTTATTCCTTCTTTCTCTCTTCCTCTCTCTCTTTGGCCAGGAAGTACTTGACATTGCGTAGAGAGGCACTTGTTTGACACGAGCAAGAGCCCACAGAACATAATGAGTGTGCTTGTTTACAGAGGCTTTGAAAACTTGCATTCAGACTTAGCAAAGGGAAACCACGTCATCTTCTAATAGAAGTACACCTTTTTGACACTTGTAGGTTGCTTGCAACAACCAATGTTAATTTCGACTGTTAATTTAAAAAATCCAACCATGATTATCGGCTAGGGCTAGGTAGCGCTGTCGCTCGGGACACGTTGTTGCCCTGGAGCACACCGCATACCTAGTAGGGAACGTTCACTGCTAATGGCTCCCTTGTTGCAGTCACCGTCAAGAGTAGAAATAGACGTGCACGTAAGGCGTGCACTTTTAGAGACGTGAACAGCGCTAAACTTCGATAAGACGCAAAACAAGAAAAACGCCAATGAACATGCTAGATACGAAGAGATTCATTAATGATGTGTCGCTGACGCAGTTCATTCATTTACCTCCCAGGCTCCCGAAGGAGTATTGCATAAGGAGAGGATACAGGTAATTAACCAAAAAGAATGAAAAGTAGCAGTTTCGCAGCGAAAGGCGAAGCATCTATTGCAATTGAAAATTAGAGCACAGCTATATGAAGTAAGTACAGTAGTGTTGTCGCCCCTGTAAATTTGCAGTAAACACAGGCATACTAACTAAATTAACAGGCAGGGTGTCACGCGCGCACAAGCAAACATGAACACATTTCACTCCATCACCACGGGAAATGTCAAAACGCTGTCAAAACGCTGGGAAAACGCTGGGAAAACGCTGCTGCGAGGAAGCGCGGCAGCAGCAGCAAGCGAATTGACCTTCCTGCGGCCGCTCTCACGATAGCGAAGTACTCCGCGAAAGCACAGCTCTGCGCCGACTCAGTACCCGTTTGCAGATGGCTTTCAATACGCAGCGGCCGGGCCGGGCGGGCGCGGCAGCCCGGGCCGCCCGGAGTACAAGGCGACGCCGGGTGGGTGGGTGCGTATCATGGATAATATTATGAAACAGTCAATTCAGTTGTTCGGTTCTTCTTAGATAAAGATACGAGAGGGATAAAAAAGACTTAATGCTAGTCACGGTATAGTCGCTGTGATACTCTCTAACAATAAAGCAGGTGGTGCGGTTCCGAACTAACTCGAGAATCTTGATTAGGTAAGCTTTGAGGTGAGTAGATATGGGCCGGCCATTCGAGTTGAGGCCTTGCGAATGTCTGATATGCGACTTGTCTAGTAAGGGCAAGAGTACTGCGAAGGCTAAGTGTAAGATAACGGAGCGTACCTGAAGCTTTAGCAGTTACTTTTTCAATGCGCGCAGAGCATGACAAATTAGGGGGAAGGATAATGCCGAGGTACGTGTACGAGTTGATCCGTGTAACGGGGTTCTTATCGAGCGCGTGAACGAAAGCCGGAAATGTATTTTGGGGGAACATGTTATTCGTTTGTATAATTGCGTGTTCAGGGTTGTCGCGATCCGAGAGGTTGCAGTGGACCACCAGGACCAGAGCACCAACGTAGCAGGCTCTTAGAACGCACTGGCGCGTGCTCGCGGCAGAATCACTTCGTAGCACTAGCGCGTGCAGTGCGTGCGCCGCGCACGCACTGCCCGCTTTACTTTCCTAAGCTATTTGCATTGCCGACAGAGGGCGCCGACCTTTAGCGCACGCCCGTAGTGGTGTCGGTGGGCGCTAGAGCGTCATCTGCCCAGAAGAGAACCACTTAGAAGTAATACGGTCAAGATCTCGTTGAAGCGCGACTTGATCAAAAGGGAAGCAGATTTTACGACAGATCACGTAGTCGTCTGCGAACGAGCGAATGGATGATGTTATTTCGGATGGCAGGTCGTTGTCATATTCTGTTCAGATGGCGTACGCACAAGGCTCGGTGCGAATGCTGACTGGGCTAACTGGCCGGCAGCGCGTTTATGTCAACGGTTGTAAAAGCGCCACCTCGTGGCGGCACAGTAATTTACGCAGACCGATGGCAACAAGGTAGCATTCCTTCCTCCTTTAAGAAACGATGAAAACAAAAAAACAACAGAACAAGCACTATAATGCGCATACACAGGGTTCAGTTTGATTAGTGGGGCACATATCGCATAACTGCTTTCCGCACGCATGAGCTGCGGTGAAGGGGAGTCTGAGGGGGAACCGCTGTCTTTGGGGCATCAGGGTAGACCGCTGGCTTCGAGGGGTCCTACAAGGCACTGGCCCAACTATCCGAATCACTGGATACATGTGCCATTCAATTCACTAGACTAAGCTCTCGTAGTTTCAGTGGTGCTGGCGGCCCTAACTGGGGCGTCGGCCGCGGCGGCACCCTCAGTACCCAAACGCACAGCCGGCTCCGCGCTTGGAACATCCGGAGGGTTTGTCTGGGGCCCCCCAGGATATTCTGACATGACCGCGCTTGACGGTGGTGCCTTGTCCCCTGGCGGCCATCTGGTAGCCTTAGCACTGACACAAATCCTTTGTCCGCTTCACCGTTGCCAGTACCCAGACAGAACCTGGATGAAAATTGCGAGCAAGAACAGTGGTTCCTGCTGGCGTTAGTACGGCTGCTGGCGATCCTCTGAGAGATCTGTTGGGACGTCACTAGTCTGAAAACCAGGCCGTAGTAAACCAGCGCCGTTTTCAGTTTCCGGCCCATGAGAACCTCAGCGGGACTGCACCTGGTTATTTCATGAGGCGTTGTCTGGTATGCAAGCAAAATTCTCGCCATCTGGACGTGCAAATCATCCCTCAATTCCTCTTTCTTTAGCTTCTACCTAATGTTCTGAACCAGACGCTCGGCTGCTCCATTAGAGGATGGGTGGTACGGCGGCACAAAAATTTGTCGGATGCAGTTTCTACGCAAGAAGATATTGTATTCTTCACTAGCAAACGCTGGGCCATTGCCGGATACGACCATATCAGGGAGTCCATGCGCAGCGAACATTTTTCGGAGGCAGTCAATGGTGGCTGCAGCCGACGGTTAGCATACGGGGAACACTTCTATCTATTTCGGTTATGCGTCGACTGCTATGCATAACTAAGCATTGCTGAGTGGTCCAGCATAGTCTACATGAATCTGGGATGATGGCCTCTCAGGGAACGGCAATGGCTTCATGACATGACGTCATCTTCCATGGCTGGCCACCAGATGTGGCTACGGGTCACTGCCTTCATTTTCACAATTTCCGGATGCCCTTCATGCAGTAGTCGTAGTACCTCGGTCTGCAAGGACGCGGGCACAACCACCTTGCTTCCTAGCTGAATGCAGTCGCTCTGAACACTCATTTCATGAAGGAGAGTGACGTACCCTTTCCACGGTGTTTCCCGGGGGATTCCCTTACCAGCCCATAGCGCTTCGCGAAGATGTGACAGCCACGGGTTTTCGCTCGTAGCGGCTGCAATAGCTTGCGCTGACAACACTCTGGGGTAACACCCTTGGAGCATAAAGATGTCCGGTGATTTCTCGACGTGCAGCTCAGCTGTTGGAAGAGGGAGCCGGATCAGTGCATCAGCGTGCGGAATGTGGCCACCTGGTCTGTACTTCAACACGTAATCATAGCCTGACAGGAAGAGTGCCCAGCGGAGTAGTCGAGGTGAGGAAGACTCTGGAATCAACTTATCTTATGCGAGAAGGCCCAAAAGTGGCTTGTAATCGGTTGCTATTTCGAAGGGCCGCCCCAAAGATACTGTTTGAAACGTGCCACTCCGAACACAACTGCCAAGGCTTCCTTATTGAAGTGGCTGTAGTTTCGCCCAGCTGTGGCCAGGCTTCTCCACGCGTAGGCAACGGTTTCGCAATGATAATACCGAACGCTTCCATACAGTTCTTACCGAAAAATGTCGGGCACGTTCCGCTCACAACTAACAACGGCATCGTTGCCTCGCGCATGCCCATCTTTAATGTTGCCGTGATCTTTCCCAACACGGCCGAGAGCTCCCCAGAATAGCTTTTGAGCCTCTCGTCAGTATGTTCTAACGGCTTCCATAGAAAAAGAACGGCAAGTTTTAAACCGCTTATTATTGAAACACTGGCCCCGATATCCAGTTCCATCACTAGCGGCACACTGTTTACAAGACATTCAATTTTCATTGGTTCTGGTCCGGAAGCGCGAAGTGACCAAAAGGTGTGTTCATCACCTTGTCTAGGCTCTGTTTCTGGAAGGTTATTCATGTTCTGCACGGAGCGGGAGCCTGTCCCATTTCTTCCATTGGTTGCAGATGCTTTGCGTACTCTTTCGGGGTGGACCCGCTGACCGCATTTGAAGCAGGTTTCGTTCCCGGCAGCGCGACGTCGACCTGGTGCTTCCCATTGCACCGGGCGCACCTTTGTTCGGTCACCTCCCTTGTTGGCCGTTTCACGAAGTTTGTCAACTGTACCAAATCCGTAGACATGGACGAGGCGCATAGCATATGCTAATCATTTCTTGCGGTTTCTATCGCCATCACAAGTTATTTTTTTTTTGCAGTTTCCAGATAGAATTCTGCGCTTTCCAATAGGCGGGTCTGCATTCCGGAGTCATTAATTCCACAGGCAATCTGATCGCGCGAAATCCGCTCACGCACTGCGCCAAAGGCGCAATCATCTACAAGCTTGTTAAGTGCAGCTACGTAGTTACTGACGGCCTCGCCTTCCTGCCTTTTCCTTGGAAATTACTTGAAGCTTGCGACTACGTCAGAAACATTGGGCTCGGAAGTGTGTGCCGAAGGCCATGAAGATAGCAGCGAGTGTTCATCGCTCTGCTTTGTTGGCGATAGTGTACATTCCGTAGCAGCGAGTGCGTTGCTGCACCGCAGCTTGCCAGAAATACCGCCTTCCGTTTCATCATCATCATCAGCCTGGTTACGCCCACTGCAGGGCAAAGGCCTCTCCCATATTTCTCCAACAACCCCGGTCATGTACTAATTGTGGCCATGCCGTCCCTGCAAATTTCTTAATCTCATCCGCCCACCTAACTTTCTGCCGTCCCCTGCTACGCTTCCCTTCCCTTGGAATCCAGTCCGTAACCCTTAATGACCATCGGTTATCTTCCCTCCTCATTACATGTCCTGCCCATGCCCATTTCTTTTTCTTGATTTCAACTAAGATGTCATTAACTCGCGTTTGTTCCCTCACCCAATCTGCTCTTTTCTTATTCCTTAACGTTACACCTATCATTCTTCTTTCCATGGCTCGTTGCGTCGTCCTCAATTTGAGTAGAACCCTTTTCGTAAGCCTCCAGGTTTCTGCCCCGTAGGTGAGTACTGGTAAGACACAGCTATTATACACTTTTCTTTTGAGGGATAATGGCAACCTGCTGTTCATGATCTGAGAATGCCTGCCAAACGCACCCCAGCCCATTCTTATTCTTCTGATTATTTCTGTCTCATGATCCGGATCCGCAGTCACTACCTGCCCTAAGTAGATGTATTCCCTTACGACTTCCAGTGCCTCGCTGCCTATTGTAAACTGCTGTTCTCTTCCGAGACTGTTAAACATTACTTTAGTTTTCTGCAGATTAATTTTTAGACCCACTCTTCTGCTTTGCCTCTCCAGGTCAGTGAGCATGCATTGCAGTTGGTCCCCTGAGTTACTTCCGTTTATCCTCAGTCATATTGTTCGCAGCGAACTAAAGGAAAACACGCTCGTGATATTCCGGCCACTCACTTGTGCTTGCGTCGAAAGCTTCCAGCCTGCCCACGGACGAGGTTCTTGTTGAATCCAGTGGCACCGGCGCTTTCTGCCGCGCCGGAATTGCCGATTTTATCTCTGGTCACCAGTCGTCACGTTCTGCCCAGATAGCGTACGCACGAGTCTCAGTGCGAATGCTGACTGACCCAAGCAGCCGGCAGCGTGTTTATTTCAATGGTTGTAAAAGCGACACCTTGTGGTGCTACAGCAAATTGCACAGGCCAATTGAAACAACATAACAGTCGTTAATATGAATCAGATAAAGTAATGGTCCCAGTACGCTTCTTTGTGATGCGCAAGATGTTACTTCGCTAATACCTAAAAGGCCGTTAAAGAGGACCCTGAATTGCTTACGGAATCACAAAAAAAAAAACAACTCTAATTCCAGATAGTGTTAGATAATCGACATTTAAGCATGAAAGTTTAGCTATCAGACGGCAATGAGCAACGTGATCTAAAGCCTTAGCAAAATCAATGAAGATGTAATCTGTGTGCGGGCGCGTATCCATGCTTACACAAATATATGCACTAAACTCGACTAGCTGGGTTTCACATGATAGTTCTTTTCTAAAGCCATGCTGATGTTCAAAAAAGAAGTTATTTTCCAAGTGAAGTGCTGCGTTTGGAAACATGATGTGTTCTAACAGTTTTTAGTGATATTCGGCGGTAATCCTTAATAGCGCGCCTATCACCGGACTTCAAAACGATATAACCTTACCGACCTTCCAGCGATAAAAAATTTCCCATTTTGAGTGGGACTGTTGAAACAAGCGAGAAAGGACGGTGCTACAAGTTACGTAGTGCACATTTAAATATTTGCGAGTTCATATCATCCATGCCGGAAGAACTTGGCATCTTGAGATTACTAAGCAACCTAGCAATACCAATTGTTGCAACATTGATTTTGGACCACGTAAGGCTAGTTGAGTTCGATGGGTGTTGGTGCTCCCGAATTGTATTCCTTTATGAATATATTCCTTTATACGGCGGTGAAGTTATTGTTAAAACAGACGCCGAAAGCGTCCGTTTTGTGTGTATTTTCGATTCAATTGTTTTTATCTGGGTAGAAATGCCATTATTTATGTGCAGTGATGCCGGCGATGTATCAGTGACGGAGCTTTTCACTGACACAATATTGATTTTACCAGCACGAAGGCTACTCGACAATTGCATTACCTCTACATCAGTTGACGCCTGCCATTTTTTTTAGTGCGCGCAAGTCATTACGAATCTCGTGCGGGCCGGATTCAATAGGTTGCAATGTTTTGAGCACGTTATCCAGCACATCTGGCCAAGCGTTAGATTCAAGATCATAGAAGTACGCACAGCCGAAGTATGCATAAATAAAGGTTTTTGCAATGCTTCAGTAAGGCCAGCAACTCACCGGAGCACGACACCTACTTTTCAGACAAGTAACGCAATTCAAGCAACCACCCTGAAACAAGAGCACGGGTGAGCCCTACACCTCTGAAGCGGGATCTTGCCCCTGCGCGCCGGATGCGGACGGGCGCCTAAATTCGACGCAGCCAGTGCTATCAGTTGAAGCCGTTGGTTTTGTAAATCCGGGTTGCCAGCAGAGGAAGTCAGCACCGTCCAAGAGCGGCGCTTACGTCCAATTCATGGAACGCTCGGTTAGCTGCCTTCAGAGAAACGGATCTGTTGCGCACAGGGCGCAGGCACAGCTAGAAGAAGGGACACCCGAAACATCCGCACGGGAGAGCATGCTATGCCTGAAGCGGGGTCGTGCCCCGGCGTAGCGGATGCGGATGTTCGCTTAAATGCGGCGCAGCTAATGCTGTCAGTACAGGTGCGCCTGGAGACGTCGGCGCGCCGCCGCCGATGTTTCTTGTCTGCGATATCGGCGCGCCCATCAAATAGGAATAAAGATTTCTTTTTCAAGTCACTACAACTTTGTTTGAGATTTTGTGCTGTCTTGTACTGACCTACGGGGCAGAAACCTGGAGGCTTACGAAAAGGGTTCTACTCAAATTGAGGACGACGCAACGAGCTATGGAAAGAAGAATGATAGGTGTAACGTTAAGGGATAAGAAAAGAGCAGATTGGGTGAGGGAACAAACGCGAGGTAATGACATCTTAGTTGAAATCAAGAGAAAGAAATGGGCATCGGCAGGACATGTAATGAGGAGGGAAGATAACCGATGGTCATTAAGGGTTACGGACTGGATCCCAAGGGAAGGGAAGCGTAGCAGGGGGCGGCAGAAGGTTAGGTGGGCGGATGAGATTAAGAAGTTTGCAGGGACGGCATGGCCACAATTAGTACTTGACCGGGGTTGTTGGAGAAGTATGGGAGAGGCCTTTGCCCTGCAGTGGGCGTAACCAGGCTGATGATGATGATGATGTTCGATTCTATTGCCTGTGTCAATCATGGAATTATGATAAGGAGGGGAGCAATGAATAACACAATACAAACAAACGTAACTGTGTTCTCGACGCGTCTGCGCTTGCGTGTCGTCACAATTAAGTGAACGCAAGGTGGGATTCCGAAACTTCTCCTTCAAAAGCGCAATATGGCGCAACGAGAAGAAACATTGGCTTCAGAATTGCGGAATCAGGGCTTGAAGGTCGTGGGCACTGTAGTTGCGGCTAGAATCGGCGATATGTCTGATACCGGCATCAACGCGAGCGGTGCAACTTCCAGCAAGGGATTAATATCTGGCCCCGATGTGTTTCAGATGCCGGCTGGCAGTTTCTGCATTATTACGGCCGTTGCATTTGATGGAATTTCTCTCTATTCCTTCATGTAAAATAATATTTTTACTTGCCTACTGCATGATGCTGTTTCTTCGTAACATTCATGTGAAAAATTGAATGTAACTGAGACCGATAGCTGCAATGAAATAGAAAGCAGTTTCGACGTGCAGGTTAAAAAAAGCTCTTTTCTTCTGTGAAATGTTTGTGCATCCAAGCAGTGCCTGCATTTCTACTAAACCACAGGTCGCTCGTTCAACCTGCTGATGACGCGTTAACAAATTGATCAAATTTGTTTTCGACCGCGTCATAACAGCTGCATTTTTTTTTTGAGCTGCCACAGCTGAACATAAAATGTTCACCCGCTGCAGAAAAAAGTATTTTGATCCTTTCTTCTTAAGGAAAAAGGGCGTTATAAGAAAAGTTGCATAAGGAGATGGTGAATAATATTCATAAGTGATTTTGCTTACTGTTTAGTGACGAAGGTGCAGTATAGCATCTGCTGATTGGTTGACAGCTTAAGGGCTGAACCCGGCGAAAGTTGGTGATAGAAAAGCTCTTTTTTTACATGAAGCGTCTTGTATAAACACAATCTCATTCATAACAAGTCGAAGCAAAGTTAACCTATATTGAGAATGTCACGGGCATCGTTGCTGGCTTAGCAATTCTAGCATATCTTATTGATGATATGTGATTTATTGTAGGGTATCCCTTCCTGAAACCTGCCTGTTGCCTTGTTTCACTAAAGTCCAGTGTTGCGCTTATTCTATTGGAGATTACCTTGGCGAATGTTTTATACAATATTCGAAGTAACCTAACTGTTCGATTCCTTAACGTCTCCCTTTTTGTGGATTAGGATAATGTTGCAATTCTTCCAGTTCTCTGGCACCCTTGAAGTCAATAGACAGTTCGTATAAAGGGCCGCTAGTTTCTCAAGCATTGTGTTTCCACCATCTTTGATTAAATCGACTGGTAGTCCATCTTCTCCTGCCGCTTTCCCCCGTTTCATGCCTTGCAAGGCCCTTCTAACTTCACTAGTCATAGAAGGATCCTCTGTAACTTTTTCATTACTACTTCGAATGGAGGTATTGTGGCTGCTTTGGGTAATGTAAAAATCAGTATAGAATTCTTGCGCAGCTTTAAGTACATCTTCGAGATTGCTGTCCATATTACCCTGCGTATCTTTCAGTGCATACATCTTGATTTTTCCGATGCCTAGTTTCCTTCTCGCAGTTTTTAGGTACGTCCATTTTTTACTGCTTCCACAATCTTTCTCACGTTTTTTCGACCATTCCTTCTTTTCTTCTTCTTCATTAGTTTTGACACTTCTGTGAATTCGATCTGATCTCTTCAGTTTGACACTTTCATTCTTTGTCTTTTCTATATTAGGCACTTTTTTACTTGGAAGAGCTTACCTACTACTTGCACTGTCTCGCCTCCTACTTCAATTGCTGCTTCTGAATCTAGCCTAGTTGCGGTTTCACTCATTGCATGTATGTCACCTTCACCTTGCTGTTCTAGGGCTGCATATTTGTCTGCAAGTGCCAACCTGAATTGGTCTGCGTTTACTCTTACTGCGTCTAGATTGGCCTATTTGTTCTTGACCAATTTTACTCTTTCCCTCTTCAGGTTGAGGTATATACTAGCCCTCACTAAACTATGATCACTGCACCTTACTCTACCTAACACTTCTACGTCTTGCACTATGCTGGGATCGGCAGAAAGTGTGAAATCTATTTCATTCCTTGTTTAACCATTCGGGCTTTTCCAGGTCCACTTTTCTCACAACGCTTCCTGTAGAAGGTGTTCGTTATTCGCAGCTTACTTTTTTCCGCGAATTCTACATGCATCTCTCCTCGAGTTCTGCTAGAATCCACACCATAGTTGCCAATTGCTTGTTCACGAGCCTGCCTTTTCCCGTCTATTGTATTGAAGCCACCCAGGACTACTGTATACTGAGTTTGCACTTTTCACATCCTCAATTCAAGATATTCACAAAACTGTTCTCTTTCTTTATAACCGTAACTGGAGGTTGGAACGTAGGTTTGTAATACCTTTATTCTGTACGTCCTTTTCAGCTTTATTAAGACTACTGCTACCCTGTCAGTTATGCTGTAGAATTCGTCAATGTCGCCCGCTATGTCCTCATGGATTAGGAATCCTACTCCGAACTAATTCTTTCCTGGTAATCCTCTATAGCAGAGGACGTGGCCATGTGTCAGCATTGTATAAGCCTTACTATTTCTTCTAACTTCACTAAGGCCAATGATGTCCAAAACAATGCCCGATAGTTCCTCAAAGAATCATTCTGGCTAGCTTCACTCGAGAGCGTTCGGGTATTAAACGTAGCAAGCGTTAGTTTCCATTGGTGGCCAGTCCGGATCCAGAGATTCTTAGCACCCTCTGCTGCGTTACAGGTTTCACCACCGCTTTGGCCACGTGACACGGTGGTGCTGGGGACTGAGAGCCATTGAGTAATCAAATGATCAATTTACAAGAGATTGGCCGAATATTTGCACCACGGCGGCCAATTCCTGCTCTGGCAAGGGAGTGTCTTATTGAAGCTTAATGGGTCTTCTTAATTTGGTTGCACCTGGAATAGTATAGCCCCACTTGCTTTTGGCGTTTTCGCCGATGTCAGGCGCCTCTCCAAGCCTGGAAATGTAGTGGGCTTTGGGAGATGAATTCTAGTTTCCCACTTTCATAAATGAAAGGGGGAGGATTCGAACTTCTGTCTGTCGCAACCGACCATCCTAGTGCTGGAAAACATGCTTGTATTTTCCGCGGTATACGTGCTTTGCTAGTCGCAGCAGGTTGCACAATATAGTATTTCTAAATGGTTCTTATATTGGAGTTTCGGAGTCTCCCGCACGCATGCGGCGATGAACGTGGCTAGCTACACGACATATTTTCGGCGAATTTGAACACTGCTCCGAAGTAATGTAAAAAAAAGAAAATTGAGAAAAGAAAACTTTCAGCGCATACCGGGAATTCACGAGTTCAGTATGGACGGAGGAACACCAAACAGCTGGCGGTCTCATCTGCCTGCCTGAGGCAACGGAGAAGTCTTTCCGAACGAGACGGAACTGATACTGATGCGCCGTTCAAAGGTGAGACATCGGATGTGAGGAGAATGTAATGGCGGAGACTTTCGCTTAAAGGGCAAATCCACAGAGTGGGGAGACGAGCCGCCAGAACAAAATTGTAAAGACAGTACAATTTCCCCCTAAAAAAGTAGACACAGAGCTGACTTGTTTAATAATTACTTTAACTCAGTTTTCCCCACAGACAACGCATCCCACCGCATGTCCAGATTCGTAGGTCCAACTACATAGAACATCTTCACATACCCGAAGCAGGCATTTTTAACCTTTTGCTATATATGGACATCAAAAAGCAACCAGGGCCTGATAACGTACCGAATTAGTTTCTCACCCACTACGCCGAATGAGTGCCAAATATCTGCATATAATCTTCAACATGTTATTAACTTCTTCTACCTTGCCCTGTCAGGGGAAGATGGCACAGGTGATACCATTTCGCAAGTCGGGCAGTCAAGTTGATGTCACCAACTTTTGCCCAATGTCATTAACAAGCACAATAGCCAACTTACTCCAGAAGATTATTCTGAAACATATCACTACACACCTTGTAAAAGAACGCATTTTGTCACTATCTCAACACGGGTGTCGTAAAGGTCTTTCCACAGTTACACAACTAATTCAATTCATAAACGACATCTCTTCGGCCATCGAGAAAGAAAAACAGATTGACCTTATATCACTTTACTTTCCTAAAGCATTTCACCGGGTATCACATCAAAAACTAACAAAAAAATTACAGGTTACAGTAGGTAAAGACAACTTACCTGACTGGATTAGCGCGTACTTAACCAACCAAACCAAGTTTGTAAAAATAAATCAACAGAAATCCCAAGGGACAGAAGCTACATCAGGAGTGCCGCAGGGCAGCGTCCTGGCTCCTATCTTATCCTTCTTAACTTTTTATTAACGATGTACCCTCATCTAATATAACGAACATCAAGCTTTTCGATGATGATTACATCATTCATAAAAAAATTATCTCTCCCTCCGATCTTATTGTACTCAACAATGCCTTAATAGCAGTATCAGAATGGTGTGCGGAATGGCAGATAACATTAAATGTAACAAAATCTCCTTTGCTAACAATAACACGTAAACAAAATACATCGCCGACATCGCCGACATCGCCATCGCCGACACGCAAGGAACTGCAGCCAAGCAAAAAAAAAATACTTTTGAATAGTGATTTCAAGCGACTTTTGATGGGAGGCACACGTAACCTATGTTACATCATCCGCCTTAAGCTATGTTCACACTACGGTCGTAACGCGTGTAACAGCTCTTTCGCCGTGTCGAACGTAACGGCTGTAAAAAACGTTATGGCAGTTAAGCCGGCACCTTTGTTCACATTTACTGCTGCGTAAATTACGGCTTTTCCAACAGGCCAATCAAATTTGGAGCTGCAGAATAGACGTCACCAGCGGTCCATTATGGCTCCTGTCAACATGGGAGCGCTGCCCGAGATCGAAGAAATTCACGCTCAAAACAAACTTATAGTCATGTATTCAATCGCCCAAAGACGACAAAGGCGAAGCATAAGGGTTTGGGTGCGGCAAGTATTTCTCGACAGAGACGTGGACGGCGATTTTAACAACCTTTTCGCCAAGCTTCGAGTTGGTGACGCTGCGATGTTTCATAACTTCATGCGCATGTCGCCCCAGCAGTTCCGCTTCCTTGAAAACCTGGTGAGACCATACATCGAAGTTCGGAGCGCGCATCTGCGGCCATCGATTTCCTCGGCAGATAAACCAGACGAACTGAAAACAGTCTCGCATGGCGCACTGCACAAATTTTCACGAACACAGCCTACCTAATCGTGCGCACGGAATGGCGGAATAGCACTTCCCGCGCGCGGAGCTGTCTGCAGATGGGAGGACGGAAGTGTCGTCACCGGTTGTTGAAAACCGAAAGCTTATCGGTCATTGGCTGTGTCGCAAGGGTAGTAATATCACAGCCGTAAATGTTGCCGACCCTTTAACACTCTCACCCACGATTTTCGCGTGAATTGCGCACGTTGGTACCTTTACGTTCGCTGTCTGAACTAGACGCATACACTTGTTGCGCTTCCGTTTACGCATGTTACGAAAAATCGGCGCCTTACGAACGTAGTCTGAACATAGCATTAAACAGATTATTCTTCTTTAAAAGGTGACTCCGACCTGCTCCACCTAAACAAAGTTCTTAGCCTACAGTACCTTTATTAGACCTATACTAGAATATTCAAACGTAGTTTGGTTCCCGGCCACAAACAATTAAATTAGCAAGCAGCAAGGTGTGCAGAGAAAGAGGGTTAGGTTTGCCTGCCACAAAGATGGTCTATTCAATGCACCCTCAAAGTTAATTGAAATGCCTGGACTCCTAACATTAAGTAATCGTGCTGAATTCGCACGCCACAGCATTCTGTTCCAACTCCTTCATAAGCACCTTGAGATCTCAACATTTCTATCTAAATGCGAAACTATCCAATCATGCCACAAACATCCCCTAAGCTAACAAGAATACCGTTTCAACAGAAACGGTCTCGCATATTCATATTTCCACAGGCAATTAGAGAATGGAATAGATTAGACGAGTGTATAAATTTTTGAATTTACTTGATGATACTTACGTACTACCCATAGTGAAAATCTTGAGTACTTTTATTTTGTACTAAGGCAACTATTGAATGTATTTATTATGGGCTGTATGTTTACTCGTAATTTTTTTACTGTATCATTTTTACTCCCTCAACCTGAAATAGTATTTTATAAAATCTGTAACTCCGTATTTACACTTTATTTGTAATTGTATTTCTTGTTTTGTTTTGCCCTCCTGCAATATTGATATTGGCAGTATGTATTAAATAAATAAAAAGTATGGTTCTGCGCCATGCGTAACATAGGCGACCATGGAAGTGGCCTTGCTCTAGGCTTGGAAAGCGCTTATGGTATGCCTCATTTAAGTTACTGCGAAGGCGTCTGCGATGAGTTAGACATTATTTCAACACCTCACGCAGGAAAACTATTGACGTCCCTTTTGCCGCCGCGCTTGCGGTACTTGCAATTTAGCAGTTGTTAGTACATGCTCGTGATCTACGGGAGTACAAACAGAAACACGTGAAAACGAATATAAGTGGAAATGGAGCAGAAATAAATGAACGCAAACTACGACATTTCTTACTTGATCCAAATCTATATGTGAACTTTGCAACTGCTGTCGCTAGGTTATATCTCTTCCCTTATCCTTTGCTTGATACTGAAAACATTCTCATCACTTTTGTCTCCTCCTTTTGCGCGACAACTTCTTTATGGGGGGGGGGGGGTTCTCTCTAGAAAGTCAGCGCAAAGCATGTCGGTATAGTAAGTCTAAGCGCATTTCGTATACCTCAAATGCATGAAAACGTGCTTGAATTATCGGAGATATACGGGTTTTGCTGATCGCGGCCGGTTGCAGAACATAGTATTTCTCAATAGTTCTAATATCGTGGTTTGGAAGCCTCCCGTACGTATGCAGCGATAAACGCAGCTAGCTACACGATCTATTTACGGCGAAATTGAACACCGCTTAAAGGAAATGTGAAAAAAAGAAGAAAATGATAAAAAGAAAAAAACTTTCGGCGCTTACCGATATTCACGAGTCCCGTATGAACGGAGGTGCACTACACAGCTTGCGGTCTCGTCTGCCTGCCACAGGAATCGAAGAAGACTTTCCGAATGAGGTTGAGCTGATAGTAACGCGCCGCTCAAGGCTGCGATGTCGGATGTGAGGAGGATGCATAAGCAGATACTTTAGCTGTAAGGGCAAATCCTCAAAGTGCCGAGTCGGGCCGTCAGAACAATAGGGCTCTGAGCCGCGCGTAGAGTAGGCGACCTTGGAAGCGACCGTGCTCTATGCTCGGACAGCGCTTATACGGTGCCTCGTTTAAGCTACAGCGAATGCATCTGCACTTAACGTATGGCTAAAAAACCACAGTACAGAGATGGGCGATACACCGATTAGCCGTATCCGATGCTGGGTGCATGAAGGTACAAACTGCACTTGCTATCTGCTTCGAAAGAAAGAGATGGTGTCTCGAAACGCTTTGCCAATGCGCAGCCACTAATGCCTTTCCCTGATGTTTGCCGTGGGTCTGTGCACGCTTTGTTTACCACTGAAGGGAGCTCTCCAAATAAAAGAAATGATAATATACCACTCACAATGGGCTCTCATATTGCGATAGCTAGCGTCTGCGTGGCGGACAGCTCCCAAGGCATGCTTGTTTGCTTAGTTCGTTGCTTAGAAATAGCTTGAATCCGTTTTCTTTTTCTTTCGGGTAAACAACGCTTCCTGTGCTCTCTTCTAGCCGGGTCACAGTAGAGTTACAGGAAACTGCTAGTCAATTTGCTGCGTGAAGGGCCGTTTGCGGCAGAATAAAGAGCGCACACAGCACACAGACATCCGTTCCTTCAGCTGGTATTAGTGGAGAGACCAGTGTGCTTACCATTTTATTTTATTTTGTGCGTATGTGTGTGAGGGAGGAGGGGGCGTAGCTGCCATTTGCCGTATGGAAATGTGGTGATTGGGATAGTACTCCCAGATTCCATCATTGTTGTCTGCGGACTTGTAAAGCGAAGCTATCTTTGCCTACTGTCTGCCTCCACCCAGGCGTTTCTTGTGTGAAAGCACGTTAGTAGCGTCGCTTGCCGAACAAGAAACGTGTTGAACTGGGTCTCTATATTTCGCTGTGACAAACGAGTGATATCGATAAATGCATTTGAGTACGTGTCGTACTTGCAACATCACCTTCGTCTTCGTGACACAAACACTCAACTGCTACCAGGCTGCGCGTGTGTAATGCGCTACTGCTACTATACCGCGTCAAATGAGAAAAGCTTCGCGTCATATGGAATCCAACTTTACATTATACTTCCTTGTCTCTCACGCATCTTTTCTTGTCCCATCATCTTCACGCACTTCTTGACAATAATATTCAATACTTGGGGTTTTAGGTGCCAAAACCACTTTCTGATTATGAGGCACGCCGTAGTGGAGGACTCCGGAAATTTTGACCACCTGGGGTTCTTTAACGTGTGCCTAAATCTAAGCACGCGGGTGTTTTCGCATTTTGCCCCCATCGAAATGCGGCCGCCGTGGCCAGGATTCGATCCCGCGACCTCGTGCTCAGCAGCCCAACACCATAGCCACTGAGCAACCACGGCGGGTTTCTTGACAATAATCCGAGGTGACTTCGACGCTCATCACCATCTTCGAAAAATACCAATACCCGTACAAAAAAATTATTGAGAAGGCATTGAAATATTGTTGGTCAATGTTGAGTTTTTTATTGAGGAATTATTGAGAGTATGTTGGAGAATTGTTGGGTTGAGTGTTGAGCACTCTTGAATATTGGCCACTGAAATCGAATTGAAACACCATTGGGTACCTCAATGTTGAAGAAGTGTTAAGTTACCATTGAAAGTCCATTGTGCTTAAACGGCCCGTTGTGTTCGATAAGTTGAATGGTTGTTGAGTTACCATTGATTCTGCGTTGAACTAACGTTGTGGTAGTTCTGTTGACTTGTTGTTGAGTTATTATTGCCACAGCATTGAAAAGCATGTTGTGGCACAGTTGAGATGCCATTGAGACTTCAGAAGTCCCCATTGAAATATGATTGACGTTTCGTTGGGCTAGTGTATTTTTATTCATATATTGAATTTGCTTCGCTGTTCACACTTGCATGCATCGGTGCCTGCTCGTAAACAAAATAAAAGGAGAGACTGATCAACTTGAAGTACCTTTATTTACACTAAAGATGCGTGCACGTGAAACATTATTACAGTACATAAGGCACCACTACATCGAACCTGGAGACATAGGCTAGTACCTACAGCACTCTAGCAGTGTAAATACATCTGAAAAAACCTATACATATGAATCAATCAAAACGATCACTGTGCTCTTCACTTTCGACTTAAGTTTATGACTAGAAGGCAAAGCGACTCAAAAGGCAGGGCTTAAGCATACCCTTGTAACAACCAACTTTGAACACATGAACATTTGGAGCTGCTTGCATGTGAATACACAAAAGACATCTGAATATGTTGCATTAAAATGTTGCGCACACTAACACATCACAGGAAGAGCTACGGCTGACTGTGAGAAGGCAAAATAACCAACTTGAAACAAATGACTTCACGTAAATACATACAACCTTCA